>NC_059162.1:71593839-72239142 GCF_019923935.1 Bubalus bubalis | reverse complement strand
ATCCCCTGGATAAGGAAATGGAAACCCACTCCAATATTCTTACCTGGGAAATCCCATAGACATAGGAGCCTGGCAGGCTACAGTCCATGGGGTCACAAAGAGTCAAGGACAACTTGGTGACTAAAGAACAGCAAACATATAATATTATTGTTAAGAAAAACAAAATGTGAAAAATGAATGGCATTTCCAAAATAATTTGAGAGAAAGAATGAAGGAAATTTGGAATAAAATATTCAGAGCTGTCAAGAAACCCATTATTTAAAAATTCACACGGAATGAAGACCCTGTAGCAGGAGTCTTTGTCTTTGTATTTCCTTAATACAAAATATTGGAATGCTTGTAATATAATGTGATCTGAATTCAGGACCAACTCAAATAGGTTTCTATTTTTTTTTTAGTTTAAGAATACTTATGTACGAAAGAAAAAAAAAAAACCATATATTTCTTGGTAAAATCACTATAATAAAATAAAAGTCACCAGAGAGACCAGGAATGAAGTTCTCAGTTCAGTTCAGTTGCTCAATTGTTTCCGACTCTGAGCGATCCCATGGACTGCATGCAGCATGCCAGGCTTCCTGGTCCATCAACAGCTCCCAGAGTTTACTCAAATTCATGTCCATTGAATCTGTAATGCCATACAACCATCTCATCCTCTGTTGTCCCCTTCTCCTCCTGCCTTCAAGCTTTCCCAGCATCAGGGTCTTTTCAAATGAGCCAGTCCTATGCATCAGGTGGCCAAAGTATTGGAGTTTCAAATTCATCACATCACCAGACCTTCCAAAACATATTCAGGACTGATTTCCTTTAGGATGGACTGGTTGGATCTCCTTGCAGTCCAAGGGACTCTCAAGAGTCTTCTCCAACACCACAGTTCAAAAGCATCAATTCTTCTGTGTGCATCTATCCTTATAGTCCAACTCCAACATCCATACATGACTACTGGAAAAAACATTGCTTTGACTAGACAGACCCTTGTTGACAAAGCAATGTCTCTGCTTTTTAATATGCTCTCTAGGTTGATCATAACTTTTCTTCCAAGGTGCAAGTGTCTTTTAATTTCATGGCTGCAGTCACCAACTGCAGTGATTTTGGAGCCCCCCCAAATAAAGTCTGTTACTGTTTCCATTGCTTCCCTATCTATTTCCCATGAAGTGATGGGGCCGGATGCTATGAACTTAGTTTCCTGAATGTTGAGTTTTAAGCCAAACTTTTTCACTCTCCTCTTTCACTTTCATCAAGAGGTTCTTTAACTATTCTTCCTTTCTGCCATAAGGGTGGTGTCATCTGCATATCTGAGGTTATTGATATGTCTCCCAGCAATCTTGATTCTAGCTTGTGTTTCATCCAGCCCAACATTTCTCATGATGTACTCTGCATATAAGTTAAATAAGCAGGGTGACAATATACAGCCTTGACGTACTCCTTTCCCAATTTGGAATCAGTCTGTAGTTCTATGTCCAGTTGTAACTGTTGCTTCTTGACCAGCATACAGATTAGATTTCTCAGGAGGCAGGTCAGGTGGTCTGGTATTCCAATTTCTTTCAGAATTTTCCAGTTTGTTGTCATTAACACAGTCAAATGCTTTAACATAGTCAATCAAGCAGAAGTAGATGTTTTTCTGGAACTCTTCATTTTCAAAGATCAAACAGGGATTAGCAATTTGATCTCTGGTTCCTCTGCCATTTCTAAATCTAGCTTGAACATCTGGAAGTTCACAGTTCATGTTGAAGCCTGAGTTGGAGAATTTTGAGCATTACTTTACTAACGTGTGAGATGAGTGCAATTGTGCGGTAGTTTGAGTATTCTTTGACATGCCTTTCTTTGGGGTTGGAATGACAACTGAACTTTTCCAGTCCTGTGGCCACTGCTGAGTTTTCCATATTTGCTGGCATATTGAGTGTAGCACTTTCACAGTATCATCTTTCAGGATTTGAAATAACTCAACTGTAATTCCATCACCTCCACTAGCTTTGTTCGTAGTGATGCTTCCATAAGGCCCACTTGACTTCACATTGCAGTATGTCTGGCTCTAGCTGAGTGACCACATCATGTGGTTATCTGAGTGGTGAAGATCTTTTTTGTACAGTTCTTCTGTGTATTCTTGCCACCTCTTCTCAATATCTTCTGCTTCTGTTAGGTCCATACCATTTTAATACTTTATTGTGCCCATCTTTGCATGAAATGTTCCCTGGTATCTCGAATTTTCTTGAAGAGACCTCTAGTCTCTCCCATTCTATTATTTCACTCTATTTCTTTGCATTGATTACTGAGGAAGGCTTTCTCATCTCTCCTTCTATTCTTTGAACTCTGCATTCAAATAGGTATATCTTTCCTTTTCTCCTTTGCCTGTCACTTCTCTTCTTTTCTTTTTTTTTTCCTGTTTTTAATATAATAAAGTTTATTCCCAAGGTTTCTTTTTTTTTCTTTTAAATTTTGTTTTATTTAACTTTACAATATTGTATTGGTTTTGCCATATATCAAAATGAATCTGCCACAGGTATACATGTGTTCCCCATCCTGAACCCTCCTCCCTCCTCCCTCCCTATACCATCCCTCTGGGTTGTCCCAGTGCACCAGCCCCAAGCATCCAGTATCATGCATCGAACCTGGACTGGTGACTCGTTTCATATATGATATTATACACGTTTCAATGCCATTCTCCCAAATCATCCCACCCTCTCCCTCTCCCACAGAGTCCAAAAGACTGTTCTATACATCTGTGTCTCTTTTGCTGTCTCGCATACAGGGTTATTGTTACCATCTTTCTAAATTCCATATATATGCATTAGTATACTGTATTGGTGTTTTTCTTTCTGGCTTACTTCACTCTGTATAATAGGCTCCAGTTTCATCCACCTCACTAGAACTGATTCAAATGTATTCTTTTTAATGGCTGCGTTGTACTCCATTGTGTATATGTACCACAGCTTTCTTATCCACTCATCTGCTGATGGACATCTAGGTTGCTTCCATGTCCTGGCTATTATAACAGTGCTGCAATGAACATTGGGGTACACGTGTCTCTTTCCCTTCTGGTTTCCTCAGTGTGTATGCCCAGCAGTGGGATTGCTGGATCATAAGGCAGTTCTATTTCCAGTTTTTTAAGCAATCTCCACACTGTTCTCCATAGTGGCTATACTAGTTTGCATTCCCACCACAGCTATTTGTAAGGCCTCCTCAGACAACCATTTTGCCTTTCTTCATTTCTTTTATTTTTTATTTTTTTTTTATTTTTAAACTTTACATAATTGTATTAGTTTTGCCAAATTTCTTTTTATTGGGGATGGTCTTGATCCCTACCTCCTGTACACTGTCACAAACCTCCATCCATAGTTCTTTGGTTACTCTATCAGATCTAATCCCTTGAATCTATTTGTCACTCCCACTGTATAATGATAAGGGTTGATTTAGGTCATACCTGAATGATCTAGTGGTTTTCCCTACTTTCTTCAATTTAAGTCCGAATTTGGCAATAAGGAGTTCATGATCTGAGCCACAGTCAGCTCCCAGTCTTGTTTTTGCTGACTGTATAGAGCTAATACATCTTTGGCTGCAAAGAATATAATCAGTCTGATTTTCGTATTGACCATCTGGTGATGTCCATGTGTAGAGTCTTCTCTTGTGTTGTTGAAAGAGGATGTTTGCTATGACCAGTGTGTTGTTTTGGCAAAACTCCATTAGCCGTTGCCCTGCTGCATTCTGTACTCCAAGGCCAAATGTGCCTGTTATTCCAGGAATTTCTTGACTTCCTACTTTTGCCTTCCAGTCCCCTCTAATGAAAAGACACCTCTTTTGGGTGCTAGTTCGATAAGATTTTGTAAGTCTTCATAGAACCATTCGATTTCAGCTTCTTTAGCATTACTGGTTGAGGCATAGACTTGGATTACTGTGATACTGAGTGGTTTGCCTTGGAAACAAACAGAGATCATTCTGTCATTTTTGAGACTGCATCCAAGTACTGCATTTTGGACTTTTGTTGACTATGGTAGCTACTCCATTTCTTCTAAGGATTCTTGCCCACAAGAGTAGATATAATGGTCATCTGAGTTAAGTTAACCATTCCAGTCCATTTTAGTTCGCTGATTCCTAAAATGTCGATGTTCACTCTTGCCATCTTCTGTTTGACCACTTCCAATTTGCCTTGATTCATGGACCTAACATTCCAAGTTCCTATGCAATATTGCTCTGTACAGATTCAGACTTTACTTCCTTCACCAGTCATATCCACAGCTAGGTGTTGTTGTTTTTTTGGCTCCATCCCTTCATTCTTTCTGGAGTTATTTCTCCAGTGATCTCCAGTAGCATATTGGTCACCTACTGACCTGAGGAGTTCATCTTTCAGTGTTCTATATTTTTGCCTTTTCATACTGTTCATGGAGTTCTCAAGGCAAGAATACTGGTGTTTTGCCACTTATTATGATAGTTAAATTAGATTCCTACCTTTTACCCACTCAGTTCAGGACCTATTATTGTGCACACACACCTATACATTTCCTCTGGGATAAGAGTAGAAAAAGGAGAATATGTTGTACTACTAAACACATTGTAGTGGTAACCACAAGCCTCCCCTTGAGTTTCCCATAGGTTTAAGGTGAATCAGATGAGAAAACATTGAGTCTCAAACACGTGTTTTATACACGGACCAAAAAGTGATAAAAGAGTTGCTGGACTCTTCAACTTGTTGCATAGTGCAGCTGCAGACTTTCGTTCAGCGATCAATGCAAAGAAATAGAGGGAAACAACAGAGTGGGAAGATTAGTGATCTCTTCAAGAAAATGAGAGATACCAAGGAAATGTTTCATGCAAAGATGGGCTCGATAAAGGACAGAAATGGTGTGGACCTAACAGAAGCAGAAGATATTAAGAAGAAGTGGCAAGAATACACAGAAGAACTGTACAAAAAAGATCTTCACGACCCAGATAATCACGATGGTGTGATCACTGACCTAGAGCCAGATATCCTGCAATGTGAAGTCAAGTGGGCCTTAGGAAGCATCACTATGAACAAAGGTAGTGGAGGTGATAGAATTCCAGTTGAGTTATTTCAAATCCTGAAAGATGATACTGTGAAAGTGCTACACTCAATATGCCAGCAAATTTGGAAAACTCAGCAGTGGCCACAGGACTGGAAAAGTTCAGTTTTCATTCCAATCCCAAAGAAAGGCAATGCTAAAGAATGCTCAAACTACTGCACAGTTGCACTCATCTCACACACTAGTAAAGTAATGCTCAAAATTCTCCAAGCCAGGCTTCAGCAATATGTGTACTGTGAACTTCCAGATGTTCAGACTGGTTTTAGAAAAGGCAGAGGAACCAGAGATCAAATTGCCAACATCTGCTGGATCATCGAAAAAGCAAGAGAGTTCCAGAAAAACATCTGTTTCTGCTTTATTGACTACGCTAAAGCCTTTGACTGTGTGGATCACATTAAACTGTGGAAAATTCTGAAAGAGATGGGAGTATCAGACCATCTGACCTGCCTCTTGAGAAACCTATATGCAGGTCAGGAAACAAAAGTTAGAATTGGATATGGAACAACAGACTGGTCCAAATAGGAAAAGAAGTACATCAAGGCTGTATATTGTCACCCTGCTTATTTAACTTATATGCAGAGTACATCATGAGAAACACTGGGCTGGAAGAGGCATAAGCTGGAATCAAGATTGCCAGGAGAAATATCAATCACCTCAGATATGCAGATGACACCACCCTTATGGCAGAAAGTGAAGAGGAACTAAAAAGCCTCTTGATGAAAGTGAAAGAGGATAGTGAAAAAGTTGGCTTAAATCTCAACATTCAGAAAACTAAGATCATGGCATCCGGTCCCATCACTTCATGGGAAATAGACGGGGAAACAGTGAAAACATTGTCAGACTTTATTTTTGGGGGCTCCAAAATCACTGCAGATGTTGATTGCAGCCATGAAATTAAAAGATGCTTGCTCCTTGGAAGGAAAGTTATGACCAACCTAGAGAGCATATAAAAAAGCAGAGACGTTACTTTGCCAACAAAGGTCTGTTTCGTCAAGGCTATGGTTTTTCCAGTGGTCATGTATGGATGTGAGAGTTGGACTATGAAGAAAACTGAGCACTGAAGAATTGATGCTTTCGAACTGTGGTGTTGGAGAAGACTCTTGAGAGTCCCTTGGACTGCAAAGAGATCCAACCAGTCCATTCTGAAGGAGATTAGTCCTGGGTGTTCATTGGAAGGACTGATGCTGAAGCTGAAACTCCAATACTTTGGCCACCTGATGTGAAGAGTTGACTCTTTGGAAAAGACTCTGATGCTGGGAGGGATTGGGGGAAGGAGGAGAAGGGGATGACAGAGAATGAGATGGCTGGATGGCATCACCATCTTGATGGACATGAGTTTGAGTAAACTCCGGGAGTTGGTGATGGACTTTGAGGCCTGGTGTGGTACGATTCATGGGGTCGCAAAGAGTCAGACACAACTGAATGACTGAACTGAACTGAATTGATAGAGAGAAATATCAAGATAGAGTTTAAATTGCCTTTATTATTTGACTCCCCCAGTCATGAAAGTACGATAAACTGCTACACTTGTCAGAGACAGCTGCTGGTCACTGGGAAAGGCAAAGATGAGGATAGGATAATGAAACATAACAGGGAAGTGGGAAGGGCAGAGAATTAAAGCAATGTCTAGTGCAACTATTTCATAGAGGGTGTTCATCTTTCTGTTTGAGAAAGGAGAAGTAGGATAATAAGAGAGATAAATAGAGAGTGAGAAAAATGAAAGAATAAGGAAATTTAAAACTCACTTCACAACACTGAGGTTTTAGATTATATAGCATTGTACAATGCATGTTACTTCCTACAATGTAGTATGTGCTTTCCTCTCCCAAACAGGTGTTTAGTAGCTTACTGGGATTGTTGAGAAGGCCATATGAGGACCAAGACACATAGCTGTGGGTACTTTTGAAAAATCAATGAAATAATTGCAGTCAAGTTAAAATTCCTGCTGATTCCAAATAGATTTTGAGAAGAATTAGTCCATACTTAAAGTACATAATTTTTTATTGGTTTAAAATTATCCCACTTCAGAAAGTTATGTTTATTTATATTAAAAGAAGTATTTTTTGTAAACACTGGTAGAAATTTGCCTTTCAAAAATATTAATTTAAAATAGAGATGCATTTTGTAAGGGCTATTCCTCCTGAATTTGCAGCAGTATATGCTAATGCCCATCACTTTTTGAAAAGAAGCAGATCATTCCAGATTAGAAAAATCACTGGTACTAGAGAAAAAGAGTAATTACGTCAATAGGGTGACACTAGTGTTAAAGAACTCACTGGCCAATGGAGGAGACCTAAGAGATGCAGGTTCAATCCCTGGGTCAGGAAGATCCCCTAGAGGAGGATATGGCAACTCACTCCAATATTCTTGCCTGGGAAATCTCAAGGACAGAGGACCTGGCAGGCTATGGTCCATGGGGGTCACAAAGAGTCAACCCCTAAGGTAGCATAAGCAGCAACCTAACATGCGCACATGGGCACGCACATACTCGCGCACACACACACACTTAGGAAGCATTGTCTGGCCCCTCAGTTCAGTTCAGTCGCTCAGTCGTGTCCCACTTTTTGCAACCCTATGGACTGCAGCGTACTAGGCTCACCTGTCCATCACCAACTCCCAGAGCTTGCTCAAACTTACGTTCATGGAGTCGGAGATGCCATCCAACCATCTCATCTTCTGTCGTCCCCTTCTCCTCCTGCCTTCAATCTTTCCCAGCATCAGGGTCTTTTCCAATAAGTCAGTTCTTTGCATCAGGTGGCCAAAGTATTGGAGCTTTTAACTTTAGCATCAATCCTTCCAATGAATATTCAGGACTGATTTCCTTTAGAGATTAACTGGTTGGATCTCCTTGCAGTCCAAGGGACTCTCAAGAGTCTTTTCCAACATCACAGTTCAAAAGCATCAATTCTTCGGAGCTCAGCTTTCTTTATGGTCCAACTTTTACATCCATACATCCATACATGACTACTGGAAAAACCAGAGCTTTGATTATTTGGACCTTTATCAGCAAAGTAATGTCTTTGCTTTTTAATATGCTATCTAGGTTTGTTACAGCTTTTCTTCCAAGGAGCAAGCATCTTTTAATTTCATGTCACCATCAGCAGCAATTTTGGAGCCCAAGAAAATAAAGTCTCACTGTTTCCATTATTTCCCCATCTAATTTCCATGAAGCGATGGGACCGGAAGCCATGATCTTAGTTTTTGAATGCTGAGTTTTAAACCAACTTTTCACTCTCCTCTTTCATTTTCATCAAGAGGCACTTCAGTTCCTCTTTACTTTCTGCCATAAGGGTGGTGTCATCTGCATATCTGAGGTTATTGATATTTCTCCCAGCAATCTTGATTCCAGCTTGTGCAGCCCCTCAGTTCAGTTCAGTTCAGTTCAGTCGCTCAGTCGTGTCTGACTCTTTGCAACCCCGTGAATCACAGCACGCCAGGGTTTCCTGTCCCTCACCAACTCCCGGAGTTCACTCAGACTCACTAAGTTATCCCAAATATGGCTTTTATTTCTTTATAGATTATAAATGATTGATTTCTTTACAGCTCTTGTTGTTGTTGTTGTTCCATGTTCCAGAACAGAATGAAGCTTGATTTGCTTAAGCCAAGTAGTTCTCAGAGAGTGGTCAGGCACAACAGCATAATGTTACTTGGGAAATTATTAGAGATGCAAACTACTGGCTTCCATTTCAGAGATACTGAGTTGGAGATAGTATCAAGAAATGTCTATTTAAAACCCTCTAGGGCATTCTCATTCTCACTAAAGTTTGAGAACCATAGTCTCAAGCTGTGATTGCTTCCTTTTTTAAGATTCTCTTCTTTCAGCATGTTTCTGAAAACTTCTAACCTTGAGAATTCCCTAGAGATATAGTGACTCATACCATTAAAATAAGCCAGATGGCTACCTTAGGCAACCTATTTATAATTGTGAAGTAATTCTGAATACTGCAACTTCTAGCATCATTCCTAAATATACAGTCCCTCCTTCATGCTCACAAATATGGCATGGGAAACCAAAAATTTTTTATGCACATTTGTAGCTTTCTAAAAAAGTGAAACTGATTGAGAGTTTGGGTCATTTTGTTTGTGGTGGTGGTGGTGGTGGTGGTGATGGTTTAGTCGATAAGTCGTGTCCGACTCTTGTGACCCCGTGGACTGCAGCCTGCCAGGCTTCTCTGTACATAGGATTCTCCAGGCAAGAATACTGGAGTGGGTTGCCAGTTCCTTCTCCCATTTTGTTTGTAGACTTTTACAAATAGCAATTCAGAAATGTCTGTACGCATTACATAAAAATGTAAATCAAGTGCATTATTACCTTATTGAATCTCTTGTTATTGTAACCTGTGCTATTGTAAGTCTATATCCTTTAACTCATTCAGAAAAATCAGACTAGTGAATTCCATCAGTCAGAATTTTGCAATGTCTTAATTGCCTATAGTTAAGGGGTGGAGTAATTTATTATATTTACAATTGCCATCAGGAAAATTAGCTCACAAAACTGGGCTATCAGTCAGCATGCATGCATGCATGCTCAGTCATTCCAGACATGTCCAATTCTTTGTGATCCCACGGACTGTGGCCCACCAGGCTCCTCTATCCATGAAATTCTCCAGGCAAGAATACTGGAGTAAATTGCCATTTCCTTCTCCAGGGGATCTTCCCAATAGGGATTGAACCTGTCTTTTGCATCTCCTGCATTGGCAGGCGAGTTCTTTACCATTAACGCCACCTGGGAAGCCCATCAGTCAGCATGACTCATAATAAGTAGTTTATATCCATTGCAAAAGTAAATCAGCCATAGTTGGTAACTAGACTGCAGTTGCCAAAGTTATCTATGGTTGTATACATAGACAAGAAAGGATTAGTTGAATAAAGTTTTGCAAAAAGGCAAAGTAAATGACTTCAAAAAAATGCAACCAGATTTCTGTTAAGTCTTATAGTTAGAGACCCTTATATTAGAAAAATTTTTAATAGGGTTCAGTCTAGGAATACATGAACTTTCTTTTTTTTTTTTTCTCTTATTTGACTATACTACTACTAGGAAACCAGGCCAAGGTTATTAAACTTTGCTCCTAGTTACATTAGACACATCTTTCTGACCAGACTCCCCTGAGTTTCAGGGATGATTAAAATTCTCTGGGGGAAGTTTAGTTGCTTCCGATCCCTTCCAAAATATGATACTGTTTTGATAGATACATATTTAATATTTATTCAAAATCACACAATTATTTAAATTTGGTACATGCCCTGATTTAGAATTATAGTATTTACTAATTTGATGTAAAACACATAAGATTTACAATAATCACATTTATGGTAGGTATTACTTTTTTGCTAATGAACTGCTGATACAAACAAGAGAAATGTTTTCAGTAGGGGGACTTCATAATACACTTTTGTTAATTAGGATAAAATCATTTATTAAATTAGTTATTTTTCAAACAATTCTGTGTAATTTAGAAATTAATTGAACATAACAATGATCTTAAGTATTTTGCTCATCAACTCCTACAGTTTTGACACTGCTATGTAAGGCCACATCTTTGTTTTATTTAGTGAAATTGGGAAGTACAGACCTGTCACTTAATTAAACTTGTAACAGAAATATGAAATATTACACCTGTTACATTGTTGTCAATGATTGCTTTATGAATAGAAATAATAAGCAGGCATTTGATTATAGCTAATGATATAATTAAATATTACAAATTAATCAAAGTAATTATTAAATTGCACCAGTCTTCCAGACATGAAGCATTTTATGAAATTTGCATTTCAAAAATTCTAGTACTTGTTAGATTTAAAAAGTGTGCTTAAACTTGCAGTCAAAATGTTGAAAATATTAAAATAAAAAATTGTAGGACATGTGTCTTAAGTAGGCTTCAGAGCAAAATCCTTAGAGTATCTAATCCCTTGAGTCATGAAAAACCTTAAAATACTACAATAAGTTTGGGATTGCCATCACTCTTTAATCTAGCAAGTGTGGTTTGATGATAGATATCTGACTCAGATGCACCATCAGGTTTTCAGGATGGTAGGTGAAATGGTGAGGACATATTAAAGATAATGGTCATAAAGCACTGTCTTGAATGCACCCTGACTTTAATACCAGATAATATGTCAATAGATAAGAAACAATATGGCAACTTTTCATCTAGCCAAGTAATGAGACTGTCATCAAAGTAAAATGAATATATGGACAATTTCTAAACTTAATATTTCTCTAAGATTTTTCTTCTTAGAACTTATTTAGCTTTGGAAAATAAAATATTCTTAAGAAAAATTAAAAATAATTATTGTTCCTTTCATTCAACACTGTCATTTTCCTGGTCTCTGAATCAGTTTCTTTCTTTCCTTTTTTTTTTTTTTTTAATTTTATTTTATTTTTAAACTTTACATAATTGTATTAGTTTTGCCAAACATCAAAATGAATCCGCCACAGGTATACATGTGTTCCCCATCCTGAACACTCCTCCCTCCTCCCTCCCCATAACATCCCTCTGGGTCACCCCGTGCACTAGCCCCAAGCATCCAGTATTGTGCATCGAACCTGGACTGGTGACTCGTTTCATACATGATATTTTACATGTTTCAATGCCATTCTCCCAAATCTTCCCACCCTCTACCTCTCCCACAGAGTCCATAAGACTGTTCTATATATCAGTGTCTCTTTTGCTGTCTCGTACACAGGGTTATTGTTACCATCTTTCTAAATTCCATATATATGCGTTAGTATACTGTATTGGTGTTTTTCTTTCTGGCTTACTTCACTCTGTATAATAGGCTCCAGTTTCATCCACCTTATTAGAACTGATTCAAATGTATTCTTTTTAATGGCTGTCAGCAGATGAATGGATAAGAAAGCTGTGGTACATATACACAATGGAGTATTACTCAGCCATTAAAAAGAATACATTTGAATCAGTTTCTGTAGAGCTAGAAACACTTGGCTTTAGCATTTAGACTCAGCCCTTCTTCATTGTACTGTCTGTCCTAATTCTTATTTGAAAGATTTTGAGGATCTATGCCAGCACTCATGGAATAACGTCAGGGCAACCTCATCGTGATTTGATTCTCAGCTGGCACCGCATTCTCGTAACAATCTCTACCTTTTCCCTGTCACTATTCCTCTGCCCTTCTTATGATCTTACTCTGCTGCAGTTCATGGGATCGCAAAGAGTCAGACAAGACTGAGCAACTGAACTGACTGACTGATTTCCAGGCATGATCCCTATGCTTATGTCATTATCTGTATGATTTGCCTCATGTGCCTTTCTAATGTTATTCACTCACTGTCATGTCCTACTCTTTGCAACCCTATAGACTGCAGCATGTCAGGCTTCCCTGTCCTTCATTATTTCCTGCAGTGTCCTTAAATTCATGCCCATTAAGTCACTGATGCCATCAAGCATCTCATTCTCTGTCTTCCCCTTCTCCTGCTCTCAGTCTTTCCCAGCATCAGGGTCTTTTCCAGTGAGTTGACTTTCACATCAGGTATCCAAAGAATTGGAGAAGGAAATGGCAATCCACTCCAGTACTCTTGCCTGGAAAATCCCATGGATGGAGGAGCCTGGTAGGCTGCAGTCCATGAGGTCACTAAGAGTCGGACATGACTGAGCGACTTCACTTTCACTTTTCACTGTCCTGCATTGGAGAAGGAAATGGCAGCCCACTCCAGTGTTCTTGCCTGGAGAATCCCAGGGACGGGGGTGCCTGGTGGGCTGCCATCTGTGGGGTCGCACAGAGTCGGACACGACTGAAGTGACTTAGCAGTAGCATCCAAAGAATTGGAGTTTTCAGTTTCAGTGTCAGTCCTTCCCATAAATACTTTGGGTTGATTTCCCTTAGGATTGACTGGTTTGAAATCTTTACTGTCCAAGGGACTCCCAAGAATCTTCTCCAATACCACAGTTCAAAAACATCATTTTTTTGGCCCTCAGCCTTCTTTGTGGTCCAACTCTCACATCCATACATGACTACCAGAAAACCATAGCTTTGACTATATGGACCTTTGTTGGCAAAGTGATGTCTCTGCTTTTTAATACACTGTCTAGGCTTGGAGAAGGAAATGGCAACCCACTCCAGTGTTCTTGCCTGGAGAATCCAGGGACAGCAGAGCCTGGTGAGCTGCCGTCTATGGGGTCACACAGAGTCGGACATGACTGAAGCGACTTAGCAGCAGCAGCCGCAGCATGCTTGTCATAGCTTTTTTTCCAATAAACAAATGTCTTTTAATTTTATGTGCCTTTTTATGATTGAAATAAGATTCTTTTCCTGTTTATGCTCCCTTTCTCCTCAACTTTCACTCACCTGTCCTATTCAACACCTAAACCAGAAGCTAAGTCCCTGCCACGTCTTATGAGACAACCCTAATTCAAACTGCTTCCTTTGCTGCCCAGATTTCTGGTGCTAAGTCATCTTAGATGCTCTAAAACTGTGAGTCACTGACTTGCTGGCATATCTTACTCCCTAGGACAGATTGCTTGGCTGGGTCATTGCTTGAAGTATGCGACAGTAGCAATTCCACCAAATGTGAATTGAGGGTGCTTAAAGGTTGAAGAAGAAGCCACAGATACACACGAAGGAACAGCTGTGATCACTACATACACTCTCACACGAGGTCATATTATCCACTTGCCATATTAATTAAGGCAAATTATCATTAATATCATTCACCACATGACTAAATTAAATGAGAAATTATGGAGAGATAAAAAAGTAGTTTCCATTTTTGAGGATATTGTATTCTAGTTACAAAGGCAGGGCAAATATGGAAATATATACATAAGTATGTTTAAGGAAATTTCTAACAATAAAAATAGAATTGTCTCCAATTAAAAAAAAAGATGCACTCATGTTTTTGCAAATTGATGTAGAATGGCAGTGGGAGTGGAACGTGGGATAAAATGTTTGAGATATACCCAAACCTTTAATCATTTTAATTTTTACAACTGCTGATATGCCATGTCCACTATTCTAGTTGCAAAATAAAAAGTGAAAAGATTATTTGCACTTCCTATATTTGGGATGTCTATTTCTAGTCTCAGCGCTACACTCTTATGAGAGATAAAGACAGAGTGGTGTCTTCACTGATATGTAAACAGACAAGCAATCAAAACACCCAGTGCTAACACTAACTCTTCAGCATGTAATACCTTCAGCATTTTAAATATTTGTCAAGCATTATCAGCCTAAACTACAGGAAGCAAACAATGCATAAATCTTCTCATTCTAAGACATTAAAGACGAAATAATTCTTAAATGGTGGATGATACAATCTTCTAACTATGGATGATATATGTTCAAAAGACATAACTACATTGAGCTTTAAAGCAACATCTGCAGAAGCAAAGAGAAAAGCATCGGTGTACGTCAAGGACACTAGCAATGCCTTCACACAGGCAGGTGCATCGACCAAGTATTTTGTTAAAGAACCATTACATTTTTAAAAATAGGGAAGTGCCCCTAATAGAATGTCTTCTATAATGGAAGGCAGTATCAGAGAACACAGCCCCCCAAAAGCTTAGTATGATAAACTTATCAGGGAGAAAATCAAGCCCATATTTCAATAAGGGAAGCCTCTGGGATCACATAAAAAGCAGAGAGAAGGAAGAGCAAATCCCCTGAGAATAGTATTACCATAATTGAGCACTTAAATGCATAAAAAACAAATTGAGACCACTTAAGTAAATAAAGAGAAACTATGTAAAGACAGCATCAAGATGCTACAATTGATCTCTAACTGCTACCGTCTCTGGAATTAACGCTGACACCCCTAAGGTTTAATTCCTCAGCACTGAGCTAAATGGTTATGTGTCTGAGCTTCTGCAGTGACAGCTTGGGTTTGAATCCAAGCACTAGCACCTGGAAGAGGTATCATCTTTAAACCTCAGTTTCCTTATCTTTAAATAAGACAAATAGTAAAACTGCATTACAGAGTGGTGTGAATTTTAAAGGCAATAACTGTAGAAAGTATTTGCCCTAGTGTATGCCCCATGATAAATATTCTATAAAAATTACAAGTTTTATTTCCACTAAGCATGAAGAGTTATATAAACTTAAAATGTATACTGGTGTAAGTTAAGTGCTAAAGAGTAGATTTGTGTTAATAGAATTTTTCGTTATGTTAAAAAAAATTATCTCACAAAATAAATATTGAATCAAGACTCTTTGGTTTGCCACTAATATTGCTTTATTTCTGCAAAATTGAAAGGGAACTGACAAAGTTGGATTATAAGTCTTGCAATATTATAACCAAGAAGGGAAAATTAAGAAGGCAAAGTTTTACAAATTGTCTGATTTATGAACTACAGCTGATTACTTCAATGGACAGCATCAATCCTGGTTAATACGATCAGCTATTTGGACATTAATTATTGAACTGAATATTGTAGCCATCTACTGGTTTGATCTAACTCTAAGAACTGATTATAGATCTTTGCACATGATATTTTTTATTTTGTCATTTATTAATAATTTTGGTAAGCTTTTCATTGGAGTGCAAATATATATATATATATATAATAAAGTGATAAATCTTAAGTTTGCAGGCTAGTAATTTTTTATAAAGTGAACATACCAGGATCACCAGCACCAAGATCTTGGTATAGAATGTTACCTGAATCCCTAGAAGTCTCTCCTGTGCCTGTCCCTCAGTCTTTACACACCCCCAAATGTAGCCATTATTCTGAGTTCTCTCACTGTAGATGTTTCAACTTATTTTAAGCATTTTACACATGAAACAATGTAGTATGCAGCATTTTCTGTTTGGGGCTCTTTTGCTCAGCATGAGTCTGAGATTTTATTGCTTGAAAGAGTAGTATTTTCTATTTCATTGCTTAGAGTAGTTCATTACATGAATATAACATACATTTCCAACTCCAGTGCTCTTTCCTGGAAAATCCCACGGACGGAGGAGCCTGGTAGGCTACAGTCCATGGGGTCACAAAGAGTCAGACAGGAATGAGCGACTTCACTAATCACTAATAATCCTGTTACACAAGTTCTTCCCTTGTCACTCAGCTGGTAAAGAATCTGCCTGCAATGCGGGAGACCTGGGTTTGATCCCTGGGTTGGGAAAATCACCTGGAGAAGGAAAAGGCTACCCACTCCAGTATTCTGGCCTGGAGAATTTCATTGACTGTACAGTCCATGGGATCACAAAGAGTCAGACACGACTAAGCAACTTTCACTTTCCTGTTACACAGTTGATGGTCATTGTCTTTAGTTCTTAAATATCATAAATTGTGCTTAATGAAAATTCTTATATATGACTCTGCTGCACATGAATTGCTTGGTTATATGGTATGCAAATATTTAACTATAGAAGACACTGCCAATAGTTTTATAACATTGTTGTACAAATTTACGATACCACCAGACATGTATGAGAGCACTGTTGATCCATTTAAGTGCCTCAAATCAGTATTGTGAGTTTAAGTTGTAACCATTGGCTATGTAACATTATCTCATTGTGGGTTTTATATAAAAAAAATTGTATTGGATTATTGTTAATTTACAATGTTGTCTTACTTTCAGCTATACAGCAAGGTAAATCAATTATACAAATACATATATCCAATCTTCCTTAGACTTCTTTTCCCATATAAGCCATTACAGAGTACTGAGTAGAGTTCCCTGTGCTATACAGTAGGCTCTTATTAGTTATCTATTATATATATATAGTAGTATATATATGTCAGTCCCAATCTCCCAATTTATCCCTTCTTCTTTACCCCCCAAATTGTGGTTTTAATTAGTGTTTTTCTGATGATTTATAACATTGAACAATTTTTCATAAGCTTATTGGCCATTTGGATATCTTCTTTTGTTAAAAGCTTGCTCAAGTTTTCATTCATATCTTTAAAAAATGTTTGTTGTTTTTCTCCTTAATTTGTAGTATTTATTGAATAGGAGTTCTTCTAAGGATACATATATGACACATATTTTCTCCCTTTGTGGGATTTGCCGTTTGAATCTCTTAAAAGTATCTTTTAATATATATTTTTTAATCTCATAAAAAATAATCTGCCAATCATTTATTTTGTGATCAGTGATTTTTCTGTGTGTGTTCCATTTAAGAAATTTGTGCCCATCTCAAAGTCTAGAGGATTTTGACCTACAATAATTTCTAAAATTTTTATTTTATTATTTTTACCTTAATTCTAGACTCCACTTCTAATTGATTTTCCAGTGTGTTGTTTCCAGTAAGGTTTAAGATTCACTTTTTTTTTCCCAAATAAATACCATTCTTAAAGGTTTATTGAATTCGTGTAATATCTAAGAGCATTTTTATGCTACTCTTCTGTTGAAGATGCTATTGCAAAACCTTTTGAATTCTAACAATTCAAACATTTATCTATGACAGGAACTTATTATTTTAAATAGTGAAAATTGCTGAGATAGTCAATATCATCTATCCTTGGTTTAATCTGCTCTCTTTCAAAATAACTTTTACCCTTGCAGCAAAAAAAAAAGCCAAACAAATATACTAATGATTAGTAGTGTTGTTTTGAACCCTTTAAATTCTAATAGCTTTAAATTTATTGAACATGTGCTTAGATAGAGATGGCCTATCAAACTGTTCTCCAGAAGAAGAGATACAGTTCTGGCCTCCAAAACCAATTCTTGCTTGTATACCCCTCATTCTAATGATTATTAAAATCTGTTTATTGCAGATTTATTTATTTATTGTTGCAGTAATTCATTATATTTTATTTTTATTGTTAAGTGTACACTGGCCTTATATGACTGTTTTGTGTTGAATTCATTAATACATTCACTCCTATATTAATTCAACCAATATGTATAAAGTGCAGACTATTAGGTTTTATTCATACAGTGGTGTGTATATATATATATATATATATATATATATATATATAAATATATATATAATATTGAAAATATATATTATATAATATAGGCAACATGTTTCCTTGCCCTCAGAAACTTAAAACCTAGCATTAGACTTAAATATTAATATCATTGAGTAATTTAGTGATTAGTGAAGTCACTCAGTCATGTCTCTTTGAAGTTCTTGAGTCTAGAAGAAAGGTAGGAAAAGAGTCTGTTATGTGCCTGGAACATAGGGAATGGCACAAGACAGGCTGGAGTGGCAGGGTCCAGACATCACTACTGGGTGAGAGAAATGACATAATCAGACATTTTAAAAAGATAAAAGCTATATATGACAAACCCACAGCAAACATTATTCTCATTGGTGAAAAGTGAGTGAAGTTGCTCAGTCATGTCTGACTCTTTGTGACCCCATGGAGAGTGTAGCCTACCAGGCTCCTCTGGATTTTCCAGGCAAGAATACTGGAGGGGCTTGCCATTTCCTTCTCCAGGAGATCTTCCTGACCCAGGGATTGAACCGAGTCTCCTGTATTGTAGGCAGACAGTTTACCATCTGAGCCACTGGGAATTCAATGGTGAAAAATTGAAAGCATTTCCTCTAAAGTCAGGAACAAGACAAGGGTGCCCACTTTCACCACTACTATTCAACATAGTTTTGGAAGTTTTGGCCATAGCAATCAGAGCAGAAAAAGAAATAAAAGGAATCCAGATTGGAAAAGAAGAAATAAACTCTCACTGTTTGCAGATGACATGATCCTCTACATAGAAAACACTAAAGACTCCACCAGAAAATTACTAGAGCTAATCAATGAATATAGTAAAGTTGCAGGATATAAAATCAACACACAGAAATCCCTTACATTCCTCTACACTAACAATGAGAAAACAGAAAGAGAAATTAAGGAAACAATTCCATTCACCATTGCAATGAAAAGAATAAAATACTTAAGAATATATCTACCTAAAGAGACAAAAGACCTATATGTAGAGAACTACAAAAAACTGGTGAAAGAAATCAAAGAGGACATAAATAGATGGAGAAATATACCATGTTCATGGATGGGAAGAATCAATATAGTGAAAATGAGTATACAACCCAAAGCAATCTATAGATTCAATGTAATCCCTATCAAGCTACCAACAGTATTTTTCAGAGAACTAGAACAAATAATTTCACAATTTATATGTAAATACAAAAAAACTTGAATAGCCAAAGCAATCTTGAGAAATAAAAATGGAACTGGAGGAATCAACCTGCCTGACTTCAGGCTCTACTACAAAGCCACAGTCATCAAGACAGCATGATACTGGCACAAAGACAGAAGTATAGATCAATGGAATAAAATGAAAGCCCAGAGATAAATCCATGCACCTATGGACACCTTATCTTTGACAAAGAGGGAAGAATATACAGTGGAGAAAAGACAATCTCTTTAACAAATGATGCTGGGAAAACTGGTCAACCACCTATAAAAGAATGAAACTAGACCACTTTCTAACACCATACACAAAAATAAACTCAAAATGGATTAAAGATCTAAACGTAAGACCAGAAACTATAAAACTCCTAGAGGAAAACATAGGCAAAACACTGTCTGACATAAACCACAACAGGATCCTCTATGACCCACCTCCCAGAATATTGGAAATAAAAGCAAAAATAAACAAATGGGATGTAATTAAAATTAAAAACTTCTCCACAACAAAAGAAACTATAAGCAAGTGAAAAGACAGCCTTCAGAATGGGAGAAAATAACAGCAAATGAAGCAATGGACAAAGACTTAATCTAAAAAATATACAAGCAACTCCTGCAGCTCAATTCCAGAAAAATAAACGACCCAATCAAAAAATGAGCCAAAGAACTAAACAGACATTTCTCCAAAGAAGACATACAGATGGATAACAACATCTGTATGACGCTCAACATCACTCATTATCAGAGAAATGCAAATCAAAACCACAATGAGGTACCATTTCACGCCAGTCAGAATGGCTGTGATCTAAAAGTCTACAAGCAATAAATTCTGGAGAGGGTGTGGAGAAAAGGGAACCCTCTTACACTGTTGTGGGAATGCAAACTAGTACAGCCACTATGGAGAACAGTGTGGAGATTCCTTAAAAAACTGGAAATAGAACTGTCATATGACCCAGCAATCCCACTGCTGGCCTACACATCAAGGAAACCAGAATTGAAAGAGATACATGTACCCCAGTGTTCATCACAGCACTGTTTATAATAGCCAGGACAAGGAAGCAACTTAGATGTCCATCAGCAGACGAACGGACAAGAAAGCAGTGATATGTATACACAATGGAATATTACTCAGCCATTAAAAAGAATACATTTGAATCAGTTCTAATGAGGTGGATGAAACTGGAGCCTTTTATACAGAGTGAAGTAAGCCAGAAAGAAAAACACCAATACAGTATACTAACGCATATATGTGGAATTTAGAAAGATGGTAATGATAACCCTGTCTGTGAGACAGCAAAAGAGACACAGATGTATAGAACAGTCTTTTGGACTCTGTGGGAGAGGGCGAGGGTGGGATCGTATGGGATAATGGTACTGAAACATGTAAATTATCACATGTGAAACAAATCGCCAGTCCAGGTTCGATGCATGATACAGGGTGCTCGGGGCTGGTGCACTAGGATTACCCAGATGGATGGGATGGGAAGGGAGGCGGGAGAGGGGTTCAGGATGGAGAACACATGCACACCCATGGTGAATTCATGTTAATGTATGGCAAAACCAATACAATATTGTAAACTAAAATAAATAAATAAATAAGACTGAGATTAAAAAAGAAAAACAACAACAAAAAAAGATGACTTTTTTGGACTAAAAGTCATGAAGCTGTATAATAATAGAAGATAGAAGATTATGTCTTGAGACCAGGGAGACTCTTACGCAGCCTACCTACTACTGAACATGTTAATATCATATTTTTGGGTGTATTACTTATTTACTCATTCATTAATTCAGATAAAAATTATTTATTTTAACAGGTAAAGATCTCCTCCTAGTACAGAAGGGCTTATAATGAAAAACAGCAGTTTTCTAACCCACATGTCTTACTACCCACAGTGCTGCTCCAAAGGGGCAGCTACTTGTAAGTTTTAATTTTGTGTTCTGCTACTTGTTTCTATTTTTAATCTAAACCATTTATCTCCCTAAGCCTAATCTTGGGCTTCCCTGGTTGCTCTGATGGTGAAGAATCTGCCTGCAATGAGGGAAACCTTGGTTCTGTTCCTGTGTTAGGAAGATCCCCTGGAGAAGGGAACATCTACCCACTCCACTATTCTGGCCTGGAGAATTCCATGAACAGAGGAGCCTGGTAGTCTAGAATCCAGGGGGTTTCAAAGAGTCGGACATGACTGAGCGACTTTCACTTTAACTTTCAATCTTAGGGGAAAAAACAAACTTCTCTTAAGAACAGTTTAGGTTCATAGCAAAATTGGGGGAAATAACAGAGGTTTTTCATATATCCCTGGAGGCACACAAGCATATCCTCCTCAATTATCAACATAATCCCCCATCAGACTAGTACATTTGTTACAATTGATGAATCTATATTAACATATCATAATGAGCCAAGTCTACAGTTTACATTGTTGTTCACTCTTGGTTTTGTAAATTCTGTGAATTTGGACAAATGTATAATGGCACATATCTATCACTATATAGAATACCATTAATAAAAATAAAACATTTAAGGAAAACTACGACCATGATTTTATGGCACTTGACCAGAATAAATGAGAGAATGCTGTTACCATTTACAGTGTTAGGAAATGCTGCGAGAAAAGTAAACTGGAAAGATAATTAAAATTTCTGAATTGAATTTAAGTTTGTGAAACTTATTGCACAATTCAAAGGGAGGTGTTCTCTAAAAAAATAAATGTGTATCTCAATGTGGAGTTCAGGGAAATGTCAGAGATATAAATGTAAATTTGCAAATTATTAAACTGTAGGTAGCCTTTAAAAAACCAATTACTGACTGAAGAATATGCAGGGAGTCAGTGTTAACTAAATGTAAACTGAGTCCTAGGATTACCCAAGATGGATAAATTTTAAAACAAAAATGTGAAAATTCAACCAAGTTAATAAAGTTGTACATACTATGTATAATAATAATACATAATGAAAAATTTAACAATATGTAAAAAGCCACATATTTGGGGGTGCATGGGTATATGATAGGCATATTTGCATAAGTGAAAATATAAATTATATGGATAGGAAGTGATGCACAAAATAACAGGAAAATGGATGCCTCTAAGAAGAATAGGGGAAAATGAGAATGGGAAAAGGATATACATAGCTTTCAATTTGGCACTAAAGTTTTATTTCTAAGAAATACAATTTGAAACATAGAAAGATTGATCAAATGACGAGTGAGAGATTAGACAGAATGACATAGTGTGTTTATAGAGTTCTGTTTAGAAGTTTCTGTTCAGAATAAATGGAGCAGAGAGATGGGGCCATGAATGCAACTTTAGAAGCTTTTTCTTTTTGCTACTTGTTATGAGTTTGTTGTTTGTTCACTTTTATATGAAGAGTTGTAAAAACTCATGTCTTTCAGTGCTGATGGAGAGACAGCTCTTCTTAGGAATCAGATAATTCCATCATTAAAATGGAAGATAAAAGAGAAACTAGAGATAGATGCAATTAAATTGATATATTTGGTTTTGGCAAGATTAAAGTGTCTCTATCTTTCAACTTTTAATTTATCTAAAAAGAAACCGAGCTAAAAGCCAAGAGTTACAGCAATGAAGACTTTGGAAATTTGAGGAACGTGGAGATGTGAAATAGTAAAATTACAGATAATGGGGAAGCAAAATTCTTATAGAAATATTTTAAAGTTTCTTATGATTTTTTTTCAAGCCTAGTTGAAATACAGGATATTGATAACAATTGCCACAATATATATATTTTTTCTTAGATGCATGTCTACAGATACAAGGCATAGACAGTTGGGGTGATCTAGATATGTGATATTTCTGATAGTGTGACAAAAGGTAAAAGAGGCTATTATCTGGAAGGAGAAAAGGAAGCCCCAGCTGCTGTCTTAGCTATTTTATTGCTCCATTTGCAGTTAGTTAAACAATATCATGGGCCTGTTTGTTTGCAAGATTTGTGTGGGCACTAGACAGTGCATGAGTTGTGTAGCTTCCAGGAGAAAGTTAATTTCCAACTAGGTAAGGCATGAATGCTAGACCACTTTCTGAAAAGTTGAGAAGTGAATGTGGAATTTTGATGGGCTTGCAACCTGCTTCCGTTTGGCCAAAACTAGTCCTCTTTCCAGACTACAGTGTTCTAGCTCCCAGAGTAGGATTGACATAGTGAAAATGCAGGAATTAGATGGAGTTCAAGATTTGCAGTTTCACCTTGATTTACTATATTCAAATTTGTGATATCCCATGGCAATTTATCTCTAAAGAGGGTTGTTCTCAATGTAGAATCAAGTTGAAGCAGTTCATCACTCACTGTATGGCTTTAAATCTAATAATTAAATATACTACCATTTTGGAACACTGCAGACACATAGAACATAGTTAATTAAGATGAATGACTACTGTGTCCTTGATCTTAATTTATTGTCCAATAACCCATATGTTTAGAAGAAAGAGTTGTTGAAGCTTGTCATAATTTTTTCAGTGAAACATTTCACAAATGTCATTATTATTTTACTTGAGACTACCTTTTTTTTTTTTTTTTTTAAAGTAATTTTAATGTCTTCAGCTTTAAATCCCCTGTTTTGGTCAAGACTGTTTTCAGAAACCCAGTCAAACTAGTTTAGACAATAAAGATATATGTAGGCTTAGTTCATATGTGGAATTCAGTAAAGAGCCATGTTTTATATACATGTGATCAAAAGCTGTTTTAAAGAATTTTTCTTTTTATCATTATTTTTTGCCTCTTGACTTATCTTTGGCTACCAATAGGAAAATACCACAGATGGGGTACCTTAAAACACAGGCATTTATTTCTCTCAGTTTAAAAGACTGAGAAGTCCAGTATCAAGGTGGCAGTTGATAATGGTTCCTCCTGAGAACTTCTTCCTATATGCATATGACTGCCTTGTTGCTTGTGTCTCACATGGAAAAGAAAGAAAATCCTGGTGTCTCTCCTATTCTTATAAGGACATTAATCCTATCATGGAATTAATCGTGGGAGGAGTGCTCCACCCTCATGACCTCATCTAAACCTAATTACCTCCTTAAAGCCCCACCTTCTAACACCATCACATTTGAGATGAGGACCTCAGCATAGGAATTTGAGGGAAATAAACTTTCAGTCTGCACCATCTCTTCTTGCTTTCTTCTCTCAGGGCCCTATTGAAGACAAGCTTCCTTAATGTGGCAGGGCATGGCCTTTGTTTATGTATCTATAATTTCCAAACTGTCCTGTAGAAATGACACTGACACACACTTTGCTAATGTCATGTAGCTTAAATAAGATTTATTGGAAAATTATAACTAAAGTATACCCGACTCCCTTAACTCTCTATACCATTCATATCTGAGAATAAGACAATCTCTAACAGAGGGATTCCATCTTCTGAATCACTCTATATTTCTAAGGAAAGAAAGGCAGATCACATCCAATTGAGTGTGCTGACTGGGAACTTATTGGTCAAGGAGAGCCTTTGAAACTGAAAGGCTGAAATGAGCCTTCTCCTCACTTGAGATGTCTGGGACTTGTTGAGAGACAGCTTCTTTTTAGTGAACTTTCAGATTCATCTTATCTCACAATCCAAAAGAAACATCTATGTCTTCATGCCAATTATTTAGTTCTTTTCTCTCAGCAGTTCCAACCTTATCCTCTGTCCTGCTTTGTGAGGCTGAGACTCTACAAACCACGTTTTTTTGTGTGTGTGTGTCAGCTGCTGCTGCTGCTGCTGCTAAGTTGCTTCAGTCATGTCCAACTCTGTGGGACCCCATAGACTGCAGCCCACCAGGCTTCCCCATCCCTGGGATTCTCCAGGCAAGAACACTGGAGTGGGTTGCCATTTCCTTCTCTAATGCATGAAAGTGAAAAGTAAAAGTGAAGTCGCTCTAGCTCCCTGTTAAACTCTGCCAATCATGGGCACCAGAGAGAGAGAGAAGAGCTAGAAGAAGGACTTATTCTTTTCTGTTTGTTCCTTGTGGGCTCCTGGACTTCCTCCTGTTCTTATAAGCATCATCCTAATAGCACTTCCCAGCATTATCAGGGCTTTCCAATTACAGCAGCTAATCCAGCTTGCAGATTCCACAACACTTGCAAACCCATCTTTGTCACCTGCCTCTCATAAATATTGGTAACATCTGCCAGTGCCCATTCATCCAAGGCCCCAGCTTAGATCCAAGGACAGTTATTGAAACTCACAGACACCAGCACCAGTGGAGTGAAGCCTCTTGTTTTTCAGTAGTCCTAGTTTAAACTCTTGGGCTCCTCCTATAAGTTTATATGTGTTAATAATTGTGGGCTCTTTCTTTTTTATCTTTGGCCCTAACGGTGATCACTGCTTTCTCTGGTCACTGTGTCCATGATAACTTAGAGACCCTTTTAGTTATTTAGTTAACAACATTTTTATCTGTTCCTATCTAATAACTGACATGTCTTTTCCTTTGACTGGATTCTGTTACAATCTCTAAAATCAATTCATAAAAATTTAGGATGGAATTCTAATTATTCAGTCTCAGGTTATGTTTTTCCTTTATACATTTTGCTGAGTATGATACAGTGGGGCTATGACTGAACTATTTTGGCTCAAGTATTAAGACTTGTTTCTGAGATGAGGGGACACAATGATGTATAGAATCAGCAGGACCATGTGGCAGTAGAGAAATTCTCTGAGGAAACAGATTGCTTCCACTAAAATAATGAGAAAGGAAATATCTGCTGTAGTGGAGTGAGGAGCTTTAGCTACCATAGATAGATAACATAATGCTGCCCATCCACTTACAAGTATTCTAATTTATTGTGTTCAAAATTAATAAATCATAAACCAGGTTTATTTATTTATTTTGCTCCATTCATTTCAACTATATTTTGCAAAACATTTTGTTATTTCTAAAAAAAAAAAAAATACTGGATAGATTTCAGAACTTCTTGTCACTTTCAACTAGTACTAATCTATGTGGTTTTAATCTTGAACTTCATTTTCAATCCAACACTTTTCCTTTTCTCTGCCATCTGAAAATATTGTTTCTATACCCTCCAAATTTAGAGGTGAAAGAGAGAGACAAGTTTGTCTTTGAGACATCTCATCTCACTATCTTCTCTAAATTCTGCATCCTGCAGTGTATTAGGATGCACTGGTGGGAGAGCAAAAGTTACACATGCTTTTATATTAATAGATTTCATTCATGATTGGCTGCGATAGCTTTTCTGGCCAACAGAGATATTCTGTGTGGTGTGTGTGCCAATGGTCTGGAGCACATTTATAAGTTCTCTGGAGGGACTATGGGTCCGCTCATGGCACAGTTCCCTGATTAGCGAGATCTGACTCAGTAATTCTTGGCAGTATAACCTACTGTGCGTGTTGCTATAGCATTTTACGTAGTAGGACAATTTTTCATGAAGGTACCATAAAGTGGCTCAAATGTAATTATTTCTCATCTCCCCTGACTGACAAGAAATTCAGACATTCATGTGGAACATAGTCAATTGTACAGCATCCTGCTCCTGGCATCCAAATGGAGAAGACTTGACCATAAAATTCACAATTGTGATAGGAAGTTTGATGGTCAATTTTATGTGTCAGCTTGGTTCCCCAGATATATAGTCAAACATTACTCTTCATGTTTCTGTGAGAGTGTACTTGTATAATATTTTCATTGAAATCCACAGACTTTGAGTTAAGCAGATTGCTCCCTGTAATGTGGGTAGGGCTCATCTAGTCAGTTAAAGACCTGAAAGTAATGAAAGATCAGCCTTCCACTGGAAGAAGGAATTCTGCAGCAGACAGCCTTCTGGCCTGAACTACAGCACGAGCTCTTCCCTGGGTCACCAGCCAGGCTACAAAGTCTGCAGATTTCAAACATACTAGCCTCCAAAAATCACATAATCCCATTCTTTACAAATCCTTTTCTCTCTTTCTCTTTCTCCTGTCCTCTTTTTCTCTCTCCCTCCTTCTCTCTCTCAACTCTTTGTCTCTCTGTATGTATATGTGTGTGCTTTATACACACTAGTAATTCTGTTTCTCCAAGATCCTTAATACAGAAACATTAATAAACTCAGATTACTTTCTGAAAGACTGCAGTAATGGTCTTGGTTAATGGGTGGGGTAGATTGATTCTCCTTGTGGTATTAACATTAGCCAATGTGTAAATACTCTTGTTTCCTAAAGTTTGCTTCCAAAGCTATACTTCTGTTCCTCTCCTCAGCTCAAATCAGCATATTTGAGGTGTGTTCAGTGGAAGAATGGAATGAAAATCACTGTGTTTGTTAGGCACCCTTAATCTTTATGGGCTAACATTTTAGATACCTGCTAATTTCACCTAGAGTTAGGTGAGGATGAACACAGTGATCCAGGGAATATCCACTTCACACACACTCCTCTTGATCATTTTCAGGCTAAAAATCAGAATGTTGAGGAGGTTCCTGGTGATGGCAAGGCTGGTTATTCCCCTTTTTTAGTAGGCCCTAAAGAAACTGTTTGCCCCCAAACTGTTTGCATTTTTCATTTCTTTGATCTGGGTTTTGATGATTTAGGCAACAGGAAAAGTTCCATTCCACCTCCTTTTACCCACACCTCTTCTTGTCTTATAGTCTTGTAGAGAGTAATTTCATTTGACTGTAATATCTTATCATTATGATGAAATTTTTATTGCCTATTCTTCTCCATTTGGATACCACACCACTCATAATGGTTACCTGAATTCCTGCCAGTGGAAACATGAATGCATTTCCCTCATTGTGAAAGCAGAGCAGGAAAATGTGGGTTGCTGCCTGTCTGCCTAGAGAGCTGCCTTGGCCTTTGATACAAGAGCAAATGTTAGCAGGATTATTGGCTTCAGTGTGTCTCTGGGGTAACTCAACCTATGTAGTTTCTTCCTTTCTTATGGGGCAGCCACAAAGAAACAGGAAGTTGACACAGTGACTGATGTAGGTGGAGGAGCAACTCGAGACCATGTAGACTCTTTAGAAATATAAAATCCACCATACAATTTTTTAGCAGATTTCTGCATTTAGACAACACATGTATATAATCATTAATGAACAACTTTTAGAAAGATTGAGTTATCTATTCAGTGTTGTATTTCTTAAAATCTTTAACCAATGTATACCTTCATTTCAGATAATCATATACCAGAATAGGTCAAGTAACTTTGTATGACACTTTTAAAAAGTGTAAAAAGTATTTATAAACTAATGAGAATATTAATTTTTCAGTATTTGGCAGAAAGCTTGCAAAGTGTTCATAAGATAACTTCAGAGTTATATCCTATAAAAAGTTATATAAGGGCATGAGAGTTGTGAATTATGAATTCAGTAAAATAAGTATAATTGTGAAAAATGAATTAAATTAAATAAATTAAAATTATTCATATTCATTTAATTCTACAGCCTACCCTGGTCTTTGGGTGATGAGAGGGGAGTGTACCACAGGGACTCACAGGATATCCCATACAAAAGGCCACCTGTCCAAGTTCAAGAAATATAACTAAGCTATTATGTACATAAAATACAAATAGAAACTTAAAATGAAATGGCAAAGAAATACATTCAAGATGAAGGAACAAGATAAAATTCCAGAACCAAAACTAATTGAACTGGAGATAGCCAATCTAATCTAGAAATGATTCTTACTGATGATTGGAAAGATGATCCAAGAACTTGGCAAGAGGATGGAGGCATAGAGCAAGAAGTTTCAAGAAAAAACTTACCAAAACAAATGTAAAATAATTAACAAAATGGCAATGAGAACATAGGTATCAATCATTACCTTAAATGTAAACAGATTAAATGCTCCAACCAAAAGACATGAATGGCTGAATAGAATCAAAAATAAGACACATGTGTATGCTTTCTATGAAAGACCCTCTTCAGATCTAGAGAAACATATGGACCAAAAGTGAGGGAATAAGAAAAGATAGTCCATGAAAATGGAAATAAAAAAAAAACTGAAATAGTATTCATATCAGGCAGAATACATTTTAAAACACTGTTATAAAAGACAAAGAAGGGCACTACATAATGATCAAGGGATTGATCCATGAAGAAGAGATAAGAATTATAAATAGTTATGCACTAAACACTAGAGCACCACAATATAAAATTTTTTTATATTTCCATATATCTATATTTCAACTATATATATATATATATATATATATATATATGAAGTGAAAGTCACTCTGTCATCTCCTACTCTTTGTGACCCCAAGGACTATACAGCCCATGGAATTCTCCAGGCCAGAATACTGGAGTGGGTAGCCTTCCCTTGTCCAGCAGATCTTCCCCACTCAGGAATTGAACCCAGGGTCTCCCACATTGCAGGCGGATTCTTTACCAATTGAGCTATCAGGGAAGCAAATAGATATATAGATATGTCTAATAGGAATATCTCTATATAGCTATATCGAAATCTACATGTATTCCTATACATTTGTTGTTTATTCACCCAGTCGTGTCCAACTCTTTGAGACCCCATGGACTGCAGCATACCAGGCCTCCATGTCCCTCACCATCTCCCAAACTTTGCCCACATTCATGTCATTGCATCATTGATACCATCCAGCCATCTCATCCTCTGATATCCCCTTTTCCTTCTGCCCTCAATATTTCCCAGATATATATATATACACATATATATATATATATACATATATATATGAATCACTATACTGTACACCTGAAACTAACAAAATATTGTAAATTGACTATATTTCAATAAAAAAAAATTTAAAAAGAAAAGATGTACTAATGCCAAAGAATTTAACAGAGGTTAAAATAACCTATAGCGACTATTATTACCCTGTTGTTGGTGTTGTGAGGGTTGTGAAATGAAGATCTGCTTTCAAAATTGTCTCTCTCAAAATATGTATTTTCTTTAGAAAAAATAAGTACAAAGAAAAATAATGTAATATAAACATCTAGGATCAAAAATTTTAAGGATACTTATCTTAATGCTCTAGCTTTCTGTTACTACTATATTACATTGAGGAAGACCTGTTTTAGAACATTTTAATTGTTAACATAAACAGATTAAGTAAGTGCATAAAACCACCACAATATTGTAAAGTAATTAGCCTCCAATTAAAATAAAAAATAAATTAAAAAAATAGAGTCCTATAAAACAGTAGAATAGTTAAACATCAAGCAATTACCAAGGAAGGATATAACTGGTTGTTGTCTGAATTCTTTAGACTTTTCAGTGGTACATGAGTTAATTGATGCTGGATTATAACAAGAAACAGAGATGGGTATTCAAATATAGAAGCTGATATTCTGTATTGCATTACTATTTGTAAAGGTGCTAGAATTCCAGCTGAGCTATTTCAAATCCTAAAAGATGATGCTGTTTAAGTACTGCATTCAATATGTCAGCAAATTTGGAAAACTCAGTAGTGGTCACAGGACTGGAAAAGGTCAGTTTTCATTCCAGTCCCAAAGAAGGGCAATGACAAAGAATGTTCAAACTATCGCACAATTGCACTCATTTCACATGCTAGCAAGAAATGCTCAAAACCCTCCAAACTAGGCTAAAAGAGTATGTGAACTGAAAACTTCCAGATGTTCAAGCTGAATTTAGAAAATGCAGAGGAACCAGAGATTAAATAGCCAACATCCATTGGACCATAGTAAAAGCAAGAGAATTAAAAAAAAAAAAAAAATCTACTTCTGCTTGATTGACTATCAAGCCTTTGACTGTGTGGATCACAACAAACTGGAGTTCTTAGAGACAGGAATACCAGGCCACCTTACCTGACTCCTGAGAAACCTGTAGGCAGGCCAAGAAGCAACAGTTAGAACCAGACATGTAACAACAGACTGATTCAAATTTGGGAAAGGAATATATCAAGGCTGTATGATATCATCCTGATTATTTAACTTATATGCAGAGTTCAGTTCAGTTCAGTCACTCAGTCGTGTCCAACTCTTTGTGACCCCATGGATTCCAACACAACAGACTTCCTTGTCCATCACCTACTCCCAGAGCTTGCTCAAACTCAAATCCATTGTGTCGGTGATGGCCATCCAACCATCTAATCCTCTGCCGTCCCCTTCTCCTTGTGCCTTCAATATTTCCCAGCATCGGAGTCTTTTCCAGGTCTTTTCCAATGAGTCAGTTCTTCACATAAGGTGGCTAAAGTATTGGAATTTCAGCTTCAGCATCAGTCCTTCCAATGAACACCCAGGACTGATCTCCTTTAGGATGGACTGGTTGTATCTCCTTGCAGTCCAAGGGACTCTCAAGAGTCTTCTCCAACACTACAGTTCAAAAGCATTAATTCTTTGCCACTCAGCTTTCTTTATAGTCCAACTCTCACATCCAAACATGACAACTGTAAAAACCATAATTTTGACTAGACTGACCTTTGTCAGCAAGGTAACGTCTCTCCTTTTTAATACGCTATCTAGGTCGGTCATAGCTTTTCTTCCAAGGAGCAAGTGTCTTTTCATTTCATGGTTGCAGTCACCATCTGCAGTGATTTTGGAGCCCCCCCAAATTAAAATCTGTCACTGTTTCCATTGTTTACCTATCTATTTGCCATGAAGTGATGGGACCGGATGTCATGATCTTAGTTTTCTGATTGATGAGTTTTAAGCCAACTTTTTCCCTGTCCTCTTTCATTTTCATCAAGAGGCTCTTTAGTTCTTCTCAGCTTTATGTCATAAGAGTGATTTCATCTAAATATCTGAGGTTATTGATATTTCCCCCAGCAATTTTGATTCCAGCCTATGTTTCATCCAGCCCAGCATTTCAAATGATATACTCTGCATATAAAATTTTAATAAGCAGGATGACAATATACAACCTTGATGTGTTCCTTTCCTGATTTGGGACCAGTCTGTTGTTCCACGTCCAGTTCTAACTTTTGCTTCTTGACCTGCATACAGATTTCTCAGGAAGCAGGTAAGGTGCCTGGTATTCCCATCTCTTTAAGAATTTTCAACAGTTTGTTGTGATGTACACAGTCAAAGACCTTGGCATTGTCAGTAAAACAGAAGTAGATATTTTTCTGGAGCTCTCTGGCTTTTTCAATGATCCAACCGATGTTGGCAATTTGTAAAGTACATCATGAGCAATACTGGGCAGGATGAAGCACAAGCTGCTGGGAGAAATAACAACCTCAGATATGCAGATGATACTACCCTATTGGCAGAAATAGAAGAGGAACTAAAGAGCATCTTGACAAAAGTGAAATATGACAGTGAAAGAGCTGGCTTAAACTCAGCATTCAAAAACCAAAGATCATGGCATTTGGTTCCATCACTTTATGGCAAATACATCGGGAAACAATGGAAACAGTGAGAGACTTTATTTTCTTGAGCTCCAAAATCACTGTAGATGGTGGCTGCAGCCATGAAATTAAAAGACACTTGCACCTTGGAAGAAAAGCTATGACAAACCTAGACACTGTATTAAAAAGCAGAGACATTACTTTGCCAACAATGGTCTGTCCAGTCAAAATCAATGTCCATTGACTGATATATAGATAAAAAGTAGTGGTATGTATATACAATGGAATATTACTCAGTCATAAAAATGACCACATTTGAGTCAGTTCTAGGAAGATGGATGAACCTAGAGCCTGTTATACAGAGTGAAGTAAATCAGAAAGAGAAAAGCAAATATCATATATTAATGCATATGTATGGAGTCTAGGTAAATGGTCCTGAAGAACCTATTTGCAAGGCAGCGATAGAGATGCAGACATGGAGAACAGACTTGTGGACACAGTGGCCGAAGGAGAGGGTGGGACAAATTGAGAGAGTATCATTGAAAGATATACATGACCATATGCAAAATACATAGTGGGATTTTGCTGAATGATGCAGGGAGCTCAACCTAGTGCTCTGCGACAACCTAGAGGGGTGGGATGGGATGGGAGGGAGGTTCAAGAAGGAAGGGACATATATACACGTGTGGCTGATTCATGTTGATGTATGGCAAAAAACAATACAACATTTGAAAGCAATTATCCTCCACTTAGAAATAACTATATTAATTTTTTTTTAAAAGGAGTCATTGAAATAGAAATGGTATCAAACCACAACAATATTAGGTCATTTGGGGTCATGAGCAACTCACTTAGTCTAATGGAATTATTTTGAAATAGTGAGTATGCATAATATTTCAAGACAGAAAGAGATATGAGAGTTTTCTAGTGCAATCTGTACTCTCATGTTCTCTATTGCTATAACTTGTAAAAATTATCTTTCAGAATAAAACACTCTTGTGATTCCAATGAAGCAGCAACACTACTAATGATTTATGAAACCCGTTCTCTGGTAAACAGGGACAGACTGTGACTCATGCCCAAGAGGCTTGGTCTGCAAGCTCAGAATTCCCCTAGAGGGCCCTGGCTCAATAAAATTCTTGCTTTTTAATGGAAATGCGTGTAGAATTTTAGATGCTAGGATAAGCATTTGAAATTATACATTACGTTGATACTTTCTATAGCAATTTATAAAGCATTTGAACCTATTTATTTCTGGATAGGAAAAGCTGAATTATTGGCATATTTTCTTTTCAAATCTTTTGCATATTCATAGCACTTTAGATTGAGGCTTCTTTAGTGAATGTTCTATGCTTGATTGGTTGTTCATTTAAATAATCGGGGATAGAAAATAAAGAGATTAGTGAATATTATCTTCATTTTGAACTGTAAAACATGTTTTCATTGTAAGTAAGCACATCTTTATAAATACATTTAAAAATACAATCCTGTAAGGCATTTGGAGGCAGGTACAAATGCTCTGAAGTCTCTGAGATTCAATTTGTCACCTGTGGAAAACTAATTCTGATAGGAGTACTAAGATTTGTTATCCTGGTCTCTACTGAATTGCATTTATTCAAGCTTCACTAGAACCTTACCCATCTTCTGGCACCTGAGTGCTGTACATCTCAGCACTCAGGTGCCAGTTTATGCCGCCCATAAATGGAAAATGAACTGATGGAATTGAGTTATTGGGAATGGAAACAGTAATGTTGGTAGTTGAGGCAAGGGCTCTCAGAGGATGACCAAAGTAATATGGTAACTCCGCAGAAGTGAATCACCACTGAGGGTAAGACACTAGCATATGCAAACTGGTTTTCATTATTATGCAGAATTTCTAGAAGAGAATAATGTTAAGAAGTTATTCATAACATAGGATACTTGTTTTCCCTTAGCATTGTTTCTAGCAAGTTAGCCAAAAGAACATTGTGAGTGATGCGAAAATCCAATGATTTAATGTGCACTCAACAAACCTAGTATCCAGGTATGTTAATGTCACAAAAGGGAGCAGTAAGAGCATTTACCCAAAACTGTGTCAAATACTACCACATATTCTGATTCAGATTCAAGGTAACAGCTAAACATCTACATTAGACAAACAAACATAGGGGTAGTTCTTTTCATATCATATTTAGCTTAATTCTTTCCTCTTTAGAAACAGAATTTCCATTTTATTGGAAAACATGAAATTTTCCATATCTTACTCTCCGCTTTGTATTTTCCCTATTCATTTGATAAGGCCTCAGACTTGGTATATTGTCAAATTAGTTATATTGTAATCAAAAATTAAGTGAATTTTTATCTGTTTGGAGGTAACAAAGGTCTAAGTTTTCTTTGGAATGCAACTCCCGTATGTTACATTAAGACTCCCATAAAAGATATTGATATGATACATTTTAATTATTCTGCATCAGTAATAATTCTGATTATTATTCTTAATATTAAGTAACATATTAAAGTATATCAGTTGAAAAATCTTCACATATTAGAACTTTCATGATCTGTGTGGTGTGGTTTACTGAGAAAAATTTACCCTCCTATATATATTACATTTAAAGTTAATATTTTGTATTGGTGCTGCTGCTGCTGCTAAGTCACTTCAGTTGTGTGCGACCCCATAGATGGCAGCCCACCAGGCTCCCCCGTCCCTGGGATTCTCCAGGCAAGGACACTGGAGTGGGTTGCCATTTCCTTCTCCAATGCATAAAAGTAAAAAGTGAAAGTGAAGTCGCTCAGTCGTGTTCGACCCTCAGCGACCCCATGGACTGCAGCCTTCCAGGCTCCTCTGTCCATGGGATTTTCCAGGCAAGAGTACTAGAGTGGGGTGCCATTGCCTTCTCCGTTGTATTGGTGAGATATCATTATATTGCAAAATTCATAATACAGATATTTGGAGAATATTTATTGTTTAGGTTTCTTTCTTTCTCAGACTAAAATTGTGGTCAAGTTACCAGTATTTTGTTCACACGTGAGGTATTTGTTTGAGTATCTACTTTATGGCCTGTGTTTTTCTAGGCATTAGAAAAATAAATCCATGTCCTAAGTCTCACTCTCTCAGAGCTTCCTTTTTTTAGAAATAAAACAAAATTGAGAAAAGACTAAGTTACCATTGCATGACCTGAAGTATAGCAATAGCCTGCTCAACATTTTCCCGGCATACACTCTTTACTCTGCTACAAGAGACAATGAACCATGCCAGACACAAGTGATATTATATCATTTCTCTGCCTCAAACAACTCTTGAGAAGCTTCTCGTTATATTTAATGAATAAAATCCTAAATATTTTCCATAAGAAACAAGGCCCAACATTATCTGAACCTTTGGTGTACCCATAACTTGCTGCACTTTAACTATCTTTTAAATATGTTAAGCATATGCCTAACCTAAATCCCTTGAACTTGCTGGTTATTTGGTCTGGAACACTTTTGTCCTAAACATTCACATGGCTCTTTATGTCATTTCATTATGGATTTTATTCAAATGTTACCTTCTTACCTCCTCTGACAGGCAACACTATGTAAAATAGTCTCATACACGCTATTTAGTCACTTTCAAATCTCCTCATTCTGCCCTGTTTCTTGTTCAAAGTGTGATCAAACTACATACCTGACAATATTTCATATATTATATATGAATTTTATATTTCTTGCTTAGCATTTTCTGTTATAAGGAATGCACCAATAATTAGATATTAATTATGTTTTGTTTATAGTTAATCTCTTCCTGTACTACTTGCATCACCTGAAGGTAGAAACTTTTGTCATTTTCTTCACCACTGTGTCACTTACACTAAGACCTAAAAATGAGGAACATAGCACATATTGTTTAGTTGCTCAGTCGTATTCAACTGTTTGTGACCCCATGGACACAGGCTCCTCTGTCCCTGGGATTCTCCAGGCAACAATACTGGGGTGGGTTGCCATTTCCTTCTCCAGATACCACATATTATGCATTAACAATTATCAGGTCATTTTATAATGGAACATTTTAATTAATGATGAAAAGCACAATTATGCCTTAAATAACATTACTACCAGGCATCATGTACAAGATAAACAGATATGAAGGAGGAAATAGACATACAAAGATAGCAGGAGCGCTCTATCTATTGGAAGATAGATACTACTCTATAAAATAGTTATAATAAAACTTATGGGAGGTGAAAATATGATAAAATATATAGAACTTTATATTTCTATAGTGGTCTCACCTCATGCACTGATATTTATATACGTTGATTATCTGACAGGAAAAAATAAAACTTTATGAGAAATTAAAAACATTCATGTTTTTTACCCTGTTCTGTAAATGAGTAAGTGACAAATTTTGTTAAACTATATGTTAGAAAAATGAGACTTTCTACTTTTTACATAAAATTTCTGGTGGAATATGTATATGTTTGTGATTTCTACCATGAAACAAGTTCATGGAGGTAGGACATTTTTCTTATTTGCCTTTAAATCTCCACAACATAAAATGAAGCATTTTTATATAGTAAGTTCTTAATGTATAAATGAAAGAGTATCATAAATCTATACTTTTGTTTCCAAATAACTGAGAGCTCTTTTCTTGTTATTTGAGATATTGGACATTCTTTCTTAGCGGTAAGGCATCTTTCACTACAATTTAGTGTAAATCCCTACTTTTTGGTGCTGTCAGCCTGTAGGTAATGTTTTCATTAGTCATCAATCATTTTCTGCTTCCTAGATATACAGGTCTGATGTGTAGCCTGTAAGATTCTGTACAAGAAAAATACCCATTATAAGTAAAATACGAATCTTCTTGAACTTACACTAGTGAATGATGACCTTTATAAAATGGTGGGCAATTAGAAAACCTCCAAAATATGTTTGGAAGTATAAGCCTTTTTAACTAAGTTCCTATAAGTAAATTTCATATCTTGAAAGCAAAAGGAGGCAGTGATTTCCAATATTCACTGTTCATGAATTGATGTAAAGAACTTGACTGATTTTCAAAAAACACATTGCTATTTTCAAAGTTTTTTCTTTGGGTGTAGATATAGATGAGAAATAAATGTATATATTTTTTTGAAATTCTGCCTATCTAAGCAGAAAATATTAATATCTAGCATCGTTGTGATTTATGATTAATAAAATGTTGCTCCTGGTTTATCTCTAAGGGAGGATTAGTGCACGTGTCTTTGAAGAGGAATCAGGGAGCTCTAATACTTTGAAGGTGAGGGTGGAGACATGGGCTCAAACAATTAAATCAACTTATTTCACTTGTAAAGGAACTTAAGTACTATTTCTTACTGTTTCTTTTCTGCTGTTAGTCACTTTCAGAAATAGTCATTAAAGATTCAAAATTCAAAGTAGCAAAGTAAAATACGTATTTAAAAGTGTGATGTAATGATATAAAATGTTGGTGATAACATATTAGTACAAAGCTTTAATGAGTAATGGTAGCAGTTGTGTGGTAAATTTTACTTACTGTAGGTGGATTTAAGATACACATCTGTTGGCATAATTGTAGCATATGACAGTTGTTGAAAAGATATGGACTCTTTTTGATTTAAATTTCCTATTATGTAGTACATGAAATTATTTTCCTTCTCCTAACACCACAGAGTTAGCACATAATAAACTCAAGAAATGTAGTTTGCGGCAACAAAGAAATTTGAAAAGTCATTATAGTTGTCTTTGAGGGACATTATAATAGTTTTATCATGTACCTGATATATAATTTTCAGTAAGATTTGTCTATATCATCTTTATGGTTTGAAGCATGTAAACATATTGGCTTGCTTGAAACTGTTTCTATTAACAATCATAGTTTCCATTACTGAATGCATATTATGGACTTTGTAGAACCCACTCCAGTGTTCTTGCCTGGAGAATCCCAGGGACGGGGGAGCCTGGTGGGCTGCCATCTATGGGGTCGCACAGAGTCGGACACAACTGACACGACTTAGCAGCAGCAGCAGCAGAAGCCTAGTACAATGACATTGTATGTATCAAATACATATGATATTTCATTATTCCTCACTATATTGCTATGAGATAATAATATACCTATTTTACTAGTGATATTTTATTGGAGTTGTACTGATTTTACTGGAGCTTCAAAGGACACATCAAACTCCTAAAAAGAGATTCTTAGGGAAAGGAGAAGCAAGAATATTTGACTCTAAATTCCCCCCTTTTGTTCAGATTGTTAAAATGAAGGACTCTAAATGTTGACTATTGGGTGGGCACTTTTGCTATACTCTCTACATTTCACTAAGGGACTATTAGTGTCTTAAAAATACAAAGAATCTACTTGCTTGCAATTGGAGATAGTAAAGACAGTGAAGCCTTTGCTGTATATAGTCATGTTGCAAGATGGTGGGAATGGGCAAAGGCAGAACTCTATGGAACCAAGTGCACAATTACAGCTGAAAGAAAGGAAGCTGGTTTAACATCTTGTCCTTGTAGAATTGCTGGGGCTAGTTCAGGACTGAGCAAGAGCTACCTGAATGTAAATTAAGCAGCTTATTTTGTTCCTAAACTCTACTGTGATCAATTGAACTAGAATTTGCACCTCAAGCACTTAGGAATTTTGTTTCAGTTGGATGTATGGTAATCAAAGATAACCATAAAATATTGATGTATTTTTTTGATGACTAGAGCTGTTGAAGCAAAAGTGTGTAGCATTCAAATTAATAAATAATAATAAATTATTATAAATAAATAAATAAATATTTTATTTATTTAATATAAATAAAATTTAATATAAATAAAATATAAAATAATTTTATATAGATAAAATAAAACTATTTTATTTATATAAATAAATAAATAATTTATTTATTTAATGGCTATGTTGCTTGGCTTGTGGAATCTTAGTTCCTCAAACAGGGATCAAATCTGGGTCCTCATCAGTGAAAATGCAGAGTCCTAACCATTGGATAGCCAGTGAATTTTCTGAAATACTCAATTTTGATGGATAAAATATCTCAACAGTATCTTAAAGCAGATGCTATTGAAATTCTACCCTATAGCCCTTTGCCCACCTGAATTCCCCACAGCTGTGATAGACAGTTTTTGGCATTTTGAAAAATTCTCATTTTAGGCAACTTCATCTCTCATCTACCAAAGGATATGAAGGAAGTTGACCAGCCACAAACCAAGTATAACTATGAAGTCAAGGAAAATTTGTACCCCCAGAAATAACTGTCACCCAGTGGAGAGTGGTAGTTAATGGGCAAAAATTCTTTAGCTTTTCTATTGTCTAACTCCTATGTAGTGATTCTAATTCAGATTTGAAATGGTTTCCCAGAGGGTCTTCAGTGGACTGGAGCTGCAGTTATTTATGGCAGTAACTCATTAATGCATAATTTTCATTGGCCTTTCTTGCTTCTCTGGTGGCTCATATGGTAAAGAATATGCTGCAATGCAGGAGACCTGGGTTCAATCCCTGGGCCAGGAAGATCCCCTGGAAGAGGGAATGGCAACCCATTCCCAGGTATTCTTGTCTGGAGAATTCCAGAGACAGAGGAGCCTGGCAGACTACAGTCCATGGGGTTGCAAAGAGTTGAACACAATTGACACTTCCACTTCCACTTATATGTTGCCAAGTCACTTGAGTCATGTCCGACTCTGTGCAACCCCGTAAGACAGCAGCCCACCAGGCTCCTCAGTCCCTGGGATTCTCCAGGCAAGGATACTGGAGTGGGTTGCCATTTCCTTTTCTAATATATGCATGCATGCTAAGCTGCTTCAGTCATGTCCAACTCTATGCAACCCTTTGGACAGCAGCCCACCAGGCTCCTCTGTCCACAGGATTCTCTAGGCAAGAATACTGGAGTGTGTTGCCATTTCCTTCTCCAATCTATCTATCTATCTGTGTGTGTGTGTGTGTGTGTGTGTGTGTGTGTGTGTGTGTATAGACCCCAGTTGGATTCCTGTGTTGGGAAGATCCCCTGGAGAATGGATAGGCTACCCACTCCAATATTCTTGGGCTTCCCTTGTGACTCAGCTAGTAAAGAATCCACCTGCAATGGAGACCTGGGTTTGATCCCTGGGTTGAAAAGATCCCCTGGAGAAGGGAAAGGCTACCTACTCCAGTCTTCTGGCCTGGAGAATTCCATGGACTGTAGAGTCCATGGGGTCGCAGAGTCGAACATGACGGAGTCACTTTTACTTTCACTTACACACACACACACACACACACACACACACACATATACATGACCATACATGACCCTTTTTTAGATTCTATTCCTATTTAGGTCATTGCAGAGTATTGAGTAGAGCTCCCTATGCAGTAAGTTCTTATTAGTTATCTATTTTATATATACTAATGTATATATGTCAATGCCAATCTCCCAATCTATCCCTGGTGGTCTAGTGGTTAGGACTTAGGCTTTCACTGCCTAGGGTGTGGGTTCAATCCCTGGTTAGAGAACTAAGACCCTGCAAGGCATGCAGTACAGCCAAAGGAAAAAATCTATTATAAGCATTTAAAAATATGTCTATAAAATATTAATTTGAAAAAGTTACTTTTGTCAGTCTCACAATATACTAATACTTTTTTCAAACCATCACATACAATTGTAGCATCACAGCCTTCATTACCTCTAAAAGCATATACTGACTCATCAAACTTCCAACTTCCCCTTTATTTCTAGGTTATTTGAGATATAATACTTTTGATCTAATGGGAATTTCATCTCATGTCACAGGATTTCATTTACATAACATGAGGATAATTTTCCTTTCTTTTTTTTTTTAATAATTGTAATTTTTGAACATTACTTACTGCTTACTCTATCCATTTCTCAGTTCAGTTCAGTTCAGTCGCTCAGTCGTGTCCGACTCTTTGCAACCCCATGAATCGCAGCACGCCAGGCCTCCCTGTCCATCACCAACTCCTGGAGTTCACTCAGACTCACATCCATCGAGGCAGTGATGCCATCCAGCCATCTCATCCTCTCTCGTCCCCTTCTCCTCTTCCCCCCAATCCCTCCTAGCATCAGAGTCTTTTCCAATGAGTCAACTCTTTGCATGAGGTGGCCAAAGTACTGGAGTTTCAGCTTTAGCATCATTCCTTCCAAAGAAATCCCAGGGCTGATCTCCTTCAGAATGGACTGGTTGGATCTCTTTGCAGTCCAAGGGACTCTCAACAGTTTTCTCCAACACCACAGTTCAAAAGCATCAATTCTTCGGCGCTCAGCTTTCTTCACAGTCCAACTCTCACATCCATTTCTACTGACCTCTAAAAGGCCTTCTTTTTAAAGACATCTCACACTTACAACTGAGAATCAATATCTCTATAAATAGCTATTAAATCTCTATGTTTATTTCTTTTTATTGTATTATTTCTATGAGATTCAAATTTAGCATTAATTGAGGTCATTTCTAGCTGTTATGCCTTTCCCAAACAAAGCAGTGCTGTTCAGAATACACTAATAAAAAGAGTGGCCTTTAAGAAGAGACTATTTTAAGAATATAAAATGGTAGCTCTTTATAAAGAAAAATTTTGGTAAAAAGTTAGCCTCATATTTGAATATGTTGACAAATTAGTTTGGTATCTAAAGTAGCTGCTGGGCCCAATTTTTCTACATTAATATGAATAAGGCATTTCTCCTTTTTAACAAAAAGTGCTGGCATTATCCTCAAATGTAGATTTTTTTATAGTTTTTATTTTCAAAGAAGGTTTTACAGCTATTTTTGCTTTTACTACATATATGCATGTATGCCCATAAATATGAATATATATGTATATGTGTAAGTGTTTATTTGTAGGAGCAGTAAAAGTCATTTTAAATAGATTTTTGAAAGATATTTAGCTCTGAAGTGAAATAGTCTATGAAATTAGACAAAAACACTTCTGATAATATAACTAACATAGTAGGCTAATGTTTATTTAAATTTTACTTTGTTTTAGAAATAGCACTATTTACAACATACAAATTATTTGACATGTTACCTGTATTACTACAGGAGAGCTTAGCTAGTAGAGAATAAAATCACATTTCTCTAACTCAATCCAATCTATTACATTTAATTCCTTAATTTTTCTGTTGTCCTCCTGGACATAAAGCTTGATCTCTTTTGTATTTTAATTATGGCAACACTCTTTGGGAAAAGGTGTTGCCAAGGAAGAAGAGGTAACTAAGTGGTACCTGTTAAAACTTGGGCCATTGAGGTCTTCATTTATAATATTCCAGAAGCATTAAGGTCAACTTCAATAAGACTGGAGATTGATACTGTGGATGAATGTTTATCCCATGTTGGGTAGCTCTTTTACTGATGTCATTATTAATTAGGTGTTTCCAGGTGGCTCAAAGAATCTGTGTGCTATGCAGAGGCCACAGGAGACACTGCAGGTTCAATCCCTGGGTTGGGAAGATCCCCTGAAGGAAGGCATGGCAACCCACTCCAGTATTCTTGCCTTGGAGAATCCCATGGCCAGAGGATCCTGATAGGCTACAGTCCATAGGGTCCCAGAGAGTCCAACACGACTAAAGTGACTGGGCACACATTATTAATTATGCCCACAAATATAAAAATTCTAATTCCTTTTATATAAATAAAGATTCACTAACATAATAATTTCTTTTTGTTTTTTCATTTTTTTTGTTTGTTTTAATGAATCACTTGGTCAGTGTGCTCCTTCCAGAAATAAATGAATATGTATATTGAACAAAACAGAGCCACATGGGTCAAATTTTTACAGAGCACAACTTTGAAGTAAAATGGATTTCCACATATTAGCACAGCCAGCAAAGCCACATTATGCTTTTATTTCCTCTTATTTTTCTGCCATTCCCCATCTAGAAGAAGAAGAGCTGATAAGAATGTTGTCATTCTGTGAAAAACCTATTGGATAATATTTTTTATTAGCTATGCTTCACTATTTTGGATTCATTCAGTAAAAATTATGACAAAATCTAATCAGAATAATATTAGAAACAAGTTGTCATTCTCTTTTCCATAAATGTGAAACAATTGCTAGTATTTGTTCTGCAGTGATTTATGTGAGTGTGCATATATATATGTGTGTATATATATAAACACACAAAAAGCAGTAATCTGATGAGTAGGGATGATAAATATTCATAAATATAGTTAATACTAGAACATTTTCTTCCCTACTAGTTTTTCTACTTATTTCTATTTGTTGGGGTGGTAGATATATTAAAATATTAATTTTCCGCTTTACTGGAATGATTTCAGAGTCAAGTGCCATTAAAATTCTGAGTGTAAATATGATAAAAAAGGATATGGCTCACTCTACTCTTCATTGGGCTTTTAAACTATTTATTTGCTTTTTTAAAAATGAGCTACTATTTCAAAAATGTTTATTGCCTTGCAGACTTATGCAGAAACTAGAAATTCTCTCTGTGATTCAGAAAGCATTGGATAGCCCCCTACCATAAGCTTGGAAAGCAAAGGGCAGCTTTTTGGAGACAGGGTAACATGTGATGGTCAAGACCACATTTCACTGCCATAAAGAGTACTTCTTATATACTCGTCTCTTTATTTTAAACTGTCTTTCAATTATAGGGATAAGCTAACAAGTGCCACAGAGAAGGCAATAGCAACCCACTCCAGTACTCTTGCCTGGAGAATTCCAGGGACGGGGGAGCCTGGTGGGCTGCCGTCTATGGGGTCGCACAGAGTCAGACACGACTGAAGCGACTTAGCAGCAGCAGCAGCAACAAATGCCATGCAGGGCAACTCTATGTGTGGAAAGAAACAGTGCAACCTTAGCAGGCTTAGTGCACTGGCCAAAAGTAGGTGAAAAACTCTGATGAAAAAGCCTGTCATTGTTAATGTACAAAAGGGATGATGAACAATGGATTATGAATTTAACCTGATCTGAAAGAGATGTCATGATTTCCATCTCTTTTTATTTTATCCTTCACGAGTTTTCCTCACTACTAAATCTAACTCAGTTAACTTATTTCATATAAGACTACATAGAATTTACTACCAACTCGCCACCTGAGGCACTTATTGGAGGTAAATGACACTATACTGAAGCTATCTTAATAAGTGTTATGTTTTAAAATCCCCACTTTTCCCAATATTCTTAGCTTGCCAGTTCTAAGACCTATTCCCTCCCCTCAGTGACCATGCCACCTGGAGCCCTGGTAAATTATACCTAGTATAACAAAGAATATTTGCCTGTTTACAACAAACTGCTTATGATGGTTCTGCTCTATGGGAAATCCATGGGGTCTTTTGTGATCCCTTGTACTGTAGCCCACCAATCTCCTCTGTCCATGGAGTTTTCCAGGAAAGAATATGGGGATGGGTTGCCATTTCCTTCTCCAGGGGATCTTTCTACCCCAGGTATCGAACCTGTGTCTCTTGTGTCTCCTGCTCTGGCAGGCAGATTCTTTACCACTGCGCCACCTGGGATGCCCATTAGGTGGTAACTCCTCTGTCAAACTGTTAAAGTTTTCTTCAGCATCAGGCTTAGTTCAGAACTTGGCTATTTCCCATGGAGCAAAACCCTCACAAGAGATATGCAGATGGGAAACAAAAGATGTGGGTGCTATTATCGTGTGTGTGTGTGTACCTGTGCACTCTCAGTAGCAGTCACATCCTACTCTTTGCAACCCCATGGACTGTAGTCCACTAGACTCTTTTGTTTCTCATCTGCATATCTCAATGCAAACCATGTTCTATTGATAACAAATAGCTGAACTTTGTTGACCAAGCACATTTCTAAGTGCTCTACAAACATTAACTAATCCATACCTACTACCACTATGTGAGTTATCATTTCCATTTAACAGAGATTAAGTAATTATCCCAAGGTAACATAGCTAATAAGAAACAAAGAAAGAATCTAAACCCAAGCAACCTGCCTCCATTATTCCTGCATTTAACTCCAATGAGGTTCATTATTGCCTTAGCTGTAAAATAAAGAAGAGATACTCCTTATCTGTTTCTGATATTATGGACACTTATCTCAGAATTTTCTGCTTTTGAATATCACATTGTCTAAATTTAATGTCATGCTGGAGGTCCAAAAAACACTGATAAGACAGATAAGGATTAGGTGGGAAAACAAAAGTAACAGAAGGCCTTCATTGTGACAATGTGAGACTTTCACACTTATTTACCTTTGGAGATAATGCAGTTTCCTGACATAAACACAGGAAAAGGTACTCAAACTTATTTTATTTAATTAACTAATTAGGAAACATTAAGTTGTTTACTTCCTGTCATAAGATACTGATTTCAGACACTGACATTTGTTCAACAATACACTGACATCAGTCGTCTATCTCTAGTTAACTCAATATAGTTCATCCTAGCTCTACTTAAATCAGTATAGAGTCTATTTGTATTGGGATTATAGCTAAGGCTACCTACATTCATGTTTTAGGTGTTCTTATCTCAAATTGTTTGTACATCTTAAACAGTTCATGTAGTCATTCTTACCTTTCTCCTTATATAATGTTTCATCTTCGAGGAATTCTACTTAATTATTCAGAAAATTTCTAAATATTCTTTAAAACTTAGTCTAAGTATCAATTTACAGTGACTTCCTCACACAGCTGTCCTAATCATGTAAATCCATTTTGTAATCCTGATGCACATTTACTATACTTCAGCCATATCTGTTCTTCACCAAAGTGTATGCTTTAAAAGGACATAAGTCATTTTGCATTTGTTTGTTGTGTACATATTTTTATTCATTTTTAACTTTCATTCTAAATACAACAACCTTGTAAGTAGTCTATAACATGTTTTTTCAGTTATTTCTCACTAATAATAATTTAAAATTATGTATGAAAGAGTACTACAGAGAGATTGATTGATGAATATTTTCTCTCTTCTAAATTTAGAGTTCAAATATAAACTATGGAAATAAAACAAATGAACTCAGATAAAAAATAAATTTCTAATATAATCATCTGATATTAAAATGGAATTCTCCAAGCCAGGCCTCAGTGATATGTGAACCGTGAACTTCAAGATGCTCAAGCTGGTTTTAGAAAAAGCAGAGGAACCAGAGATCAAATTGCCAACATCCACTGGCTCATTGAAAAAGCAAGACAGTTCAAGAAAAACATCTGTTTCTGCTTTATTGACTATGCCAAAGCCTTTGATTGCATGGATCACAATAAACTGTAGAAAATTCTGAAAGAGATGGGAATACCGGACCACCTGACTTGCCTCTTGAGAAACCTGGATATAGTTCAGGAAGCAACAGTTAGAACTGAACTGGTTCCAAACAGGAAAAGGAGTACGTCAAGGCTATATATTGTCACCCTGCTTATTTAACTTATATGCAGAGTACATCATGATAAATGCTGGGCTGGAAGAGGCACAAGATGGAATCAAGATTGCCGGGAGAAATATCAACCACCTCAGATATGTAGATATACCACCCTTATGGCAGAAAGTAAAGAAGAACTAAAGAGCCTCTTGATGAAAGTGAAAGAGGAGAGTGAAAAAGTTGGCTTAAAGCTCAACATTCAGAAAACGAAGATCATGGCATCTGGTCCCATCCCTTCATGACAAATAGATGGGGAAACAGTGGCTGATTTTATTTTTGGGGGCTCCAAAATCATTGCAGATGGTGACTGAAGCCATGAAATTAAAAGACGCTTACTCCTTGGAAGGGAAGTTATGACCAACCTAGATAGCATATTGAAAAGCAAAGACATTACTTTGCCAGCAAAGGTCTGTCTAGTCAAGGCTATGGTTTTTCCTGTGGTCATGTATGGATGTGAGAGTTGGACTATAAAGAAAGCTGATCACTGAAGAATTAATGCTTTTGAACTGTAGTGTTGGAGAAGACTCTTGAGAGTCCTTTGGACTGCAAGGAGATCCAACAAGTCCATCCTAATGGAGATCAGTCCTGAATGTTCATTGTAAGGATTGATGTTGAAGCTGATACTCCAATACTTTGGGCACCTGATGTGAAGAGCTGACTCATTTGAAAAAAAACCCTGATTCTGGGAAAGATAGAGGGCAGGAGAAGAAGGGGATGACAGGGGATAAGATGGTTGGATGGCATCACCAACTCAATGGACATGAGTTTGGGTAAATAAACTCTGGGAGCTGGTGATGGACAGGGAGGCCTGGTGCGCTGTGGTCCATGGGGTCACAAATAGTCAGACACAACTGAGCTACTGAACTGAAGTGAACTAAACCAAGATTCATAACATTTATCTTTCTGCAAGTATTTAAAATAAAATTGCATTTTTTAAAGAGGTGGCCAGAAGTAAGATCTTTTTTTTTGTTGTTAATTTTATTTTATTTTTAAACTTTACATAATTGTATTAGTTTTGCCAAACATCAAAATGAATCCGCCACAGGTATACATGTGTTCCCCATCCTGAACCCTCCTCCCTCCTCCCTCCCCATACCATCCCTCTGGGTCGTCCCAGTGCACCAGCCCCAAGCATCCAGTATCGTGCATCGAACCTGGACTGGCAACTCGTTTCATACATGATATTTTACATGTTTCAATGCCATTCTCCCAAATCTTCCCACCCTCTCCCTCTCTCTCAGAGTCCATAAGACTGTTCTATACATCAGTGTCTCTTTTGCTGTCTCGTACACAGGGTTATTGTTACCATCTTTCTAAATTCCATATATATGCGTTAGTATACTGTATTAGTGTTTTTCTTTCTGGCTTACTTCACTCTGTATCTCACCAGTCTCCTCTGTCCATGGAATTTCCCAGGCAAGAATACTGGAGTGGGTTGACATTTCCTTTTCCAAGGGATCTTCCTCACCAAGGGATCTAACCTGTGACTCCTGCATTTGCAGGAAGATTTTTAACCACTGAGCCAACAGGGAAACTACAATAAAGACATTACTTAAAATTTAATTATTTTAAAGAATGTGATTTTATCACCTTTCGTCAGATTTTAAAAATTGCAATTTCAGTAAAACACTAATGATCATCTTTCCTAATCACTAAGTTTTTAAGTAGTTTGTTATATGGTACTAGGTAATCAAAAAGCTTATTGCTATTACATAATTTACATTGTTAATCTAAAAAATTGGTCTTGATTCCCTGACCTGCTGAGGGATTTTAACTTATAGTACGTAAAACACTACTCTAGACTTTCTACTAAACAATATACAGCTTCATAAATTTTTAAATGGGAAAAAATAAAAGAAATCCTTAATCTAGTATAGTTTGTTGGATAATTTATGGGTTTTATTGAAAAAAAAAAAAAAAAAAAGCAATGGCCTTAGTCCAGTTTCCAGTTCTTGAAAAATTTCTTTACCTTTCTGAGCTTTAATTTTCTTTTCTGTATTATAAAAGAATAATTCTTACATAAAGATTGTTAAAAACATGATAAGAAATAGAAAGCTAGAAAACACCCCATATCAAAAATTAGTATGAAAAATGTATATGTTTCTGCATTTATCACTCCATCTAAAAATAAATGATAATAAAAGCAAAGTTAATAATTTTTTTAGCAATTCAGTTTAAGCAAAAACAAATACTAGCAGAAGTACAGCCTTGAAATATGCCTGTACTGTTTTCAGTAATTATTGACTCTAGCTTTGTTGGTGAAAATATCATGTTTCAGTGAAAATTGCTTTCTCATTTCTCTGATCTGCAAGTGTGGACACAGTTTTAGGTAAATAAGACTAAACTATACCAAGACAAGCTTGACTTTGAATTCTGCAAATTGGATTTCATTGACCTTTTTCCTTCTGAGTTAGAATTCCTCTTGTACTTTAGGATGAACTTCCTGGTTTTCTCCAAGCCTTTTAACTCTTCTTTCCAACTAGATACCATTCTTAAGCCAACCATTTGCACTTGTTAGGTAATTAAATATACCTGAGCATGAATGACATTGTATAACATGTTGCCTCCAGTGTATTTCCTTTCACTTTAAAGGTGGAATGAATGGGGAGGGAGGAGGGAGGAGGGTTCAGGATGGGGAACACATGTAAACCTGTGGCGGATTCATTTTGATATTTGGCAAATCTAATACAGTTATGTAAAGTTTAAAAATAAAATAAAATTAAAAAAAAAAAATAAATAAAAAAAAAAATAAATAAATAAAAAAAATAAAGAAGATGAAGAAAAAAAAAAAAAAAAAAAAAAAAGAAAGTTTGATTCTTTTATTATTGTCACTATGAACAGGAGAGAAAAATGAGACTGAAGGCCTTGGGTATAGGTATGGACTAACATTATACTTCATTTTCTCACAAGGCTGACCAGATGATGACTGTGATTGATGAACAGAAAGGAAAGAATTTAGGTGATTCTGCTTCCCAAGAGAGGACAAGTTCTCTTGCTCCTTCCTGGAGGGCAGGAGCTATCTTATGAGCTTATCTTTATGAGCTATCTTGTAGTTAGAGCATGTTCCATTCTTATACTCTTTTTCTAGTTATTCTTGTAATGACACAATAAGACATCACCCAAGATTTTCCTGAATCCCACCTCAAGCTTGTGTACAAATACATTGTTAAAGTTATGAATGTGAGCTTTTAAAGTCAGACACACTAGGTTTCAGTTAATTTCTGTTTCCCACTTTTTTGCTGACTGACCCTGGACTTTACTTTTATGACACTCAGATTTTTCATTGTAAAATTCACCGAATAATACTAGTCACACAGAATCATATTTTTCAACTAAATGAAATGCCATTTATAAAGCATCTCATATAGTATGTGAAAGATGCATATTAAATCCTAGTTATTATCATCCTTATGAAAGTGAAAGTTGCTCAGTCCTGTCTGATTCTTTGTGACCCCATGGACTACATAGCCCATGGAATTCTCCAGGCTAGAGTACTGGATTAGGTAGCCTTTCCCTTTGCCAGAGAATCTTCCCAACCCAGGGACAGAACACACATTGCAGCCAAATTCTTTACCAGCTGAGCCACAAGGAAAGCCCAAAAATACTGGAGTGGGTAGTCTATCCCTTCCCCAGCTGATCTTCCTGACCCAGGAATTGAACTGGGTCTCCTGCATTGCAGGTGGATTCTCTACCAACTGAGCTATCAGGGAAGCCCTCACCATCATCATCCTTATAATTCAGTATAAAATTGAGATCCAGGGCTTCCTTGGTGGCTCATATGGTAAAGGATCCACCTGCAATGAAGCAGACCTGGGTTCGATCCCTGGATTGGGAAGATCTCCTGGAGTAGGGCATGGCATCCCAATCCAGTATTCTTGTCTGGGGAATTACATGGACAGAGGTTCCCTGGTAGCTCAGATGGTAAAGCGTCTACCTACAATGCGGGAGACCCGGGTTCGATCCCTGGATCAGGAAGATCCCCTGGCGAAGGAAATAGCAACCCACTCCAGTATTCATACCTGGAAAATCCCATGGACCGAGGAGCCCGAGGGGCTACAGCCCATGGGGTCGCGAAGAGTTGGACACAACTGAGTGACTTCACTTTCACTTTTCACTTTCAGGAGTCTGGCAAATTATAGTCATGAGCTCACAAAAAGTTGGACAGGACTGAGCAACTAACACATATACACACACCTTTATTCCCTAACCTGAGCAAGGGATTGGAAATAATATTAAATACTTATAGAAAGGTAGACATTTTTAGCAAATTAGGTGTTATGCTAGTCAGGCATCATAACAAATCTACAAAGTAAATTTTGTTATTTCAAATTTTTATGAGGTGTAAATAATTCACATAGTTGTATAGGTAAATCAGACCTTTTAATTAAAATATATAACTTCAAAATCCCTGCTCTTCCACACCATGCTGTCCTTTTCCCATATTCTCTCAATATATATTTCTAAGACTAGGTGTAGGTCATGCTTTGAAGAACAATTTACATAATTCAGAACTATATTTATGGGTCCTTTATTACCATTCTTCTCTGCACTTATTTTGCACTTAAGAAAGCATCCATATTTATCCAGGGACATTTTTTGCTACTGGTAAGAATGTTTATTTACTTTTTAATGAAGAACTGAGGTGCTGAATGTGTCTCTGTGTAATACAGGGATTTGGTAGAACTAATACTTATATGATTATTTTTAAACACTTCAAAAAACATCTCATCTATAATTTTATCTAATTCTCATATCCATCCTATCAAATAGGCCCAGCAGATGTTATTCAGCTTTTAAGCCCAGGATTCAGAAAAACAAGACAATAAGTACAGTAGACTAATTGGATCTATGTAATTCAAGGTTTACTGAGAATCAGTGGGAAACAAACATTTATTGCTCGCTGGTCTTTACATGACTGACTTGTATGAGTGTATTAGTGATGTCCTTCCCAAGGAAGGTCATGCCAAAGGTACATGAGCAGTACCCAAAGGTACATTGGGATATCCTAACAGCAGCCTTCTCCTACTTCTCAGATGTGACACTTACCTAATGTATTAGAGAAAGGAATTATTTGTCCAAGAGATTTATTGGTGGCTATACTGAGAAAAGTAAGGAGGGAACTTGAGGAGCCTGAGAAAATTATGACTCTGCAATGCTGTTTGACTCCTATGAAAGAGATAGGGAAGACAGGCAGGAAGGAAAGTGGTAGACTATCTAACTTCTAAGAATGTTTGGGCCAAGCTGGAAAAGAAATCTGTAGAGTCAAAGTGTTCCATTAGAAGAATTTTCTATCTCTTAGCAATAGGCGTAACTTAGTCATTTTAGTATCCTGTTCAGTCATTGGCTGGGAGCAGGCCTTACTTTAAAATAAAGTTTAAATAAGGAAATAAATTTTAGAGGGCACAATATGGTATCAGCAATCACTTAGGATCCCCACACTAGGGAATCTGAAAAGTAGATTTCATGTTCATCACAGGCAGGATGCTCCTTTTTATTGGAAATCACCCTGTTTACCTTGCTTGCTTTTAGTAAAGACCTTCTGGACTCAAACTGATATGAGCTTTAATCTTAGTTCCCAGTTTTCTAACTTTGTGTCTTTGAGCAATTTCCTAACCATTCTATTCCAGTTGGTAATAATCTGGAGAGGATATTATGACTTCTATCTTTACATCTTTCAAGTGTGTGTGATAAAAATGTACCCTCTAGCATTGTGTCAATCAAAGAGATAATATGTATTAAGGACTTAATAATAATCATTAGGTAAGTAAATAATAAAAAACTATCATTATTATTATAATAAAAGCTACTACTACTACTAAGTCACTTCAGTCATGTCTGACTCTGTGCAACCCCATAGACAGCAGCCCACCAGGCTCCCCCGTCCCTGGGATTCTCCAGGCAAGAACACTGGAGTGGGTTGCCATTTCCTTCTCCAAGGCATGAAAGTGAAAAGTGAAAGTGAAGTTGCTCAGTTGTGTCCAACTCAGCAACCCCTGGTAGACTTGAGCCTACCAGGCTCCTCCGCCCATGGGATTTTCCAGGCAAGAGTACTGGAGTGGGGTGCCATTGCTACATAAATGAATTTAAACTTGTTTATTATTTCTAAGACAAACATTTTTTCTGAAAGTAATTCATGTTTTGGAAGGTATCTAAAAATATATTTCTAAAAACTGATTTTGAATTAGATATTATCAAGAAAAATGAAGAGATTTGAGTAAAATGATAAAAATCCTGCATTATGAATTTTGAATGATTCACAACTTCTTACTCTGGCATGGCAAATAAAATCATGACATTGCATTTTAGTTGTCTTTGTAAGACAGAACTTGAGGAAATTGAAATAAGTAAACTCATGCTCAAAAAAGAAGTCTTTTTCCAATAATGAATGTATCCCAATATGTTTTCAGTTGAAACAAAAAGTCTGATGCATGTTTATGTTACTTTTATTATTTTCATAATTGTCTGCTTTGACTCATTCATCAAAAGTAATACCTTTATGATATTGTTGATATAAAGGGGCTTCTCTGGTGGCTCAGACAGTAAAGACTCTGCCTGCAATGCAGAAGACCCCAGTTTGATCCCTGCGTTGGGAAGATCCTCTGGAGAAGGGAATGGCAACCCACTGAAGTATTCTTGCCTGGGGAATTCCATGAACAGAAGAGCATGGTGGGCTACAGACCATGGGGTTGCAGAGTCGGACATGACTGAACGGCTAACACTTTCACTTTAGTACAGTTAGACTGAGTACTGTCATTTATAAAACAGGATTAATAATATCTCTCTACTTCAGGTGGTTAAGATTAATTGAAATTGCTTATTTAAGAGCACTAAATACAGTATGTAAGGCGGAGAATATGCACAATATTTATTAACTTTGACTCTTCCTTTCATTCTCTCCTTATTTTTCCTTTTTATTTATTCTATGCTTCAGCAATATGTGAACTGTGAACTTTCTGATGTTCAAGCTGGTTTTAGAAAAGGCAGAGGAACCAGAGATCAAATTGCCAACATCCTCTGTATCATGGAAAAAGCAAGAGAGTTCCAGAAAAAACATCTATTTCTGCTTTATTGACTATGCCAAAGCCTTTGACTGTGTGGATCACAATAAACTCTGGACAATTCTGAAAGAGATGGGAATACCAGACCACCTGATCTGCCTCTTGAGAAATTTGTATGCCGGTCAGGAAGCAACAGTTAGAACTGGACATGGAAAAACAGACTGGTTCCAAATAGGAAAAGGAATACATCAAGGCTGTATATTGTCATTGTGCTTATTTAACTTATATGCAGAGTACATCATGAGAAACACTGGACTGGAAAAAGCACAAGCTGGAGTCAAGATTGCCGGGAGAAATATCAATAACCTCAGATATGCAGATGACCCCACCCTTATGGCAGAAAGTGAAGAGGAACTAAAAAGCCTCTTGATGAAAGTGAAAGTGGACAGTGAAAAAGTTGGCTTAAAGCTCAACATTCAGAAAACGAAGATCATGGTATCCGGTCCCATCACTTCATGGGAAATAGATGGGGAAATAGTAGAAACAGTGTCAGACTTTATTTTTCTGGGCTCCAAAATCACTGCAGATGGTGACTGCAGCCATGAAATTAAAAGACGCTTACTCCTTGAAAGGAAAGTTATGACCAACCCAGATAGCATATTGAAAAGCAGAGACATTACTTTGCCAACAAAGGTCCATCTAGTCAAGGCTATGGTTTTTCCTGTGGTCATGTATGGATGTGAGAGTTGGACTGTGAAGAAGGCTGAGCACTGAAGAATTGATGCTTTTGAACTGTGGTGTTGGAGAAGACTCTTGAGAGTCCCTTGGACTGCAAGGAGATCCAACCAGTCCATTCTGAAGATCAGCCCTGGGTGTTCTTTGGAAGGAATGATGCTAAAGCTGAAACTCCAGTACTTTGGCCACCTCATGTGAAGAGTTGACTCATTGGAAAAGACTCTGATGCTGGGAGGGATTGGGGGCAGGAGGAGAAGGGGACGACAGAGGATGAGATGGCTGGATGGCATCACTGACTGGATGGATGTGAGTCTGGGTGAACTCCAGGAGTTTGTGATGGACAGGGAGGCCTGGCGTGCTGCGATTCATGGGGTCGCAAAGAGTCGGACACGACTGAGCAACTGAACTGAACTGAACTGAACTGATGCTCTTTTACCTTATCATAACTTTCATTCTTTCCTATGATCTAATCCTTTTATGACCAAGAAAAATTAATTTCGAAAATTTAGTTTCTGTTTTAATTTAGTTTCCAACTGGAATGAATGGTTGCAATCAGATGGTTGTACTGATTGGATTAAATCAGAACTGTGGTCTTCCATTTACATTAAATATTACATAAAAGTACAGTCATTATTCATTTTATAATGAAAATTCAATACCTTCAAAATAATCTAAGAAATTTTTAGTATTTCTTGATGGATTTGGGAAAGAAGGGTATATAACACCAATTAGTTTCATTATTTTCATTTTTAAATTATGTGATTTTCAAAGAATAATTCTTTTAAATCCAATTTTATAGGCTAAAGCATTTTGAAAAAGTGTCCAAAATTAGTAAAAAGTTGGATTTATTTTTAAAAAATCAGAAGTTGAAGCACATTTATTGTACAATTCATTATCTAGGTTAAAATAATTCAGGTCCATTAATAATCTTGTGAGATATATGGGTAGGGGGAAGCTGACCTTTAACAAACTCAGCCTAATCAGTTTTAAAAGCATTTTGTAAATATCTTGTTAAAATTGAGGCATCTAGGAAGAATTCAAACATATAGATCAAATGCAAAAAAGTTAGTTTGTGCCATAGTCACATAATTGAAACTTATTTTGTCATAAAATGGTTTGAATATTATCAAAGATCATATTTCTTATGCACACAGAAAAGGTCTTTGCTGAAACTTGATAGAATTCATTATGCTAAATATCTTAATATTTATGTGATAAGAGTATAATATGAATTTTATGAGTGATTAAAATGTATATATATAGCTTACTTGATTGCATTAAAACATTTCTATGGTAGTAACTATAGTTCTTTTGAGGAGAAATTCCTGAACAATGATATTATCCAAGAAGTGAGAGGTCATCAGTTTTAACTTCCAATGTGTTGAGTTTATATTGCATTGTGCCATTAAAAAGCCATTTTCTCTCTGTGATTCTGTGCCTCCTAATAGGCAGATATTAGGATATTTATCTACCTGGCAATATTCTCAGCCAATATTTGTCAGTTTTACTCTGCACAATTACAGCAGAAAAGGATTGGAAAGGAAGGGAATAAAGAAGAATAGACCACTAAGAAAGTAAATATGTATACTACAGAAGGGTTAATATTTTCACTTCTCTATGCTCTTTTTTTTATCACTCCATATATTTTTTTTCACAGGGTGAAATTTCTTAAAGACAACTACATAGTTTCTTCACCTATATGCAGGGTTGTTTTATGAAGGGCAACTTGCATCTCTTTGTGACAGGAAAATAGAAAAAGACTTTTTAAAACGTATTTAAATGTAGGGTTTCTTTGATTGGAAATTTTATCTTCTCTCTTGAGAAACTTTATGGACATAAGGATGCTTAGATGAGAGGAAGGACAGTGAAACCTCATATCCTAATGCCATAAAGAAACATCCATGATGGTAATCAAGGCCCATGCTATTAGGCATAGGGAGTCTTTTACTGTCAAACATCATTGAACAGACTAGTACAATAGCTTAGAGTGGATGTTACACAGAGAACAAATATAACCAAGTGTAACATGCCAAAATCTGTACATTTAAAGGCATCTAAAATAGTAGTTATTTCTCAAATAGGAGAATTAGAATGTAAACGAATCAAACAAATGAAAAACCCACACAAGTATTTCCCCATGCTGAAAGATTTTAAAATATCAAATAAAACTGTCTAAACTCTACACAAAACAAAAATCTGAAATAAAAAGAGTGTATAGATTTAGTAAATAACCACTTCAAAGAAAATTAGAGAATTTTGAAAACAAAATTAGATTGATTTACTAGTATGATCCATAATGAAAAGATCTAGACATTGATATAAAATCGTATACTATTCTCAGTATTACGAATATTTATGCTAAGATAAAACTTGCTTTATTTTTTAATTTATTTCATTAAAAAAAGATTTAGTTAGATACAATGACCTTTGAAAGTATATGGTTTTATATTTGAAATTGTTTATGTTATTCAAGGGCTAAGATATTAAGTAGTTTATACCACTATTGCAAATAAATACACAACATAATGAGTCAACAACATAGAAATGTAATTGCTATAAACATACCAACTTTGGGCCATATCACAAATGGAGAGATAAGGGTACATTGGATGACAGTGAAGGTGGGCTGTTTTATGTAGTCAATCGGATCTTGTTTGTGACACTTCCATCTTCAACACTGGACTTCAGGATTGTTCTGGACAACTCTATCTCAGTTAACCAGCTCAGAAAACCAGCACATAAAAATTTTTTATGAAAAAAGTCTATAAGTGACTCATGTTACCTCTGATTACATTCCATTAGTTATATATCATTCAGACAGCTACAGTGAATTTAAGGGAAGCAGACAGCAATACCTAGTTCAATGTGCAAAGTTTCTATGTGATGCCTGTCATCTTACTTCTGGTTTCAAGACCTGAAAACTCAAAAGATAAGTCATCTACACTTTCAAACTCAATATACAGCAGTAGATTGATGAAAAGTTATCTATACAAAATGAATTGAAAAAGTAGGAAGTAAGAAAGCCCTGAAATTGCAAGGATGAAGAAATGATTCTATTTTGTAGGGAGGCATTGTTAACAATCTTACCCAGGCAAATGAAGAAAATTCTTTGATTAGAAACTAAATGTTCTCTCAAAGTGTTTGCAATCGTTCCAGCTTTGCCCTCTGGGGAATTATTCCTTACTTACTAGTTTCCATGCCCACTTTTGTAGTGAGTGTTGAGAATCTAATTTGCTTAAGATACAGTGCAGCTTTTGTTTCCTACCCACTCCAATATTCTGACCTAAAGAATTCCATGGACTATACAGTCCATGGGGTCACAAAGAGTCGGACATGACTGAGTGACTTTCACTTTCACTTTTCTGATCTGTGAAACCTTGGAAAATGAAAAGTGAATGTGTTAGTTGCTCAATCATGTCTGACTTGTTGCAATCCCATTAACTGTAGACTCCTCTGTCCATGGAATTCTCCAGGCAAGAATACTGGAGTGGGCATTCTTTTCTCCAGGGGATCTTCTTGACCCAGGGATCAAACCCTAGTCTGCTAAATCGCAGGCAGATTCTTTACCATCTGAGTCTCCAGGGAAGCCCCTTGTAAGCATAGGGTTTATTTACAATTGTGGCAAAGATACTTGGGGGAATACTTTCTCATTTTCTTGGCTATATAATTTCTTAAAATCCTGATAGTCTATTGATCTACTTCCTAGTCATCATTTCCAGGTACAGGAGTGTATACCCAAAGCTTTCTCTTAGACATAATTCTTAAGGTTTCTTTGTTTTTACTGTTTTTTTGACATCATTTCCTCATGCTTTCTATTATACTTAATGGTCAGATCAGATCAGATCAGTCGCTCAGTCACTCAGTCATGTCCGACTCTTTGCCACCCCATGAATCGCAGCACTCCAGGCCTCCCTGTCCATCACAAACTCCCAGAGTTCACCCAGACTCACGTCCATCGAGTCAGTGATGCCATCCAGCCATCTCATCCTCTGTCGTCCCCTTCTCCTCCTGCCCCCAATCCCTCCCAGCATCAGAGTCTTTTCCAATGAGTCAACTCTTCGCATGAGGTGGCCAAAGTACTGGAGTTTCAGCTTTAGTATCATTCCTTCCAAAAAACACCCAGGGCTGATCTCCTTCAGAATGGACTGGTTGGATCTCCTTGCAGTCCAAGGGACTCTCAAGAGTCTTCTCCAACACCACAGTTCAAAAGCATCAATTCTTCGGTGCTCAGCCTTCTTCACAGTCCAACTCTCACATCCATACATGACCACAGGAAAAACCATAGCCTTGACTAGATGAACCTTTGTTGTCAAAGTAATGTCTCTGCTTTTGAATATGCTATCTAGGTTGGTCATAACTTTCCTTCCAAGGAATAAGCGTCTTTTAATTTCATGGCTGCAGTCACCATCTGCAGTGATTTTGGAGTCCAGAAAAATAAAGTCTGACACTGTTTCCACTGTTTCCCCATCTATTTCCCATGAAGTGATGGGACCGGATGCCATGATCTTCGTTTTCTGAATGTTGAGCTTTAAGCCAACTTTTTCACTCTCCACTTTCACTTTCATTAAGAGGCTTTAGAGTTCCTCTTCACTTTCTGCCATAAGGGTGGTGTCATCTGCATATCTGAGGTTATTGATATTTCTCCTGGCAATCTTGATTCCAGCTTGTGTTTCTTCCAGTCCAGCATTTCTCATGATGTACTCTGCATAGAAGTTAAATAAACAGGGTGACAATATACAGCCTTGACGTACTCCTTTTCCTATTTGGAACCAGTCTGTTGTTCCATGTCCAGTCCTAACTGTTTCTTCCTGACCTGCATACAGGTTTCTGAAGAGGCAGGTCAGGTGGTCTGGTATTCCCATCTCTTTCAGAATTGTCCAGAGTTTATTGTGATCCACACAGTCAAAGGCTTTGGCATAGTCAATAAAGCAGAAATAGATGTTTTTCTGGAACTCTCTTGCTTTTTCCATGATCCAGCTGATGTTGGCAATTTGATCTCTGGTTCCTCTGCCTTTTCTAAAACCAGTCTGAACATCAGGAAGTTCATGGTTCACATATTGCTGAAGCCTGGCTTGAAGAATTTTGAGCATTACTTTACTAGCGTGTGAGATGAGTGCAACTGTGCAGTTTGAGCATTCTTTGGCATTGCCTTTCTTTGGGATTGAAATGAAAACTGACTTTTTCCAGTCCTGTGGCCACTGCTGAGTTTTCCAAATTTGCTGGCATATTGAGTGCAGCACTTCCACAGCATCATCTTTCAGGATTTGGAATAGCTCAACTGGAATTCTATCACTTCCACTAGCTTTGTTTGTAGTGATGCTTTCTAAGGCCCACTTGACTTCACATTCCAGGATGTCTGGCTCTAGGTCAGTGATCACACCATCGTGATTATCTGGGTCGTGAAGATCTTTTTTGTACAGTTCTTCTGTGTATTCTTGCCATCTCTTCTTAATATCTTCTGCTTCTGTTAGGTCCATACCATTTCTGTCCTTTATCAAGCCCATCTTTGCATGAAATGTTCCTTTGGTATCTCTGGTTTTCTTGAAGAGATCTCTAGTCTTTCCCATTCTGTTGTTTTCCTCTATTTCTTTGCATTGATCGCTGAAGAAGGCTTTCTTATCTCTTCTTGCTATTCTCTGAAACTCTGCAGTCTGACAGAATGTGGTCCACTGGAGAAGGGAATGACAAAGCACTTCAGTATTCTTGCCTTGAGAACCCCATGAACAGTATGAAAAGGCAAAATGATAGGATACTGAAAGAGAAACTCTCCAGGTCAGTAGGTGCCCAATATGCTACTGGAGATCAGTGGAGAAATAACTTCAGAAAGAATGAAGGGATGGAGCCAAAGCAAAAAGAATACCCAGTTGTGGATGTGACTGGTGATAGAAGCAAGGTCCGATGCTGTAAAGAGCAATATTGCATAGGAACCTGGAATGTCAGGTCCATGAATCAAGGCAAATTGGAAGTGGTCAAACAAGAGATGGCAAGAGTGAATGTCAACATTCTAGGAATCAGCGATTTGAAATGGACTGGAATGGGTGAATTTAACTCAGATGACCATTATATCTACTACTGTGGGCAGGAATCCCTCAGAAGAAATGGAGTAGTCCTCATGGTCAACAAAAGAATCTGAAATGCAGTTCTTTGATGCAATCTCAAAAATGACAGAATGATTTCTGTTCATTTCCAAGGCAAACCATTCAATATCACAGTAATCCAAGTCTATGCCCAACCAGTAACACTGAAGAAGCTGAAGTTGAACGGTTCTATGAAGACCTACAAGACCTTTTAGAACTAACACCCAAAAAAGATGTCCTTTTCATTATAGGGGATTGGAATGCAAAAGTAGGAAGTCAAGAAACACCTGGAGTAACAGGCAAATTTGGCCTTGGAATACGGAATGAAGCAGGGCAAGGACCAATAGAGTTTTGCCAATAAAATGCACTGGTCATAACAAACACCCTCTTCCAACAACACAAGAGAAGACTCTATACGTGGACATCACCAGATGGTCAACACCGAAATCAGATTGATTATAGTCTTTGCAGCCAAAGATGGAGAAGCTCTATACAGTCAGCAAAAACAAGACAAGGAGCTGACTGTGGCTCACACCATGAACTCCTTATTGCCAAATTCAGACTTAAATTGAATAAAGTAGGGAAAACCACTAGCCCATTCAGATATGACCTAAATCAAATCACTTATGATTATACAGTGGAAGTGAGAAATAGATTTAAGGGCCTAGATCTGATAGATAGAGTGCCTGAGGAACTATGGAATGAGTTTCGTGACATTGTACAGAAGACAGGGATCAAGACCATCCCCATGAAAAAGAAATGCAAAAAAGCAAAATGGGAAAACCACTAGACCATTCAGGTATGACGTAATCATGATTATACAGTGGAAGTGAGAAATAGATTTAAGGGACTAGATCTGATAGAGTACCTGATGAACTATGGACAGAGGTTCAAGACATTGTATAAGAGACAGGGATCAAGACCATCTCCAAGAGAAAGAAATGCAAAAAAGCAAAATGGCTGTCTGAGGAGCCGTTACAAATAGCTGTGAAAAGAAGAGAAGCGAAAAGCAAAGGAGAAAAGGAAAGATATAAACATCTGAATGCAGAGTTCCAAAGAATACTTAATGGTAATCACCATGAAATCATTTAAAATAAAAATGTTTAGTGGGAAGAGAAACACTTTGTGTATTATATTGCCACAGATCTAAATAGGTTTTAAAATATCTTAATGGGAATTTGCTGTCCAAAGCTTTTTGTTTTTTCCAAACTTTTGATGAGCTTATTCTTTGCTTTGCCATTGAATTACTGTTTCTCTGAGCTCAATTCTGCTTGTGATACCATACTAAAAGGAATAAGGAGTACTTATACATATGACAGGGCTTCCCAGGTGGCTCAGAGGTAAAGAATCCCCCTGCCAATGCAGGAAACACTGGTTCAATCCCTGAGTCAGGAGATCCCCTGGAGGAGGAAATTGAAATGAGAATCCCGTGGACAGAGGAGCCTGGCAGGTTACACTCCATATAGTTGCAAAATCAACTAAGAAGATGATCCTACAATTCAAATGGAAATGCAAGAGGCCCAGAATGGCCAAAGCAATCTTTAAAATGAACAACAAGCTTGAGAGATTCATACTTTAGAACTCACTAGTATGCTACAGTAATCAAAACAGTGTGGTACTCACCAAAGGATAGACACATACATTAGTGGAATGTAATTGAAGGTTCTCTAATAACAACCTATACTCAATTGATTTTATCCAAAGGTGCTTGTAGAATTCAGTGGGGGGAATAGTAATGGTTTTAAGAGTGGTTCAAGTTCAAATAAATGAAGTTAAAGCTGGATATCAACCACATACAAAATTTAGCTCAAAATATATCATAGATATAAACTGAGTCAAAACTAAAACAGACTTAGAAGTATCTCTTAGAGTAATATGAAATGGGAAAAAGCATTTGAATATTTTTCAGTGATGGCTTAAAAATGGCCCATAAGCACAATAAAAAATGCTAAGCACATCAGTCATATGGAAACTGTAAGTCAAAAAGCACAATTAGATGCCCCTTCACACCCACTAAGATGGCAATAACAAGTGGCAAAGACGTGGAAAAGTTGGAACTCTCAAATATTGCTGGTAAGAAATCCAAAATGTCACCGCCACTTTGAAAACCAGTATAAAAATATTTCAAAACATTAAAAATAAAGTTACCATATGACCCAACAATTCTACCCTTAGTACTTTACACAAGAGAATTAAAAACATATATACACATAAAACTTCATGTTTTATGTTAATGAATGTTCACAACAGCATTATTCATAATAGGCAACTAATTATTTTAAAGTGAATTATGGCATATTAATACAATGGAATATCATTTAATTATAAAAAAATGATGATATTCTAACTAATATACCATGGATGATGGAAAAATGATGTTAATTTAAATAGACCAAAAACAAAAACCCATATATTATAGTATTATTAATACGTTTACATAAAGTGCATAGGAAACCACAGAGAAAGAAATTAGATATGTCTTTGCTAAGGACTAGGGAGAGGGTGAATGGAAATTTCTGATCTCATATCCAATAATTTCATCTTTATTTGTCCTCATTTCATTCTGTTTGTACTTATATCACTTCCTCAGAGAGACTAGTCTCTTTTCTAATTTCATTTTCATTTTCTTTGTAGCATTCATTGTCTTATGACTTTATTTTTTACTGTATTTTCCCTCTATAAGAAGGGAAATCTTTGAGGGGCAAAAACTTGACCTTTTTTTGCTAATTTCTGTGTTTTTGATACGTTAAACAGTATTAATGCTGGATTTACTACTGAAAAAGAAATTAGTATTATCAAAACTTTCTTAGTGCACCTCTCAATTTAAATATTTCCATATTAGTACTTTTACTGTTTTGAAATTATAAATATATTGTACGATTTTGTGCTATGTAAGAACTTGTAGCATGATTTACACAAGTATTGTGCCCCTGTATGTAGCATCCTATATGTGTATCAGCTTCTAAATAATCACTAATTAAATTTAGTAATAAATAGAAAACATTGATAAAGCACTATGAACAATGACTATAGTGATGTCATTCAGTAGTGTCTGACTCTTTGCGACCCCATGGACTGTAGCCTACCAGGCTCCTCTGTCCATGGGATTTTCCAGTCAATAGTCCTGGAGTGGATTGCCATTTCCTTCTCCAGGGGATCTTCCCAACCCAGGGATGGAACCAGGGTCTCCCACATTGTAGACAGACGCTTTACCGTCTGAGCCACCAGGGAAGTCCAAATAATGACTATTCAGTTCAGTTCAGTTCAGTCACTGAGTCCTGTCCAACTCTTTGTGACACCGTAAATCGCAGCACGCCAGGCCTCCCTGTCCATCACCAACTTCCGGAGTTCACTCAAACTCATGTCCATCAAGTCAGTGATGCCATCCAGCCATCTCATCCTCTGTCGTCCCCTTCTCCTCCTGCCCCCAATCCCTCCCAGCATCAGAGTCTTTTCCAATGAGCCAACTCTTCTCATGAGGTGGCCAAAGTACTCGAGTTTCAGCTTTAGCATTGTTCCTTCCAAAGAACACCCAGGGCTGATCTCCTTTGGAATGGACTGGTTGGACCTCCTTGCAGTCCAAGGGACTCTCAAGAGTCTTCTCCAACACCCCAGTTCCAAAGCATCAATTCTTTGGCGCTCAACTTTCTTCACAGTCCAACTCTCACATCCATACATGACCACAGGAAAAACCATAGCCTTGACTAGACGCACCTTTGTTGGCAAAGTGATGTCTCTGCTTTTGAATATGCTATCTAGGTTGGCCATAACTTTCCTCAAGGAGTAAGCATCTTTTAATTTCATGGCTGCAATCACCATCTGCAGTGATTTTGGAGCCACAAAATGATCTTAGTTTTCTGAATGCTGAGCTTTAATTCAACTTTTTCACTCTCCTCTTTCACTTTCATCAAAAGGCTTCTTAGAACAATGACTATAAATACCTGTGAAAAGAGGCAATCATTACTTTTAATTGTAGTCTTTGATTTATAGAATGAGTGATTTTTTTGTTGTTGTTGACAGTACTTGCTCATAATCCCAACTACAAATTAAATATAAGGGTAAAGTAACTTCACACAGAACACAATTTCTTTACTTATTAATGTGTAACAGGTTAAGGAAGATCTGGAGGAAATATGACACTGTTTAGTGAAAATTTTATTTATTAATAGAATAAATGTTTGAAGAGACATAGTTACAAATGAAATATGTAGTAAATATGCTCAAATAGCTTATAAATACCTAACTATATTTGTGAGCAAATGTTGCTTATTTATTAACAAACTATTTCAATCAAGAAATTCTATTTTTTACCATTTTTCAGACTCAATGGGGTTACAATATGTCTTTAATATCCCAAACCTATTGTACCTTTTTCCAAATTTATCTTAACCAACTGAAGGTTTGGATAGATAGATTAAAATGTTAGTCTCAGCCATATCCACTGTGAACTTCAATAATTTTATGGAATGTCTTATTTATTTTTTCAAATTAAATGTCTTCAGATAGAATCTGAATTCTATTTACCTTTAATTCCATAATATTTAGCATAGTCATATTTTTTTAAAAAAATAGGCTTATATTTTTACACTTGTTGTCTGCCTCCTGCAGACTTTTGGGTTTTGATTCCTTTTAGAGTAATCTTTAGATAAAAATGCTTATTGCAACCTGACTTTATGTCAAATAAGCACCAATCTTAGATATTTTGGTTCCTTGTTAATGTTTTCCTACTATCATGTTTTCTTGATAAAGAAAAGTTTTACTGTAAAAATAAGCTCACAAATTAATAGAAGTCCATTACAAGTTAGAAATTTAGCAATATTGTATATAGTGAAGTTGCTCAGTCATGTCCGAGTCTTTGCAACCCCATGGACTGTAGTATACCAGGCTCCTCCATCCATGGGATTTTCCAGGCAATAGTCCTGGAGTGGGTTGCCATTTCCTTCACCAGGGGATCTTCCCAACCCAGGGATGGAACCAGGGTCTCCCGCATTGTAGGCAGACGCTTTACCATCTGAGCCATCTTATAACTTGCTTAGATAATTTTTAAAATATATTTTACTTTCTTTTTCACTTTACAAGACAATACCTTTATTACTGACAGGAATATATAGAAAACTGCACAAATATTTCAGAAGCTTATGAACACATTGCTAATATTATCTCACTTGAAAAAAATCTAGTAAGATTTTTTTCCTGTATTGGAAAGGAAGCTAGCAATCTAGAGACTGAATTTTCTCTTCTTCTCCTTTAATCAAAGATTATTTTTCCCTCCTAAGAACTAAAACAATGAAACAAGCAATGAACTAAATAATAAAACTATATCTATATTTATCTCCTTATCTATTTTTCAATTAGTTAATGGAACTAATTATTTTGCTCTTAAATGGAAAAAAAACTCATTAAGGGAGAAATTTATATACATATACAGTAGAGTTGGACATGACTGAGTGACTGAACTGAACTGAACAACATTATATTATTACTTATACACATTATAGATTTATGTTGATAGTATTATTTCATGAATATTATATATTTGTTACTTACATTACTGAGCATTAGCAAAGTCTAAATTTAGAAATATTTCTGAAGAGAATTCAAAGCTATAAAAAATATTTCCCTAATTTTTAGATGTTCTCAAGTAGAGTGAAAAACATGTTAGTTTACAGAGAGTAGAAAATATTTTAGTATTCTGTTCCTTTCACAACCTTTTTTCATGCTTTGGTAAAGTGAAATTTTTTAATCAGAGTAAAGTGGCATGGTAAAGGTGTAGATAATGTATTTGGATGAAGGTTTTTAATGAATGTGGTGTTTATTAAGACACAATCCATTAAAAGAAGACTTGCATGGTTGTCTCACATTATTTTATTGATTTTTACTTCATGCATGATTCAAGGTGAGAATTATTCTTTATGAGAAATACTCTCATTCTAATCTTTAATTTCATAATGCAGTCCTTTTTGTTTATTTTTTATGGTTTGGAATATTTCACATATATAAACTTTACATGCCCTAATAACTATAACTTTGAAATGGAGAATCAGAATTAGCATAATTATAGACATTTAAGGGTTTTAGTATATAAACATTATTATTTTTTCTGAAAATTTATTTTTTTTTCCAAAATTTGGTTTTCTGACAGAAAATAATAAGTAGTTTTTTCTTTTAAATTGAAAACTTGAAAATCTGAACGTGTCAATATCAAGTATGTCATTGGTCATGACATTACAAGGATATAAAATGGAATACAAGATTAAACTCTCTCATACTTTGGGAATCATTTTATGAGCCTACCAAAAATTATGTCCCTATATTAACAGAATTGTTCACAAAACACATACATACATATACAACTTCTATATAACCAGATGCTTACAAATAAAAAGTAAAACAGAGAATTAATACAATTTTCTGGGCAATGCAAACCTAATAGCAATATTAATTGTCTAGAGGATTGTCTCAGTTTTCCACTTCACTTTGTGTGCGAGTCTACACCTTGAATAACAGCCTTAGAAAGGAAACCTGTTACTGAGTTTGAAATTTTTGTTAAGGTCAGACTGTGAAAATCCCATGTGATCAGTTAAATCACAGACACAAAGCAATTGCTTTTAGAATTATCCAATACTTAGTTCATTGTGTGCAAATGTGGGTTGATTATTAATGAAAAGACATACTTACTAGTTTGAAAAGGAATAATTGCATACAATATATTGCTTTGTAGCTACGTAGTATTTTACTTTCACATTCTAGGACATGAAATAATGACTTTATTAATGTCTTCATCCTAGGTTTCTTGAATAATTTGAATACAGACTAACTTTAAAAAATAACATTTTTAAAGATGAGAAAAAATGTTACATGTCACAAAAAACAGTTTGGAAACATTGATACCACCAGATTTTCTTGATACTAATCAAATCACATTCCTGAACCTGTGTTGATAACCTATACAAGGAAGAATCAATATCTTTCCTGTAAAGATTTTAGTAATATTCAAATAGACTGAGTTGATTAGTCATCATTTAGGAAGGAAGGCACACTGACCATTTCATATCTAAAAATGGAACTATATATGTAAAATTAATAATAGTAGAAATGAAAACAAAGTTAAAATAATTAGCCAATGTGCATCATTTACACTAATTATCAGTAAATAAGACAGACTACACTTCATGCTATTATTGATTTGAATCACTTTTAGTCTGATAACCACACCAGTCATATTTTAATATATACATACTTAAACATAATTTTGCAACAATGAATCAAGAGAACAAATGACAAAAAGCAGAAAGCTAATACATCAATTTATTTATATTAAACCTATCAGTTCAGCAGTATTTCTAATGAGGTGGCAGTTTTTTTATTATAAAGCACACCAGGAAAATATGCCCTCTAAACTGCTCTTATAATTCTTCATTTTTATATCTCAACATCCATACATGAACAACAGAAGCTACCAACAAATATATAAGCAGTTTCATAGCTCTAAATTTGAGTAAAACATAATATAGTTGTTTTCTAATCACAAAATAGTACATTTCCATTGTAGTAAATTCTTAACATTAAAGATAACATAGGAAATAAATATAATTCACTATTAAAAGGTAAATAATCACTGCTAACAGCAGAGTTATAAATACACCAAAACATACTCATACATACATATATCTGAAACCAATATGAGTCACAACTGATTTGAGAATATATATATAGTTTTATCACTTGAAAAAATATATGGTTTGCTTCCAGTTAATAGTAAAAGAGGCTGGTTTTACCCTCCTATTCTAAACAACTAAAAAGTAGACAAAGTAAATGAAACAATGTCATTGAAATTGTTAGCCATAAGACAACGAAGCACAGTAGTCCCTGAGAGACAAAAGCCAGATAAGGTCCTGAGATTGACTGTATTTAATGCCTGGAAAAGACTCCATATTGCAGTACAAGAAGCTGAAACCCAGTTAGAGGCCAGCAGTCTTCATCAGTTGAGGAAATAGATCTGGAGTTTAGAGGAGACAAGGTTCCTAGATTTTGAAGGTCAGAGTAGCAGAGAGAATGAGCTGCACAGAAGGGAGACTCTGAGATATGAGATTTAAGGATCCCCCTTGAGTTTTCAGTTGAGTATCAACCTACTGATGCATGTGAGAAATCTATCAAAGCCTAAGGAAAGAATCACTTGGAAAGATAAAGGGAAACAATGTCTTCAGTGCTGTCGTATTCTAGGGCTGAAATTAGTGCCTGTTCCCTCCAGCCAAAGTGGAAGTCTTCACAATTCATGAGGAAGTGGTATATAGGGAAGGGGGCCAAATTAGCCCTATATCTTTTGATCATACCAAAAAATTTGAAAATCAAGACCCTAAAGATATCAAGAAACAATCGCATCCCAAAACAAAACTTAAGATTACAAAATACAAAAATATCTAGGACACAGATTAAAATTCCCAATGCTTGACATCTAATAAAATCACTGTATGAAAAATATATGTGAAGAGAAAGATCAATCATAAATGTCTAAGAATTGATATAGATAGCTACAAGTTGTAGACAAGAACATTAAGCTATTATGAGTCTACTCCCTGTGGTCAAAAGACTAGAAGAAAGGTTACACATATTAGGTGGAAACAGGGAATATATAGAGAATGATCAAATGGGAATTCTAAAGATGAAAACTTTAATGCCTGAGATAAAAATCACAGAGTATGGCATTATCAGAAGATTTAACAATGCAGAAGAAATTATTAGTGTACATGAAGAAATAACAATAGAAACTAATCAAAATGAAGCACAGAAAAAAAGACTTAAGAAAATTAACAATTTATGAACATTGGAGCAATTTCAAGAAGCCAGGTATATGTGTAGTTGCAGTCTCTAAAGGAGAGGAGATAAAGGGCAAACTAAAAATATCCAAAGAAATAATGGTTGAAGCTTAACAAATAGAAATAATGGTTGGAGGTGATGAATAGATGCAAGGGATCTGGTAGACAGTGTGCCTGAAGAACTGTGGACAGTGGTTCATAATATTGTTCAGGATGTGGTGACCAAAACCATACCAAAGAAAATTAAATGCAAGAAGGCAAAGTGGTTGTCTGAGGAAGCCTTAAAAATAGCTGAGGAAAAAGGAGAAGCAGAAGGCAAGAGAGAAAGGGAAAGATATACCCAACTGTATTCAGAATTCCCAAAAAGAGCAAGGAGAGATAAGAAGGCATTCTTAAATGAACAAAGCAAAGAAATAGAGGAAATCAATAGGATGGAAAAGACTAGAGATTTCTTCAAGAAAATTGATGATGCCAAAGGAACATTGTATGCAAAGATGGGCACGACAAAGGACAGAAATGATAAGGACCTAACAGAAGTAGAAGAGATGAAGAAGAGGTGGCAAGAATACACAGAAGAAATATACAAAAAGGTTTAAGTGACCCAGATAACCACAGTGGTGCAGTCACTCACCTAGAGCCGGACATCCTGGAGGGTGAAATCCAAGGGGCCTTAGGAAGCATTACTATGAACAAAGCTAGTGGAGATGATGGAATTCCAGCAGAGCTACCAAAAATCCTAAAAAGATTAAGGTGCTGCACTTAATATGTCAACAAATTTGGAAAATTCAGCAGTGGCCACAGGACTGGGAAAGATCAGTTTTCATTTCAATCCCAAAGGAGAGCAATGCCAAAGAATTTTAAAACTACTGTATAATTGTGTTCATTTCACATGCTCAGTTCAGTTCAGTTCAGTCGCTCAGTCGTGTCTGACTCTTTGCGACCCCATGAATCGCAGCACGCCAGGCCTCCCTGTCCATCACCAACTCCCGGAGTTCACCCAGACTCACCGAGTCGATGATGCCATCCAGCCATCTCATCCTCTGTTGCCCCCTTCTCCTCCTGCCCCCAATCCCTCCCAGTCTTTTCCAATGAGTCAACTCTTCACATGAGGTGGCCAAAGTACTGGAGTTTCAGCTTTAGCATCATTCCTTCCAAAGAAATCCCAGGGCTGATCTCCTTCAGAATGGACTGGTTGGATCTCCTTGCAGTCCAAGGGACTCTCAAGAGTCTTCTCCAACACCACAGTTCAAAAGCATCAATTCTTCGGCGCTCAGCCTTCTTCACAGTCCAACTCTCACATCCATACATGATCACAGGAAAAACCATAGCCTTGACTAGATGAACCTTTGTTGTCAAAGTAATGTCTCTGCTTTTGAATATGCTATCTAGGTTGGTCATAACTTTCCGTCCAAGGAGTAAGCGTCTTTTAATTTCATGGCTGCAGTCACCATCTGCAGTGATTTTGGAGCCCCCAAAAATAAAGTCTGGCACTGTTTCCACTGTTTCCCCATCTATTTCCCATGAAGTGATGGGACCAGATGCCATGATCTTTGTTTTCTGAATGTTGAGCTTTAAGCCAACTTTTTCACATGCTAGTAAGGTTATAATCAAAATCCTTCAAGCCTGGCTTCAGCAGTAAGTGAACTGAGAACTTCCAGATATATAAGCTGGGTTTCAAAGAGACAGAAGAACCAGAGTTCAAATTGCCACCATTCATTGGATCATGGAGAAGGCAAGGGAGTCCAGAAAAAAAAAAAAAAAATCTGCTTCATTGACTATGCTAAACCCTTTGACTGTGGATCACAATAAACTGTGGAAAATTCTTAAAGAAATGGAAGTACTGGACCACTTTAGCTGTCTCCTAAGAAATCTGTATATGAGTCAAGAAACAGTAGTTAGAACTGCACATGGAACAAGACTGCTTCAAGACTGATGGAGGAGTACTTCAAAACTTTTTATTGTCAACTTTTAATTTAACTTTTATGAGAGTATATCATGGGAAATGCCTGGCTGGATGAATCACAAGCTGTAATCAAGATTGCAAGGGGAAATATCAACAACCTCAGATATGGAGATAATACCATTCTAATAGCAGAAAGTGAGGAGGAAATAAGAGGCTTTTTTGATGAGGGTAAAGGAGAGTGCAAAAACTGGCTTAACACTCAAAACTCAAAAAACTAAGATCATAGCATCCCAGTCCCAATTCATGCAAATAGATGGGGGAGAAATGGAAACAGTGACAGATTTTATTTTCTTAGGCAGTGACTGCAATCATGAAGTTAAAAGATGCTTGCTCCTTGAAAGAAAATGTATGACAAACCTAGAAAGCATATTAAAAAAGCAGAGACATCACTTTTCTGACAAATGTCCATATAGTTAAAATTATATTTTTGTTTTGTTTTTTACCAGGACTTCCCTGGTAGCTCAGTGGGTAAAGAATCTGCCTGCAGTGCAGGAGACCTGGGTTTGATCCTTGGGTTGGAAAGGTCTCCTAGAGAAGGAAATGGCTACCCACTCCATTATTCTTACCTTGAAAGTAGATGGAGAAATATACCATGTTCATGGATTGGAAGAATCAATATAGTGAAAATGAGTATACTACCCAAAGCAATTTATAGATTCAATGCAATCCCTATCAAGCTACCAACAGTATTCTTCACAGAGCTAGAACAAATAATTTCCCAATTTGTATGGAAATACAAAAAACCTCAAACAGCCAAAGCGATCTTGAGAAAGAAGAATGGAACTGGAGGAATCAACCTACCTGACTTCAGGCTCTACTACAAAGCCACAGTTATCAAGACAGTATGGTACTGGTACAAGGACAGAAATCTAGATCAATGGAACAAAATAGAAAGCCCAGAGATAAATCCACGCACATATGGACACCTTATCTTTGACAAAGGAGGCAAAAATATACAATGGATTAAAGACAATCTCTTTAATAAGTGGTGCTGGGAAAACTGGTCAACCACTTGTAAAAGAATTAAACTAGAGCACTTTCTAACACCATACACAAAAATAAACTCAAAATGGATTAAAGATCTAAACGTAAGACCAGAAACTATAAAACTCCTAGAGGAGAACATAGGCAAAACACTCTCCGACATACATCACAGCAGGATCCTCTATGACCCACCTCCCAGAATATTGGAAATAAAAGCAAAAATAAACAAATGGGATCTAATTAAACTTAAAAGCTTCTGCACATCAAAGGAAACTATTAGCAAGGTGAAAAGGCAGCCTTCAGAATGGGAGAAAATAATAGCAAATGAAGCAACTGACAAACAACTAATCTCAAAAATATACAAGCAACTCCTACAGCTCAACTCCAGAAAAATAAACGACCCAATCAAAAAATGGGCCAAAGAAATAAATAGACATTTCTCCAAAGAAGACATACAGATGGCTAACAAACACATGAAAAGATGCTCAACATCACTCATTATCAGAGAAATGCAAATCAAAACCACTATGAGATATCATTTCACACCAGTCAGAATGGCTGCGATCCAAAAGTCTACAAGCAATAAATGCTGGAGAGGGTGCGGAGAAAAAGGAACCCTCTTACACTGTTGGTGGGAATGCAAACTAGTACAGCCACTATGGAGAACAGTGTGAGGATCCCTTAAAAAACTGAAAATAGAACTGCCTTATGATCCAGCAATCCCACCGCTGGGCATACACACTGAGGAAACCAGAAGGGAAAGAGACACGAGTACCCCAGTGTTCATTGCAGCACTGTTTATAATAACCAGGACATGAAAGCAACCTAGATGTCCATCAGCAGATGAATAGATAAGAAAGCTGTGGTACATATACACAATGGAGTACTACTCAGCCATTAAAAAGAACACATTTGAATCAGTTCTAATGAGGTGGATGAAACTGGAGCCTATTATACAGAGTGAAGTAAGCCAGAAAGAAAAACACCAATACAGTATACTAACGCGTCTATATGGAATTTAGAAAGATGGTAACAATAACCCTGTGTACGAGACAGCAAAAGAGACACTGATGTATAGAACAGTCTTATGGACTCTGTGGGAGAGGGAGAGGGTGGGAAGATTTGGGAGAATGGCATTGAAACATGTGTAATATCATGTATGAAACGAGTTGCCAGTCCAGGTTCAATGCACGATACTGGATGCTTGGGGCTGGTGCACTGGGATGACCCAGAGGGATGGTATGGGGAGGGAGGAGGGAGTACGGTTCAGGATGGGGAGCACATGTATACTTGTGGGCGAATCATTTTGATGTTTGGCAAAACTAATACAGTGTTTCAGGTTTAAAAATAAAATAAAATTAAAAAAAAAAAAAAAAAAAAGAAAGAAAATCCCAGGGATAGAGGAGCCTGGTGGACTGCAGTCCATGGGGTCGCCAGGAGTTGGGCATAACTGAATGACTAACACACATGGTTTTTTCAGTAGTTGTGTACAGATATGAAAGTTGGACCATAATGAAAGCTGAGCAGCAAAGAATTGATGCTTTTGAGCTGTGGTGCTGAAGAAAATTCTTGAGAGTCCTTTGGACTCCAAGGTGATGAAACCAGTCAGTCCTATAGGAAATCAACTGAATATTCATTGAAAGGACTGTTATTGAAGCTACAATACTTTGATCATCTGATGTGAAGAACAGACTCATTGGAAAAGACCCTGATGCTGGGAAAGACTGAAGGCAAAAAGAGAAGGGGGCAACAGAGGATAGGATGGTGAGAAAGCATCACTCCTCAGTAGACATGAATATGAGTAAACTCTGGGAGATAGTGGAGGGGAGCCTGTCATGCTGTAATCCATGGAGGTCACAAAGAGTCAGACACAATTGAACAATAAAACAGCAATGACAAAGGTTGAAACTATTTAATATTGGATGGAAACCATAACAGTACAGACCCCAGAAGTTAAATAGCGGAAAACAAAATCCTGAGCATTAAAATATGAAAAAGAGTATGTTAAAACACATAAACAATCACACTGCTAAATATGAGTTATAAAGAAAAAATCTTAAAATAAGCCAGAGGAAAGGCAAATTTTGTATACAGAATCAAAGGATGACAGCACTTTTCTTGTTGGAAACAATGCAAGTGAGAAGACAATACAATAACACCTTTAAAGTACTAAAAAATCTGTCAACATAGAATACTAAACCAAGTGAAAATGTCTTTCAAAAACAAAGGAGAAATAAAGAATTTTTCAGACATATAGTACCTAGAGTCCATCATCAGAAGTCTGGCAATATATAAAAAAAAAAATGTTAAAGGGAGTCCTTCAAGCAGAAGCACAGTAGTTTAAAACGGAAATATGAAGCTACACAAAGGATTAAATAAATGGTAAAGTCTTTGACTGTGTGGATCACAATAAACTGTGGAATATTCTGAGAGAGATGGGATACCAGACCACCTGACCTATGCAGGTCAGGAAGAAACAGTTAGAACTGCACATGGAACAACACACTGGTTCCAAATAGGAAAAGGAGTACGTCAAGGCTGTATATTGTCACCCTGCTTATTTAACTTATATGCAGAGTACATCATGAGAAACGCTGGGATGGAAGAAGCACAAGCTAGGTCAAGATTGCTGGGATAAATATCAGTCACTTCAGATATGCAGATGACACCACCTTTATGGCATAAAAGAAGAAGAACTAGAGAGCCTCTTGACGAAAGTGAAAGAGGAGAGTGAAAATGTTGACTTAAAGCTCAACATTCAGAAAACGAAGATCATGGCATCTGGTCCCATCACTTCATGGGAAATAGATGGGGAAACAGTGACAGACTTTATTTTTTTGGGCTCCAAAATCTCTGCAGATGGTGATTGCAGTCATGAAATAAAAGATACTTACTCCTTGGAAGGAAAGGTATGACCAACCTAGACAGCATATTGAAAAGCAGAAACATTACTTTGCCAACAAAGGTCCGTCTAGTCAAGGCTATGGTTTTTCCAGTGGTCATGTATGGATGTGAGAGTTGGACTGTGAAGAAAGCTGAACACCAAAGAATTGATGGTTTTGAACTGTGGTGTTGAAGGAGAGTCCTTTGGACTGCAAGGATATCCAACTAGTCCATCCTAAAGGATATCAGTCCTGAGTTTTCACTGGAAGGACTGATGTTGAAGCTGAAACTCAAAGTTTGGCCACTTGATGCGAAGAGCTGACTCATTTGAAAAGACCCTGATACTGAGAAAGATTGAAGGCAGAAGAAGAAGGGGATGACAGAGGATGAAATGGTTGAATGACATCACTGACTCAATGGACATGAGTCTGGGTGAACTTTGGGAGTTGCTGATGAACAGGGAGGCCTGGCACGCTGTGGTTCATGGGATGGCAAAGAATTGGACACGACTGAGTGACTGCATTGAACTGAACTGAACACAATTATGAATATATGACTATCTTTATTACTTAATTCACTTCAGAACATAACTGAATGTTGAATGTAAGAATAATAGCAATGTATTGAAAAGTTTGTATCATGTGTAGAAGCAAAATATATGGGAGCAGTAGCTCAAAATCCAGAAGGGAAGAAATTGAACTATAGCATAGAGTTTCTATACAATGTGTGAATTAATTTAATATAATTAAAATTAACATAATTACAATTAAAATTAGTCATTGATAAATTGAACAATAAAATATAAATCCTAAAACAATCTCAAAAGAACATAAGAAGAGTTCCGTTCAGTTCAGTTCAGTTGGTCAGTCGTGTCTGACTCTCTGCAACCCCGTGAATCACAGCACGCCAGGCCTCCCTGTCCATCACCAACTCCCAGAGTTCACTCAAACTCACATCCAACGAGTTGGCAATGCTATCCAGCCATCTAATCCTCTATCGTCCCCTTCTCCTCCTGCCCCCAATACCTCCCAGCATCAGGGTCTTTTCCAATGAGTCAACTCTTCACATGAGGTGGCCAAAGTATTGGAGTTTCAGCTTCAGCATCAGTCCCTCCAATGAACATCCAGGACTGATCTCCTTTAGGATGGACTGGTTGGATCTCCTTGCAGTCCAAGCGACTCTCAAGAGTCTTCTCCAACACCACAGTTCAAAAGCATCAATTCTTCGGCGTTCAGCTTTCTTCACAGTCAAACTCTCACATCCATACATGACTGCTGGAGAAACCATAGCTTTGACTAGATGGACCTTTGTTGGCAAAGTAATATCTCTGCTTTTGAATATGCTATCTAGGTTGGCCATAACTTTCCTTCCAAGGAGTAAGCGTCTTTTAATTCCATGGCGGCAATCACCATCTGCAGTGATTTTGGAGACCCAAAAAATAAAGTTTGACACTGTTTCCACTGTTTCCCCATCTACTTCCCATGAAGTGATGGGACCAGATGCCATGATGTTCGTTTTCTGAATGTTGAGCTTTAAGCCAACTTTTTCACTCTCCTCTTTCACTTTCATCAAGAGGCTCTTTAGTTCTTCTTTACTTTCTGCCATAAGGGTGGTACCTCTGCATATCTGAGGTGACTGATATTTCTCCTGGCAATCTTGATTCCAGCTTGTGCTTCTTCCAGCCCAGCATTTCTCATGATGTACTCTGCATATAAGTTAAATAAGCAGGGTGACACTATACAGCCTTGACGTTCTCCTTTTCCTCTTTGGAACCAGTTTGTTGCTCCATGTCCAGTTCTAACTGCCTCTCAAGAGGCAGGTCAGGTGGTCTGGTATTCCCATCTCTTGAAGAATTTCCCACAGTTTATTGTGATCCACACAGTCAAAGGCTTTGGCATAGTCAATAAAGCAGAAATAGATGTTTTTCTGGAAATCTCTTGCTTTTTCGATGATCCAGCAAATGTTGGCAATTTGATCTCTGGTTCCTCTGCCTTTTCTAAAACCAGCTTGAACATCTAGAAATTCTAGGTTCACGTACTGCTGAAGCCTGGTCTGGAGAATTTCGAGCATTACTTTACTAGTGTGTGAGATGAGTGCAATTGTGCAGTTGTTTGAGCATTCTTTGGCATTGCCTTTCTTTGGGATTGGGATGAAAACTGACCTTTTCCAGCTAATAGTTAATAAGTCAACAAAAGAGCTATAACAGATCTATTTTTAAAAGTCACTTAATCCAAAAATAGGTGGACAAATAGTACAAAAAGGAATAAACAATTGTTACAAATAGGAAATAAAAGCAAGGTAGATTTGGCTCAGTCATGTTAAATAATCACATTAAGTGAAAATGGTCAAAGTACTCCATTTTCTTTAACTGCCAATAACTGAAAGACTTATTTTATATCCTCCTAACATATTTGGACTCTTAAAATTTTTTTAACTATTTATGAAATTTTCATTTATAATTGCAGTTTTTGTTACTTAGAGCATTACAAATTCATGATAGACACAGTGCTATTGATTGAACTGTTCATTTGTTTACCTTTTCATAAACATATAGTAGGATAATTGTTGATGTACATGCTATGAATTTTAATCCAAGTATAGACTTATATTGTTATTCATTTGCACTGTCATATCCGACTCTTTCAACTCCATGGACTGCAGCATGCCAGGCTTCCCTGTCCTTCACCATCTCCTGGAGCTTCCTCAAACTCATGTCCATTGAGACAGTGATTCCATCCAACTATCTATGTCATCCTCTGTCATCCCCTTCTCCTGCCTTCAATCTTTCCTAGAATCACGGGTTTTTCTAATGAGTCAGCTCTTCACATCAGGTGGCCAAAGTATTAGAGTGTCAACTTCAGCATCAGTCCTTCTGAAGACCTCAATAGCACTCTTATTTCTCACATCTGTTAAAATAGTAAGTTTTATATGCACATTACTAATATAAATATGTTTTTTACCTGTTATCTCTTTGCATATTATACTTTTATCTATTTATTATACTTGAGTCTAGATTTAACTGGCTTTTTATATTTAACACATCAAAATTTGTATAATGAATCTGCTTATTTGTTTCAGAATTATCTCTCTCCTAGGTTCCGTTATCCAGGAAATGAGTAATTCTGTCTGTATTATTGACCCATGTTCAATATACTTTTTCACAATAAATACCTAGCAGTAGTATAAATGAGTAGCTTAGTTATTGTTAGACAGTTTCACCATTAAGAGAACCCACAACTTCTTGGTGGACTATAATATGTGCTAAATCACTTCAGTTGTGTAGGGTTCTTTACAACCATATGGACCATAGCCTGCTAGGGTCCTCTGTTCATAGGATTCTTCAGGCAAGAATACTGGAATCAGTTGCTATGCCCTCTTCCAGGGGATCTTTGCAACCCAGGAATTGAACTGGCATCTCTCATGTCTTCTGTGTTGGTAGGTGTGTTTTTACTAGTGCCATATGGGCTGTTAAGTTCAGTTCAGTCGCTCAGTCGTGTCCGACTCTTTGTGACCCCATGAATCGCAGCACGCCAGGCCTCCCTGTCCATCACCAAATCCTAGAGTTCACTCAGACTCACATCCATCAAGTCAGTGATGCCATCCAGCCATCTCATCCTCTGTCGTCCCCTTCTCCTCCTTCCACCAATCCCTCCCAACATCAGAGTTTTTTCCAGTGAGTCAACTCTTTGCATGAGGTGGCCAAAGTACTGAGTTTCAGCTTTAGCATCATTCCTTCCAAAGAAATCCCAGGGCTGATCTCCTTCAGAGTGGACTGGTTGGATCTCCTTGCTGTCCAAGGGACTCTCAAGAGTCTTCTCCAACACCACAGTTCAAAAGCATCAATTCTTTGGCACTCAGCTTTCTTCACAGTCCAACTCTCACATCCATACATGACCACAAGAAAAACCATAGCCTTGACTAGAGGGACCTTTGTTAGCAAAGTAATGTCTCTGCTTTTCAATATGCTACCTAGGTTGCTCATAACAGTATATTTTTAAACAGATACTTTTCTGAAAGTGTAATTTAGTAGTTTTGTGGCTTATTCCTTGCAAGGCTATAAAGAACCTTGTTTCTTTTCAATGTTGGACAGTTTATCTTGTATATATATAAACTATTTTTAGATCTGTAGTAATTTCACAGGCCTAATCTATGTTATCTCTCAGGATTCACATCTCAGTTTTCTAGCTCTATTTGTTTAATAAAGACCAGGTGAAGTATAGTAATAATTACAGTCTCTTTCACTATCAGAATTATTTTCTCTGTTACAGCACTTTACCTCTGGGAACATAGTGTTGCCATTGCCTGTCCCCCTCCCCTCTCTTCCCCCTGGTATCTACAGTCGAGAAGTGGCAGTAGAAGAATGGAAGGAATATATTACCATTTCAAAAAACACCTTCTGTCTTCTGTGAAAGATGGTTTCTGTGTTAGATATAGGGACTGTACCTTTGGTACTATGGCATACTTCAGTGAATAGGGCAGGATCATTCTATTCATCCAAGTGGGTGAGATTCCTGTGCTCACTGAGGTGAGGTTTGGAAGTGCCACTTGTGGCTTTTGTCAATTTAGTTACATCATCCTTTTTTATTATTATTATTTTGTTATTTTTATTCTTGGTGTAGTTGTCTTAATCCCAACCTCTACATATTCAGATTTGTGTGGATATTGAAAGGGTTTGAATGAACTCTGACTATAGTTGTATAGTAGGAAACAAATCAATAAATTCTATGATTTTTTGAAACAGGGAATTGATGTCCCAAAAGTTGATTCTAGTAATAGAGTGAACAATTTATTGAGGAGATAGGAAAAATATGATAAAAACTAGTGTCTTGTTCCATGAGTCTATTGTTAGTGATTAAGGTTTATCTGCAAGCTATATATCTGCACCCCATGAATGACATGATACAACTTTAGCCTGATATATTTTATTATTTCATGTTGACTAGTACCCAAAATCTCTGGTCTCAAAATCCTGAGATGACAATTTGATTGAAACCGTTGCCTATCTACAAAGATGGCACTGGCTGCTACTTTATTGACTCTCCTTCTTCACTCTTGGATTAAAATTTTGTTCTCACTATTTCATTTCTAGGTGCTTCATACCAGCTTCACATTTGGCCTGACCTTCATGTCTCTCCATATTAGTGTTGTTCTCATAAGGTTGGGGAGGATAGCTTAGAATATTTTTGACAAGATTTCTCCAACAAAACATAAGGACCTAGGCAAAAACATCCTAAATGTTTCATAATATAAACCTGACAGTGATGGAAATGCAGATATGCAGATGACACCACCCTTATGGCAGAAAGTGAAGAGGAACTAAAAAGCCTCTTGATGAAAGTGAAAGTGGAGAGTGAAAAAGTTGGCCTAAAGCTCAACATTCAGAAAACGAAGATCATGGCATCCGGTCCCATCACTTCATGGGAAATAGATGGGGAAACAGTGGAAACAGTGTCAGACTTTATTTTTTGGGGCTCCAAACTCACTGCAGATGGTGACTGCAGCCATGAAATTAAAAGACACTTACTCCTTGGAAGGAAAGTTATGATCAATCTAGATAGCATATTCAAAAGCAGAGACATTAATTTGCCAACAAAGGTCCCTCTAGTCAAGGCTATGGTTTTTCCAGTGTCATGTATGGTTGTGAGAATTGGACTGTGAAGAAAGCTGAGCACTAAAGAATTGATGCTTTTGAAGTGTGGTGTTGGAGAAGACTCTTTAGAGTCCCTTGGACTACAAGGAGATCCAACCAGTCCATTCTGAAAGAGATCAGCCCTGGGATTTCTTTGGAAGGAATGATGCTGAAGCTGAAACTCAGTACTTTGGCCACATCATGCGAAGAGTTGACTCATTGGAAAAGACTCTGCTGCTGGGAGGGATTGGGGGCAGGAGGAGAATGGATGGCAGAGAATGAGATGGCTGAATGGCATCACTGACTCAATGGACATGAGTCTGAACGAACTCCAGGAGTTGGTGATAGACAGGGAGGCCTGGCGTGCTGTGATTCATGGGGTCACAAAGAGTCAGACACGACTGAGTAACTGAAATAAACTGAACTGAAATCTAGTATGCTCAGTCACTCAGTCATCTCCAACTCCTTGTGACCCTATGGACTGTAGCCAGCCAGACTCCTCTGTCCATGGAATTTCCCAGGCAATCATACTGGAGTGGCATGGCCATTTTCTTTTCTGGGGATCTGCTTGCTTGGAAAATCCCATAGGTGGAGGAGCCTGGTAGGCCGCAGTCCATAGGGTCGCAAAGAGTCAGACACGACTTAGCGACTTCACTTTTCACTTTCATGCATTGGAGAAGGAAATGGCAACCCACTCCAGTGTTCTTGCCTGGAGAAACCCAGGGATGAGGGAGCCTGGTGGGCTGCCGTCTATGGGGTCACACAGAGTCAGACACAACTGAAGCGACTTAGCAGCAGCAGCAGCAGCCCTACCCAAGGGTTGAACCCATGTCGCCTGCACTAGTAGGCAGATTCTTTACCCCTGAGGCACCTGGGAAGCCCAATGTAAAGTTTTTGAATTAATAATTAGCTGGACTTTGTGAAAGATCTACTAGGGGCAAGAATTAAAATATTTAACTCAAACCTCACACTTGATAGAATGGCCTTCATTAAAATGTCTACGAGTTATACATAATAAAGAAGGAGTAGAGAAAATGATGGGAATGTAAATTGGTGCAGCCACTGTGGTGAAGAGTATGGAGGTTCCTCTAAAAAATTATAAATAGAGTTACCATATAATCCAGCAATCTCACTCCAGAACATACTCAGAAAAAGTATAATTAGCAAAGATACATGCACTCCTATATTCATAGCAGCACTGTTCCAAGACAGGGAAACAACCTAAATGTCTATTGACAAGTGAATCGATAAAGATGCTACACATGTATACACACGATGAATATTACTCAGACATTAAAAAGAATGAAATAATGTCATTTGTAGCAACATGGCTGAACCTAGAGATTATCATAGTAAGTGGTACCATATATACCATACATCATTTACATGTGGAATCTAAACTATGACGTAAATGAACATATGTATGAACCAAAAACAGACTCACAGACATAGAGCAGACTTGTGGTTGCCAAGGGGGAGGGGCTAAGTTAGGGAAGAATTGGGAGTTTGAAATTAGCACATGCTACTATATAGACGGTGAATAAACAACAAGACCCTACTGTGTAGCACAGGGAACTACACTCAAGATCTTGTAATAAATCACAATATAAAAGAGTATATATATATATATATATATATATATACACACATATATATTTAACTGAAAAGAAAGAAAATAAATTCAAGGATTTTTACTCAGAATTTATTGAAAGAAAATAATGCCTTTTAGTTGTTTGATGGAATAAATGTATAATTCATGTAAAAATTCTGTAAATATAGTGTTATAAAAATAACTTTATTAACATTGAGAAGTTAGGACTAGAGATGCAAGCTAGATGGAATAATGTGTAGTCAACAGAGCTGATTTGAATTATTCAAGCTAGTTGTGCTCTATAAAGTTGTGTATTTTCAACTAAATCCCAGAAACACAGAAAAATCAGAAAATAGGAAAAAGTAAACATGAAAGACACACTGAAAATTCTAAAAATGAGTAATTGGAGTGCCTGAAAAAAATAAGAAAGATAATGGATATGAACCAGTATGTGAATACTAGTTTAGAAAAAATAAATATTTAGAAAAAAATATCAAAATGAATGAAAGATGTTAATTCACTATTAAAGATTGATGACTGTTAGAACAGTCTTATGGACTCTGAGAGAGAGGGAGAGGGTGGGAAGATTTGGGAGAATGGCATTGAAACATGTAAAATATGTATGAAACGAGTTGCCAGTCCAGGTTCGATGCACGATACTGGATGCTTGGGGCTAGTGCACTGGGACGACCCAGAGGGATGGTATGGGGAGGGAGGAGGGAGGAGGGTTCAGGATGGGGAACACATGTATACCTGTGGCGGATTCATTTTGATATTTGGCAAAACTAATACAATTATGTAAAGTTTAAAAATAAAATAAAATTAAAAAAAAATGAATACACATAAAGATTGATGAAATAAAAACAGGATAAATACAGTGTAAATCACAGACCTCAACTGGAAGACTTTCATGTATATACAGTTTTGTATGATTTTTACTGCATATCTAAAATATTCATTTTTATAATTAGAAAGTTTCTATTTCCAGCTAGCAGAAAATTTTTATCTGAACTTTAGAATTTTATCAAATAATTTTTCCCATTTATTTAGACAATCACATGATTTTTCTCTTTTAATGCATTTTTGTGATGAATAGCACTGATTGATTTTTAAATGTTAAACCACCCTCACACTCCTGGAGTAAACACAAGTGAGTTTTGATGAATTTTATTTTATATATTTCTAGATTTGATTTGCAGATATTTTACGTTGGAATTCTTAATTTTTATTTATGTGATAAATTGTTTTCCAGTTGTCCTTACTTATAGTGTTTGCAAAATTTTGGTATTAATATCTCACTGCTTGTATTAAAAAGAATGCAAAGTGTTTCCAACTTGTCTCTCTTTTGAAAAAATCTTTATAAGACTGGTATAAGTTTTTCCTCAAATGTTTGTAAGGTCTCATATGTAAAACTGACATGAATAATTTTCTCTGTGAAACTACTAAGTCACTTCAGTCGTGTCTGACTCTGTGTGACCCCATAGATGGCAGCCCACCAGGCTCCCTCATCCCTGGGATTCTCAAGGCAAGAACACTGGAGTGGGTTGCCATTCCCTTCTCCAATGCATGTAAGTGAAAAGTGAAAGTAAAGTCACTCAGTCATGTCTGACTCTTAGCAACTCCATGGACTGCAGCCTACCAGGCTCCTCCATCCATGGTATTTTCCAGGCAAGAGTACTGGAGTGGGGTGCCATTGCCTTCTCCTTCTGTGAAACTTACTTGAGGCAAATAATACCAATACTAGATAAAAATTTCAAATATTCAAATTTCCTATTATATTTTGTACCTTTTTGGTAAATCTTACTTTTTGAAAGATGTATTTTGTGTAAAATGTTAAGTTTATTACCTTTACTATAAGATGATCTAATTATCTTCTTAATGCCATACTTACAATTTGTGTTTTTTTTATTTTTTTCTTGTCAAACAACCAAATTAACTGTATTGATTTTAAAGCCAATTTTGTATTTCCTTGATTTTTACTATCTTTGTTATTTGATCACTTCTCTTTTCTTTGAAATTGGTTTTGCATTTCTTTTTATATCACATTAAGCTAGAAGCTTTGGTCTTAGAGACCTTAGGTCTCTAACACCTTTTTGTTTGTTTGTTTTTTACAGGCATAAGCTTAAAGCTAAGAATTTATCCTGAAGCACTGCTCTGGTTGCATCCCAGAAGTTCATGTCTTATTATCATTCTCTCAGTACATGTAGCTAGAGAGTGAGGAAAAAATCATTTCTCAGAGAATGTTTAAGGTGATATGACAACATAGATTGACTAGAGGTTGGTTGGCAACATCAACATATACCTGTTAAAAAGCATTTTATAAACAGAAAACAGAGGATGCAGCTCTAAAGGACACTTAAATTGAAAGGAAGATGGCAGTATAAAGAGAAGAAAGAAACAAAGAAATACCATTCTTTCTCATATTATTAACTCACCTAAAATTTTGTAGCACAGTGTCTTTACAGAAATAGGCAATGTACTAATTTTATTGCAGTAGATGTTAAGTCTGTAACTTCCCATGTTATTAATCATTTCCTTTTAATTGTATTCTAATTTTTATTCTTTACTTTTGATAGACTGCTTTCCATTTGGATGACGTATATATTAGATAGTTTTGCCTAATATTTGGACACAAATTAATTCATTGAGGTTTTTAAAGCCCAGAAATAAACCACATGTTTTAATACAAAATTTGTTCATGAATTTTTATGTTATGTCAAAAGTGTTTGTTTTTTTTTTTTAATCAGTAGCAAGAGAATTACATTTATGGACAACTATGTTGTGTAATATAAAAGCAAAACTTCCCCAGTGGTAATTATTTTTATATTCCATTTCTATTACCCAGTATCTCATGGACCTAGTCAAATGGAACTGGGTGAAATATGTTCGTGTTGAAATGAATAAACTTAATCTGTTAACTGCAATGTTTTAAATCAAATTACAATAATTTGAATACAAGGAGAGAAATCCAGAAGGATAATTTCAGTATTTTTAGAATTTATGGCAAGTATGTTGAATAAATAGGTTGAACCTTCTTATTTGTATAGTGTTATTCAAGATGTAGGACATTCTAGAGTAAGAAAATGATACAAATTATTAGATAAACAATGAGTATCTTAAATATCACAAAGAAGAGATGTGGGTTTCACAGAATGTAGAGGACTTTGGTTTAAATTGCATTAAACACACACACACACACACATACACACACACACATACACACCCACAAATTACTCTAATCCAAAGATGGTTTATTATTTATTCCATAGACTAATTACTCTGCTATAATCACAGAACTAAAATAAACATGGAACTGACCCTAGAGAATGTAAAATCAGCTCTATCTTGATGGTTTATATAAGTTAAGATCTTACCTGGGTCAAGATATGATGTTAAGCTAATGATTGAATGAGAAAAACTTTATGATTAAGAAAATTATTATAGATGTAGTTATGACATCTTATAGCACACTGTGATTTTGTGTGAATTAGAGAGTAAATTTTTACTATAGACATTGTTACCGTACAAGAGTTGGTGAGCTGAGAGCAAGCTAGATTTTAGTCCTATCTTCCTCCCTCCATAACCCCATACACTTCATCACTTCCACATCTTGGTGCCCTTCTATAGGGCATAATTTACATATCTGGATGTGGCGGTCCTGGGGCTACTTTACATGGCTTCCATGGACCCACATTTCATACTCCTGAGATTATATTAACATTAGGTGTACATGATGTCTGCTCAGTCACTTCAGGCATGTCTGACTCTTTGAGACCCTGTGGACTGTAGTCTGCTAGGCTCTTCTGTCTGTGGGATTCTCCAGGCAAGAATACTGGAGTAGGTGGCCATTCCCTTCTCCAGGGGATCTTCCTGAGCCAGGATTGAACCTGGGTCTCTTACACCTCCTGCATTAGCAGGCAAATTCTTTACCACTAGCACCACCTGGGAAGCCCAATGTACATGATATGTACATGATATACATATTATATATATTTTTTCTTTTGGAAAAGAAGCAGAGCATTAATCAAATATTCATGACAATGTATTGTCCTCACAAAATGCTAGAAACAGATTATAGGATCAAACAATTCAATTATTTAAAATGAAAGTTATTATTTTACTAACTTAGCTGTACTTAGATTATTTTGTCCTGGCAATGGTGGCCTAGTTAAGGTAATAAATGCATAAATCTGATCCTATCGTGGTATCTGTTGTAGGAAACTTTACTAATAGAGGATTTTTACAAAAATCTTGCAAACATAGATGAAAACATTTGGAGGGAGGACTTTTTTTTTTCGTACGTAGAAATTCTATAGTTACCAACTCAAAGAGATGAGAAGATAGAAAGAAAAATCGCTTTTTAGTGGAACTGAGAGATACAACCTGAGAACCTGCCTGATATGACCAATTTCTATCTATTCAAAATCATTTTGAATATCATGGATGCTAACCATTTAAATAGCATTTCATTAAAAAAATAGCAGTGCCTGTTGTTTTAACAATTTCAAAACTTTTATTCACAAATTTATGTGTTGTATCTCTAACCACTTTATAGAACGTTCATTTAAATTCGCTACAGGGAAATGCAACTAATCTTTTAAAAGATGCTTTTCAGATAAATGACAACACCAGATGTCTGTCTTTGCCGTAATCGTTTCACTTAATAGATATACATAGCATTATATGCTGTCTTAGAAAAAGATTTTCATTTGTAGATGTTGAATCCTTATCTTCAAATCCTTTCCTATAAGCTGCAGAAAAAAAAAAAAAGTGAAATATTTCTGTTCACTCCTAAACATGACACAATTTGGGAGTGAACAGGAAGCTTTTCTCTCCCTCAGACTGACTTGGTTCTGCACGTTCCAAAAGGACTTTAATAAAAATACAGTGCAAGTGATTTTGAATGATTTTGACCTTAACTAGAGTCTTTCCTAAGATGTGCAGTCCTGTTTTTTTTCTTGTTCTTTTGACAGATGTAAGGAATACTGGGTTGTAGACTGCATGATACTCTATGATTGACTTAGGCAGGGTGTGAATAGTGCTGCAAAGCAGGGGAGCGACACTGAGCTTTCAAAGTGACAGACTGGTTACAGAGTGATTGAAGAGGTATATGTTCTAGCATGTATGTGATGGGCTTGGGGGGAAAAAAGGAGGAATGAGGGGTGGGGGAGCACATCACTGGTATTCATTCTAGTTTCTTCTTTTTCATGTGCATTATTGTCACAGTGTAGGAAGAAGCATATAGATAAGCTGGTCCAAACTTCTTTTCATACAAGGAATAAAATAGAATTCATATGAATAGATGTGATATTTCCATTTTAAGACAGATATATATATATATATATATATATATATAAAATCACATAAAATATGTTCAAGATCATTAATAATTAAGGAAATGCAAATTAAATTCACAACTGGACTCTGTTACACACATTAGAAAGGAGGAAACTGAAGACTGACTAAACAGATTGTCGTAGCTTGGACTGCTATAACAAAGAACCATAGACCAGATGGTGCATGAAAAATAGAAATTTTTTTCTCATTATTCTGGAGGCTGAGATCAGAATTTCAGCATGGTTGGGTTCTAATGGCAGCCCTCTTCTGAGTTGCACACCGCTGACTTCTTGTATCCTCACATGATAAAAAGAGGGCAAAAGAGCCCTCTGGGATCCATTTTGTTAAGGAACTAATCCCATTCATCAGAATGGAGTCTTCCAAAGGCCCAACCTTTTAAAACCATCATGTTGGAGTGAGGGTTTCAACATATGAATTTTGGGTGCATATATGAATGTGCAAACCATAATACCAAGTACTGGTGACTATCTGGAAGAACTGGACTTCTCATAATTTCTGAAGGAAACATAAATGGTACAATTGTTTATATAATATACCATTTATATAATGGTTCACACGTCTTGTGACAGCTTCTTAAATAGGCAAAGGTAAACCTGCCAAATGGCTCATACATTCTACTCTTAGTTTTAACCCAAAAGAAAAGAATTCATATGTTCAAATAAAGACTTGTACATAATGTCTGCAGTAGCTTTCTTTGTGTTAGTCAAAATTTGGGAAAAAAATCAACAGATAAATAAATAAAAAACATGGCCTATCCAATCAATGAAATCTACTCAGCAATAAAAATAAATGAACCATTGATGCTCACAATAGCATGGTGAATGTCTATTAATTTTAATTATTGAAGTAAGTCAGACTGAAAAGTGAAAACACCCTATCATGTCATTTATATAAAATTATATGTATCATATGTATACACACATATATGTTGTTGTTTAGTCACTAAACATGTACAACTCTTTTGCAACCCTGTGGACAGTAGCCCACTAGGCTCCTCTGTTGATGGGATTTTCCAGGCAAGAATACTGTGGTGGGTTGCCATTTCCTTCTGCAAGAATCTTCCCAATCCAGGGATTGAACCCACATCTCCTTCATTGGCAGGAGATTCTTTACCACTGAGCCACCTAAACGTGAAAAGTAATTTATAATGACAGAAAATAAGTAAATGGTTTCCTATGAAACTAGGGTGGAGAAAGAGGAGATGGAGATTACAAAAGGCCATGAAAGAATATTTGGGAGTGATGGATATGCTAATTATTATTATTATCCTGATGACTTTATGGGAATATAACTCTAAAATATGGTAAAACTTGGTAAAGTGTAGTGAGCTGTGTTGGGCTTTCAGAAATAGTGGTAACCCAATAGGAAAAGGAATACTTCAAGGCTGTATATTATCACCCTGCTTATTTAACTTATATGCAGAGTACATCATGAGAAACCCTGGGCTGAAGGAAGCACAAGCTGGAATCAAGATTGCCAGAAGAAATATCAAAAACCTCAGATATGCAGATGACACCACCCATATGGCAAAAAGTGAAGAAGAACTAAAGAGCCTCTTAATGAAAATGAAAGAGGAGAGTGAAAAAGTTGGCTTAAAGCTCAACATTCAGAAAATGAAGATCATGGCATCCGGTCCCATCACTTCATGGGAAATAGATGGGGAAACAGTGTAAACAGTATCAGACTTTATTTTGGGGGCTCCAAAATCTCTGCAGATGGTGACTGCAGCCATGAAATTAAAAGATGCTTACTCCTTGGAAAGAAAGTTATGACCAACCTAGATAGCATATTCAAAAGCAGAGACATTACTTTGCCAACAAAGGTCCATCTAGTCAAGGCTATGGTTTTTCCAGTGGTCATGTATGGATGTGAGAGTTGGACTACAAAGAAAGCTGAGTGCAGAAGAATTGATGCTTTTGAACTGTGGTGTTGGAGAAGACTCTTGAGAGTCCCTTGGACTGCAAGGAGATGCAACCAGTGCATCCTAAAGGAGATCAGTCCTGGGTGTTCATTGGTAGGACTGATGTTGAAGCTGAAACTCCAATACTTTGGCCACCTGATGTGAAGAGCTGACTCATTTGCAAAGACCCTGATTCTGGGAAAGATTGAGGGCAGGAGGAGAAGGGGATGACAGAGGATGAGATAGTTGGATGGCATCACCGACTCAATGGACATGGGTTTGGTTGGACTCCAGGAGCTGGTGATGGACTGGGAGGCCTGGTGTGCTGCAGTTCATGAGATCACAGAGTCCGACATGACTGAGTGACTGAACTGAACTGAACTGAATGCAAAATTCTTCTAAGATACTTTGAGTCAGATTTTTACTTCCTTTGATTTTGATATATATCTACTATACACTATACATCTACACACACACACACACACACACACACATATATATATATATGCCATACACTACTATATATATATATACTATACACTATGTAGGTTTCAATGTAAACTACAGAAAAATGTTCTGAAATACAATTGTTCGTCAGATTGAATTCCCATTGCAAAAATGCCTACTAGAAAAGAAATTTGTGATATATAAATGAAAGAGTGTTTATTCAGTTAAAAAATGCATATTTGTTGAGCATCATCAAGTATGTTGCAGACTTAAGTATTGAGGCTAGTAATACCAAATAGAAAAACATAAACAGCCTGCCATAGGAGGGGAGGATTTTAGCTGGAGCTGATAAGGGTGGATATTAAGTAGACATGCTGTGTGATTCTTATCCAGAGATAAGCAGATGATGTGGAGAAAAATTAACTTAGAGCATTCAGAATCAACAACCTTTAACAAGAGGTGTCTCAGACATCTTGACACTTCATGGAATTCTGTCAGAAAACTTGACGTCAGTATGATCATCATTGTTATCATCATCATCACAAAATATTTGTCTTGTATATATAGGAAATATTCTGACTTGCAAATTTATGACACTTTTAAAACTCATACAGTATATATACCACAGTGGTTTTTGAAATATTTAGCACTATTACTGATTTATCTAAAAGCATAATTTTCACCTGATTTCATTTTCTTTTCTTTAATGGGATCCACTTTATGTTTTTAATTATCAAAGATTACAATTATACAGTATTGAGAAGTATAGAACAAAATCCTGTTATTGAAGGATGATTTCTCTGCAATATTGTGTTGGCCTCTGTCACACGTCAGCACAAATCAGCTGCAGGTAAACATATGTCCCCACCCTCCTGAAACTGCCCCCATCTCCCACCCCTCTAGGTGCTTTCATTTTCATAACATTTTTCTCACACATTTTCTTTGGAACCTAATATGTAGTTCTTAGATGTCATGTATATACCTCTCTAAAATTTTTGTTTCAAAAATCAGTATGTTTACTTCCAGACAAGAAATCTCTTTGTGGAAGTATCTAGTCAAATATTTTTGTTTCATTCTTATAATGTTTGTTCATTTACTTATTATCGAATTTAAGGGTTCTTTACATATTCTGGATACAAATTCTTTATCATATACATAATTTACAAATACTGGAGTAGGTAGCCATTCCCTTCTCCAGGGGATCATCACAACCCAAGGATTGAAACTGGGTCTCCCACATTGCAGGCAGATTCCTTACTGTCTGAGTCACTGGGGAAGCCCAATTTACAAATTTCCTCCAAGTCTGTGGCTTTTTAAAGTTCTCTCAGAAGTGTTTTTAGGTGAGCCAAAATATATAGATTATTTTAGAAATCTATTTTTTCAAAAATTATTTTTAAATGCCATGCTTTGGTGTTTTATCTAAGACATCCTTGCTTAACAACAACAACAGCAACAACAATCCTACTGAAATTTTATAGTTTTGGGTTTTACATTTAGAACTATAGCTTACTTTGAATTATTTTCCCATTGTTAAAAGGAAAAAAATAAGAATTTGCTTATTTAGCATAAGGATATTAAGTTGTTCCAACACCAATAGAGTGAAAATTTTGTTCTTTCTTCACTGAATTAACTTTGTACCTTTGTCAAAAATCTGGTGTCAAACTTATGAGATTGTTTGTTTCTGGACCACCTATTTCTTGGTGGTTCTCTTGGTCTATTTGTCAGTTTTGATACCAGTCCCATGCTTTTGGTAATATAGGCTCTGTGGTTAAGAATCTGCCTGACAATGCAGGAGACAATAGAGAAGTGGGTTCCATCCCTGGGCTGGGAAGATTCCCTGGAGAAGGAAATGGTGACCTACTCCAGTATTCTCGCCTAGAAAATTCCATGGACAGAGGAGCCTGGTGGGCTATAGTCCATGGGATCACAGAAGAGTTGGACACAACCTAGCAACTAACAAGCAACAAAGTCAAGTTTAGTTTTGTAACCAACTTTTTTCATTTTGAAGTTGTTTTGGCTCTTCTTTGTATTGCCAGATTAATTTTAGCATCAACTTGTCAATTTCCACAAAAGCACTTGTGGAAATTCTGACTGGAGTGCATTGCAGGTAAAGATCAGTTTGGGGAGAATTGATGTTTTGCCCATATTGAATTCTTCAGGCAATAACAAGCTATGTATTTCCATTTATTTAGGTCTTCTTTCATTCCTCTCAGTAATGCTTTCTAATTTTCAGTTTACAAGTTTTGTGGGATTTTGGTCAGATGTATCCCTAAAAGTGCTACACTCAATATGCCAGCAAATTTGGAAAACTCAGCAGTGGCCACAGGACTGGAAAAGGTCAGTTTTCATTTCAATCCCAAAGAAAGGCAATGACAAAGAATGCTCAAACTACAACACAATTGCACTCATCTCACATGCTAGTAAAGTAATGCTTAAAATTCTCCAAGCCAGGCTTCAGCAATATGTGAACCGTGAACTTCCTGATGTTCAAGCTGGTTTTAGAAAAGGCAGAGGAACCAGAGATCAAATTGCCAACATCTGCTGGATCATGGAAAAAGCAAGAGAGTTCCAGAAAAACATCTATTTCTGCTTTATTGACTATGCCAAAGCCTTTGAGTGTGTGGATCACAATAAACTCTGGACAATTCTTCAAGAGATGGGCATACCAGACCACCTGATCTGCCTCTTGAGAAATTTGTATGCAGGTCAGGAAGCAACAGACTGGTTCCAAAGAGGAAAAAGAGTACGTCAAGGCTGTATATTGTCACCCTGCTTATTTAACATATATGCAGAGTACATCATGAGAAACGCTGGACTGGAAAAAACACAAACTGGAATCAAGATTGCCGGGAGAAATATCAGTCACCTCAGATATGCAGATGACACCACCCTTATGGCAGAAAGTGAAGAGGAACTCAAAAGCCTCTTGATGAAAGTGAAAGTGGAGAATGAAAAAGCTGGCTTAAAGCTCAACATTCAGAAAATGAAGATCATGGCATCCGGTCCCACCACTTCACGGGAAATAGATGGGGAAGCAGTGGAAACAGTATCATACTTTATTTTTCTGGGCTCCAAAATCACTGCAGATGGTGACTGCAGCCATGAAATTAAAAGACGCTATTCCTTGGAAGGAAAGTTATGACCAACCTAGATAGCATATTCAAAAGCAGAGCCATTACTTTGCCAACAAAGGTCCGTCTAGTCAAGGCTATGGTTTTTCCTGTGGTCATGTATGGATGTGAGAGTTGGACTGTGAAGAAGGCTGAGCACCAAAGAATTGATGTTTTTGAACTGTGGTGTTGGAGAAAACTCTTGAGAGTCCCTTGGACTGCAAGGAGATCCAACCAGTCCATTCTGAAGGAGATCAGCCCTAGGATTTCTTTGGAAGGAATGATGCTAAAGCTGAAACTCCAGTACTTTGGCCACCTCATGCGAAGAATTGACTCATTGTAAAAGACTCTGATGCTGGGAGGGATTGGGGCAGGAGGAGAAGGGGATGCCAGAGGATGAGATGGCTGGATGGCATCACTGACTCGATGGATGTGAGTTTGAGTGAACTCCGGAAGCTGGTGATGGACAGGGAGGCCTGGCGTGCTGCAATTCATGGGGTCGCAAAGAGTTGGACACGACTGAGCAACTGATCTGATCTGATCCCTAATAGTTTTATATTATTTTATGCTATTGCAATATCTAGTGCTTTGTTAAATTTTAATTTCCATTTTTAACTGTTGAGTCATAGGAATGCAGTTTACTTTTGTATATTGATCTTGTGTTCTGAAACCTTGATAAACTTTCATAGTAGTTGCTGCTAAGTCATTTCAGTCATGTCTGACTCTCTGGGACCCCATAGATGTCAGCCCACCAGGCTCCCCCGTCCCTGGGATTCTCCAGGCAAGAACACTGGAGCAGGTTTCCATTTCCTTCTCCAATGCATGAAAGTGAAAAGTGAAAGTGAATTCGCTCAGTCGTGTCTGACTCTTGGGGACCCCATGGACTTCAGCCTACCAGGCTCCTCCATCCATGGGGTTTTCCAGGCAAGAGTACTGGAGTGGGGTGCCGTTGCCTTCTCCGTCATAGTAGTTACTATACCTTTATTTTTGCATACCCCACTGAATTTCCCGTATGGAAAAACACATTATTTGTTCAAAAGAAGTGTTCACATCTTTTTTTCAAACTTTGGTGACCTTTACTTCCTTTTTCTTTATGTATGGCACTGGCTGAACCTTCCAGCGCAATGATAAAAATGAATGGTGAGACATCTTTGTTATTTTGGACATGAATTTGAGCAAACTCTGGGAGACAGTGTAACAGAGGAGCCTGGCGTGCTGCCGCCCATGCAGTCACAAAGAGTTAGACATGACTTAGCGACTGAACAACAAAAAACAACAATTAGGCTCTGCCGGGAGAGAGCACCAGAAAGATTGCACAGCAGTGGGAAAAGGGCTTGCTCTGTGTGCTTCTTAATGGCTTTCTGTTCCCATCAGTAACACCCACCAACTCTTCCTCCCAGTGGCAGTTGACTCCAGCTTACATTCTCCTCTCTAGAACTAACTGAACTAAGCTTGGGTCTCTTAATGACATCAGTATCAAATGCCTGATGCATGTTCCTCCCAGGTCTGTGTGTCAGGCCCACAGGGCATCCCTCTGATCTCAGAGGTAACAATTGCAGGCTCTTTCTCAAAGGTCCGAATTTCAACTCTAGGGCAACCTTCCTCTACACCTGTGAGTTTTAAAAATTATAATCTCCTCTGCTTGTTCTCCCACAGGGATGGTTCCGCTTCCTGCAGTTGCTGCCATGTGACCCCTGCACTGTGCTGTTGTATCGTGCCTATTTTGTCCTGTCAGTTTTCAATGCCTAGTTAGCAATTATTTCTATTAAGTCATATTTGTTAAAACAACTGAAATGGTTTCTGTTTTCTACTTACACCCTGACTAATCTAATAAGTATATGTTTATTTTCAGCTTATTCAAATTCTCATATTATTTTTAATTTCTTTATAGTTGAACAGTTATACAACAAAGACTAAGCCAAATAAAATATTTTAATTCAAATATATCTTATCTTTAAATTCAGGTGCAAGGAAAGAAATGACTTGACATTTTTTCATATTTCTGCTTCTAATATGACACATAATGCGATTGGTAAAAATGGACAAACAATAAATGTGAGTAAAAATGGATAAGCCCCTGGTTTTTCATGCTGAGTAAAGTACAGGCTAGACAATAGACATACTTTATAATGTCCTAAACATGAGAAATCAGGATTGCATTAGATTAGACTCAAATTATTCATGAGATTTGATTGGAGGAATAAGACATGATGAGAAGAAAGATGCAAAATTGAGATATAGCTTGATTGTCTCAAATTTCCTGTTGATGCCCTTGAATTTGCTTATATTTTTGGAATTATTGCCAAAGTTTTGTCACTTATTGCCTCTGTTAGCAATTTCGGATTTTAGAACATATAAGAGTAGCTTTATGTCATTTTATTTCCTGCTCAATTAGTGTATAATACATTGCTTGACTGTCCAAGTGTGGAATTGTTTGGTATGGCAATTATATATTATGTATATATAATTTCTAGACACCATAATTCTCTCTTGTTTTCCTCTAAACCTTCTGAGTATATTTGGATAAGTCATGTTACATCATGTCAGATGTTACTGGATAATTTCATTTACATGAAGGGGCTGTTTTTAAAAGTTGCACTGAAACTTGTGTCCTCAAAAGTATGTGTGACTGTTTCTGTCTCAGCAAGAGACAAACTGGCTGAACATTGAAGATTAACTGCCGGATCACCACTGCTATTTGAAAGGAATTCTACATAGATATAAAATTGGATTGGAGACTGCTTTAGCTTAGCTGCAAAACCTGAGCTAAAACTTAGGGCTAAATTGCTGATTCATCACCTCAGCAAAGAAGAAATCATAAATATTTACATTTTACATCTCATAATCCCTTGATTTCATTACCTCCCATTTATAGACTGGTAATATTCTGGCTATGAGAGAGGTATAAGCTTTTTGAAAATCCTTTATAAAACCCTTCTTTAACACTGATAGCTTTTCTGTTCTGCATTTATATATCCTATAACAAGACAGACCTTAGTTAAGGAAAATCTGTGAATGTGCTTCTTATTTCCTTATAATTTCACTTGTTTCATTTTCTTATATTTAATAGGGGTATATGGAAGGGTGAAATAAAAACCTAAACTTATTTTTACTGTCAACTGGAATGTCAAAAATATACAGTCACATAATTCCAGTCAACAACCAGTTCAATGATTGCAAAATAATTAAAAAACGTTAAGTTAGTCCAATGGTAGAAAAACTCACATGTTCTTGGGTTTAGGAATACATTCTTCATTTTAGGTAGGATAAACTATGTAATAGATTCAGAGGGAAAATGAATATATAGCATACTATATAGAAGCCTATCATCCTGGGAAAAATATATATTTGTAGCTTTCACAACAATATTAATGCTATCAACTTCTTTCTCTTGAATGTGAATGCTCTTCAAAATAGCCATCAGACGTTTTTAATCCCTACACAAGTAATTTTAGCAAAGTTAATAAAAATGAGAGAGTGGCTAAATGAAAATTTAAGGGAATTATTGAGATTGTTAATGTATGACAAGATATGATTTCTATTTGTTGATCTTGTAAAATAACATGCTACTTACCATTATAAGAATGCATAAAATCCATCAAGGTTGTCAGCTACAAATCTATCAAAGCTCAAGAGTAACTGTTTCTATATATCACCATAATACTAAAACAATTTGTTAATTTCCTAATAATTAGAAATTCCAAGCCAATTTCTTATTGTTTTTAATGGAACAATAGAAATTTAGAAGTTAAAGTTTAAATTCAGTTCAGTACCTCAGTCGTATCCGATTCTTTGTGACCCCATAGACTGTACCACTCCTGGCTTCCCTGTCCATCACCAACTCCTGGAGCTTGCTCAAACTCATCTCCATTGAGTTGGTGATGCCATCCAATCATCTCATCCTCTGTCACCCCCTTCTCCTGCCTTCAGTCTTTCCCAGCATCAGGATCTTTTCCAATGAGTCAGTTCTTTACATCAGGTGGCCAAAATATTAGAGCTTCAGCTTCATGACATCAGTCTTTCCAATGAATACTCAGGACTGATTTCCTTCAGGATTGATTGGTTTGATCTTGATGTCCAAGGGACTCTCAAGAGTCTTCTCCAATACCACAGTTTAAAAGCATCAATTCTTTGGTGCTCAGCTTTCCTTATGGTCCAACTCTCACATCCGAACATGACTACTGGAAAAGACATAGCTTTGACTAGATGGACTTTTGTTGGTAAAGTAATGTCTCTGCTTTTTAATACACTGCCTAGTTTTTTACATAGCTTTTCTTACAAGGAGCAAGTGTCTTTTAGTTTCATGGCTGCAGTCACCATCTGGAGTGATTTTGAAGCCCAAGAAAGTAAAGTCTGTCACTGTTTCCATCACTTTCCCATCTATTTGCCATGAAGTAATGGGACTGAATGCCATCTGGACCTGGTGTTGAGGGCGGAAGGTTTAATTTTGCTTGTTTTGACCCACTGTAAATTTTTCCATTTAACTAGTTTGTCTTAAATAGATTCTCATGTTATAATGAATAAAAGCTTAAAAATGACTGTATAGTGTTTTAAAGTTTCAATGGTAAATATCTAGGATGAACAGAATTCATGTATGTAGGTAGTTATTGAACATGGTTCTCACATGCATCACAAACCTTTCCCTAGAGAACATTGCTAAAATCATTAGTCAGATTTGTGAGACTTGTATTTATTCTCTACCTGTCAAGAACTATTCCTTTTTTGTATCACTGTAAATGTTCTACATGTAGTTTTACGATTCAACAGGTTTCTTGGTATTTCCTCAGGCTTCTGCATTTAAAATATATCTCCACTAGAAAATGAATAAACTACATGTATTTTCCTTTGTTTACATTTCTAACATGGTCTACATACATGCAAAAGGGATGATTCAAAGGTTGTAACACTCCTTGGATATTTAAATGTCTACAACCTCCTTTGCACAATGTTTCTTGCTTGTGAATTTTCTCCAAAATACCTTTCACAACAGTGGTGAGAATTTTATATAATTCTCTTGAAATTATATTGAAAAATAACACATTGAACTGAATTAGAATGAAAGACTCTCACAATTACTGAAAGTCTTTTACTCTAGTTCTGCACTCCATCTCTTGGGGCCACTGTTAGAAAACTTGGAAACAGAAAATCTATTTGCCTCAAAATGTCTTTGTATATTTCAGTATCACTAAATATAGAAATCATAAAAATAGAACATTATAAGATGACAACTATCTGTAAGCGTCATGTTGCTATATTATTTAGGCATATCAAAATGTAAAGTATTTTATAGTGATAATGTTTTGAAATCATATCTAGACTAGCAAAGAAAAAAATCATATTCTTTCATGTTGTGTTTGTAAACTGAAGACAATATTCAGTGTTTTGGTTTTGTTTTTGATACCTTGATTTTTTTTTTTTTTTGGGTCAGAGATTCTAAACATTTAATTAGTACACTTATTTTTAATAAATGATATTAATTTTAAGACAGTATTAGTTTTGGATAGATTCTTGGAATGGCTTAAACCTGAAGGCTGGATTATTTCTTTAGTATATAAAATCACATGTTATTTTTTAGTGAATATTTTCTCAAAAATGTTCTTTTCCTGATATTCTGAAAAGAACACTGGCAGTTTTATTTATAGCCATATTTTGGCACAATATTTTGTTCAACTAAAATTAACTTGGTAAGCAAAAAAAAAAAAAGCTAAATATTGTAAAGATCTTAGAAATTTAACAAATTCTTTTTTCTCATTTTGTTTTTACTGGGTTAAGTTACATAATCAACCAATGAGAGCTCAGTTTGTATAAGGCCTAAAACCAGAAAACAATTTAACCTTTATTTTTAATAAAGATTTTTTTCATTCTTGGTAGAATTGTGTATCTCCCAAAGCATATAGGCCTTTATTAATTGCAGTTAATTCAGTTAAAATGCATTAAGTGCCCATCAAATTATTTTCCTATGATTTCTTACTTAATCCTTTTTATTTTATAGAAATGTAGGTATTTTTATCCCCATTTACAAATGAGAAAAATTCAGGGGGATTGCAGAGGGTTAGAGTGCTAACTTTCATACATTATAATACAAAACTTAATTGCAACTCTGTATCTACTAATATTAAAACCAATGACTGATTCCATATAAGAGCCTTTTGGAATGGCTCACTGATTAATCAGAAACATCACATCATAGGGCATTTCAATCCACAGTGACTGTTTCTGTCAGTCTGAGGATGCTTTACTTTGAGCTTTCATAAAAGGGATAATTTGCAATTCAAAATTGGTTTCACCTTTTCTAATTAAGTGAAATTACAGTTGCCAGATTATAATTAAAGGTTATGTGACAGACAGGAGTGTTTATTTGGATTATATCAGATTATTTTTTTGGTTTTCTGAAAATTGTAGCTTTTAATGAACATGGATTTTTGAAACTTCTGACAAATATCTACTTTTATTTAGGAGTAGAGCTGTTCCTTCTTTCTAAACTTGAAATGCAGCTGTGATTGTCTATATTATGGGACTCATATTCAAATGCATTTCTCTCTCTCTACCAAACTGCCTAAAGGTATTGATGTCAGAATATTTCCCTTCTAATGAGTACATGATCTCTCCCAGAGATGCTATGAAAAATATCACTGTGCCTCAAACTGAATTATAGTTATACCACTTAATAACGATTTTTAAAATGGCCCAAATTATACATCATAGGAATATTGAGATAAAGAGGTATTATGCAGGAATTGCATTGCCAAAAAATAGCTTATAGTTTTTGCCTGTTGAAAAGTTTAAAATTTATAAAGAAATCTCTGCCAAAAATGTAAGAGCTTAGATTTCAATGTTTCTCTCTCACCTCATAAACTTGAATAACTTAGGGGCAGGTTAGAGTAGCTGCACAGAGTGTGAAGTCAAATTGCCTAGGGATCAATATGGAGAGGTTTCTTTCTTTTATTTAGCCACCTCCCATTAAAATGGGGCAAATGTCTAGCACTGTCTTAAGAATTAATAGTTAAAGAATATCATGTAGCAAATAGCAAATAGTTTGTTCTCCAGGGAAGTTGATTAACTCTCTTTTGGTCAGAAACTGTGTAACAGAAGTTTTGATTACTCTTTTGAAGTTAAGACAATTGATCTTTTAATTCACTAAAATTCTTTACCAGGTTTCTTTAAAAAACATGCTTTTGATATCATGTGATTTGTAACTAAATTCATCTCAGCATTATAAAATTCTTGTCCCTATAGCTCTTCTTGGAGTTTTAATCAATATTTTGGCATTAGTTAATAAAGTAGATTTAGCTCAGGATTGGTCTTAAGTGACCTCAGAAAACTTTAAATCTGTGATATGTTGATTATATGTATTCCTTACAAATTTTTCACTTAAAAATAATCTACCTAAATATTATAATATGTTTAATCATTAAAAGAAATAAGAATGTATTACCAACTTCAATAAAATTATATGGAAATACAATTGATTGCAAAAATTCATTCCTAAAATCAAATCCAATGAGAACAGAACAAATATAAACTCAAGGTTTATTAGGATTTAAATGGGCATTTTTTTCTTCCACTATGTCAATGAGGATTTGCTATGTATACATATATAAGATAGTCTACATTTAGAATATTTTCTTTAGGACTAAACTAAAATACCAGAAATGATTGCAAATGATATTACAGTTTTGCTTTGTTTGATATTTTGCATTATAGGTCTTATCATAAGATTTTTAATGTTTTATCCCACTATAAATATCAAACAACTACTTAGGTTATATTCTTGGGATTGTTTATAGACTATTTCTTTTTCATACTAAGATATTATAGCAACCATTTTTATTCAATCAAAATATTTCATTTCTATAAAATCCCCCAAAAAGTTTTTTATGAAAATGAACAGATACTTTCTCTAATACTTTTGCCGCTATGGCAACTAAAGCTCTCAGTAATGATATCATGCAAACAATGAGATTGAACTGTTACATTAATAGAAGTAATTAGATTATGAAGATGCTTTGTCCTTTCTAGCTCAGAGATTTGTGTAGCATTGCTAAACAAATTATTCTGAAAATATTAACTTGTTTACTTTAATCAGTTATTGTCATTGGATTCTATTATCACTGTCTTACAATCTCCCATCATATATGTTAGAGTTGCCTAGCTTGATTCTTATCAATTCAGTGAATACCTCCTCTTTCGAATTTCATTTGATGTCTTTTTCTGGTATCTCTTTGATTTTGTGGATGTATTTCAGAACTTGAGACAACAACAGACTATAGTTAATAGAAAGCATCTTGTTAGCTCAGACAAGCTGACATCAGGGAGTATAAATTGAGTGAGTTACCCTTTATTTCTTGCTATTTTTCAAGGGGTTTCTATCATGTATGGAATCTTAGACCATTTGTGTTATTTTGATTTTCAGAAAATGTGTTTAAAGTTGGGTTTGTGTCTATATGCAGAAGATGCCATCAGCAAATTCTTTGGTCTGAGTTGCTGAGTGATGTTGGGACTAGGGAAACAGACTTGGCTGGGAATGTGTCACTAGCAGATCTATATACTGTGTCACTTTTTCCATCACTGTGTATGGGCAAGTATACACGAGTGTCAGAAAATAGGTTGCCTAGACTGTGTTTTCCTTAGGCTATTGAAGTTGCCTGGAGAACATTTTACTTCGTTATTGGAACAGAACTATTAATCCAGACATGGCAAATAAAAGGTTGTAGTATCAACGCATAGAGAGGAAGTACCAAGTGAAACCTGTAAGAGGACACGAGACCACAGCACTGCACTGACTCTTCCCCATTTTATAACAGTCTGCGCACAGAACGTGAGGATTACAATTAACTGGAAAAGCGAGGCTAACCAAACACCCCTGCCTGATATTTTTAGGTAACTTCAGAAAAAGCTTTCATTTTCATGATCTAATTAATTGGCCCAGTTTTATGATGTGATGGATAAATAGAGATATACATATATACTAATAGAGTGAAAAATTAATCTTTGACATGTAAAAGTCTCTATTGTTTTTAATAAAGTAGATATAGATATAGATAAGTGAGCACTTATTAGCCATTGTAATAGGTGAGTAGTGGTATCTTGTTGTAGTTCAATTTGCATTTTCCTAATGGAAGAAGCACAAGCTGGAATCAAGATGGCAAGGAGAAATATCAATAACCTCAGATATGCAGATGACATCACCTTTATGGCAGAATGTGAAGAGGAGCTAAAGAGCCACTTGATGAAAGTGAAAGAAGAGAGTGAAAAGGTTGGCTTAACGCTCAACATTCAGAAAACTAAGATCATGGCATCCAGTCCCATCACTTCATGACAAATAGATGGGGAAACAGTGGAAGCAGTGTCAGACTTTATTTTTTGGGGCTCCAAAATCACTTCAGATGGTGATTGCAGCCATGAAATTAAAAGATGCTTACTCCTTGGAAGGAAAGTTATGACCAACCTAGATAGCATATTCAAAAGCAGAGACATTACTTTGCCAGCAAAGGTCCATCTAGTCAAGGCTATGGTTTTTCCAGGGGTCATGTATGGATGTGAGAGTTGGACTGTGAAGAAAGCTGAGCACCGAAGAATTGATGCTTTTGAACTGTGGTGTTGGAGAAGACTCCTGAGAGTCCCTTGGACTGCAAGGAGATTCAACCAGTCCATCCTAAAGGAGATCAGTCCTGGGTGTTCATTGGAAGGACTGATGCTGAAGCTGAAACTCCAGTACTTTGGCCACCTCATGCAAAGAGTTGACTCATTGGAAAAGACTCTGATGCTGGGAGGGATTGGGGGCAGGAGGAGAAGGGGATGGCAGAGGATGAGTTGGCTCAAGGGCATCACTGACTTGATGGACATGAGTTTGAGTAAACTCTGGGAGTTGATGATGGACAGGGAGGCCTGGTGTGCTGCGATTCATGGTGTCGCAAAGAGTTGGACATGATTGAGGAACTGAACTGAACTGAATGAATGACAAAAGATATTGAACATTATTACATGTGCTCATTTGCCCTGTAGCTCAGATGGTAAAGAATCTGCCTGCAATTCAGGAGACCTGGGTTTGATCCCTGGGTCAAGAAGATCCCCTGGAGAAGGAAATGGCAACACACTCCATTATTCTTGTCTGGAGAATCCCATGGACAGAGGAGCCTGGTGGGCTACAGTGCATGGGTCACAGAGTCAGAAATGACTTAGCAACTAACACACACACACATGCCTAACACACAAACACACACATTTGGTGTTCATATATCTTTAGTCAGTTGTTTAAATTGCCCATTGTGGAGGGAGATTTTTGTCTTTTATTACTGCATTGTAAGAATTACTTGCATGTGTGCTCAGTCGCTCAGCAGTGTCTGACTCTTTGCGACCCCATGGACTGTAGCATGCCAAACTCCTCACTCTGTGGAATTTTCCCTGCAAGAATACTGGAGTGGGTTGCCATTTCCTTCTTCAGGAAATCAAATCCAGGTCTCCTCCTCTCCTGAATTGGCAGGCAAATTCATCACTGTGCCACCTGGGACCTTACAGATTCTTTGTAAGATTTTTTTTTTTTGGTAAACATTTTCTCTAAGTGTATGGTTTGTCTTTTCATTTTCTTAACAGAATAATTTGAAAATATTTTAAGGAAACAGCAACCCACTCCAGTATTCTTGCCTAGGAAATCCCATGAACTGGGGAGCTTGGCAGGCTATAGTCCATGGGGTTGCCCAGAGTCAGATACATTTTAATGACTAAACCACTAAGCTGTGATGAAGTCCAATATATTCCTTTTGTTCCTTAATAGTTTGCATTTTTGTCCTAACTACTACTTTTTGGATGTTCTATTCCATTCTGTATGAACTGTGAATCCTCTAGACTCTGGATAGTGAGAACACAAACTATTCCCAACCCCTGTTTGAACTCTGATGATCATTTGACTTTTATGTCTTGTGGTTCTTCCCTCAACTTTAGGTGCTTTCCTTGTAGCTCTTGCTGACCAGTGCTCAGCTGAAGATTTGAAGGATCGCTCGGTATAAATTCTGTCTCCTCAACTTATGAAGATCACTGGGTCCTGTCTGGGGTCTTCCCTTCACAGTCTGTGGCTAATATTCTCTCCAGAACCAGTTGTAGTTCTTGCCCTGTCTGTGCACTTCTCTTATCATCTCTTGTTGAGTTACCTATTGTCTAATGATTAAAACCCATTTCATACATGTTGTCCATTTTTTAAATTCTCTGAAACAAGAGAATAAATCTAGTCCATTATTCTGTCATGTCCAGGAGCAAAAGTCTATAATTGTCTTTATGACTTTATGTTCCTTAGTGAAACTTGAACTTCCTGCAGGCATAGGATCTAATCTGTATTAATATTCAATGAATCTGTGTGAGTAAAATGAATGCTTTTCCCCTGGCTCCATGTTATTTATTTGGAAATGAGAGGACCTGCTTTTATTTTATTCTTCTGTTTTAATACAAGGTATTCTATTAGAGATCTCCAGAATGAGTAAAGAAACAAGGAATGGAAACTAGAATATAAGTCCTTCCCTCATTGTTGGGCGTTTCTTTGCTTTCTTCATTCATTGTTCTTTTTCACTTGCTCGGCTCAACTTTGGAAACAGAACAAGGTAGACCTGGCATTTATCTTTGAGGAGCTTGTGTGACTGCATATATAAATGGACAAGAGCCAGGCAATATATTAAAATAGAACTCTGACTCACAACCCACAACACCAGCTCCAGAGCCCAAACCACAACCTCTCTAACCTTTGGTCCCAGTCAGGATTCACTGGATCAACAACTGATAACTTCCCTAACTTTTGGTGTCACTTCCAATTTAGGACCAACTAGATGAAACCAAATTTACTTCTTTAACGAATCAGTTATGACATCCCATTTCTAGTTAGCCTGCCTCCAACTTCCCTATGCCAACACCTCCAATCAGGGCATACTTGATGCTTTCATCTTTTGTTGTTGTTGTTAGGTTTTACTCTAAAGATTTTTCATTTCTTTGCCTGCTTTTGAGTCTCAGCCAAATGCAAGTGATGTTGGCTGACTCCCTCACTTTAGCAAGCTCTGAATAAATAGCTTATGCTTGTTCTCATTTGGGTGGTCTTCATTTATTTCCACAATCTTATAGTTCAGTAGAAAATGTAGTCCTAAACAGATTAACACATGTATGATTAACCTAGGACTTTGATAATGGGAAATATCATTGAATTGAAAAGAATAAAATATTAAACCAATTTAAAATGTAAGATTTTATCTGTTGATATATTTATATAAGAAAATCTAATTTAATTTCCAAGTATATTTATTTCTATTATTTGTTTATTTGGGCAAGAATTTTTGGCATCCTATGTACTGTAAAATTATGACATTGTTTCCAACTCTTAGAATTTGGTACACAAAGTTAAAAATATATATATCAGTGCATATTTCATACATTATTTTCTATTGGTTTATTTTATTCCATTCCCAGCTAACACTATGGAAAGAAAAAGCAAAGCAAAAAAAATTATATCTATTACCAAGCAATCTAGTGACAGGGTGGTGGTGATTTTCATAATATATAAAATCTCATTTAATTCTTAGAATTTTTCAAAGTTCTTTAATTTCTTCCTCATTTTACAAGTGAGGAAACAGACACAAAGAACTAAAATAACTTAGCCAAGTTATCACAGCTATCTAAGTTTTGAATCAACATGAACACAGGTCTCTTGAACTGTAGATAGAAGTTTCTCAGACTCTTGAGTGCTATTGGCAGTTTGGGCTGGGTAATACTTTGTTGTGCCATCCTGTGCCTTGCAGGATGTTTAGCAATATTCCTGGCCTCTACCCTCTAGATGCTAGTTGTACTCCCCCAATCATGACAATCAAAATGTATTCAGATATTGCCAAATATCCCATGGGGGGCAACAATTGTCCCTAGTGAGATCCACAGTTGTAGATTATCTACCTATTAGCTTTCTATCAACTAACTTATTCATTCATAATTGGCCATTTATGTAATATTCAGTGAACTCTTTGAAGTGCACATATACACACACACACACACACACAACCATGCATACACACACACCTCACTCACTGTCCTCCCTCTAACCCTCTGCATCTCTATACATTCTCTCATGAAGTTGGATTGTTTTAAATTTGGCAGAAAATTCTCTTTTAGTTTTGTAATTGTCTTGGGAGTCAATGTATTTAACAAGAAGGCCTTGAAGGAAATTATGACAAAAGAACTGATTGTCCCAGTCTTTTAACTGCTTGGAAAGGAAACTAAATTTGTGGTCAACTTCCTACGGACCATTTCTTTGTTTTGAGAATCCTTTAAATTAGTCTAGCAACCTGTTCTCTGTCACTCTCCTACAATGTTCTTGCCCACCCAGTCTCACTTTTGTTTTTACTGCACATTCCTTCTACTTCTCTTTCTTCTCTTCTCTGTCTCTTCCCTTCTCCCTTATTCCCAATCCTCCTTCTTCACAGTAATAGCCTCTACCTACTATATTCTCCTTTTCTTTCTGCCTCTCTCCCTGTCTTGCATGGCCACAAATATGTCGATTTCAGAATCCCCTTTCTCTCTCTCATTCTCTCTTTTGCCTTTGTAGTGCCCTGCCAGTGCAGCTGTCCCATACCGCTTTTGATGCTACTTTGTTATCTTTGGCACCAGCTCACAGGCTGCACTGGGCTGAAATTGGAACTCTTCCATCCCCATCTCCTTTCTTTTGTCCTGCAATATGGTTATTCTGGAGGCCACTCAGCTGCCTTGCAGTATTAGAGTAGGTGACAAGAACAGGGAATAGACGCTCTGAAGCCAGAGCTAAGTGGCTGAACATCTTACAATTGTGAACACCTTTGTTGTTGTTAATACTTTATTCCAAATACATGCAGGGGCTATTTTGAAATGAATTTCATCATTTCTCACTTTTCCCTCAGCAAGCTGTGATATCTGGCAGTGTTTTTTAAGAAAGTATTTATCTTTGAAAATCAGACAGTGCTGAAATTATCCTGATTTCATTGTAAAGCTGCAGACTTGAAGCAACATATTTTCTAAATTCCATGGAGTATGCCAAATATTTTTAAACTGCACTATAAAATTGAGCTGAATAAAGGGATGCAAAAAGCCTGAAATAAAACATTTTTTGTGACTAATTCAACACTGCTTTAAACCTAACTCCTCCTTTTAACAGCTCATTTCCTATTTAGAGCTGAATAAAGAGCATATATTAACTCTGAACCTTGGACAAACTCTTTGATAGGAACGAATTGACTCTGATCTTAGGATCGATGATGCAGCATCAAAGAACATGGATTTATTTTGGCCTGTAACATCTTAACACTGACTCATAATTGCTTTAGATGATTTGGAGGGATAGAAATGCTGAAATTATATACTCCTCCAGTTCCATATTACAATAAGAAGTTCCTGTAGAGAAAAATCTAATTTTAAGAATACCATGATTTTCCTGCATAAACATGAAAAATTAAGAACCCAAAGCTTCTCTTTAGAACACAATTTGTACAAAAGATCTTTATCTGGTTCATTCTTGTTCAGTGTAATTCTATGCAGAAAACCATGTGCTACACTTAGTCCTATTTGCTTATCCCACTATGCAGCCACCTGCAGACTGATTATTTCCTTTTAAAGCAGGAGTAAAATCTCCACTTTCCTCCCTCCTCCAGGCAGCCTCAGCAAAAACGCAGTTCACACAATGATGTTTTGTAAGAATAGATCCCATTAGCAACAACAGCAACTTAGATTTATGTAGTACCTTATCACATATACTGCAAAGCAACTTCAGGCTTTTTTTTTTTAATGGAAAGCATTTCCTTTTAGGTTTCCAAAAACCCTTAGTAAACCACAGCAATGACAACAAAGACTAACTGAACAGGCAAACCAGTAAGAGGGGAAAAATGTGTTCTTACTCTAGAGTAAGGTGAGGCTGACTTGAAATCAAATTGTCTATTTCATTGTTTTGTAAGCAGATAACACTGGCATTCAGAGGCCTGATGAGAAAGACCACTTTATTTGAAAGAGATTTTGGTCCAAATATGAAGTACTGTTTACCTTAATCCAAGTGATTTGTTCAGTATAGCATTTCTGCAGCAAGATTTTTAAGAACTTTGAGCTATTACTTTGACGTGTTGTGTTACTTTTTTTCTAGGTTAAGTCTTAAGGTAAAATGCTGATTTTTATTTTCCTATTTGAGTATTTAACCAGTTTGTGATTAGTTTTTATAGGCTCAGTTTTGAAAATTGTCTTTTATAAGTGTACCTAGCTGTGGTGACTGTGGGCAGTAAAATCAATCCATGAATGTTGAAGCCATTTAGTTGCAAGGTAAATAATTTGTATTAGCGTAAAGTGACGTGAAAGTTGCTCAGTCATGTCCGCCTCTTTGCGACCCCATTGAGTGTACAGTCCATGGAATTCTCTGCACCAGAATACTGGAGTGGGTAGCCATTCCCTTCTCCAGGGGATCTTCCCAACCCAGGGATTGAACCCAGTTCTCCTGCATCGCAGGTGGATTCTTTACCAGCTAAGCCACCAGGGAAGCCCTTTATTAGTGTATGCTTCATTAGTAATGAGTAAAAATTTATGAATGCTTCTATAATAGATGTATCACAATATTATATTTATTATATTTTTAATATATTTGTTTCCTGTTTCAATAAATATGACATTATATATTAGATTATATTCAATACCCAAAGTTACCTTTATTTATGTGGCTGTGCAGCTTGTGGGATCTTAGTTTCCCCAAACAGAGATCAAACCCATGCCTCCTTCAATGGAAGTGCAGGGTCCTAACCCCTGGACCACCAGGGAATTCCCCCCAAAAGAAGATAAATAATTGTAGGAAAAAAATGGCAAATGAGAGTACAGAAAGTAGTTGTCATCATGATACAAACATTTTCCCAAGAAATTAAGAAAAGCTGAATAAAGTAAGTGCCTTTATTAACAGAAGTGTGAATCAGAGATAAAAGACCTATTAATGATACAGTAAGGCAAAATATGAAAATAAAGAGCAACAAGCAAAAGGAAATAATGAAAAAGTCACCCCCTCTCCTGAATTGTTATTAGCCTAAAATAGAATAAAGAGAACTAATAAATATAGTGAAGCAATATGAAAGAAAGAAGCAAAATTAGGTTGAAAACAACAAATAAAATTAAAAGATTACACAGTAAAAATAATATATTCACAATTATTTGTAGAAACTATCACATTAGCTTCAGACTGAAAATAGCCTACATGTCTATCCATGTGGAACTAATGAAATACATTGTTATAACAATTTAAAGAAATATGATGTGGAAAAAAATGTTTGGATAGCTAACTATACACTAATGTGGGCTTCCCTGGTGGCTCAGATGGTAAAGAATCTGCCTGCAATGCAGGAGATCAGGAAGGGTTAAATCCCTGTGTTGGGAAGATACTCAGGAGAAGGAAATGGTTACCCACTCCAGTATTCTTGCCTGGAGAATTCTGTGGACAGAGGAGTTTGGTGGGTTTACAGTCCATTGAGTCACAGAGAGTCAGACACGACTGAAGGACTACCACTTTCATACTCTAACATGGAGCACTCTCTCAGATGTAACGTTAAGCAAGATAGCAAGACACTTAAGCATGTGTATACAATACTAACATGTGTGTGTGTGTTTACATGTGTTTTATAAGCATTATTCTATTGTGAGCATATATTATCCCAACTTGGAGAAGGCAATGGCACCCCACTCCAGTACTCTTGCCTGGAAAATCCCATGGACGGAGGAGCCTGATAGGCTGCAGTCCATGGGGTCGCTAAGAGTCGGACACGACTGAGTGACTTCATTTTGACTTTTCACTTTCATACATTGGAGAAGGAAATGGCAACCCACTCCAGTGTTCTTGCCAGGAGAATCCCAGGGACGGGGGAGCCTGGTGGGATGCCATCTATAGGATCGCACAGAGTTGGACACGACTAAAGTGACTTAGCAGCAGCAGCATTAATCCCAACTACTACAGCTAAGACTGATAACACTGATTACGTCAAAGGAGAGAAATGGGTGGATGGAAAATAGGGATAGGAGAGAGGTGATTTTTTCCCTTTTTGAATATGTCTCATGTGAATATTTTTTTTTTTAATGAACTTAAATAAAATAAGTTATAGTTATAAATTGTAGTTATAAGTTATATTCAAAAATGTTTACAGTTATTTGAGCTATGAGTAAAAATACAATAAAGTTAATCCCATGATAGCAGGATTGTTTTTCCACTTTTTTCTTTATTCACATCCAGCAGCTTGCCCAATGGATAAATGGCAATTTACCTCAAATAACCACATTTATGTGAGATTGGACTGTTTATATTATGGTACTATAACCAAGGTACTATCTTTTTATTGTATAGTCAATTTTAAGTCTACTTCTAATGCCCATGATAATACTTACCACCCTATGAGCTACAAATCACTTCTAAATATAGGCATGCAGACTTGAAAATATAGATCTACTTCATGAACCTGCACATGGAAACACCTCTGTTTGCACCACTTTCTTTCTTAAATTATGTTCCTTCGCTTTTGTCTGCAAAACTATCTCTGCTATTATCTCTGTCCCTTCCAATAAAAAAAAAGCAGAAATGCTAAACCCACTCATATTCTAAAAATGACCCTTTTATCTAGTCAGTCCCTCTAAAGTTAAAATTTAAACTTTTAAAAGGAGAACTACATTTGCTTATTATATATATTTTCTTTCTTTTTGCTGTAAAATCAAATCCGATCTCACTTCAACCCTGACATTGTTGCAGAAACTGCAATATTTTTTGAAGTCCTTGACCTCTCTCAAACTGCCTTTCTTTTGTTGTTTCTGCAAACCACTCCTCATTCTCTTTCTGATTGTGCTTATAATATCTCGACACTTTTTTAGTTCCTTCTTTCTTCTTGAATCTTAAATATTCATGTTGACAGTTTCCATATTTCCCCTTCTCTTGATTAACTCTACACATCTTCTGGGTGAACTTTTCCTTTGTAATATGATTTAATTTGTTTATTTATAGTCAGCTGCTGGGTCTTCATTGCTGCATGAGTTTTAGTGAGCTGGGGCTACTCTTCATTTTGGTGAGCAGGCCTTCTCAGTGTGGTGGCTTCTCTTGTTGCAGAGCATGAGCTGTAGGGTGCATGGGTTTCTGTACTTGCTGTGAATGGTCTCAGTGATTTGTGGCTCCCAGGCTCTAGAGTACAAGCTCATTGTTGTGGCACATATACTTAGTTACTCCAAGGCAGGTGGGATCTTCCTGGACCAAGGATCAAACCCATGTCTCTTGCAATGGCAGGTGGATTCTTTACCTCTGAGCTACCAAAAAAGCCATGGATGAACTTTTCTACCCCCAATATTTTGATTACTATATGCATGATAATCCGGAGAAGGCAATGGCACCCTGCTCCAGTACTCTTGCCTGGAAAATCCCATGGACGGAGGAGCCTGTTAGGCTGTGGTCCATGGGATCACTAAGAGTTGGACACAACTGAGCAACTTCACTTTCACTTTTCACTTTCATGGATTGGAGAAGGAAATGGCAACCTACTCCTGTATTCTTGCCTGGAGAATCTGAGGGATGGGGGAGCCTGGTGGGCTGCAGTCTATGGGTTCCCACAGAGTCGGACACGACTGAAGGGACTTAGCAGCAGTAGCAGCAGCATGCATGATGATCACCCTGATCACTTGTAGACCTATACTTTCTACTAACCACTAGAACTTTCTACCTCAAATTTTCTTATATAAAACTATTCTCATCTCCACACTTGTTCTGCACTTTATTCTAGTACCATTCAAATTGTTAATAAAATTCTTATTTTTCTATATTTAAATGTTTTTAATCAATCTTTTCTTCTCATAACCACTCAACCATTGCCTAATTTCAGAATTTGTTATCCTTTACCTGAACATTGACTACATATGGAGTGTTTTGCCTTCAAAGAATTATAAGTTGACTTCTTACTTTGAGGACTCCAGGTTATCCTACTTGCATTATTCCTGATAATTTTTCTTTGAGTCCTTATATCACTGATGTTTTAGGCTTTTCTTTTCTAAATGAATGCTTTTGTGCAAAAAACTTTTTCTTAGCAATGCATTTCTGTCTCTTCTGACCCTGAGATATCACTCATACCTTTCTTTTTATTTTTTTCTTTTTTTTATACTTATTTTAATATAAATTTATTTATTTTAATTGGAGGCTAATTACTTTACAATATTGTATTGGCTTTACCATATAATATCACCCATACCTTTAAAAGTGAGCTCAGCTATCATAGCCCATATGATGCTGACTTCTCCACACACACTTCATTAATGTACATAATTTATTAGAACATTTATGTATTTTGTCAAAATTAGAATATTTATTATATTATAGTATATTTTTATTCATATGTTTGCTTCCCTCATTGTTATGCAAGTTCTTCTAACAGCATGGGCTGCTTCAAAGCCATCATATAACTCCAAGGCATAGCTTACTGCCATACACCTTAGAAACCCTCTACAAATGTTTTTTAATTGATAAATGCATTGTATTTTATTAATATTTGAAAAAATTAATGTATTATATAATCTCATATTTTAATGTATTATATAATGTCAATTGATTTAATTAATAACCTTGTGAAACTTTAAATATTTTCTTCATTTTACAGAGGGAAAAATTAGGGTTTGGAAAAGCTTTGTATTGCTTATAACAGTAGGTTCAGGTCAGTTCAGTTGCTCAGTCTTGTCTAACTCTTTGTGACCGCATGAATTGCAGCACGCCAGGCCTCCCTGTCCATCACCAACTCCCTGAGTTCACTCAAACTCACGTGCATTGAGTCATTGATGCCATCCAGCCATCTCATCCACTGTCATCCCCTCTTCCTCCTGCCCCCAATACCTCCCAGCATCAGAGTCTTTTCCAATGAATCAACTCTTCGCCTGAGGTGGCCAAAGTACTGGAGTTTCAGCTTTAGCATCAGCCCTTCCAAAGAACACCCAGGACTGATCTCCTTCATAATGGATTGGTTGGATCTCCTTGCAGTCCAAGGGACTCTCAAGAGTCTTCTCCAACATCACACTTCAAAAGCATCAATTCTTTGGTGCTCAGCTTTCTTCACAGTCCAACTCTCACATCCATACATGACCGCTGGAAAAACCATAGCCTTCACTAGATGGACCTTTGTTGGCAAAGTAATGTCTTTGCTTTTGAATATGCTATCTAGGTTGGTCATAACTTTCCTTCCAAGGAGGAAGCGTCTTTTAATTTCATGGCTGCAGTCTTCATCTGTAGTGATTTTGGAGCCCAAAAAAATAAGGTCTGCAACTGTTTCCGCTGTTTCCCCATCTATTTCCCATGAAGTGATTGGACCAGATGTCATGATCTTCGTTTTCTGAATGTTGAGCTTTAAGCCAACTTTTTCACTCTCCACTTTCACTTTCATCAAGAGGCTTTTGAGTTCCTCTTCACTTTCTGCCATAAGAATGGTGTCATCTGCATATCTGAGGTGATTGATATTTCTCCTGGAAATCTTGATTCCAGCTTGTGTTTCTTCCAGTCCAGCATTTCTCATGATGTACTCTGCATAGAAGTTAAATGAGCAGGGTGACAGTATACAGCTTTGACGTACTCTTTTTTCTATTTGGAACCAGTCTGTTGTTCCATGTCCAGTTCTAACTGTTGCTTCCTGAACTACATACAAGTTTCTCAAGAGCCAGATCAGGTGGTCTGGCATTCCCATCTCTTTCAGAATTTTCCAAAGTTTATTGTGATCCACACAGTCAAAGGCTTTGGCATAGTCAATAAAGCAGAAATAGATGTTTTTCTGGAACTCTCTTGCTTTTTCCATGATCCAGTGGATGTTGGCAATTTGATCTCTGGTTTTGTAAATTAACACTCATGCTGGGGAAAAAAATTAAAAAAAAAAACTATAAAACATTTTTATCCATGTAAGTAAAGATCTCACACTTTAAATAAATAAAAGAAATGACAAAATAAAATGGATTTACCAGAAGCCAAGTGAAAAGAAAAATAAGATATATAGAGATAATAAGCTTAGAAATGACTAAGGTTTGTTTTAAGGTAATCTTGCTCAAATAGGGCAAATACAATCCTCTCTATTGGGCTTCCCTGGTAGCTCAGATGGTAAAGAATTTTCCTGCAATACAGGAGACCTGAGTTTGATAGCTGGGTTGGGAATATCGCTTGGAGAAGGAAATGGCACTCCAGTATTCTTTTTTTTTTTTTTTCACTCCAATATTCTTGCCTGGGGTATCCCATGGACAGAGGAGTCTGGTGCAGGATTGCAGTCAGACATGACTGAAGCGACTAACAGTTACTTAAAGAGAATACCTCCATCTTACATGTATATTTTTTCAGGTTCTTTTCCATTATAGGGTATTAGAAGATATTGAGTAGAGTTCCCTGTAGAGTTTCCCGTAGTCATGTATGGGAGAGTTGGACTATAAAGAAAACTGAGAACCGAAGAATTGATACTTTTGGACTGTGGTGTTGGAGAAGACTCTTGAGAGTCCCTTTGACTGAAAGAAGGTCCAACCAGGCCATCCTAAAGGAAATCGGTCCTAAGTATTCACTCGAAGGACTGATGTTGAAGCTGAACTCCAATACTTTGGCCACCTGATGCAAAGAACTGACTCACTGGAAAAGACCCTGATGCTGGGAAAGATTGAAGGCGGGACAGGAAGGGGACAGAGGATGAGATGGTTGGATGGCATCACTGACTCAATGGACATGAGTCTGAGTAAACTCCAGGAGTTGGTGATGGGCAGGGAGGCCTGGCATGCTGCAGTCCATGGGGTCGCAAAGAGTCAGACACAACTGAGCAATGAACTGAACTCCCTGTGCTTATCATTTATCTATTTTATGTATAACAGTGTGTATCTGTTAATTTGACTTATTTAGTATGTATATAAGTTGATAACTGATTATATGTATGTATTTGAATCACTTTGTTGTACACCTGAAACTAACACAACATTGTAAATCAACTATACTTCAATTAAAAAAAAACTGCATCTAAGGCATAGCTGAGTGTATACATCAAAGAAATAAAAAAAAGAGTGTATACTCAATGTAGTTTTGAAATAAGTTTTTGTATTATAGTTGTATTTCTACAAATAGATTTCAAATAAAATGTCCAGCACATAGTCAGAGATAGCTGGAGTTTCAGGGAAATTAAATTCCAGGATAAGGATCTAGTAAAATGAGCAAACTGTAGAAATACAAGTATTTTAAATATTAGAACCATTGAATGTAGACTATAAAATAAGCAAAAACCTTCTAAAACCGTGCTAAAGAAAAAAAAAAAAGCAGTTTTTAAGGTAGTAGTACTACTGAAGAAAAATAAAACAAAACTTATAGGAATTAGAAAAAAATGAAATAATTGATGTTAGAAATTTGAATGGCACAATTTCTATTTTTATTCATGAAAGAATATCTCATTCTGTACTTGTTTCATATAATAGAAAGAAAAGAAAGAAAGAAGATGGAGAGAGGGAGGAAGAAAGAGGGAGAGGTGCAAAGGAAGGAAGGTAAAGATGACTGATACAACCATTTTTAGTCTGAGATCACAGTTTATAGAAACTGAACACGCTTAAATTTGAAAAGCAGAGTAAAGAGGAAGGCAGAGCTAGGCAGTCTTCAAGTGACTCTGGAAATTAGCATCTTTGGCAGAACAGCTTAATAAATGTCTTTGTCTCAGGATTTCTTATGAAGCTATAATCAAGGTGTTAGATGAGGGAGATACACTTTCAGGATCATTCATGTGGGTGTTAGAAAGCTTTAGGTCCTCACTAGATGTTGTCTGAAGACATCAGTTTAATAGCATGGAATCTCTTTATAGGAAAGCTCTCAAATGATAATTTGCTTTTCTCAGAGTGAGAGTTCCAAGACAATAAGGGAGAACCAGAATGGGAACAAGAGTGAGAGCAAGAGTTCAATTCAGTTGCTCAGTCATGTCTGACTCTTTGAGACCCCATGGACTACAGCAGGCCAGGCTTCCCTGTCCATCACCAAGCTCATGGGGCTTGCTCAAACTCTTGTCCATTGAGCTGGAGAGCAAGGGAGTGAGAGAAAAATGGATGTCAGTCTTTTTGCAACCTAATCTTGGTGTGATATCCCATCACTTTTGCTGTATTATAATCATTAGGTCAAGTCAACACTCAAGGAAAGATTAATACACAGGGGCAAAAATACAAGGAAGTGGAGGTCATTGGGGGTCATTTTCCACAGTTATGCCCCTTGGTTTCACAATAATTCACTTCTTTCCCATGGGTATATACACACACTTCTTCCCAAGTTGCCCAAATTATGATATCATTACAATTCATTATAAATGAGCTGATAGCATCAGCTCAGTTTCAGAATCTCATCATTTGAATCAAATCCACCTGCAGATAAAACTCCTTCAGTGTAGTTCTTTAAGTCCAGCTCCTTGAATTTGTTCTTCTTAAGTGTTAGGCCCTGAAACTAGGGAGACAAGTTAACATTACCAGGAATCTATAAGCTGAACAGTTCTGAGAGTTCACACAAGATGGGGAAACATTCCAATTTGAAAAAGCCAGAGTGCAGAAATCCTGTTGTACACCTGTGACATTCAGAAGAGATATCAAAAGTATTATATCTTCATAGTAGAGCTAAACTAGTTGCAAGCTAGTGGCCTCATCCACACTAAAAACATTTTTAAAAAGCTGAGAAACAAGTAATTATGATGAGGGAAAAAAATCAATACTCTTTAAAGGAAGGCTACAAGGTTCAGATATTTAGCAACATAACATCAAATCTAACAATAAATTAAGTAGTCATGTAAATAAGAAAGAAATGTGACCTAATACCAAGAGAAAAGTTATCCATAGACACTAGCTAGAAACAAATACTAAAATGATATAGATGGTAGACTTAGTAAATAAGGAATTTGTAAAACCTTTCTTACAGGTCAAATAAAAAGTCCTGATTGGAATGTAAAGTTATTATAAGTGAATCAAAATAAGATGCAACATTTCAAAAATATGTAAAATGCTGCTAAAGCAATGATTAAAGAAAATTTATCACACAAATGCTTATATTAGAGATGAATAGAATGAAATCAATAATCTATATTCTACCTCAGTACTTGAAAAGACTAAAGTGCATCCAGAGAAGGTAGAAGAAATGAAATAATAAAGAGCAGAATCAATAAAACTGAAAACAGGAAATAAAAAAGTAATGAAATGAAAAGCTTGTCCTTCAAAAAACTCAATAGGATTGACAAATATCTAAATAGCCATTGGCAGATGAATTAGATAAAAAAGATGTATTATATTTATACAATGAAATATTAGTCAGTCATAAAAAAGAGTGAAATAATGCCATTTGTAGCAACAGGGGTGGACCTACAGATTATCATATTAAGTGAAGTTCGTCAGACAGCGAAAGACTTACCAGCAACAATTTGAATGTAAATTTAAAGTCACACAAATTATTTTAACATCAAAACCATAAAATTGTAGAGATAAATTTAAAAATAGGACTATAGCTATTTTTAAAAACTCATTGAACTGTAGAGTTAAAATGGGGCATTTCATTTATATATGCAAATAGTTTATACCTCAATAAAGTAATAACAAAAAATACAGATTGGACAGTCATCTGCTGAATAGTCTTCAAGAAAATCCATTAAACAAAGAGAGAAGTAATCCTTGTTGGAATTCCAGATTACTAGTTTTCTCTTAACCAATAATCATTGTACATCTAGGTAAGACCCCTAACCTTTTATTAAAATTTTTTGCATAACTGTTTAACAATTGTTCTACAATGCACTGTCAGAGACAATAATAGTCAGACACAAATCTATAATATATACAGCCCAGTCTACAACAGATATGCTGCCTACATTTCTGTTAAAAAAAGATAATGACATGTCCAAACTCTCAAAAAAGGTCAGTTTTATTACCTCTTGTCTTTCAAGGACATATTCATTTCTATTACCTTCTTATCCCTGAGTCATCAGTTTTCCTCAACAGACTATTACCAACAGCATATAAATACATCATAAGAGCTTCCATCTTGAAAAAAATATAAATAACAGCAACAACAATCTCCTTTAGCTCTACAAGACCTCTTCAGTTACTATCTCACAATTTTTTCCTCTTCATAGCAAAATTTCTTGATTAACCTTGATTATTATATATTGATTGTAACTATAAATAATCTATATTTATTGATTATAACATTTCTTGATTATTCCATATTTATGGGCTCCACATCTAAATTATCCACTCATTCAAAAACACACAAATATAGCTTTTTCTCCTGTTGTTGTTCAGTAGGCCAAGTAAAGACATGATTTAATGACTAGAAGTGTTCACTAAACCCATTAAGCTACTCACCAAACTATTACAAAAGTAATATTTATTAACACTTTTCTATGTGGCAATTTTAAAATATTTTATATACATTATAACATTTAAAATCATAAAAATATTCTTAGGAGGTGGTGTGCTATTGTTCAGTAGTAAGTTGTGTCCATCTCTTTTTGACCCTATGGATGCAACATTCCAGGCATCCTTGTCCTTCACTATCTCCCTGTCCTTCACTATCACAAACTCAAACTATCTTCACTAGTCTGATTTGCTTAAAAACATGCTCATTGAGTCGGTGATGCCATCCAACCATCTCATCCTCTATCACCCTCTTCTGTTCCTGCCCTCAATCTATCTCAGCATCAGGGTCTTTTCCAGTGAGTTGGCTCTTTGCATCAGTTCAGTTCAGTTCAGTTGCTCAGTCATGTCCCACTATCTGCGACCCCATGAATTGCAGCACGCCAGGCCTCCCTGTCCATCACCAACTCCCAGAGTTCACCAAGACTCAAGTCCATCGAGTCAGTGATGCCCTCCAGCCATCTCATCCTCTGTCGTCCCCTTCTCCTCCTTTCCCAAATCCCTCCCAGCATCAGAGTCTTTTCCAATGAGTCAACTCTTCACATGAGGTGGCCAAAGTACTGGAGTTTCAGCTTTAGCATCATTCCTTCCAAAGAAATCCCAGGGCTGATCTCCTTCAGAATGGACTGGTTGGATCTCCTTGCAGTCCAAGAGACTCTCAAGAGTCTTCACCAACACCACAATTCAAAAGCATCAATTCTTCGGTGTTCAGCTTTCTTCACAGTCCAACTCTCACATCCATAAATGACCGCTGGAAAAACCATAGCCTTGACTAGACGGATCTCTGTTGGCAAAGTAATGTCTCTGCTTTTGAATATGCTATTTAGGTTGGTCATAACTTTCCTTCCAAGGAAAGTTAAGTTACTCCCAGGAGTAAGTGTCTTTTAATTTCATGGCTGCAGTCACCATCTGCAGTGATTTTGGAGCCCAGAAAAATAAAGTCTGACACTGTTTCCCCATCTATTTCCCATGAAGTGATGGGACCGGATGCCATGATCTTCGTTTTCTGAATGTTGAGCTTTAAGCCAACTTTTTCACTCTCCTCTTTCACTTTCATCAAGAGGCTTTTTAGTTCCTTTTCACTTTCTGCCATAAGGGTGGTGTCATCTGCATATCTGAGGTGATTGATATTTCTTCCGGCAATTTTGATTCCAGCTTGTGATTCTTCCAGCCCAGCGTTTCTCATGATGCACTCTGCATATAAGTTAAATAAGCAGGGTGACAATATACAGCCTTGACGTACTCCTTTCCTATTTGGACCCAGTCTGTTGTTCCATGTCCAGTTCTCACTGTTGCTTCCTGACCTGCATACAGATTTCTCAAGAGGCAGGTCAGGTGGTCTGGTATTCCCATCTCTTTCAGAATTTTCCACAGTTTCTTGTGATCCACACAGTCAAAGGCTTTGGCATAGTCAGTAAAGCATTAATAGATGTTTTTCTGGAACTCTCTTGCTTTTTCCATGATCCAGCTGATGTTGGCAATTTGATCTCTGGTTCCCCGCCTTTCTAAAACCAGTTTGAACATCTGGAAGTTCTCGGATCACGTACTACTGAAGCCTGGCTTGGAGAATTTTGAGCATTACTTTACTAGCATGTAAGATGAGTGCAACTGTGCAGTAGTTTGAGCATTCTTTGGCATTGCCTTTCTTTGGGATTGGAATGAAAACTGTCCTTTTCCAGTCCTGTGGCCACTGCTGAGTTTTCCAAATTTGCTGGCATATTGAGTGCAGCCCTTTCACAGCATCATATTTCAAGATTTGAAATAGCTCTACTCGAATTCCATCACCTCCACTAGCTTTGATCATAGTGATGCTTTCTAAGGCCCACTTTAGTTCACATTCCAGGATATCTGGCTCTATCTAGGTCAGTGATCATACCATCATGATTATCTGGGTTGTGAAAATATTTTTTGTACAGTTCTTCTGTGTATTCTTGCCAGCTCTTCTTAATATCTTCTGCTTCTGTTAGGTCCATACCATTTCAGTCCTTTATCAAGCCCATCTTTGCATGAAATGTTCCCTTGGTGTGTCTAATTTTCTTGAAGAGATCTCTAGTCTTTCCCATTCTATTGTTTTCCTCTATTTCTTTGCATCGATCACTGAGGAAGTCTTTCTTATCTCTTCTTGCTATTCTTTGGAACTCTGCATTTGGATGCTCATATCTTTCTTTTTCTCGTTTGCTTTTCACTTCTCTTCTTTTCACAGCTATTTGTAAGGCCTCCTCAGACAGCCATTTTGCTTTTTTGCATTTCTTTTCCATGGAGATTATCTTGATCCCCGTCTCCTGTAGAATGTCACAAACCTCAGTCCATAGTTCATCAGGCACTCTATCTATCAGATCTAGTCCCTTAAATCGATTTCTCACTTCCACTGTATAATCATAAGGGATTTGATTTAGGTCATACCTGAATGGTCTAGTGGTTTTCCCCAATTTCTTCAACTTAAGTCTGAATTTGGCAATAGGAGTTCATGATCTGAGCCACAGTCAGCTCCTGGTCTTGTTTTTGCTGACTGTATAGAGCTTCTCCATCTTTGGCTGCAAAGAATATAATCAATCTGATCAGTGTTGATCATCTGGTGATGTCCATGTGTAGAGTCTTCTCTTGTATTGTTAGAAGAGGGTGTTTGCTATGACCAGTGTGTTTTCTGGGCAAAACTCTATTAGTCTTTGCCCTGCTTCATTCCGTATTCCAAGGCCAAACTTGCCTGTTACCTCAGGTGTTTCTTGACTTCCTACTTTTGCATTCCAGTCTCCTATAATGAAAAGGACATCTTTTTTGGGTGTTAGTTCTAAAAGGTCTTGTAGGTCTTCATAGAACTGTTCAACTTCAGCTTCTTCAGCGTTACTGGTTGGGCATAGACTTGGATTACTGTGATATTGAATGGTTTGCCTTGGAAATGAACAGAGATCATTCTGTCATTTTTGAGATTGCATCCAAGTACTGCATTTCAACTTTAGCATCAGTCCTTCCAATGAATATTCAGGACTGATTTCCTTTATGATTGATTGGTTTGATCTCCTTGCTATCCGAGGGACTCTCAACTCTTCCCAAGTGCCACAATTCAAGAGCATCAGTTCTTAAATGCTCATCAGTCTTTGTGGCCCAACTCTCATATCTGTACATGACTACTGGAAAAACCATAGCTTTGACTACATGGACCTTTGTCAAAAAAGTGATGGCTCTGCTCTTTAAAGCACTGTTTAGGTTTGTGATAGCTTTCCTTCCAAGGAGCAAGCATCTTTAATTTCATGGTTGCAACCACCATCCACAATGATTTTTTTCTCTGGCTTTTCTCCTACCACTTAGTAAAAATGTCTATTACTATGACTAACAACAGTGTTCCCACTGACAGAACTAATGAGCATTTCTCTTTATTCATTTATTGCCCTTTTCACTATCAGTCATCACAGTTGACTATCCCTTCTTTGAATTATGTCTTCTGTGAAACAAGTGGCTTCCATGTTACCAGCTTTTTTAGTTCTTGCTCTGAGTCTCCTTTATTTCCTCTTCTCTTCTCTATCCAAACTCTCAACATTGTGGTATCCACAGCTCTACTGGTCCTTTGCTTTGCTATATTTGGGTAATCTATAGAGAAAAGTAAGAGCTACTTAGAAACATTTTTTTCCATTTGTCTGTCTCACAAAATCATAATGATGAAAAGTAACAATGGTGAAAGTAACATAGAGGTTCACAGTAATAACAATTATTTTACTTAAATCCATGAGAAAACATTTATGGAAAATAAGAAAAGTATAAAATTTACTTTTCCCCAAGTTTATGAAATTCTATGAGTTCTTCAAGCCAGGAACAATTTTATTTTATTTTTCTAACTAGGCTTGCATTTGCATTCCTGAAACTTTCAAGTCATTGCAAACTACCATGCTATATTTACTGGTTTAGAGTAATTTGGAATAAATTCATTATTAGCAGATTTTTAAGAGATTTTGTTTCAAATACATTAGCACTGATCATAAATCTATTATCTTCTAAATCTATTCCTATATTAAGCTGTAGATGTAGGACAATGTGTTTTCTTAAAATTTTTAGAGCTCATGTTGCATAGTATAAATCATCACTTAATAGAGTCTTTGCTGTGTTGCCATTGTTTTTTGTATATATTTCCTTTTCATATTATCTTTTCTATCAAATTGTACATTTCCGATAATGAGTACACAATTTTTGGTAACTTCCTTTCCATATATACCATGCCCCCCATCTACTGCCCTGGCCTAAGTCCATGTAACTCAATACTGACAGAATATTAGGCACTCAACAAGTATTTTTCTATATTATTGCTTGAGGCTTTTTATACAAAAATATATAATATGATTAAAATGGCCCAGAGAGGACAAACAAATGCAGAAAACCATCCTGAGGTCAAAGTTCTGAGTGAAAGAAGAGGCTATTTTTTTCTGGAACATGATAAAAAGAGTAAGGAAGATAATGGTGATGGTTACTGTCTCTGGGCCAAGCCACAGCAGCCAGCTCTATTGGAAAGCCTGAATCAGCAGCCTCACTGACCTAAATTAAACATTTTGCTAATATATAATTCTCTTCATTTTATCTAATTTTACTTGGGTATTAAGTAAATCAGATGTGGGCAAACCTTTTGCCAAATTAGTGAGTAGCTTTCGAATAACAAGAAAAATGATCATTTGCAATATTCATTGAATCTTGTTAACATGAATTACAAGGAAGAAGACCTGAAGCATGGTTTATTAAAAATTCAAATTTTTAGCAATTTTAGCAAGAGTTTGGCTACTGATGCATTGTTGGAAAAGTAAGACAAAAAGAAAACTTTTGACTTTGCAAATTAACTTGCTTAATCACATGTGTAAGGGAGAAGAATATAGATCCAAACTTTTTCTTACATTTAATAAAACATTTGCAAAATGATTGTGCTAATACCTTGGAACATTTTTTGTTTGGTATTTTCACCTTGAAACTTTGCAAGTTAAAAATGCTTGTAATTTGAAAAATATCTATTGTTTCAAAAATTGGTGTATGTACCAAAGTGAAGGTGTTGGTTGCTCAGTCATGTCCAACTCTGTACGAACCCATGGATTGTAGCCCCTCCCCAGGATCCTCTGTCCCTGGGATTCTCCAGGCAAGAATACTGGAGTAGGTTGCCATTCTCTTCTCCAGGGGATCTTCCTAAACCAGGGATTGAACCTGGGTCTTCTGCATTGCAAGCAGATTGTTTACCAACTGAGTCACAGACCCTTGTACCAAAATTATGATTATTATTGTGGCTCAGAAAATTTGAGATATTATTGAGTAAAGTCATATATTTCTTACAGGTACATGACCATTACAGATTATTGTATTTTTTATTGTGCTCAATTGATTCGCAACTTCCCAGTCTAGTAAACAACTAATTCTCCCAATACTGTTCACAGTGAGTTGAAGCTGCAGCTCTTGCCTATTCAGCAATCTCTTTTAATTTGTAAGCAGTTGTATAAATCTTTCCTGCTTCTAGGGACATAAAGACTCCTATGATGAAGTGGCCAGCATGGTGGCTTAACATGCTGAAGGCTAGCTTTTTCCCTTTATGCATCCTAGGGACTACTGTCTTACTCCTGGCATAGTAGATCAGATTTTTAATTCCATCCAGGGTAATTAACATACTTTAGGATCTCAATACACAATGCAGAATGGTCAGCATTAGCAAAGATGCCTTGTAAATGTTTTCTGAGTGGTAGAAAAGAAAAAGAAATGACCAGCTGCAGCAGGTCTTTGGGAGTTTAATGAGAGTTACCCATTAAACACAACTCCACCTTGGTGAGAGTTATACATATCCACACTCTAAAATTTGAGGTAATGTCTTTATTTTCTGTTTTTCAAAAGCATTCTAAAAAATAGAATAAAGAAAGAGCTGGAATGCCCTTAACCTTCCCAAGACAGCAAATTTTCACTGAGAAAGTTGCATTCCCTAACATATGGGCTTCCCTGGTAGCTCAGACGTCAAAGAATCTGCCTGCATGCATGATACCTGAATTCAATCCCTGGGTTGGGAAGATCTCCTGGAGAAGGAATAGGCTACCCACTCTAGTATTCTTGCCTTCTGTTTTACGGAGAGCAAACTTCCTGGTAGTCACTTAGCTTACAATATGCTGAAAACTCAGAATTGAAAGCTGCCCTGAAATAAGTTTAGTGATGTAACTAAAATGGATGGATATTTGACATATTTGTTATCAACTTTTTATGAAAGCTGAATTTGTCTAGATTTTGCAGAATTTGTCAAGGTTTTGAAATCTTGGCAACCATGGTAAAAATAATTTGGAATCGTTTAAGGAGACTCGAGAACTATGATCAGTATTCAATATTCTATGCTTTAGGCTTCATGTTATTTCATTGGTTTTTCACCAAAATATTGAGACCAATAAATCAATCGCATATGTCATACTTTTTTGAAAAATATGCTTCAATTTTTAGGCCAGTTTTAGGTTCACAGAAAAATGGAGTATAAGGTACAGTGATTTCCCATATATCTCCTACCCCCACATTTTCATAGCTACTCACATTATCAAAATCCCACACCACAGTTTGCTGTAATAGATGGACCTACTGACACATATTATCCCTCTAAGTCTATAGTTTACTTTGGGATTCACTCCTGGTATTGTATATTTTATAGGTTTTGCCTAAGGTTTAATGACATATACCACTCCATGGAATTCTCCAGGCAAGAATACTAGAGTGGGTAGCCATTTTTTCTCCAGTGCATCTTCTCAACCTAAGGGTCAAGCCTGGGTCTCCTGTATTGCTGGCAGATTCTTTAACATCAAAGCCACCAGAGAAGTCCCACCTACTGCTATAGTACCATCCAAAGTAGTTTTGCTGCCCTTAAAAATTCCTCTATGGCAGATTCTTTAACATGTAAGCCACCAGAGAAGCCCCACCCACTGCTATGGTACCATCCAAGTTTTGCTGCCCTTAAAAATTCCTCTGTGCTCCTCTTTTTCATAATTCCTCATCCCAACCCCTGGAAACCACTGATCTTTTTACTGTCTCCATCATTTTGCCTTTTCTAGAATGTTATATAGCTGTAATCACACAGCATGTACCCTTTTCAGATTTACTTATTTCATTCAGTAACACGCATGTAAGTTTCCCCTATGTCTTCATGGTTTGTTGGCTCATTTCTTTTTAGCACTGACTATTTCTCCATTGGATGTACCACAATTTTTTAAATCAATTACCTAATGAAATATACCTGGGTTTCTTCCAAGTTGAGGCAATTATGAATAAAGTTGCAACAAACATTCATGTGCAGATTTTCATGTGCACAAAATTTTTCAACTCCTTTGGGTAAATATCAAGAAGTAGAAAATGCTAGATAGTATAGCAATGTGTAGCCTCATAAGAAACTGCTAATCTGTCTTCAGAAGTGACAGTTTTCATTCCCCAAAGCAATGAATGAAAGTTCCACATACTCGCTAACATTTGGCATTCTTAGTCCTTTGGATTTTGGTCATATGTAAATACTTTTGAAAGTGAGTTCCTTTGATCAGTTCATTTTGGAATATTTTTGTATTAATTCTATTATATATAACAATATGGAGCTAATATGTTAGGATATAGCATATTATAAATACTATAGTTATTGTTAAGTCACTAAATCTTCTCCAACTGTTTTGCATTCTGATGGACTGTAGCCTGCCATACTCCTCTGTCCTTAAGATTTTGAAGGGAAGAATAATGGAATGGTTTGCCATTTCCTTCTCCAGGGGATCTTCCTTATCCAAGGATCAAAACTGTGTCTCCTGCTTTGCAGGCAGATTCTTACCACTGAGCTTTCTGAGAAGAATATTCAAACTACTCTATATTAAAAATATACCAAAGAGTAGAATTGTGTTCTTTTCATATGCTGGCAAGGTTATGCTCAAAATCCTTCAGGCTAGGATTCAACAGTACATGAACTGAGAACTTCCAGATATAGAAATTGGGTTTTGAAGAAGTAGAGGAACCAGACTAGTGCTCCAAATTTGCTGAATCATGGAGAAAGCAAGGGATTTCCAGAAAAAAAAAAAAAAATCTGCTTAACTGACTACACTAAAGCCTTTGACTATGTGGATCACAACAAACTGTGGAAAATTCTTAAAGAGATGGGAGTACCAGACCACCTTACCTGTCTCCTGAAAAACCTGCATGCAGGTCAAGAAGCAATAGAACTGAACATGGAACAACAGATTGGCTCCAAATTGGGAAAGGAGTACGTGAAGTCTGTGTATTGTCACCCTGCTTGTTTAACTTACATGCAGACTACATCATGTGAAATGCTGGGGTTGATGAATCACAAGCTGGAATCAAGATTGCTGAGAGAACTATAAACAACCTCAGATATGCAGATGATACCACTCTAATGGCAGAAAGTGAAGAGGAATTAAAGAACCTCTTGATGAGGGTGAAAGAGAAGAGTGAAAAAGTTGGGTGGAAATTTAACATTTAAAATAAAAAAGAATATCATGGCATCCAGTCCCATCACTTCATGGCAAATAGAAGGAGAAAAAGTGGAAACAGTGACAGATTTTATTTTCTTGGCCTTCAAAATCACTGAGGATGGTGACTGCAGCCATGAAATTCAGAGACATTTGCTCTTTGGAAGGAAAGCTTTGGCAAACATAGCATACTACCAGAGACATCACTTTCTGTGAAAGGTCTGTATAGTCAAAGCTACAGTTTTTCCAGTAGTCGTGTATGGATGTGAGTGTTGGATCATAGAGAAGGTTGAGTCCCGAAGAATTGATGGTTTTGAATTGTGGTCCTGGAGAAGACTCTTGAGTGTCCCTTGGACACCAAGGAGATAAAACCAGTTAATTTAAAGGAAATCAACACTGAATATTCACTGCAAGGATTGTTGTTGAATCTGAAGCTCCAATACTTGGGCCATTTGATGCAGAAAGCCAACTCTGAAAAAGACCCTGATGTTGGGAAAGACTGAAGTCAAAAGAAGGAGGTGGCAGAGGATGAGATGGATAGATATCAGCAATGAACATAAGTTTGAGCAAACTCTGGGAGATAGTGGATGACAGAGGAGCCTGGCATGCTGCAGTCCATTTTATTTCAAAGACTCGGACATGATTTAGTGACTGAACAACAAATAATATAAATATGTGTGTGTTTATATCTATAGGTACATTTCCATGTGGGCATGCTGCCTTTAAATTATAACATTCTTACTTGAATATTTAGCCACAAAAAAGGATAGAAATTTATACTCTTATTCCTATAGATAACAAGTGCCAGATTAAATACACATTTAAGACAAAGAAATGTGTAAACTGTCTGATATAGGACTGTATATGTTTGTATTTAATAACAGGGAAGCAGCTGAGGAAGAAATCTCTGAACTGGTGTCTGATATTAAGTTTTATATCATACTCTTTAGTAACTGGTCCTTTAGCATAGCTTATTCTTTTTCAAGAAAATGCTTGATAGATGCTGCAAATTATCGGTTTGAATGGAGAGAAGCAGGGCAAATCCTCATATGTTTTTGGTTATTACTATCTATTTCTCATTAACCTCTTGATCAACTAGTGGGAGCTACTGATCTGTGTAGTAAAGATGATAAAAATGTCCGTCAGTCTATCAAATTAAAAATATACATCAAAAACTAACTTATAATTAAAGTCAGAGCATGTCACATATTTAATTTAAAAGAAAAAAAAAAAAAACTCCTGGTAATGGTTAACTTTCTCATTTTACTCTTTTATGGAGAGAAGTTGAAAATCACATTAGGTTTAACGCAAGATAATTACTTGTCTGGGTCATTCCTTTAACTATAATTCTAAATGAAAATCAAACCTCTATTATGAGGACATATAAAGAATTCATTGAATAATAAATGCAATAATATCAAGGATTATGTTATTTCTTTATCTTCAATTACACTGACTGTTTCCATTGAAGTATTCAACCAGGGATGGTATATTTCTGTGTGCATGTGTTTATGCATACTGCATCTAGCGAAAAAGAGTCCAGGGTACACAATCTCTTTTGCCAAGGTGCCAGAAGTAACCAAAGACATTGATGCAATTGCTTTGAAACTTGAATATTGTACACAAAAGTCAAATTAATTTTCCCAATAATTATGAATGATATGCTCTAATAATGCATCTGTAACTTGTGTTGTCCTAAGCATGAAAAAGAACTATAAAAATAAAGCTTAGATTATGATGAATGGTTAATTAAAAAAAAAAACTTATTCTTAAAAATATTTGGGGCTAACAATGAGATTACTTTGCTAATTTAAGGATAGTTTCCAATATAATATGGGTGTATTACATATAAACTACAATCCTTTCTAGATATTAAAAATAGATATACACATGTACCCCTATATTTATATACCTACCTTACATCATTGATCAACATATAATTTACATATGCTAATACTGTTGATCTTTTGGTTATTGTGTGATTGATTATCAGTGTACATTTTCTCTGCCTTTCAAAGTGCTTATTCCTCAGGAGTAATATAGGTCTGATGAAGAAAATTAGGTAGCACTAATAAGCAAAATAAAGATAATAAATATAAATAACATTTCAAAGTTATCCACTATTAAAATGTTGATGAATTTACAGGAGTAAGAAACAGTTGTTTGGAGTTAAAGAAATCTGGATTTAAAACCTGATCACGAGCCTATAAGCTCTATTAATTTCGATTAATTTACCTTACCAAAAAAGTTCACATTTATCATGTACACAACAGAAATGATAAACAACACATTTTTGCGAGGACAAAAATGAGAAAATGCAGCTGCTGCATTCAGTTCAGTTCAGTTGCTCAGTCATGTCCAACTCTTTGTGACCCCATGGACCGCAGCCTGCCAGGCTTCCCTGTCCATCACTAACTCCTGGAGCTTACTCAAACTCATGTCTATCGAGTCGGTGATGCCATCCAATCATCTCATCCTCTGTCATCCCCTTCTCCTCCCACCTTCAATCTTTCCCAGCATCAGGGTCTTTTCAAATGAGTCAGTTCTTTGTATCAGGTGGCCAAAGTATTGGAGCTTCAGCTTCATGGCATCAGTCCTTCCAGTAAATATTCAGGACTGATTTCCTTTAGGATAGACAGGTTGAATCTCCTTCCAGTCCAAGGGACTCTCAAGAGTCTTCTCCAGCACCACAAAGCAAAAGTATATAGGGACAAAAATATATTTTCAAATTAGTGTTCTCATATTCTTGGGGTAATTATCAGGGATGCAACTGCAATATCATATGGTAGCTCCATTTTTAATATTTTTGAAAATCTCCATAGTGTTTTCCATAGTAACTTCACCCATTTACATTTGCATAACAGTTTATGAGAGTTCCTTTTCTCTGTATCCTCATCAACATTTGTTATTTGTTGCCTTTTTGATAATAGCCATTTTGATAGGTGTGAGTTGGTAGCTTAATGTGGTTTTGATTTTTATTTCTCTGATGATTAATGATGTTGAGCATCTTCTCATATGTCTATTGTCATCTATATGTCATCTTTGAAAAAATGCATACAGGTATTCGGCCCATTTTTTGTTTGTTTGTTTTGTTTTGCTTTTTATTTATTTTTTTTTGGTTTTTATTTTTTTTTAATTTTATTTTATTTTTAAACTTTACATAACTGTATTAGTTTTGCCAAATATTTAATTGAGTTTTTTTGATGTTATATGCATTCATTTTATATTTTGTATATCAAAGTGTATATCAATTGCAAATGTATTCACCTGTTCAGTACACATCCTTTTCATTTTGTTCATAATTCCCTTTTCTGTGAAAAAGCTTCTTAGTTTGATATAGCATCATTTATTTATTTTCAACTTTGTTTCCCTTGCCTGAGGACACATATCCAAAAAAAGGCTATTGAAACCAATATCAAAGAACAATCTGCTTATGTTTGTTCTAGAAGTTTTATGGTTTCAGGTCTTGCATTCAAGTCCTTAATCCAATTTGAGGTTATTTTTGTTTGTTGTATGAGAAATTATTTCAGATTTTTTTTTCCCTTGCATTTACCTGTCCAGTTTTCCCAACACCTTTTATTGAGAGTCCATTTTTTCATCATTGCATTTTCTTGCCTCTTTTGCAATAGGTTAATTGTGTTTATAAGTACTGCTTCATTTCTGGACTCTATTCTGTTCCATCAATTCACGTGTCTGCTTTTTGCCAGTACCATACTACTTTGATGACTGGAGGTTTATAGTATAGTTTGACATCCTGGTGCATGATACCTCCAAATTTGCTCTTCTTTCTAAGATATTTAGTAATTAAGGGTCTTTTGTGTTTACCTACAAAGATAAAATTTATTTGTTCTAGTTAAAGAGGAGGAATCAGTATTTTTTTTTTAATTTTCTGTTCCATTTTTTTCTCACACTCTGTTCTCTGTGATTTGTTATATATTTTTTTCTGTTTCTTGTGACTTGTTATTATTTCAATACTCTGAACATTGGTGATGTTCTCTAAATGTTAAAGTGTCAGTAATTTCATGTATCTTAACAGAAATATTAGTATGTATTGCTTGATCAGAAACAGGGGACTGGGTATATCATAAATATACTCACATCTTTCTCTGAATAGATTTCATTTGTGGCCTGAGTTTTAATAAGAAGCCCATATTTGACAATGTTTTGTCAAATCCATGGTGAAAACTCCACATATTTGGCCAGGCTATTGGCTGACTACTGTCTGCTGTATCGTCATGCATTGTTCTTTGAGCATATCAGAATTCAGTAAAGATACATGAAGTTTGAGATTCTAGCTAGAAGATTAACTCAAACTTTATATAGGTTATATATTAATAGAAACAATATATATGTGTAGAAGTAAAATGAAGTAGTAATTTCATTGCTACTGGTTTTTCAAATGTTTAAAGTTACAAATGTGGTAAAGAGACAGAAGAATTCAATCAATGATTCGAAACAAAAGTAATAGATTTGTAGGCAATTAGACATTCAATTGAATTATTGTACATCATCATTGCTGTTTACTTAACCTTTTTTTTTAAATACCATCCATTTTGTTGGTATACTCATGAGCTGTTTTGTGTATCATCACTTCTTTAAACATTTTCCGTCTTTGCTCTGGATCATATTCCTTCCTATCTTCTTATAAACCTTATACTGAAATATCGAATCCTGATCTTCACTTTTTCCATGTCTACTATCATTCCTAAAAGCATTCAAATATGTATAAATATTTACTACCTAAAAAAAGGTGAAACAGACATATTTAAAAGTTTCACAATGCTCCTTTTTACAGGTATTGTCTTCATTACTGTTTTATCTTTGAGGATATTAAGATTCAGAGATGGTAAGGGCCTTGTTCCAGGTCACAAGGAGAAGCACCACTGACATTGAAACTGTGGGCTATAGGGTTACAAAGTCAGTTTTCCTTCCAGTACTTCATATGACATATTGTCTCTATCAAATGTAGTATTGTACTACTGGTTTTATTGAATACAGTGTATGACGATACCAAGGAGCTAATTTGTCTAAGAAAGCTCTGAAATTTGCAAAATGCTTTAATCTTTTCTTAAAGGAATCATACCAGCATGGTACTACCTGGTTCAGTGAGTCATATTTTTCTGTAATTCAAATACACTTCTTAACTAATTCTCCTTGTGAAAAGGAGATGAAGAATTACACCAGCTGCAATACATTGTGCCCAATTTCTGTGAATTAGCATGAAGACTAAAATTCCTAGAAAATTGATGGTTGGTGGAATTTACATAATTTTGGTCATATTAAGAACTTCCAGTTATTTAAATATAATTTGTCCCTTTCTGCTATAATATCATGCCTTTTTTTGTGAAATGAAGCTAACAGCTGAGGCCGAATTCATTTAAATTCTATTATACAGTCAGTGAGCAATTGATAAGTATCTCTTCCATAAAAATGATCCTTTGAGGATGAATTATCTATGCTAATGTGACTTATTAATGTAGTCATCTTTTATAGACCACTAGAAATTCCCTCACATATATATTTTTTTCATAGTAAATTAACTATATGTTTCTAAGTCATCTAGATACATGTATTGCTTTTTTGGTTCTAGTACATTCTAGTACACATAAAATGAAGAAGAGTATTTTCAATTATGTGTTACTTTCTGAATTCTCATCAAAATTTACTTTTAACCTGTGATTGTCATCCATATTAAGGAACTATAAATTATCTAGCTATGTCTGTAATCTTTCTATTTTTCTTCCTTAAGCTCTGTTGGAAAAATTGTTTCTTCCATCCAAAGAGAATTTTCTACCTGTATTCTGTAACTCACCCCTCCTCTACCTTTTTATTCTGGATGCATCAATTACTCCCTCTTACAGCTTCAACTTTACCTGTGTGTTCCTGCTTTCCCTTCAACATATACACACGCTTCTTCATTTAAAATAGCAAATGCTTCTAAATATCTAAGCTAACCTTGTATGTCGCTCTAGAAACTTATTTATATTTCTGTTTTTTTGCTGACAGCTTCTATGTTCTTTTTATATACTGCCTAACTTTGTTTTTGCCTAATAGTCTAACTTCTTAACATGCCATATACAATTTAGCATGGAGCAGATAAACAATATCTAGATGTAGGATGACGATAGCTTTGAGTGGGTCATCGGTAATAAAGAAAGAAATGGTCAGATTTGGCAAATATTTTAGAAATAGAATCAAGAGAACTTGGTCATGAATTTTATGAGGGATAAGGCTGCTAATGCAGTAGAAAAGTATCAAGAAGGGATTCCAGAGTACTCGGTGGGCAAAAACAGTAAGGCACAGGAGAACATGTTTGTACTAGAAATGCCAAGAGTTCACCTTTGTCATCATTTTTTGAGATAGATACCTAAGAATATTCCAAGTGAAATTAGATTCTGAAGCTCAGAAGAAAAATCACTTATAAACACACATCTTGGAGATGTTAGGGTTAATTTTTTTTTTTAATTTTAGAAATAGAATCAATGGCCTAAAGTAGGCCATCATGAATGAGGATAGAATTGTGCCTGTAACTGGCCCATTAGAAGTGTCCCAATTATAATTCATGTTCTAGATGTAATATTTACTTACATCAAACAAATAAAAACCCTTATTTGAAAATGTCAGAATTTTATTTGGGCATTTAATGTGTCAGACTAAAAATCTTCAGGTCATTATCAGGCTCTTCTATTTCAATCACAACCACACCTATCTATCATTCACTTCTGCCAACACTTCTTTCAAACATGTTTCAACAGTTCCATTGTTATGACCCTTGTTCAAGCTACTGTTCTCCATGTAGGAGTCAGAGAAAGACTTTCAACAGAGAGATAAAATCAAGTTACTTTAACCTTAGTTTACTAGGAATTTGTATCATGAATGAGTGTTGAAATTTCTCAAATGATTTTTCTGTATCTGTTGATATGATTATGCATTTTTTTTCTTCTTTAGCTTGTTGGCATGAAGGATTATGTTAATATTTCAGTGTTGAACCACCCTTGCATACCTGGGATAAACCCTCTTGGTTGTGGCAGTTTCTTACTATTTTGTTGAGGGTTTTTACATACGTGTTCATGAGAGATACTGGCCTAGAGTGTTCTCAAATTGTCTTTGTTTTTGATCTTGTAGTGATACTGGCCTTATAAAATGAGTCAGGAGATTTTTCTCTCTGCTTCTGTCTTTGGAAAGATATTGTGGAGAATTGGTACCCTTACTAGGCTTTTACTATTTTCTGATTGCTAACTTGCTCAATATTCATATGTTTGTTTGTTTATTACCTTTCCTTCCTCCTCAGGATTGTGGGCTCAATGAGATTAAGGTTCAATCCATTTTGATCACTTTAGCTTTACTGCTAGTACAATATTGGACACAAAGGAGGCATTCAAATGTTTGTGAAAAATAAATAAAAGAGGGTATATTTAATAAGTGCATACATGCACTTAATATTAATCTATTTATTTAATAAATGTTTATTCATTAGCCACATCAACCATTTTTTAAAATGAGGTACAAAATGGAAGATTTTCAACTTCCTTAAATCCGGAGTGTGAACAGCAATTTAAAACTTCCTGTTGATGAATAGCTTTGTGATTGTACAATACTGCCCCCTACTACTTCAGGTCTTTGTCAAATCACCCTAAATTTATTTTCAAAGGTTTAGAGATAAACTTCTTGGAAAAATTTTTTCTATTTGTCACAGATGTATCTGAAATGTAAGTTTATTATTTTACTGGCCTGTACAAGAGTTTTCCATGGCAGAGTTTTGTTCCATTGGATAATTAAGATGATAAAATACAAGAGATTTTGCTGAGTTCAGTGAATGCTACTTATATTTCAATGAGCATTAATGAGCTTTGTAATTGTCCCATGGAGCAAAATTCATATCTCATTAGATTGATTCCCAAAATGTCTAAAGGTGAGCAGACACAGCTATAGACATGTAAGGTAATTTCCTACTTAATTAGTTCTTTACTTGACACCACAGACACATATCCAGAATTACGGCTTGAAATGGCAAACTTGTTTTTGTTGTGACAAGTCAATGAAATGGTAGAATTCACAAAGAGCTTCTGTGAGCAGTTTAAGCCCATTCTCTGTTATGTTAATAAATTGGCATGTTATGACTTGATTCACAGAAAAGAGAATATAAAGACCAAGAGTTAAAAGATTCTTAACTTGAACTGACATTGCTTTATATTTTATATAAAATATAGTATTAGAAGTACCACATGCATTTATTCAGATGCACACATCAGTGGTATTGGTTGTTTTCGTTAACTGAGTGATATTGCCAAGTGGTAGGACATCTGGATGTCCAAGATGGAAGTGTCAGCAATTTGCTCCTGAGGACTATTTCCTTGACATGCATATTGCTGCTTTTTTTATATGTTCTCCCTTAACCTTCCACTGGGTGGGTACATCTTTGGTACCTCTTTCTCTTCTGATAAGAAAGTAAGTCATATGAGATGATTTCACCCTTCTGACTTCATTTAATTTCAGTTACCTCTGCAAAGTCCATATCTTCAAATGCAGTCATATTGCATGGCACTGGAGTTTAGGGCTTCAACATATTAATACAAAGGAAACAATTCAGTCTGGAATTTGCTAAATATCACACTGGAAATAAGTGGAAGATCAGTAATTTGAATTCAGCTCTTTTTATCTTCAAAGTCTAGATTCCCATTCTGTATTCTCCATAATGTAAACTTGCATGGGATTCAGAGTAATGGGTATAATGCTAAAAAACATTGATATATTTGAAGTGTTAAATGCAGTCATTACAACAAATGAAGAAAATTTTCTATTTATCTGGTAGTTTTTAAGTTCTCAGCACTTTTAAAAAGATTTCTTATATGTAATAAAGAAACCCAAGCAGGAATATGCTGATCAATCTTAGTTATTAATTGTACCTGCATGTGGAACATTAATCTTCAGGAAGTTTTCAAGTTCACTATTTTAAACTGGTTATGTAATATTGCTCCCAACATATATTTTCAAAGATGACAATCTAGTTGCTATTGTCACTTAGTATAACTAAGAGGTAGAAAGTTTGAAGTAAAATTCTTATTACCAGTGGTTAATAAACTATGTCTCATAAGAATATAGAAAACAGGGGTTTCTTTAGAATTGTGCTATCATCTTGGGGTAAGCTTACAAGACAACTGGTCTATTTAAAGTAGAAAAATAGCCTTTTGGAACTCTGATTATTAAACTTCAAGCTTTTCTAAGCCTGGATAGCCCATTGCCACATGTACATAAAGCTCACCCACACACCAAATTAATAGTGAAAATCTGTGAAATTTTCCATAGAGTTCAGAGAGTTTTGAGTTTTAATCACAACTCTTTAAATATGTGGTTATTCATACGGAGACCTATGAAGTGTCACTGAACACTGAAAAATCCTTATATTTATTAAAGTATTATAATGGGCTTTTGGACACAAAGAAATTTAATTCCCTATTCTCATACTACCATGTTTCCGGAAAGCTACATACAGTTTCTAAGTCCCAAATTGTAAGAATAATGAAAGAAAGTAACTATTCATCTAATAGGGAATTATATCCTCTAGCATGGTTCCTGGAGCATAGTAAATGCTTGGCTTAATCAATAGTAAATGAACATAGTTATTATGGTAGTTTATAATTTTCAGTTTGATTTTCTAACTATTTAGTTAAAGTCTGTCTCCATCTCTTGAGGCAAGTCCCATGGGTTTACAGACTTTTTTTTTTTTGCATAGCACACTCTTGGTATTTTATATAGAGAAGGTCCAATAAATGACTGTTAAATAATAATTAATGATTGAATTTTTAATTTGCATATTATATTTGTAGATAACAGAGTAAAATATACACACACTAATAAAATAGCCTATTTAAAGAAGCCAACTACTATGAAAAAATAAAATGAGCAGAAGAGGTCAAACAGGTCTGGGCTAGGTAAATATAAGACAGAGAGTAGTAACTCTTTCTGTGAAACTGAGAAGTGAGTGAAACAGTTGGGAGCTGAGGAAGTCAAAGAATGTTTGAAGAATGTCTCTTCTAAGTAGAGAGAATGGCTACAACAAGACATAAAATAAAGACAGCAAGGAAGACAGAAGGATTTCAGAGTAATAAAGGGTAAAAGTAGAATAGGTGAAGTCACACAGTCAGAGAGATTACATTTTAAATGCTGAAGGCTGTAATCTAATTCTATAAGCTAGAAAATATTGGCTTCCAATTATGCTATTATCTCTTTAGGGCATTTGCTATTACTTATTATATTTCTAGTGCATGTCATTGCATCTGCCACAGAGTAGTTGACTGATGAAACTGAAGGACGACTCAATCACTAGGATACTGATTATGTAATTTCTGTGCCAAAAACAAAACCTGATTTCTAAAACTGATTATCTAAAATATCAAATATTTTATTCATTAATAAGCTTTTTTTGTATTAATACATTTTGATGGCTATGGCTTTGTCAGTTTTGTAGGAAATATCTCAGAGATACTATGGGTAGAACAATAGAGGAAAAGATTCCCATACAGCTCTACACAAAAAGAGAAAGGGAAAAAAGAGAGAGAAAGACAGAGATGGAGGGAGAGAGAGAGCAAATGAGAAGATATTTTGTCAATTTTTAAGTACAGTCCCTCTTTGTATTGGCAAGGGATTGGTTCTAGAACCTAGCCAAGATGAAAAAATCTGCAGATATTCAAGTCTCATAATCAGCCCTCTCTATTTGCACCCACAACTTCAACTAACTTTGGATCATAACATAGGTAGTACATGATCCAGGGTTTGTTGTGTCTGAGGACAGGGAGGGCTAACTGTACAGATTTGGTTTTAAAAATCACAGTCTGTCTTTGTTTATCTTCAATTAGGTTTTTGAAAATGATATAAGTAAAATCCAATCCAACTTGTTTGGAAGTTTCAATTATCACCCTCTATTTTATTCTCTCAAAGTAAAAGAGAAACATCTTCGTGCATTACTGGAAATATATCCCATGCCCATCATAAATAGGAGCCAAAGCTGATTGGCTATATATATATATATATATATGTAATTGGTAAGTTGAAACACTAATCTGATATATGGGTAGATATTTTTGTTAAGATATGAAATATTTCCATAATTGCAATTTTCTTAGGGCCCTGAAAGAGATGGGAATACCAGACCACCTGACCTGCCTCTTGAGAAACCTATATGCAGGTCAGGAAGCAACAGTTAGAACTGGACATGGCACAGCAAACTGGTTGCAAATAGGAAAAAGGAGTACATCAAGGCTGTATATTGTCACCCTGCTTATTTAACTTATATACAGAGTACCTCATGAGAAATGCTAGGCTGGAAGAAGCACAAGCTGGAATTAAGATTGCCAGGAGAAATATCAATCACCTCAGATATGCAGATGACACCACCCTTATGGCATAAAGTGAAGAGGAACTAAAAAGCCTCTTGATGAAAGTGAAAGAGGAGAGTGAAAAAGTTGGCTTAAAGCTCAACATTCAGAAAACAAAGATCATGGCATCTGGCCCCATCACTTCATGGGAAATAGATGGGGAAAGAGTGGAAACAGTGTCAGACTTTATTTTGGGGGGGGGTTCCAAAATCACTGCACATGGTGATTGCAGCCATGAAATTAAAAGATGCTTACTCCTTGGAAGGAAAGTTATGACCAACCTAGATAGCATATTCAAAAGCAGAGACATTACTTTGCCAACAAAGATCCGTCTTGTCAAGGCTATGGTTTTTCCAGTGGTCATGTATGGATGTGAGAGTTGGACTGTGAAGAAAGCTGAGCACCAAAGAATTGATGCTTTTTAACTGTGGTGTTTGAGAAGACTCTTGAGAGCCCCTTGGACTGCAAGGAGATCCAACCAGTCCATCCTAAAGGAGATCAGTCCTGGGTGTTCTTTGAAAGGACTGATGCTAAAGCTGAAACTCCAATACTTTGGCCACCTCACACGAAGAGTTGACTCATTGGAAAAGACCCTGATGCTGGGAGGGATTGGGGGCAGGAGAAGAAGGGGACGACAGAGGATGAGATGGCTGGATGGCATCACTGACTTGATGGACATGAGTTTGAGTAAACTCCAGGAAATGGTGATGGACAGGGAGGCCTGGCGTGCTGCGATTCATGGGGTCACAAAGAGTCAGACACGACTGAAAGACTGAACTGAAGTGAACGGAACTGTATATTTCTCCATACATAGATAGCAATAGGATTTACATATTTGAGAAAAAGATAGTTTCATGAGCAAGTTTAATTCAACTTTACAATATTATAAATTATAGCATAACTAAAAAGGTGTTTTCTATGAGATTAGATAATATTATGGTGACTTGGGAATATTATAGCATTTCAGAGTTTTTTTGTTCTTAGATTTCCTCAGATATGAAGGTGATATATGTTTTTTAACTTATTACTTTACATTGGTATATAGTTGATTAACAGTGTGATAGTCAGGTGTACAGCAAAGTGATTCAGTTATATTATACATATACATATATATTGTTCTTGTTTTTCAGTTGCCCAGTCGTGTCTGACTCTTTGTGATCCCATGGACTGCAACATGCCAGGCCTCCCTGACCCTCATCATCTTCTGAGTTTGTCCAAATTCATGTTCACTGCATCGATGATGCTGGCCAGCCATTTCATTCTCTGATTCCCTCTTCTACTTCTGCCCTCAATCTTTCCCAGCATCAGGGATTTTCCAATGAGTTGTCTGTTTGCATCAGATGAACAAAATAGAGGAGCTTCAGCTTCAGCATCCATCCTTCCAGTGAGTATTAGGGGTTGATCTCCTTTAAGATTAACTGGTTTGATCTCCTTCCTATCCAAGGGACTTCCAGGAGTCTTCTCCAGCACCTCAGTTGGAAGGCATCAATTCTTTGGCATTCTGCTTTCTTTATGGTCCATTCTGCTTTCTTATGGTCCATTCTGCTTTCTTATGGTCCATTCTGCTTTCTTATGGTGTGTGACCACTGGAAAGACCATAACCTTGACTATAGGGACCTTTGTCAGCAGAGTAGGTTTGTCATTGATTCCCTGCCAAGAAACAATTGTCTTCTGATTTCATGGCTGCAGTTACCATCTGCAGTGATTTTGGAATCCAAGAAGATGAAATCTGTCAGTACTTCCACCTTTCCCCCTCTGTTTGCTGTGCAGTAATGGGACCATAATCTTAATTTTTTTAAAAAATATTTAGTCATAAGCCAGCACTTTCACTTTCCTCCTTGACCCTTATCAAGAGGCTCTTTAGTTCCTTTTCACTTTCTTCCGTTAGAGTGGTATCATCCACATATCTGAAGCTCTTGATGTTTCTCCTGCCTATCTTGATTCCAGCTTGTAACTCATCCAGCCCAGCAATATATATGTGTATACATTTTTTCTCAAATTCTTTTTCCAATTTAGATGGTTAAATAATTTTGAGCAGAGTTCACTGTGTTATAATAGTAAGTCTTTGTTGGCTATCCATTTTAAATATAGCAGTGTATACATGTCAATTGGAGAAGGAAATGGCAAAGCACTCCAGTATGCTTGCCTGGAAAATCCCATGGACCAAGGAGACCAAACTATGACAATTTAACTTCTTCTTTTCCAATTTTATATTATTTCTTTTCCTTCTCTGATTGCCATAGCTAGGACTTCCAAAATTATGTTGAGTAAAAGTGATGAGGGTGGATATCCTTGTTTTGTTCCTAATAATAGAGAAAATGCTTTTAGCTCTTCAGCATAGAGTATGATGTTAGCTGTAGGTGTGTTGTATATTGCCTTAATCATGTTGAGGTATGTTCACTCTATGCCCAATTTTTAGAAAGTTTTTATCACAAACGTGTGTTGAATTTTGTCAAAAGCTTTTTCTGCACTTAGTGAGATAATCATATGTTTTGTAATTACTCAGTTTGTTGGTATGGCATATCACACTGATTCATCTGTAGATATTGAAAAATCTTTGCATCCCTGGGATAAATATCACTTGTGATCAGTGATCATGATTGGTGTATGATACTTTTAATGTGTTGTTAAATTCAGATTGTTAGTATTTTGTGGATGATATTTCCATCTATAAACACCTATTATATTGTTAAATATTATCAATTATTTGTAATTAATTGTGCATAGAATAAATTTATATATAATAAATATAACAACAATGAATTACTGATTAATACATTAATATTTAATAAATATTATAGTATTGTAATACAATTATTTGTTGCTGCTGCTGCTAAGTTGCTTCACTCATGTCCGACTGTGTGCGACCCCATAGACTGCAGCCCACCAGGCTCCACCATCCCTGGCATTCTCCAGGCAAGAACATTGGAGTGGGTTGCCATTTCCTTCTCCAATGCATGCAAGTGAAAAGTGAAAAGTGAAAAGTGGAGTTGCTCAGTCTTGTCCAACTCTTAGCGACCCCATGGACTGCAGCCCACAAGGCTCCTCCGTCCATGGGATTTTCCAGGCAAGAGTACTGGAGTGGGTTGCCAGTGCCTTCTCCGAATTATTTGTTAATATAATGCAATTAATATAATTTTATATTAATATGCTAATTAATACATTATTGTTATTATGTAATATTTATTAGTAATTATGATAAATATTGTATAAATATGGTATTAATAAATTGCTATTAATAAAGAAATCTATATTCATCACTGATATTGAATTGTAATTTTCTTTTCTTGTGGTATATTTCTCAGATTTTGGTAGCAAGGTGATGGTTGCCTCATAGAATGAGTTTGGGAGTTTTCCTTCCTCTGCAATTTTTTGAAACAGTTTCAGAAAGATAAGTATTAGCACTTCTCTAGATGTTTCATAGAATTCACCTGTAAAGTCATCAGTCCCTGGACTTTTGTTTGTTGTAAGACTTTTAATCATAATTTGTTATTGGTTTGTTCATATTTTCTATTTCTTTCTGGTTCAGTCTTGGAAGGTTGTATATTTCTGAGAATTATCAATTTCTTCTACGTTGTCCATTGTTTTGGCTTACAGTTGCATGTAGTAGTCTCTTATTATCCTTTGTATCTGATGAACCTGGCTCACGACTTATCAATTCCATTTATATTTTTAAACAACCAGTTTTTAGTTTCATTAATCTTTGCTATTGTTTCCTTTCTTTCTATTGCATTTATTACTGCTTTGTTTTTTCATGATTTATTTCCTTCTACTAGCTTTAGGTTTTGCTTGGTCTTCTTTTCTGAATGCTTTAGGTATATAGTTAAGTTGTTTGAAATTTTTCTTGTTTCCTAAGGTAAGATTAAAGTGTTAGTCACTCAGTTGTGTCTGACTCTTTGAGACCCCATGGACTGTAGCCCACGAGGCTCCTCTGTCCATGAGATTCTGCAGGCAAGAATACTGAAGTGGGGTACCATTCCCTTTTCCAGGGTGCCTTCCCAACCCAGAGATCGAACCTGGCTCTCCCATATTGCAGGTGGATTCTTTACCACCCGAGCCACCAGAGAAGCCCCAAGGTAAGATTGTGCTGTTATAAACTTCCCTCTTAGAACTGTTTTTGCTGAATCCCATAGATTTTTGTATCATTGCACTTTCATTTTAATTTGTTTCTAAGTATCTTTAAAATTTCCTCTTTGATTTTTTCAGTGATCCATTGGTTGTTTAGTAACATATTGCTTAGCCTCCATGTGTTTTTGTTTTTTAATTTTTTTTTTATTTTTATTTTTTTTTTTTTGCCTGTAGTTGATTTCTAATCTCATAGGACTGTGGTCAGAAAAGATGCTTGAAATGATTGCAACTTTCTTAAAATTTACTGAGCTTCACTCTTTGGCCCAGCATGTAGTCATATCTGGACATATGACTGTGTTCTGTGTTCACTTGAGAAGAATGTGTATTCTGCTGTTTTTGGATGGAATGCTCTTTACGTATCATTAAATTATTTTGGTCTAATCTGTCATTTAAGTCCTGAGTTTTCTTATTGATTTTATGTCTGGATAAGCTATCCTTTTATGAAAGTGGGGTATTAAGTTTCCTCATCATTGTGGTGTTACTGTTGATTTCTCCCTTTATGGCTGTTAGTATTTGCCTTATGTATTGAGGTGCTCCTATGTTGGGTGCACATATATTTACACTTGCTATTTCTTCTTCTTGGGTTAAAACTTTGATAATTCTATAACATCTTTCTTTGTTTCTTATAACAGTCTTTATTTTAAAGTCTATTTTGTCTGACATGAGTATTGCTACCCCAGCTTTCTTTTGATGTCCATTTGAATGAAATATCTTTTTTTTTTTCATCCCCTTAGTTTTATTTTTAGTCTGTAGAGGTCCCTGGGTCTGAATTGAGTCTCTTATAGACAACATATACATATATGTGTATATATATATGCCTGTGTGTGTGTATACACATATATATCTCATTCTGTAGCCAAACAGTCATTCTATGTCTTCTTTTGTTTGGAGCATTGAATCCATTTACATTTAAGGTAATTATGGACAGGTATGCTTGTGTGTTCCTCTTGCCTTTTTCTTAATTGTTTTGAATTCGTTTTTGTAAGTCTTTTTTCTTCCCTTCCTCTGTTCTCTTCTCTTATGGTTTGATGACCATCTTTAGACTTGTGTTTGGGTGACTTTTTCCTTTTTCTGTGTGTATCTATTGTAGCTTTGGGGTTTGTTCCCATGAGGCTGTGTTATAACAGTCTATACATGAAAAAGCTTGTTTTAAGTTGCTGGTCTCTTTCCCACCTAGAGGAGTTGTTCTAGCCTTCATTAAAAAGTTCATCTGGTTGTGTGAATTTTCTTAGCTTTTACTTGTCTGTAATTTAAAAAATTTTTTTCCATCAAATCTGAATGAGAAGCTTACTGGGTAGAGTATTCTTGGTTGTAACTTTTTCCCCTTCACTATTTTAACCATATTGTGCTACTTCATTCTGGCCTGCAGAGTTGCCACTGAGAAAACAGCCAATAAACTTACATGAGTTTCTCTGTGTATTACTTGTTATTTTTCACTTGCTGCTTTTAATATTTTTTTCCTTGGCTTTAATTTTTGTCAATTTGATTATTATGCATCTCAGCATTTTCATCCTTGAATTTATCCTGGCTGGGGCTCTGCGTTTTCTGGACTTGGGTAACTATTTCTTCCTCTCCTTAGGGAAATTTTCAACTAATATCTTTTCAAATATTTTATCAAGTCCTTTCTCTCTTCTCCTTCTGGAATCCCTATAAAGTGAATGTTGGTGCATTTAATATTTTCTCAGAGGACCTCAGACTGATTTCATTTCTTTTCATCCCTTTTCTTTCTTTTCTTCAGTGGCAGTGATTTCCACCATCCTGTCTTCAAAGCCACTTACTGTTCTGCCTGTTAGTCTGCTAATGATTCCTGCTAGTGGATTTTTTCATTTTACTTATCACATTATTAATTTGTTTGTTTGTTTTAGTTCTTCTAGATATTTGTTAAAAATTTCATGCATCTTCTCACCCCTTTCTTCCATTTTTTTTTTTCCAAGATCCTTTTCTATCACTATTCTGAATTATTTTGCTTAAAGTTGCTTATCTCTACTTCCTACAGTTTTCTGTGATTGTGATTGGTTTTCATTTTGGGGATTGTGGGATTATAATTCTTGCTTCAGTTCTTACTCTTCTGATGGACAAAAGGCCTATTCAAGTTTCCTTTTGGGAGGAAATGGCTGTGGGGAAAACTGGGTCTTACTCTCAGTAAATCATTAATCCACTTTTATGCTGATGGGTGGGGCTGTGCTCCATCCCTTTAAGTTGTTTGGCCTGAGCTGGATCAGTCCTGGACTCTACAGGCTGTATGATAGGGCTAAAGGTGACCTGCTAAATGACTTCGGCCATGAAATTAAAAGATGCATGCACCTTGTAAGAAAATCTATACAATGCTAGGCAACATTTAAAAAGCAGACATTGCATTGCAGTCAAAGCTATGGTTTTTATAGTAGTCACACATGAATGTGAGAACTGAACATAAAGAAGGCTGGGTGCCAAAGAATTGGGCTTTCAAACTGTGGTGCTGGAGAAGACTCTTGAGAGTCCCCTGAACTGCAAGGAGATCCAACCAGTACATCATGAAGGAGATCAGTCCTGGGTGTTCATTGGAAGGACCGATGCTAAAACTGAAACTCCAATACTTTGGCCACCTCATGCAAAGAGTTGACTCATTGGAAAAGACCCTGATGCTGGGAGGGATTGGGAGCAGGAGAAGAAGGGGATGACAGAGGATGAGATGGCTGAATGGCATCACTGAATCAATGGACATGAGTTTGAGTGAACGCCGGGAGTTGGTGATGGACAGGGAGTCCTGGCGTGCTGTGATTTATGGGGTCACAAAGAGTCGGGAACGACTGAGCAACTGAACTGAGTTGATACTCTGATGGAGAAGGATAAGAGGCTTATGGAAGCTTCCTGATCTGAGAGACTGATTGAGGAGGAAACTGGCTCTTGTTCTCATGGAAGGGGCCATGCTTAGTTCAGTTCAGTTCAGTCACTCAGTCATGTCCGAATCTTTGCAACCCCGTGTATTGCAGCAGGCCAGACCTCTCTGTCCATCACCAACTCCCAGAGTTCACTCAGACTCATGTCCATCGAGTCGGTGATGCCATCCATCCATCTCATCCTCTGTCATCCCCTTTTCTTCCTGCTCCCAATCCCTCCCAGCATCAAAGTCTTTTCCAATGAGTCAACTCTTCACATGAGGTGGCCAAAGTACTGGAGTTTCAGCTTTAGCATCATTCCTTCCAAAAAACACCCAGGACTGATCTTCTTTAGAATGGACTGGTTGGATCTCCTTGCAGTCAAAGGGTCTCTCAAGAGTCTTCTCCAACACTACAGTTCAAAGCATCAATTCTTCAGCGCTCAGCTTGCTTCACAGTCCAACTCTCACATCGATACATGACTACTGGAAAAACCATAGCCTTGACTAGATGGGCCTTTGTTGGCAAAATAATGTCTCTGCTTTTGAATATGTTATCTAGCTTGGTCATAACTGTCCTTCCAAGGAGTAAGCGTCTTTTAATTTCATGGCTGCAATCACGATCTGTAGTGATTTTGGGGCCCAGAAAAATAAAGTCTGACATGGTTACCAGTGTTACCCATCTATTTCCCATGAAGTGACAGGACCAGATGCCATAATCTTTGTTTTCTGAATGTTGAGCTTTAAGCCAACTTTTTCACTCTCCACTTTCACTTTCATCAAGAGGATTTTTAGTTCCTCTTCACTTTCTGCTCTAAGGGTGGTGTCATCTGCATAGCAGAGGTTATTGATATTTTTCCTGGCAATCTTGATTCCAGCTTGTGCTTCTTCCAGCCCAGCGTTTCTCATGATGTACTCTGCATATAAGTTAAATAAGCAGGGTGACAATATACAGCCTTGACGTACTCCTTTTCCTATTTGGAACCAGTCTGTTATTCCATGTCCAGTTCTAACTGCTGCTTCCTGACCTGCATATAGGTTTCTCAAAAGGCAGGTCAGGTAGTCTGGTATTCCCATCTCCTTCTGAATTTCCCACAGTTTATTGTGATCCACACAGTCAAAGGATTTGGCATAGTCAAGAAGCAGAAATAGACGTTTTTCTGGAACTCTCTTGCTTTTTCCATGATCCCGCAGATGTTGGCAATTTGGTCTCTGGTTCCTCTGCCTTTTCTAAAACCAGCTTGAACATCTGGAAGTTCATGGTTCACGTACTTCTGAAGCCTGGCTTAGAGAATTTTGAGTATTACTTTACTAGCGTGTGCTACTGCTAAGTCACTACAGTTGTGTCCAACTCTGTGCGACCCCCCATAGACGGCAGCCCACCAGGCTCCCCCGTCCCTGGGATTCTCCAGGCAAGAACATTGTAGTGGGTTGCCATTTCCTTCTCCAATGTGTGAAAGTGAAGAGTGAAAGGGAAGTCGCTCAGTTGTATCCGACTCTTAGCGACCCCATGGACTGCAGCCTACCAGGCTCCTCTGTCCATGGGATTTTCCAGGCAAGAGTACTGGAGTGAGGTGCCATTGCCTTCTCTGTACTAGCCTGTGAGATGAGTGCAATTGTGTGGTAGTTTGAGCATTCTTTGGCATTGCCTTTCTTTGGGATCAGAATGGAAACTGGCCTTTTCCAGTCCTGTGGCCACTGCTGAGTTTTCCAAATTTGCTGGCATATTGAGTGCAGCACTTTCACAGCATCATCTTTCAGGATTTGAAATAGCTCAACTGCAATTCCATCACATCCACTAACTTTGTTCGTAGTGATGCTTTCTAAGGCCCACTTGACTTCACATTCCAGGATGTCTGGTTCTAGTTGAGTGATCACACCATCGTGTTTATCTTGGTTGTGAAGAGCTTTTCTGTACAGTTCTTCTGTGTATTCTTGCCACATCTTCTTAATATCTTCTGCTTCTGTTAGTTCCATACCATTTCTGTCCTTTATCGAGCCCATCTTTGCATGAAATGTTCCCTTGGTATCTCTAATTTTCTTGAAGAGATCTCTAGTCTTTCCAATTCTGCTATTTTCTCTATTTCTTTGCATTGATTGCTGAGGAAGGCTTTCTTATCTCTTCTTGCTATTCTTTGGAACTCTGCATTCAGATGCTTATATCTTTCCTTTTCTCCTTTGCTTTTCACTTTTCTTCTTTTCACAGCTCTTTGTAAGGCCTACTCAGACAGCCATTTTGCTTTTTGCATTTCTTTTCCATGGGGAGGATCTTGATCCTGTACAATGTCAGGAATCTCAGTCCATAGTTCATCAGGCACTCCCTCAGATCTAGTCCCTTAAATCTATTTCTCACTTCTACTGTATAATCATAAGGAATTTGATTTAGGTCATACCTGAATGGTCTAGTGGTTTTCCCTACTTTCTTCAACTTCAGTCTGAATTTGGCAATACGGAGTTCATGATCTGAGCTACATTCAGCTCCTGGTCTTGTTTTTGCTGACTGTTAGAGCTTCTCCATCTTTGGCTGCAAAGAATATAATCAATCTGATTTCAGTGTTGACCATCTGGTGATGTCTATGTATAGAGTCTTCTCTTGTGTTGTTGGAAGAGGGTGTATGTTATGACCAGTGCATTCTCTTGGCAAAACTCTATTAGCTTTTGCCATGCTTCATTCCGTATTCCAAGGCCAAATTTACCTGTTACTTCAGGTGTTTCTTGACTTCCTACTTTTGCATTCCAGTCCCCTATAATGTAAAGGACATCTTTTTTGGGTATTAGTTCTAAAAGGTCTTGTAGGTCTTCATAGAACCGTTCAACTTCAGCTTCTTCAGTGTTACTGGTTGGGGCATAGACTTGGATTACTGTGATATTGAATGGTTTGCTTTGGAAATGAGCAGAGATCATTCTGTCATTTTTGAGATTGCATCCAAGTACTGCATTTTGGACTCTTTTGTTGGCCATGATGGCTACACCATTTCTTCTAAGGGATTCCTGCCCACAGTAGTAGATATAATGGTCATCTGAGTTAAATTCACCCATTCCTGTCCGTTTTAGTTTGTTGATTTCTAGAATGTTGGTGTTTACTCTTGGCATCTCCTGTTTGATCACTTCCAATTTGCCTTGATTCATGGACCTGACATTCCAGGTTCCTATGCAATATTGCTCTTTACAGCATCAGACCTTGCTTCTATCACCAGTCACATCCACAACTTGGCATTGTTTTTGCTTTGGCTCCATCCCTTCATTCTTTCTGGAGTTATTTCTCCACTGATCTCCAGTAACATATTGGGCACCTCCTACCTGGGGACTTCCTCTTTCAGTATCCTATCATTTTTTCCTTTTCATACTGTTCCTGGGATTTCCAAGGCAAGAATACTGAAGTGGTTTGCCATTCCCTTCTCCAGTGGACCACATTCTGTCAGTAAAGCTTTAATTCAATTTTCTGTTGATGGAGGGAGCTGTGTTTCCCCTAACTATACACCTGGGGCCAAACTCTGATGGATGTACTGAAGATAATGGTTACCTCCCTCAAAAGATTGCATGCATGTATTGCTACATTTAGTGCTGCCAACACTTCAGCAGGCCACGACCGACCCAGCATCTGCTAGAGACTCCTGGACACTCACAGGCAAGTGAAAAGGCAACTTGGACACTGAACGTGAATTCACAAGGACTGTAATGCCCAATATGCTACTGGAGATCAGTGGAGAAATAACTTCAGAAAGAATGAAGATTTGGAACCAGAGAAAAAACAACATCTAGTTGTGGTTGTGACTGGTGATGGAAGCAAGGTCCAAAGGTGTAAAGAGCAATATTGCATAGGAAGCTGGAACTTTAGATCCAATTCAAGGCAAATTGGAAGTGATCAAACAGGAGATGACAAGAATGATCATTTACATTTCAGGAATCAGCAAACTAAATTGACTGAAATTGGTGAGTTTAATTCATATAACCATTATATCTACTTCTGTGGGCAAGAAGATCCAACCAGTCCATTCTGAAGGAGATCAGCCCTGGGATTTCTTTGGAAGGAATGATGCTGAAGCTGAAACTCCAGTACTTTGGCCACCTAATGCAAAGAATTGACTCATTGGAAAAGACTCTGATGCTGGAAGGGATTGGGGGCAGGAGGAGAAGGGGACGACAGAGGATGAGATGGCTGGATGGCATCACTGACTCAATGGACGTGAGTCTGAGCAAACTCCGGGAGTTGGTAATGGACAGGGAGGCCTGGCGTGCTGTGATTCATGGGGTTGCAAAGAGTTGGACACGACTGAGCGACTGATCTTATCTGATCTGATCTGTGGGCAAGAATCCCTTAGTAGAAATGGAGTAGCCATCATAGTCAACAAAAGAGTCAGAAATGCAATAATTGGATACAGTCTCAAAAACAACAGAATGATCTCTGTTAGTCTCCAAGTCAAACCATTCAATATCACAGTAATCCAAGTGTATGCCCCTATCAGTAACGCTGATAAATTCCTTACAACTATACAGTGGAAGTGACAAACAGATTCAAGGTATTAGATATGATAGACAGAGTTCTTGACGACTTATGGACGGAGGTTACTGACACTGAACAGGAGACAATGAACAAGACCATCCCCAAGAAAAAGAAATACAAAAAGGGAAAATGATTGTCTGAGGAAGCCTTAAAAATAGCTGTGAAAAGACAAGAAGCAAAAAGCAAAGGAGAAAAGAAAAAGCATACCAATTTGAATGTAGAGTTCCAAAGAATAGCAAGGAGAGTAAGAAAACCTTCCTCAGTGATCAGTGCAAAGAAATAGAGGAAAACAATAGAATGGGAAAGACTAGTGATCTTCTCAAGTAATTAGAGATACCAAGGGAACATTTCATGCAAAAATGTTCACAATAAACCACAGAAACGGAATGGACCTAACAGAAACAGAAGGTATTAAGAAGAGGTGGCTAGAATACACAGAAGAACTGTACAAAATAGATCTTCATGACCCAGATAATCATCTTGGTGTGATCACTCACCTAGAGCTAGACATCCTGGAATGTGAAGTCAAGTGGGCCTTAGAAAGCATCACTATGAACAAAGCTAGTAGAAGTGTTGGAACTCCAGTTGAGCTATTTCAAATCCTAAAAGATGATGCTGTGAAAATGCTGCACTCAATATCAGTATATTTGGTAAACTCAGCAGTGGCCACAGGACTGAAAACGGTCAGTTTTCATTTCAGTCCCAATGAAAGGCAATGCCAAAGAATGCTCAAACTACCACACAATTGCACTCATCACACATGCTAGTAAAATAACACTCAAAATTCTCCAAGTCAGGCTTCACAAATATATGAACCATGAACTTCCAGATGTTCAAGCTGGTTTTAGAAAAGGCAGAGGAAACAGAGATCAAATTGCCAACATCTGCTGGATCATGGAAAAAGCAAGAGAGTTCCAGAAAAACATCTATTTCTGCTTTATTGACTATGCCAAAGCCTTTGACTCTGTTTATCACAATAAACTGTGGAAAATTCTTCAACAGATGGGAATACCAGAACAACAGATCTGCCTCTTGAGGAATCGATATACAGGTCAGGAAGCAACAGTTAGAACCAGACATGGAACAGCAGACTGGTTTCAAATAGGAAGAGGAGTATGTCAAGGCCATATATTGTCACCCTGCTTATTTAACTTATATGCAGAGTATATCATGAGAAACACTGGGCTGGAAGAAGCACAAGCTGGAAGCAAGATTTCCGGGAGAAATATCAGTTCAGTTCAGTTCAGTCGCTCAGTTGTGTCCGACTCTTTGCACCCCATGAATTGCAGCGTGCCAAGCCTCCCTGTCCATCACCAACTCCCGGAGTTCGCTCAGACTCACGTCCATTGAGTCAGTGATGCCATCCAGTCATCTCATCCTCTGTCGTCCCCTTCTCTTCCTGCCCCCAATCCCCATGGAAAAGAAATGCAAAAAAGCAAAATGGCTGTCTGAGGAGGCCTTACAAATAGCTGTGAAAAGAAGAGAAGTGAAAAGCAAAGGAGAAAAGGAAAGATTTAAGCATCTGAATGCAGAGTTCCAAAGAATAGCAAGAAGAGATAAGAAAGCCTGCCTCAGTGATCAATGCAAAAAAGAGAGGAAAACAACAGAATGGGAGAAATATAAATCACCTCAAATATGCAGATGATATCACCCTTATGGCAGAAAGTGAAGAAGAACTAAAAAGCCTCCTGATGAAAGTGAAAGTGGAGAGTGAAAAAGCTGGCTTAAAGCTTAACATTCAGAAAACTAAGATCATGGCATCTGTTCTCATCACTTCATGGCAAATAGATGGGGAAATAATTAGAGATTTTCTTTTTCTGGGCCCCAAAATCACTGCAGATGGTCACTGCTGCCATGAAATTAAAAGATGCTTACCCCTTGGTAGGAAAATTATGACCAACCTAGACAGCATATTAAAAAGCTGAGACATTACTTTGCCAGCAAAGGTCCATCTAGTCAAGGCTATGGTTTTTCCAGTAATCATGTATGGATGTGAGAATTGGACTATAAAGAATGCTGAGTGCAGAATAATTGATGTTTTTGAGCTGTGGTGTTGGAAAAGACTCTTGAGAGTCCCTTGGACTAAAAGGAGATCCAGCCAGTCCATTATAAAGGATATCAGTCCTGAGTATTCATTGGAAGAACTGATGTTGAAGCTGAAACTCCAATACTTTGGCCACCTGATGTGAAGAGCTGACTCATTTGAAAAGACCCTGATGCTGGGAAAATTTGAAGGCAGGAAGAGAAGGGGATGATAGAGGATGAGATGGTTGGATGGCATCACCAATACAGTGGACATGAATTTGAGTAAACTCCAGGATTTAGTGACGGACATGGAGGCCTGGAGTACGGGTGTAGTCCATGGGGTAGCAAAGTGTTGGACACGACTGAGCAACTGAACTGAACTGACTGTCCCTCTGGTTGCTGGGCCATGTTCAGTAAAACTGTAATCCACTTGTTTACTCATGAGTCGGGTTGTGCTCCATCCTTATTTGTTGGGCCTGAGTAGACACAGCAGAGGAGCCTACAAGCTGATTCAGTTCAGTCAGTTGAGTCACTGAGTCATGTCCAGCTCTTTGCAATGCAATGGACTGCAGCATGCTGGGCTTTCCTGTCCATTACCAACAATGGGAAATTACTCAAACTCATGCTCATAGGATAAGTGATGCCATCCAATCATCTCATCCTCTGTCATCTCCTTCTCTTTCTGCCTTCAATCTTTCCCAGCATCAGGGTATTTTCCAGTGAGTCAGTTCTTCACATCAGATGGCCATAGTTTTGGAGTTTCAGCTTCAGCATCAGTCCTTCCAATGAATATTCAGGACTGATTTCCTTTAGGATGGACTGGTTGGATCTCCTTGCAATCAAAGGGACTCAAGAATCTTCTCCAACACCATAGTTCAAAAGCATCAGTTCCTTGGCACTCAGCTTTCTTTATAGTCCAACTGTTGTATCAGTACATGACAACACCCATACATAGCTTTGAATAGATGGACGTTTGTCAACAAAGTAATGTCTCTACTTTTTAATATGCTGTCAATGTTGGTCATAACTTTTCTTCCAAGGAGGAAGCATCTTTTAATTTCATGGCTGCTGTCACCATCGGCAGTGATTTTGGAGTCCAAAAAAATAAAGTTTCCATTGTTTCCTCATCTATTTGCCATGAAGTGATGAGAACAGATGCCATGATCTTAGTTTTCTGAATGTTGAGCTTTAAGCCAACTTTTTCACTCTCTTCTTTCACTTTCATCAAGAGGCTTTTTAGTTCTTCACTTTCTGCCATAAGGTTGGTGTCATCTGCATATCTGAGGTTATTGATAGTTCTCCCAGGAATCTTGATTCTAGCTTGTGCTTCATCCAGCTCAGCAATTCTCATGATGTACTCTGCATATAAGTTAAACAAGCAGGGTGACAATATACAGCCTTGACATACTCTTTTTCCTATTTGGAACCAGTCTGTTCCACGTCCAGTTCTCACTTTTGCTTTTTGGCCTGCATACAGATTTCTTGGAGGCAGATCAGGTGGTCTGGTATTCCCATCTTTTTAAGTATTTTTTACAGTTTGTTGTGATCCTCACAGTCAAAGGCTTTGGTATAGTCAAGAAAGAAGTAGATGCTTTCTGGAACTCTCTTCTTTTTCGATGATGCAACAGAGGTTGGCAATTTTATCTCTGGTTCCTCTGCTTTTTCTAAATCCAGCTTGAGCATCTGGAAGTTCACAGTTCACGTACTTTTCGAGCCTGGCTTGGAGAATTTTGAGCATTACTTTGCTCATGTGTGAGATGAGTGCAATTGTTCAATAGTTTGAGCACTTTTTTCATTGCTTTTCTCTGTGATTGGAATGAAAACCGACCTTTTCCATTCCTGTACCCATGGCTGAGTTTTCCAAATTTACTGGCATATTGAGTGCAGCACTTTAAAACCATCATCTTTTCAGATTTGAAATAGTTCAACTGGAATTCCATCACCCCATTAGCTTTGTTCCTAGTGATGCTTCCTAAAGCCCACTTGACTTCACATTCCAGGATGTCTGGCTCTAGGTGAGTGATCACACCATTGTGGTTATCTGGGTCATGAAGATATTTCTTGTATAGTTCTTCTGTGTTTTCTTGCCACCTCTTCTTAACACCTTCTGCTTCTGTTGGGCCCATTCCATTTCTGTGCTTTATTGTGCCCATCTTTGCATGAAATGTTCCCTTGGTATCTCTAATTTACTTGAGGAGATCGCTAGTCTTTCCCATTCTATTGTTTTCCTCTATTTCTTTGCCTTGGTCACTGAGGAAGGCTTTCTTATCTCTCCTTGCTATTCTTTGGAACCCTGCATTCAAATGGGTATAGCTTTCCTTTTCTCCTTTGCCTTTTTCTTCTTTTCTTTGCTATTTTTAAGGCCTCCTCAGATAACTATTTTGCCTTTTTGCGTTTCTTTTTCTTTGAGAAGCTCTTGATCCCTGCCTCTTGTACGATGCCACAAACCTCAGTCCATAATTCTTCAGGCACTCTATCAGATCTAATCCCTTGAATCTATTTGTCACTTCCACTGTATATTTGTAAGTGATTTGATTTAGGTCATACCTGAATGGTCTAGTGGTTTTCCCCACTTTCTTCAATTTAAGTCTGAATTTGGCAATAAGGAGTTCATGATCTGAGTCACAGTCAGCTCTCAGTCTTGTTTTTACTGTGTAGAGCTTCTCAATCTTCAGCTTCAAAGAATATAATCAATCTGATTTCCATATTGACCATCTGGTGTTGTCCATGTATAGAGTTTTCTCTTGTGTTGTTGGAAGAGGGTGTTTGTTATTACCAGTGAGTTCTCTTGGCTAAAATATATTACCCTTTGAACTGCTTTATTTTTGATACTCCATGGCCAAATTTGCCAGTTCTTCCTGGTATCTCTTGACTTCCTACTTGTGCTTTCCAGTTCCCTACAATGAAAAGAACATCTTTTTTGGGTGTTAGTTCTAGAAGGTCTTGTAGGTTTTCATAGAACTGTTCAGCTTCAGCTTCTTCAGCATTAGCGGTCAGAGCACAGACTTGGATTAAGGTAGTATTGAATGGTTTGCCTTGGAAACGAACAGAGATCATTCTGTTTTTTTTGAGATTGCATCCAAGTACTGCATTTCAGACCTTTGTTGACTATTATGGCTACTCCACTTCTTCTAAGGAATTCTTGCCACAGTAATAGATAAAATGGTCATCTGAGTTAAATTCACCCATTCCAGTTCATTTTAGTTTGCTGATTCCTAAATTGTCAGCATTTACTTTTGCCATCTCCTGTTGACCACTTCCAATTTGCCTTGATTCATGGACCTATCATTCCACGTTCCTATACAATATTGCTCTTTACAGCATTGGACTTTACTTCCATCACCAGTCACATCCACAACTTGGTGGTGTTTTTGCTTTGGCTCAATCTCTTCATTCTTTCTGGAGTCATTTCTCTACTGATCTCCAGTAGCATTTTGGGCACCTACCGACTTGTAGAGTCCACTTCAGTGTCCTGTCTTTTTGCCTTTTCATACTATTCATGGAATTCTCATGACAAGAATACTGAAGTGGTTTGTCATTCCCTTCTCCAGTGGATCAAGTTTTGTCAGAATTCTCCACCATGACCCCTCTGTCTTGGGTGGCCCTTCAGGGTATGGCTCATAGTTTCACTCAGTTAGACCAAGCTGTGGTGCATATGATCAAATTAGTTAGTTTTCTGTAATTGTGTTTTGTATTGTATCTGCCCTCTGATGGAGTAGGATAAGAGGCTTATGGAAGCTCCATGATGGGAAAGACTGACTGAGGGGGAAACTGTTCTTGTTCTCATGGGTGGGGCCATACTCAGTAAATCTTTAATCCAATTTTCTGTTGATGGGTGGGGCTGTGTTACCTCCCTGTTGTTTGCCCTGAGGCACAACTATGGTGGAGGTGATGCAGAATGATGATCACCTGTTTCAAAGTCCCAGCAGGCTACCACTAACCCAAGCCTCGAGGAGAGAATCCTGGACATGCACGGGCAAGTCTGGATCAGTCTCTTGTAGGGTCACTACTCCTTTCTTCTGGTTCCTGGTGCACATAAGCTTTTGTTTGTGTCCTCCAAGGGTTTGTTTCCTCAGTCCTGTGTAAGTTCTGGTGGCTCTATGGTGGGGTTAATGGCTGCCTCCTTCAAGAGGGCTTATGCCATAGCCAGGTCTACTGCACCCAGAGCCCCTACCCCTGTAGCAGTCCACTGCTGGCCTGTACCTCTACAGAAAACACTCAAACACAGTTCTGGCTCAGTCTCTGTGGGGTCTCTGGGTACTGGTGCACACAAGGTTTGTTTGAGCCCTCCAAGCGTCTCTGGAGGGCATGGGGTTTAATTCTAGATGAGATTTCTTCCCTCCTACCATCTTGCTGGGGCTTCTCTTTTGCCCTTGTATGTGGGGTATCTTTTTTTGGTAGGATCCAACATTCTTCTGTCAATGGTTGTTACATACAGGCTGTTTAGTGGGGCTAATTTCAGACTCCAGGAGAGCTCATGCCAATGAGTTCTTCCCAGAACCATTGTTGCCAGTGTCTTTGTCTGCAGAGTGAGACACTGCCACCCTCGTTATTAGAAGGAGGTGCTCCAACACCAGCAGGCAGGTCTAGTCTATGCAGGCAATACTTTTTTCTCCTGGGTTCTGGATTGCACATTACCCTTTGTGTGCCCTACAAGAGTGGATTTTCTATTTCTCCCAGCCCTGTGGAAGTCCTGCAATCAAATCCTGCTGACCCTCAAAACCAGACTCTCTAGGGGACTGCTCCTCTTCCTATTACCACCCCCCGCCCCCACCCCAGTCTGGGAAGGCTGTTGTAGGCCTTAGAACTTGCACTCCAGTTGGAGAAACTCTTTGGTTTAGTTGTTCTCTGGTCTATGGGTGGCCCACTTGGTGGATATGGTAGTGATTTAGTATCTGTTCCAGTACTCACACTGTCTTGACATCAGATCAGATCAGTCGCTCAGTCGTGTCCGACTCTTTGCGACCCCATGAATCGCAGCACACCAGGCCTCCCTGTCCATCACCAACTCCCGGAGTTCACTCAGACTCACGTCCATCGAGTCAGTGATGCCATCCAGCCATCTCATCCTCTGGCGTCCCCTTCTCCTCCTGCCCCCAATCCCTCCCAGCAACAGAGTCTTTTCCAATCAGTTACCTCTTCTCATGAGGTGGCCAAAGTACTGGAGTTTCAGCTTTAGCATCATTCCTTCCAAAGAAATCCCAGGGCTGATCTCCTTCAGAATGGACTGGTTGGATCTCCTTGCAGTCCAAGGGACTCTCAAGAGTCTTCTCCAACACCACAGTTCAAAAGCATCAATTCTTCGGTGCTCAGCCTTCTTCACAGTCCAACTCTCACATCCATACATGACCACAGGAAAAACCATAGCCTTGACTAGACGAACCTTTGTTGGCAAAGTAATGTCTCTGCTTTTGAATATGCTATCTAGGTTGGTCATAACTTTCCTTCCAAAGAGTAAGCGTCCTTTAATTTCATGGCTGCAGTCACCATCTGCAGTGATTTTGGAGCCCAGAAAAATAAAGTGTGACACTGTTTCCACTAATTACACGTCTATTTCCCATGAAGTGGTGGGACCGGATGCCATGATCTTTGTTTTTTGAATGTTGAGCTTTAAGCCAGCTTTTTCACTCTCCACTTTCACTTTCATCAAGAGGCTTTTGAGTTCCTCTTCACTTTCTGCCATAAGGGTGGTATCCTCTGCATATCTGAGGTGATTGATATTTCTCCCAGCAATCTTGATTCCAGCTTGTGTTTCTTTCAGTCCAGCGTTTCTCATGATGTACTCTGCATAGAAGTTAAATAAACAGGGTGACAATATACAGCCTTGACGTACTCCTTTTCCTATTTGAAACCAGTCTGTTGTTCCATCTCCAGTTCTAACTGTTGCTTCCTGACCTGCATACAGGTTTCTCAAGAGGCAGATCAGGTGGTCTGGTATTCCCATCTCCTTCAGAATTCTCCACAGTTGATTGTGATCCACACAAAGGCTTTGGCATAGTCAATAAACAAAATAGATGTTTTTCTGGAACAGCCTTGCTTTTTCCATGATCCAGCGATCCATGATTCCATATTGGCAATTTGATCTCTGGTTCCTCTGCCTTTTCTAAAACCAGCTTGAACATCAGGAAGTTCATGGTTCACATATTGCCGAAGCCTGGCTTAGAGAATTTTGAACATTACTTTACTAGCATGTGAGATGAGTGCAATTGTGCGGTAGTTTGAGCATTCTTTGGCATTGCCTTTCTTTGGGACTGGAATGAAAACTGACCTTTTCCAGTCCTGTGGCCACTGCTGAGTTTTCCAAATGTGCTGGCATAATGAGTGCAGCACTTTCACAGCATCATCTTTCAGGATTTGGAATAGCTCAACTGGAATTCTATCACCTCCACTAGCTTTGTTCATAGTGATGCTTTCTAAGGCCCACTTGACTTCACATTCCAGGATGTCTGGCTCTAGGTCAGTGATCACACCATCGTGATTATCTGGGTCGTGAAGATCTTTTTTGTAGAGCTCTTCTGTATCATGGCTTATCCTTTGTCCTTGGATGTAGGGTTTCTTTCCTGGTAGGTTCCAGCATTTCTTTGTTGAGGATTGTTCAGCGGTTAGTTGTGATTCCAGTGTTCTTGTAAAAGTTGTGAGCAAACATCCTTTTACTCTGCCATCTCAAACTAATTTCCAAAGTGATATATATTTTTAAAGAATTTTTTTTTTGCCACAAGTTACATTATTCCTTTTTAAAACATAAAAGATATATGCATTTACCTATTACATTTGTGTATATGTCTATGCATCATAAAATTGTTTAAATATTCATGCATCTCTGCAGTCAAACTTTATAGTATAATTAAACATCTATAATGTACTTAGGATTATAATGTTTTCACCTCTGAATTGTGAGTACTATAAGATTAGGAGATTGCTACACTAATTATTCTTGTTCTTAAATAGTAAGATAATTACTACAGGAATATTCTATTCAAAATGAAAATTGGATCCACCCTCTGGCAAACTTAAATTAAGAATCTTTTCCTTTCATTTTTGAAAGATGTTCTTCTTTTATCTTATTTAAATGCATATTTTATTGTTAGAAATAGCAACTCCATTAATAGGAGACTCCACGTTAGGTAAGGAATTAATCAATGTGACTATACTACTTGTAACCAAATTTTGAAGTTATTCCATGTACAAATAATAATTCCAATACACACTGATCCTGCTGTCTTTGCTCAGCCAAATATACAGATTAGGGTAGGCAGTCAGAACAGCATCAGCTAGGTTGAAAGTTATTAACATATTTGAAATAATAGAAGATCCAAACCATGAAGGACATCAATATTTTGCTGAAAAATAATTATTATTTTTTACCGAACTACTGCCCATGAACTCCAGGCTGAACTGAACATTCCCTGGTTAAAGCCCCACTGTACACTGAACACATTTCTATAAAATACCTTTAATGTTTGTTGCAACTCATTCTGTTTCTGTGTTTGTTTGCCCTTAAGGACAGTAACTATGTATTACTCATTGTTGTTTTGTTGTTGATGTTTAGTTGCCAAGTCGTGTCCGACTCCTTGTGACCCCATGGACTGCAGCCCACCAGGCTTCTCTGTCTATGGAATTCTCTAGGCAAGAATACTGGAGTGGGCTGCCATTTCTTTGTTCTCAGTAGGTATCTCCAATTCCAGAAAAATCCCTGGCACACAAATTGTACCTCAAATAATGTTTATGTAGTTAATTAATTAATCTGTGTTTTTAAAATATTTGTTTCTTTTCTATACAACCCAGTCTATGATTACATAAGGAGTTTTTACTAGCCAACATAATATTATTATCCAAAAAGACCAACTCCAAAAGCTTAGTGGTATAATAAACAGATAGGCACATATGCATGCATGCACACACGCATACACACACACACATACTTTACATGCTCACTCACTCTCATGGGGTTGAATGCCATGGCTACATTACTTATGAGAGTGCCATATAGCACATTTGGCTCAAAGTCTTCTGTGGTGAGAAAACAAGGAGATAGATAAGCCACAATGATTCCTAACAGGTTTGATTACTTATGGTCCCGTTCATTTGAGACATATCAGTCATAGAATTCCTGCCTCACTGTAAGGGAGACCGATCATGATAAAACACTGGATTGATATTTAGTTATTACACACTGTCTCTGGCACAATTTTTTTTTTTTCTATTATTGGCTTCAGATGTGTCCTCCCAAAGAGATTGCAAGCATCAAGGATAAAAATACATAATTTTGTTTTTGTATATTTCCTAGAATAATAGAATAATAGATGTGGTAAGTGTCTAACATGGCTTGCATTTTGGAACTTATTTTTTTGAAAGTTGTTGTTTTTTTTTTTTCCCAAAACTGTACTGATCATTGTAAGTATCCTCTTGTATATTTTTCATGTAAGAATTAAGTGGAGATATTAGAAATTTTTTATTGGTTGATGTTATTAAAACTGTGGTTTCTTTGAGGGGGAGGAAGGAGTTGTTAAGATGTAGGTAAGATGTGCACATCAGAATTCCTTGAGGTGATTTTCTAGGTGTATGTGCTAGTACTTCACCCTTGGAAAGTAATGTGTTTGGTGCACAGTTTTGGGGAGTAATTATATTTTAAAAAGTTATTTTAATTATTGTTTTAACTCCCATGTCTGAGAATAATTGGTAAACCCTCTAAGTTTTGAAGAATTAAACAATTTTAACAGTTTAGGAATTGCTTTGACATCCTTACCAAACATCTGGAACATGGAAAATCAGAACATCATGTGAATGATTTATTTATGTGAATGGCTACAATTTGGTATTTTGATGCCTCAGGTTAATTATGATTTTACTTTCTCTATTTGGAGAGTCAAGAACAAAACAAATTGTTTTACTGTGTTAACTCTTTTAGTATGATTCTAAAGAGTGGTATTGATTCATTTTCTATATAATCTGGATTGTGTGCCAGAAAATTTGGCTTGCTTCTAAGTTCAAAATTACATCACATACCTCAGCCTCTTTTGTGGTTATTTATGAATTATCTTCAATGCAGGGAAAAGTGATGTATACCAACTTCACGTCTGGATCAAAAGTAAACAAACAAACAAACAAAAACCAGAAAACACATTCAGGATTCTATCCCCCTCAGTCTAATTTGGATAAATAAAGCACTAAAGTTATATTAAATATGAGAGTCCTATTAAATGGAAGAAGTCTGCAAACCTGAATAATGAGTTTGGAGAGATTCTCACCAAGAGGACCTACATTCCTCTGGACCATGGAGGAGAAATAAACTTTTCAGGACCAAATCATTGAGTTTTAAAGTTTATTTGCCTCATCAGTTGGTATTATCTAAACCCTTAATTGAATTGATTTACTTATTTTAGGCAATCACTTAGTAAATTGTATCTTCTAAGTATTAAACCTTACAGTTTTTAAAACCTGTACATTCTTTTAAGAATGTGTCTTGTGGGCTTTGTGGCATTAAATTTCATTAGGTTTCTACTGCTACATCTTCCCTGGAAAGTACAAATATCTAAATATATGTAATCTAAATTACATTCATTTTTTCAGTTACAAATTGTTAACTCTGTACTTCCAGGAAATGAGTATATGTTTATCTGCATTCCATAGATACGAGATCTGTCCTGGGTGTTCATTGGAAGGACTGATGCTGAAGCTGAAACTCCAATACTTTGGCCACCTCATGTGAAGAGTTGACTCATTGGAAAAGACCCTGATGCTGAGAGGGATTGGGGGCAGGAGGGGAAGGGGACAACAGAGGATGAGATGGCTGGATGGCATCACTGACTCGATGGACGTGAGTCTGAGTAAACTCCGGGAGCTGGTGATAGACAGGGAGTCCTGGCATGATGGGATTCATGGGGTCATAAAGAGTCGGACACGACTGAGCGACTGAACTGAACTGAATAGATACATATACATATACACGCATGCACAGAGACTTGCACACAACTGATTCTATCTTCACCATATAATTAATTATAAAATGGGTTGAAGACACAACATCAATTTTGCTTGAGCCAATTTGAAGCATTTGTATAGAATAGCAATGCTCACCCTTTTCCACTGGAATATACATAGCTGATAAAATTCACATGAATCTTATGTTCCCAATGGTTATGGCATAACTAAGAGAGACTGCTGGTTATGCATGTTTCAATAACTTTAATTTCATTCATTTCCCTTCCTCTCAAGAAAGCATATGAATCAGCCTGACATTAAAGCAATGGCCCTGAAATGTTCTAATCAAGTAAATCACTTACTTTCAGCTTTTTAAATAAATCCCTCAAAAATTAGTTATGTTAAAAATGATTAATTAGAAACTAATTATGGGGGGGGGCAATCCTAAGATGGTGGAGGAATAGAACGGGGAGATCACGTTCTCCCCCACAAATTCATTGAAAGATCATTTGAATGTTGAGCAAATACCACAAAACAACTTCTGAATGCTGGTGGAGAACATCAGGCACCCATAAAGGCAGCCCATTGTCTTAAAAATGAGGTAGGACAAAATATAAAAGATAAAAGGAGAGACAAAAAAGTTAGGGATGGAGACCCATATGGGGATGGAGTCTTAAAAGAGGAGAAGTTTCCAAACACCAGCAAACCCTCTCACCAGTGGGTCTGTGGGGAGTTTTGGAATCTCAGAGGGCAGCATAACTGGGAGGAAAAAATAAATAATAAACCTACAGATTACAGGCCTAGCTGCAACTCCCAGCGGAGAAGTAGCCCAGAAGCTCACATCTGCCAGCAAGCGGGGGCTGAACAGAGGTGCGGGCTGCATTGCTTAGGGTAAGGACCAGCCTGAATGTCCTCAGGGCAATCTGAGGGTGCTAATGTGAGATAGCAACCCAAACTGTGGGATAGCCAGAGAGGTTAAAAAAAAAAAAAAAAAAGGAAAGAGAGAGAGAGAGAGAACTTTCCTGTGAAAAGCTCTAACCTAAAGCACTGCTGGCCCACTCACAGAACAAAGGAGTGATCAGCTCTCCAGAAGAAACACATGGCACACCTGAGATGGCGCTCCTGCTGAGCACCCAGGAAACCAAGCGGCTGGACCAGGGAGGTGATAAGACACACTGCACCTGGGGAGAGTGAGTTTGCCAAGCACCTGGTTGCCTGAGCTGCTCAGACCTGGGAAGGGCATGGAATGCAAGCCCAACTGAATCTGTGCCTTTGTGGAGTACCCAAGAACCTGAACCTGAGCGGCATAGATCTGGGAAGGGCATGCAACCCAGGGCCCACCTTCGACAGTTCCCCAGCAGAGCAACCTGGAGCCTGAGCAGTGTAGTCCGGGAAAGCACACACACTGTGAGCAGGGGCAAACCCAGTGTGGCCCAGACACCGCAAGCACTCCCTACACACACCAGTGATTTTTGTTTTCAGTGTTCCTCCCTACCCTCAGCACAACTGAGCAAGTGAGCCTAAATAAATGACCACCTTTACCCCCTTGTGTCAGGGTGGAAGTTAGATACTGAAGAGACTTGCAAACAGAGGAAGCCAAAATAAACAAAGAGGGTACAGCTTTCGAAGTGACAGGTGCAACAGACTAAAACCCTGTAGTTAGCACTGGCTACATTGGAAGGGACGTATAGACCTTGAGAAGAAGTATAAGGTGGAACAAGGAACTATCTGAAACTGAACTGACCACACACTGCCCTCAACAGCTCCAGAGAAATTCCTAGATATATTTTACTATTATCATTTTTAAATTTTAAAAAGTTTTAAGTTATTTATTATTCCTTTAATTTTTCATTTTTAAAACCTACTATTAACTTGAAAAAAAGACCCAATTTTTAAAGCAAATTTCATATTTTTTAATATATCTTTTGCAATTTTTTTTTAATATTCTATTTTTGAGAGACTAACTATTACTCTAGATGTTTAATCTTTGCTTTTTGGTATTTGTTATCAATTCTATACATTTAAAAATCTAATATTCAGTACCCATTTTAACCTAGGAGTGTGATTACTGGCTTGATTGCTCTCTTCCCTTTTGACTCTCCTTTTTCTCCCACAGGTCACTTCTATCTCCTCCCTCCCCCTTCTCTTTGGGTGTTTTGGGCTGAGAAAACTTAGGGAACTGATCACAGGCTAGATTGGTCTCTCTTCTTTTGACTCCCCCTCCTCTCCTGCTGCTGCTGCTGCTGATGCTAAGTAGCTTCAGTCGTGTCTGATTCTGTGCGACCCCATAGATGGCAGTCCACCAGGCTTCCCCGTCCCTGGGATTCTCCAGGCAAGAACACTGGAGTGGGTTGTCATTTACTTCTCCAATGATGAAAGTGAAAAGTGAAAGAGAAATTGTTCAGTCGTGTCTGACTCTTCACTACTCCATGGACTGCAGCCTACCAGACTCCTGATCCATGGGATTTTCCAGGCAAGAATACTGGAGTGGGGTGCCATTGCCTTCTCCACCTCTCCTCCTGGTCACATCTATCTCCTTCCTCCCTCTTCTCTTCTCTGTGGAACTCCGTGAACCTCTCTGAGTGTGCCAGACTGTGGAGAGCAAATAAGGAACTGATTACTGGCTAGATACTCTTGCCCCTTTTGATTTCCCCTCTTTTCCTCCTGGTTACCTCTAACTCCCTCTTCTTTTCTTCATGTAACTCTGTGAACCTCTTTGGGTGTCCCTCACTGTGGAGAATCATTTCACCATTAACCTAGATGTTTAATCATCAGTCCTGTATGGATGGAGAAGTCTTGAGGATGCTCTAAGAAAAAGACTGAAAGCCAGAGACAGGAGGCTTAAATCCAAAACTTTAGAAGAACAGAAAACTCCTGACTCCAGGAGCCATTTATCGACAAAAGCTCATCCAAAAGCCTCCATACCTACACATAAACCAAGCTCCACCCAAGAGCCAACAAGTTTCAGAGCACAACATACCAAGATAATTCTCCAACAAAGCAGGAACATAACCTTGAGCAGAAAAACAGGTGCCCAAAAGTCACACCAAACCAATAGACACCTCAAAAGTCACTACTGGACACTTCATTGCACTCCAGAGAAAAGAGATCCACCTCCACCGACCAGAACACCATTGCAAACTTCCCTAACCAGGAAACCTTGACAAGCCACTCATCCAACCCCACCCATAGGGAGGAACCTACACAATAAAGTGGAACCACAAACTTCCAGCATACAGAAATGCCACCCCAAACACAGCAATCTAAACAAGATGAAAAGTCAGAGAAATATTCACCAGGTAAGGGAACATGATAAAAGCCCACCAAACCAAACAAAAGATGAGGAGATAGGGAGTCTAATGAAAAAGAATTCAGAATAATGATAGTAAAAATGATCCAAAATTTTGAAAACAAAATAAAGTTACAGATAAATAATCTGAAGACAAGATTTGAGAAGATGCAAGAAAAGTTTAACACGGACCTAGAAGAAATAAAAAAGAGTCAATCAATAATGAATAATGCAATCAGATCAGATCAGTGGCTCAGTCGTGTCTGACTCTTTGCGACCCCATGAATCACAGAACGCCAGGCCTCCCTGTCCATCACCAACTCCCGGAGTTCACCCAGACTCATGTCCATTGAGTCAGTGATGCCATCCAGCCATCTCATCCTCTGTTGTCCCCTTCTCCTCTTGCCCCCAATTCCTCCCAGCATCAGAGTCTTTCCCAATGAGTCAACTCTTTGCATGAGGTGGCCAAAGTATTGGAGTTTCAGCTTTAGCATCATTCCTTCCAAAGAAATCCCAGGGCTGATCTCCTTCAGAATGGACTGGTTGGATCTCCTTGCAGTCCAAGGGACTCTCAAGAGTCTTCTCCAACACCACAGTTCAAAAGCATCAATTTTTCGGCACTCAGCCTGCTTCACAGCCCAACTCTTACAGCCATACATGACCACAGGAAAAACCATAGCTTTGACTAGACGAACCTTTGTTGGCAAAGTAATGTCTCTGCTTTTGAATATGCTATCTGAGTTGGTCATAACTTTCCTTCCAAGGAGTAAGCGTCTTTTAATTTCATGGTTGCAGTCACCATCTGCAGTGATTTTGGAGCCCAGAAAAATAAAGTGTGACACTGTTTCCACTGTTTCCCCATCTATTTCCCATGAAGTGATGGGACCGGATGCCATGATCTTCGTTTTCTGAATGTTGAGCTTTAAGCCAACTTTTTCACTCTCCACTTTCACTTTCATCAAGAGGCTTTTGAGTTCCTCTTCACTTTCAGCCATAAGGATGGTGTCATCTGCATATCTGAAGTTATTGATATTTCTCCCAGCAATCTTGATTCCAGCTTGTGTTTCTTCCAGTCCAGCGTTTATCATGATGTACTCTGCATAGAAGTTAAATAAACAGGGTGACAATATACAGCCTTGACATACTCCTTTTCCTATTTAGAACCAGTCTGTTGTTCCATCTCCAGTTCTACCTATTGCTTCCTGACCTGATACAGGTTTCTCAAGAGGCAGATCAGGTGGTCTGGTATTCCCATCTCTTTCAGATTTTCCACAGTTTATTGTGATCCACACAGTCAAAGCCTTTGGCATAGTCAATAAAGCAGAAATACATGTTTTTCTGGAACTCTCCTGCTTTTTCCATTATCCAGCGGATGTTGGCAATTTGATCTCTGGTTCCTCTGCCTTTTCTAAAACCAGCCTGAACATCAGGAAGTTCATGGTTCACATATTGCTGAAGCCTGGCTTAGAGAATTTTGAGCATTACTTTACTAGTGTGTGAGATGAGTGCAATTGTGCAGTAGTTTGAGCATTCTTTGGCATTTCCTTTCTTTGGGACTGGAATGAAAACTGACCTTTTCCAGTCCTGTGGCCACTGCTGAGTTTTCCAAATGTGCTGGCATAATGAGTGCAGCACTTTCACAGCATCATCTTTCAGGATTTGGAATAGCTCAACTGGAATTCTATCACCTCCACTAGCTTTGTTCGTAGTGATACTTTCTAAGGGCCACTTGACTTCACATTCCAGGATGTCTGGCTCTAGGTGAGGGATCACACCATCATGATTATCTGGGTCTTGAAGACCTTTTTTTTTTTTTTTAACAGCTCTTTTGTGTATTCTTTCCATCTCTTCTTAATATCTTCTGCTTCTGTTAGGTCCATACCATTTCTGTCCTTTATCGAGCCCATCTTTGCATGAAATATTCCTTTGGTACCTCTGATTTTCTTGAAGAGATCCTTAGTCTTTCCCATTCTGTTGTTTTCCTCTATTTCTTTGCATTGATCTTTGAAGAAGGCTTTCTTATCTCTTCTTGCTATTCTTTGAAACTCTGCATTCAGATGCTTATATCTTTCCTTTTCTCCTTTGTTTTTCACTTCTCTTCTTTTCACAGCTATTTGTAAGCCTTCCCCAGATAGCCATTTTGCTTTTTTGCATTTCTTTTCCAAGGGGATGGTCTTGATCCCTGTCTCCTGTACAATGTCATGAACCTCATTCCATAGTTTGTCAGGCACTCTATCTATCAGATCTAGGCCCTTAAATCTATTTCTCACTTCCACTGTATAATCAAAAGGGATTTGATTTAGGTTATACCTGAATGGTCTAGTGGTTTTCCCTACTTTCTTCAACTTAAGTCTGAATTTGGCAATAAGAAGTTCATGGTCTGAGCCACAGTCAGCTCCTGGTCTTGTTTTTGCTGACTGTATAGAGTTTCTCCATCTTTGGCTGCAAAGAATATAATCAATCTGATTTCGGAGCTGACCATCTGGTGATGTCCATGTGTAGAGTCTTCTCTTGTGTTGTTGGAAGAGGATATTTGTTATGACCAGTGCATTTTCTTGGCAAAACTCTATTAGTCTTTGTCCTGCTTCATTCCGTATTCCAAGGCCAAATTTGCCTGTTACTCCAGGTGTTTCTTGACTTCCTACTTTTGCATTCCAGTCACCTATAATGAAAAGGACATCTTTTTGGGGTGTTAGTTCTAAAAGGTCTTGTAGGTCTCTATAGAACCATTCAACTTCAGCTTCTTCAGCATTACTGGTTGGGGCATAGACTTGGATTACTTTGATATTGAATGGTTTGCCTTGGAAACGAACAGAGATCATACCCCACTCCACTAAGCCCGAGGCCAGGGGCGGTGGCTGGGAGGAGCAACCTCACGCCCGAGGCCAGGGGTGCTGGCCGGGAGGACCAACCCCATATCCAAGGAGCCCTGGCTGTGTGGGCTCAGGAGGGCCTAGAGGATCTATTCCACGTTGAAGGTCAGGAAGGGCGGTGGTGAGGAGATACCCTCGTCCAAGGTAAGGAGCAATGGCTGCGCTTTGCTGGAGCAGCCATGAAGAGATACCCCACGCCCAAGGTAAGAGAAACCCAAGTAAGATGGTAGGTGTTGCAAAAGGGCATCAGAGGGCAAACACACTGAACCACACTCACAGAAAACTAGTCAATCTAATCACACTACGACCACAGCCTTGTCTAACTCAATGAAACTAAGCCATGCCTGTGGGGCAACCCAAGATGGGCAGGTCATGGTGGAGAGATCTGACAAGAATGTGGTCCACTGGAGAAGGGAATGGCAAACCACTTGAGTATTCTTGCCTTGAGAACCCCATGAACAGTATGAAAAGGCAAAATGATAGGATATTGAAAGAGAAACTCCCCAGGTCAGTAGGTGCCCAATATGCTACTGGAGATCAGTGGAGAAATAACTCCAGAAAGAATGAAGGGATGGAGCCAAAACAAAAACAATACCCAGCTGTGGATGTGACTGGTGATAGAAGCAAGGTCCAATGCTGTAAAGAGCAATATTGCATAGGAACCTGGAATATCAGGTCCATGAATCAAGGCAAATTGGAAGTGGTCAAACAAGAAATGGCAAGAGTGAATGTCAACATTCTAGGAATCAGCGAACTGAAATGGACTGGATGGGTGAATTTAACTCAGATGACCATTATATCTACTACTGCAGGCAGGAATCCCTCAGAAGAAATGGAGTAGCCATCATGGTCAACATAGACCAAATAATGCAATAACTGAGATCAAAAGCACTCTGGAGGGAACTGACAATAGAATAACAGAGAAAGCAGATAGGATAAGTAAGGTGGAAGATAGAATGGTGGAAATAAATGAAGCAGAGAGGAAAAAAGAATTAAAAGAAATGAGGACACCCTCAGAGACCTCTGGGACAACGTTAAATGCCCCAACATTCAAATCATAGGAGTCCCAGAAGAAGAAGACAAAAAGAAGGGGCATGCGAAAATACTTGAGGAAATAATAGTTGAAAACTTCCCTAAAATGGGTAAGGAGAATAGCCACCCAAGTCCAAGAAACCCAAAGAGTCCCAAACAGGATAAACCCAAGGCGAAATATCCCAAGACACATATTAATCAAATAAAAGAAGATCAAACACAACGAACAAATATTAAAAGCAGCAAGGGAAAAACAACAACAACAACAAATAACCCACAAGGGGATCCCCATAAGGATAACAGCTGATTTTTCAATAGAAACTCTTCAAACCAGAAGGGAATGGCAGGACATACTTAAAGTGATGAAAGAGAAAACCTATAACCCAGACTACTATACTCAGCAAGGATCTCATTCAAATATGAAGGAGATCAAAAGCTTTACAGACAAGCAAAAGTTGAGAGAATTCAGCACCAAAAAACCAGCTCTTCAACAAATGCTAAAGGATCTTCTCTAGACAGGAAACACAAAAAAGGTTTATAAACTCGAACCCAAAACAACAAAGTAAATAGCAACGGGATCATACTTATCCTTAATTACCTTAAATGTAAATGGATTGAATGCCCCAACCAAAAGACAAAGACTGGCTGAATGGATACAAAAACAAGACCCCTATATATGCTGTCTACAAAAGACTCACCTCAAAACAAGGGACACATACAGACTGAAAGTGAAGGGCTGGAAAAAGATATTTCACAAAATGGAGTCCAAAAGAAAGCAAGGTTAGCAATACTCCTAGCAGATAAAATAGACTTTGAAATAAAGGCCAGGAAAAGAGACAAGGAAGGACACCACATAATGATCAAAAGATCAATCCAAGAAGAAGATATAACAATTATAAATATATATGCACCCAACATAGGAGCACTGCAATATGTAAGGCAAATGCTAACAAATATGAAAGGGGAAATTAACAGTAACACAGTAATAGTGGGAGACTTTAATACCCCACTCACACCTATGGATAGATTGACTGAAATGAAAATTAGCAAGGAAACACAACTTTAAATGATACAATGGATCAGTTAGGCCTAATTATTATCTATAGGACATTTCACCCTAAAACAATGAATCTCAACTTTTTTGCAAGTGTACATGGAACCTTCTCCAGGATAGAACACATCCTGGGCCATAAATCTAGCCTTGGTAAATTCAAAAAAATTGAAATAGTTTCACGCATCTTTTCTGATCACAATCTGGTAAAATTAGATATCAACTACACGGAAAAAACTATTAAAAATACAAACACAAGGAGGCTAAACAACACACTTTTGAATAACCAAAAAATCACAGAAGAAGAAGAAGAAAAAAAAAGGAAATCAAAATATGCATAAAAACGAATGAAAAAGAAAAAACAACAACCCAAAACCAATGGGATTCAGTAAAAGTATTATTAAGTGGAAGGTTCATAGCAATAGAATCCTACCTTGCAAAACAGGAGAGAAATCAAATAAATAACCTAACTTTACACCTAAAGCAACTAGAAAAGGAAGAATGAAGAACTCCAGGGTTAGTATAAGGAAAGAAATCATAAAAATTAGGGCAGAAATAAATGCAAAAGAAACAAGAGACCATAGTAAAAATCAACAAAATTAAAAGCTGGTTCTTTGAGAAGATAAATAAAAGAGACAAACCATTAGCCAGGCTCATCAAGAAACAAAGGGAGATGAATCAAATCAATAAAATTAGAAATGAAAGTAGAGAAATCACAACATACACCACAGAAATACAAAGGATCATAAGAGACTACCAAAAATTTAGAGAAGAGCTAACACCTATCCTACTCAAACTTCCAGAAAATTGCACAGGAAGGTTAACTTCCAAACTCATTCTATGAGGCCACCATCACCCCAATACCAAAATCAGACAAAGATGCCATGAAAAAAGAAAACTACAGGCCAATATCACTGATGAACACAGATGCAAAAATTCTTAACAAAATTCTAGCAAACAGAATCCAACAACATATTAAAAACATCATACATCATGACCAAGTGGGCTTTATCCCAGGAATGCAAGGATTCTTCAATATTCACAAATCAATCAATGTGATACATCACATTAGCAAATTAAAAGATAAAAACCATATGATTATCTGAGTAGATGCAGAGAAAGCCTTTGATGAAATTCAACACCAATTTATGATATAAACCCTCAAGAAAGCAGGCATAGAAGGAACATACCTGAACATAATAAAAGCCATATATGATAAACCTGCAGCAAACATTATCCCAATAGTGAAAAATTGAAAGCATTTCCCCTAAAGTGAGGAACAAGACACGGATGCCCACTCTCACCACTACTATTCAGCATCATTTTGGAAATTTTGGCCACAGCAATCAGAGCAGAAAAAGAAATAAAAGGAATCCAGATTGGAAAAGAAGAAGTAAAGCTCTCACTGTTTGCTGATGACATGATCCTCTACATAGAGAACCCTAAAGACTCCACCAGAAAATTACTAGAGCTAATCAGTGAATACAGTAAATTTGCAGGACATAAAATTAACACAGAGAAATCCATTGCATTCCTATACACTAACAATGAGAAAGCAGAAAGAGAAATTAAAGAAACAATTCCATTCACCATTGCATCAAAAAGAATAAAATACTTAGGAATAAATCTACTTAAAAAACAAAAGACCTGTATACAGAAAACTATGAGACACTGATGAAAGAAATCAAAGAGGACACAAATAGATGGAGAAATATATCATGTTCATTGATTGGAAGAATCAATATAGTGAAAATGAATATACTACCTAAAGCAATCTATAGATTCAATGCAATCCCTATCAAGCTACCAACGTTGTTTTTCAGAGAATTAGAACAAATGATTTCACAATTTGCATGGAATTACAAAAAAACTCAAATAGCCAAAGCAATCTTGAGAAAGAAAGATGGAACTGGAGGACTCACCCTGCCTGACTTCAAGCTATGCTACAAAGCAGCAGTCATCAAGACAGTATGGTACTGGCACAAAGAAAGAAACTTAGATCAATGGAAATAGAAATTTCAATAAAATAGATCAAGTAACATAGAAAGCCCAGAGACACCAAGCACCTATGAACATCTTTGACAAAGGAGGCAAGACTATACAATGGAAAAAAGACAATCACTTTAACAAGCGGTGCTGGGAAAACTGGTCAACCGCATGTAAGAGAATGAAACTAGAACACTTTCTAACACCATACACAAAAATAAACTCAACATGGATTAAAGATCTAAATGTAAGACCAGAAACTATAAAACTCCTAGAGGAAAACATAGGCAAAATACTCTCTAACATAAATCACAGCAGGATCCCCTATGATCAACCTCCCAGAGTAATGGAAATTAAAGCAAAAATAAACCAATGGGACCTAATTAAACTTAAAAGCTTTTGCACAACGAAGGAAACTATAAGCAATGTGAAAAGACAGCCTTCAGAATGGGAGAAAATAATAACAAATGAAGCAACTGGCAAAAAATTAATCTCAAAAATAAAAAAGCAACTCATGCAGCTCAATTCCAGAAAAATAAACAATCCAATTAAAAAAAAAAAATGAGCCAAAGAACTAAGCAGATACTTCTCCAAAGAAGACATACAAATGGCTAACAAACACATGAAAAGGTGCCCAACACCACTCATTATCAGAGAATGCAAATCAAAACCACAATGAGGTACCATCTCACACCGGTCAGAATGGCTCCTATCAAAGTCTACAAACAATAAATACTGGAGAGGGTGAGGAGAAAAAGGAACCTCTTACACTGTTGGTGGGAATGAAAACTAGTACAGTCCCTATGGAGAACAGTGTGGAGATTCCTTTAAAAAATGGAACTAGAACTGCCATATGATCCAGTAATCCCACTGCTGGGCATACACACTGAGGAAACCAGAATTGAAAGAGACACGTGTACCCCAGTGTTCATCGCAGCACTGTTTACAATAGCCAGGACATGGAAGCAACCTAGATGTCCACTGGCAGATGAATGGATAAGAAAGCTGCAGTACATATACACAATGGAATATTACTCAGCTATTAAAAAAAAAAAAAGCATTTGATTCAGTTCTAATGAAGTGGATGAAACTGGAGCCTATTATACAGAATGAAGTAAGTAAGAAAAATACCAATACAGTATATTAATGCATATATACGGAATTTAGAAAGATAGTAATAATGACCCTATATGTAAGACAGCATAAGAGACACAGATGTAAAGAAAAGGCTGTTGGACTCTGTGGGAGAAGGCAAAGGTGGGATGATTTGAGAGAATAGCATTGAAACATGTATATTATCATATGTGAAGTAGATCTCTAGTCCAGGTTAGATGCATGAGACAGGCTGCTCAGGGCTGGTGCACTGGGATGACCCTGAGGGATGGAATGGGGAGGGTCAGAATGGGGAACACATGTACACCTTTGGCTGATTCATGTGAATGTATGGCAGAAACCACCACGATATTGTAAAGTGATTAGCCTCCAATTAAAATTTATTTGAAAAAAAGGCATATAATCTGAAAAAATAAATAAATAAAAACTAATTACTTGTGGCACTTTTTTGAATGAGTCTCACTACATGAGTGATCCTGACTCTGGCCAGGTTTCAATCTTAGCTCTACTATCTATTAATTATATAGCCTTCTAGAACTCAGTATTCTCATCTATAAAAATGGGGCTATTAATATTAATTATTAGAGAGATAATCTCTCTCATGTTTTTATATATATATATATATATACATGTGTCATTTTTTATGATGTTTTTATCATAGCAACCATTTAGAAAATATGAGCTGCTGTATTAGTCATTGATGAATAGCAGGAAATTAGCAAGTAAATAGTATTTTATAAAAATCCTCTATTTAATTCTTCTCTAACTCAGTGTTGGTTTCCATATCTTCCTTCTTTGGGGCATTAACTATTTCTTTTTTTTTTATTTTATTTTATTTTTTAACTTTGCAATATTGTATTGGTTTTGCCGTATATCAAAATGAATCCGCTATAGGTATACATGTGTTCCCCATCCTGAACCCTCCTCCCTTCTCCCTCCCCATACCATGCCTCTGGGTCGTCCCAGTGCACCAGCCCCAAGCATCCAGTATCGTGCATCAAACCTGGACTGGTGACTCGTTTCATATATGATATTATACATGTTTAAATGCCATTCTCCCAAATCATCCCACCCTCTCCCTCTCCCACAGAGTCCAAAAGACTGTTCTATACATCAGTGTCTCTTTTGCTGTCTCATATACAGCGTTATTGTCACCATCTTTCTAAATTCCATATATATGCATTAGTATACTGTACTGGGGAGAAGGCAATGACACCCCACTCCAGTACTCTTGCCTGGAAAATCCCATGGACTGAGGAGCCTGGTGGGCTGCAGTCCATGGGGTCGGTACCAGTCGGACATGACTGAGCGACTTCACTTTCACTTTTCACTTTCATGCATTGGAGGAGGAAATGGCAACCCACTCCAGTGTTCTTGCCTGGAGAATCCCAGGGACAGCAGGGCCTGGTGGGCAGCCATCTATGGGGTTGCACAGAGTCGGACACGACTGAAGCGACTTAGCAGCAGCAGTAGCATACTATATTGGTGTTTTTCTTTCTGGCTTACTTCACTCTGTATAATAGGCTCCAGTTTCATCCACCTCATTAGAACTGATTCAAATGTATTCTTTTTAATGGCTGAGTAGTCTTGGTTTCCATATCTTCCTTCTTTGGGGCATTAACTATTTCTTATCCTGACATAGAGTAAGGGAAGTTAACTAAATTTGCAAAATTATTGTATATATGGCAAAAGATCATACTCAGTTAACCTAATGGAAACACAAACCTGATAAACACTCATGTTAGAGACAATTTCTCTGCTCCAGGTCAGTGTGCACAAATAAAATTAACTTAAGAATATCAAAAACATATCTATATAGAACACTTCTCACTAAAAACTAAATGGAGTCTGGCAGAAACACTCCTGTATGACCAAGGCTGTAAGAAAGATCCACATGGAATCTAGTGAAAAGGGAAGAAAAGCCATCAGGTTGACCTGTGCTCTTGGGTGGGAATTCAGAAGAAAAGGGAGATTACATGACAGAGATCCTCCCTGGAGAGTGAGTGGCTGGGGCCATCCTGGGTTCAACAAAGGGAAGACAAGCCCCCTTGGCTGGTTGTAGAGGAGGTAGGACTAACCCAACGGTTGTGGGAAGCCTGGACCCTCCAATGAAAAGTACACAGGGCAGAGAATGTGGATTGAGAATGCACAGTTTGCTGACTGGTTTCCCACAACTACCCCAGGGTGCACCCCAACCTGAGCTGAGTGAACACTCCAGCCCTGCTTGCCTCATGCTGCAGTTTCAAGCTGGAACCCGAGTTTCCATGACAGAGGAAAGACTTCAGCAATGAGACACTGAGGGGCCTCAAACCTGAAGCAGTGTCTAAGCAAAGAGGGCAAAGCCACTGCTGGTGCTGACATGGATGGTTCATCAGAGGCAGTCTAAATCTCACTGTGGCCAGACTACCACAGCTCATGCTCCAGAGTTAGCTGAATGCCCTCACTAGCCCCTCTTGCTCCAGCACTGCTCTCCTCTGGAGCAACAGTGCCAGTGCTGGGAAAGAGGTACAGCTCACATTTGAAGGGATTTAAGATGACTCAGACTCAACCTTCAGGGCTTTCACACTAGCAACTTGGGACCTGACCCTACCCTCAATAGGGTGATGATAGCCACTGAGCATAGGACAAGCTCTGACTCAAAGCTGGCTCCGGACTAGCCCCTCCTTCTTCATCCCCATCACCAACAGGGTGATAGCTACTGGAACATCCAAGGAAAGACCTGATTTATATTCACCTCAAGTCCTGTTCTCTCTCCAAAGCCATTGGACATGGCAGACTGTATAGTGACATCCTACAGAAAGATTATCCTTCTAGACTGCAATAAGTAACTGTTCCACCTTATTTCATAGAGACAGAGAAGATTAGGCAGAATGAGAAGACATGACTTTGTCAATTGAAAGAGCAAGGGTAAGCTTAAAAAAACAACTAACAAAACAGAAATAAGCTATATACCAGATAAATAATTCAAAGCATTAGTAGTAAAAATGCTAACGGAATTAAGGGAAATGATACATGCACACAGTCAGAATTTTAATAAGGAACTAGAAAATATGTGAAAGAACGAGACCAGTCAGAATTGAAGAATGCAATAACTAAAATGAAAAACACACTGGAAGGAATAAACACCAGACTAGGTGACACATAATAATGCATAAATGATCTGAAAGATTGAATAATGGAAACCTTCCAAATGAGATCAGCAAAAGAAAAAGAAATATAAAATATGGTAACAGTTTAAGGGATCTGTGGAATAACATCAAGTATGACAACATTGACATTATAGGTGTCCCCGGCAAGGAGAGAGAAAAGGAGATTGAAAATGTATTTAGTCAAATGTCTGAAAACTTCTCAAAACTGAAGAAGAAAATAGATATCCAGGTACAGAAACCACAGAAAGTCTCAAATAAAATGATGATGATGATGACGGGGTATGTATGTATGTGTAACGATCTGGATGTTCCCAATGAGATTGAAAAAGAAAGCATAAATGGAAAAGACAGTGTAGGACATATGAACAAAAACAAAATCATAAACATAATTGTAAATGAATACTTCAATATCACATACATCCACACATAAACACACATACTTGTGCACATATGCATTATTTATGATCAGGCATAATGCAGACTTATATGTAAAACCAAAGGTTTCAAACTTTCCTTTGCCTCTGTTGGTATTCAGTGAAAAGGGGAAAAGGACTAAATTATGACAACTGGAGTACATTGGGAAATTTGAGAGCTAACCTCCAGAAAATTCAGATAGTATGTGTCTTGAGGCTGATATTCTCTGTGTGTGTGTGTGTATAACAGTAAACAGTATATATGTATATGCATCATTTGGCCCTCTATAAATATTATGGTTCAGCATTCAGTCCTCTGCTTTGGAATTAGACATTGCTTTTTGTAATAGACTCATTCATTGAAGGGGACTTTGGCATGTGTTTAAAAACATTTTTAGGAAAGGGTAAATACAAGTATTTTGAAGGAAAACACTTCCACTGTGCTTTTCAACTAGTCTAAGAACAGTTCAACACAGCTTCTCATGGCATTCCCCAGCTTCTGAAAGACACGGCTGAACTTCCCCAGAGTTCTCCTTTGTTCTTGAGAAAATAATGTATCAGTCAATTAAAAACACCTCAAATACAATCTATGAAATGCACTTCTCTATTCTGCAATCAACGATGCTGATCAATAATTGAGCTGTCTCTTTTCTTTCAGGCTTCGTCAAAAACTGTTTTGTTTTGTTTTGTTTCCATGAGAAAGTGAGAGAATAAAAAGAAATCTAAAATTACAGCGGAAAATGTATAACCTTTCCACAGCAGGAGGGAAGTTAACTGTGCAAACAGGTTATTTAAAATGACTCAGAACTGACTTGCATCTGTGCCCCTTGGACTGAGTGCTGATTATTTACAAAGCAGGTTTACCCCTGACATGGACCTCTCTGGACGTTCAGTAAGGAAACCCAGAGTTGCTACAACAGACCTTTTATTAACACCAAAGTAATCATTACAAACAAGTGGTCAATTCTGGAACAAAGGACAGGAACAGCACTTACTTGTAATACAATGTTCAGACCTCCATCAGCATAATAAGAGCAAGATCGCAGGATGCATTTTATTTGCATATCATCTTATTAACATAGACATTGGCTAAGCAAATACAGGCCACACATGGAGCCCCAACAAAATTGCCACCCTTGCATGAGAGTTTTTTGATCTATCTAGCCAGACACAGGATCAGTAAAAAGAGGGGTATGAATGCATGCATCTCCAATAAATTCCAGTGGTGTAATTAGCTTCTGGTTATATAAATTTTTTTCTACGTTTTTCTCTTGAGAGATTATTTGTCCATTTCCCTTCCTAAATGCTGCTATGCTGTAGAATGGCTGTCATATTGGATCCCAGAGGTGACAACCTTCAGTTATGAGTGATTGATCTCTGTAGATAAAACTAGTAAGGCATCTGGAGATCCTGCTGTATGAAAGGTGTAAAATATATATACAGTATTGTTCATCTCCCTTGGGAGGCTCACTTAATATTACATGCCAGCACTTATTGGTAAGGCAGTCTGGTAAACCCACTCTATTATCAGGACTTGGTTCCACTTTTAAAGTATATCTCTGATTGTATAAATACCATTTGATACCAATACCTGGAATTTTAATGTGCCTTAGCCTGAGGATGTCAAGATGTCACAGGAACTTTGTGTTTTCCTCTGCAGCTTTTGGGTGTAGGAGGTGATTGAGGTGATGCCAACAGTGAATAGGGAACTATTTTAAACTGTTTCTAACAAATTAAAAATCTCAGGTGCTGAGAGTCTCCTCACAGTAAACACATGAAAATCCCTCTAATAGGTATTACCAAATTAAGCATTAGTAATAAATATTCAAAGTATAACACCTAGATTTTTATGCTGGTTTTGAAATTTTGGATCCAGTTGAATTCTATCATAACAATGTAATCTAAGGTTAACATTGTAACTACATGTCTATCTCTGTTAGGGATAGTGGTTTTTCAACTAGGCAATTTGTATCTTACCACAAGTGTACTGAGTTATATTTAACTTCTCAAGGCCTCAGTTTCTTTTCCCATGAGAATTTCAGAGGGTTCATTGTAGCAAGTAAATGAGATACATTTATTAAATGTATATAGTATAATAAATTATCAATGTGTGATATATATATATATAGTGGTAATAATTATAATTGAAATTAATTAAATGTATATAGTATAATAAATTATCAATGTGTGATATATATATATAGTGGTAATAATTATAATTGAAATTAATTAACAATAAATTGGTTTCTATTTGTTTCCTGAAAGAATTAGATGCAAAGATGGCTTCGTTATATACAAAAGATATTTAAAAATATGAAAAGATTGTTATAAATATCACAAATAGACAGATATGATGATATCAGAAACATGAATGAGAGGTAAATTTGATTTTGAGTGTTTTGGCAGTAAAACCTGAGAAATATGGAAAAATGAAAAAATTATGAGAGCATAAAATGTTTAGATAGTTTTGTTTGATAAGATAAAAATGCTAGACCATTGGTAGAGATAATATTCTGTGATATTAAGTGGTAATTGCTTTTAAATTAGTGATTTAAATTTTTTTTTTAATTTAGCATTTTCAGTGTAACTAAGGTCTGATACCTAACAATAGATTAATCTAGGAAATTGATTCTGTCCAAAGGTTTTGTATCAGTGTTGTCCAATGGAGTTAAATCAATAGAGACACATTAATCATTTAAAATTTTCTAATCATACATTAAGAAAGGTAAAAATAAATAAAGTTAATTTCATAATATATTTATCTGGGTCATTATATTCAAAACACTAATATATCCATGTCTACTCAATATAAAAATTTATTAACGAGATACTTTGTATTATTATTCCATACTAAGTCTTTAGTATGGAATATGGTTCAATAAAGGACAGAAATGGTATGGACCTAACAGAAGCAGAAGATATCAAGAAGAGGTGGCAAGAATACACAGAAGAACTGTACAAAAAAGATCTTCACATCCCAGATAATCACAATGGTGTGATCACTGACCTAGAGCCACACATTCTGGAATGTGAAGTCAAGTGGGCCTTAGAAAGCATCACTACGAACAAAGCTAGTGGAGGTGATAGAATTCCAGTTGAGCTATTCCAAATCCTGAAAGATGATGCTGTGAAAGTGCTGCACTCAATATGCCAGCAAATTTGGAAAACTCAGCAGTAGCCACAGGACTGGAAAAGGTCAGTTTCATTCCAATCCCAAAGAAAAGCAATGCCAAAGAATGCTCAAACTACTGCACAATTGCACTCATCTCATGCTAGTAAAGTAATGCTCAAAATTCTCCAAGCCAGGCTTCAGCAATATGTAAACTGTGAATTTCCAGATGTTCAAGCTGGTTTTAGAAAAGGCAGAGGAACCAGAGATCAAATTGCCATCATCCGTTGGATGTTGGATCATGGAAAAAGCAAGAGAGTTCCAGAAAAACACCTATTTCTGCTTTATTGACTATGCCAAAGCCCTTGACTGTGTGGATCACAATAAACTGTGGGAAATTCTGAAAGAGATGGGAATACCAGACCACCTGACCTGCCTCTTGAGAAACCTGTATGCAGGTCAGGAAGCAACAGTTAGAACTGGAGATGGAACAACAGACTGGTTCCGAATAGGAAAAGGAGTACATCAAGGCTATATATTGTCACCTTGCTTATTTAATTTATATGCAGAGTACATCATGAGAAACGCTGGGCTGAAGGAAGCACAAGCTGGAATCAAGAGTGCCGGCAGAAATATCAATAAACTCAGATATGCAGATGACACCACCCTTATGGAAGAAAGTGAAGAGGAACTAAAAAGCCTCTTGATGAAAGTAAAAGAGGAGAGTGAAAAAGTTGGCTTAAAGCTCAGCATTCAGAAATCTAAGATCATGGCATCTGGACCCAACACTTCATGGGAAATAGATGGGGAAACAGTGGAAACAGTGTCAGACTTTATTTTTGGGGGCTCCAAAATCACAGCAGATGGTGACTGCAGCCATGAAATTAAAAGATGCTTACTCCTTGGAAGGAAAGTTATGACTAAGCTAGATAGCATATTCAAAAGCAGAGACATTACTTTGCCAACAAAGGTCCATCTAGTCAGGGCTATGGTTTTTCCTGTGGTCATGTATGGATGTGAGAGTTGGACTGTGAAGAAGGCTGAGCTCCGAAGAATTGATGCTTTTGAACTGTGGTGTTGGAGAAGACTCTTGAGAGTTCCTTGGACTGCAAGGAGATCCAACCAGTCCATTCTGAAGGAGATCAGCCCTGGGATTTCTTTGGAAGGAATGATGCTAAAGCTGAAACTCCAGTACTTTGGCCACCTCATGCAAAGAATTGACTCATTGGAAAAGACTCTGATGCTGGGAGGGATTGGGGGCAGGAGGAGAAGGGGATGACAGAGGATGAGATGGCTGGATGGCATCACTGAGTCGATGGACGTGAGTATGAATGAACTCCAGGAGTTGGTGATGGACAGGGAGGCCTGGCGTGCTGCGATTCATGGGGTCCCAAAGAGTTGGTCACGACTGAGTGACTGAACCGAAGTCTCTAACATCCGTTGTGTGTTATTTTTTTTTAATTTTTATTTTTTTCCCTTTTTTTTCTTTCTTTTTTTTTAAATTTTATTTTATTTTTTAACTTTACAATATTGCATTGGTTTTGCTGTATATCAAAATGAATCTGCCACAGGTACACATGTGTTCCTCATCCTGAACCCTCCTCCCTCCTCCTTCCTCATACCATCTCTCTGGGTCATCCCAGTTCACCAGCCCCAAGCATCCAGTATCGTGCATCGAACCTGGACTGGCAACTCATTTCATATATGATATTATACATGTTTAAATGCCATTCTCCCAAATCATCCCACCCTCTCCCTCTCCCACAGAGTCCATAAGACTGTTCTATACATCAGTGTCTCTTTTGCTGTCTCTTATACAGCGTTATTGTTACCATCTTTCTAAATTCCATATATATATGTTAGTATACTGTATTGGTGTTTTTCTTTCTGGCTTACTTCACTCTGTATAATAGGCTCCAGTTTCATCCACCTCATTAGAGCTGATTCAAATGTATTCTTTTTAATGGCGGAGTAATACTCCATTGTGTATATGTACTACAGCTTTCTTATCCATTCATCTGCTGATGGACATCTAGGTTGCTTCCATGTCCTGGCTATTATAAACAGTGCTGCGATGAACATTGGGGTACACGTGTCTCTTTCCCTTCTGGTTTCCTCAGTGTGTATGCCCAGCAGTGTGATTGCTGGATCATAAGGCAGTTCTATTTCCAGTTTTTTAAGGAATCTCCACACTGTTCTCCATAGTGGCTGTTCTAGTTTTCATTCCCACCAACAGTGTAAGAGGGTTTATGCTTACAGTACCTCTTCATTTGTACTAGCCACATTTTAAGTACTTAATTGTATTCCGATAGCATGGTTCTAGAATACTAGTGCTTATATGTTGGATAACATAGTTAAAAATTGACTTTATATGGGCATACATAAACTTCAATGATTTAGAAAAGCAAACAGACTTTGTTTTAAAGGCTCTGTTTCTTTTCACAGCCTTTAAAACAAAGGCTGTGAAAAGAGACAAAGGTCACTACATAATGATCAAAGGATCAATCCAAGAAGAAGATATAACAATTATAAATATATATGCACCCAACATGGGAGCACCACAGTATGTAAGACAAATGCTAACAAGTATGAAAGGAGAAATTAACAATAACACAATAATAGTGGGAGACTTTAATACCCCACTCACACCTATGGATAGATCAACTAAACAGAAAATTAACAAGGAAACACAAACTTTAAATGATACAATAGACCAGTTAGACCTAATTGATATCTATAGGACATTTCATCCCAAAACAATGAATTTCACCTTTTTCTCAATCGCACATGGAACCTTCTCCAGGATAGATCACATCCTGGGCTATAAAGCTAGCCTTGGTAAATTCAAAAAAATAGAAATCATTGCAAGCATCTTTTCTGACCACAATGCAGTAAGATTAGATCTCAATTACAGGAGAAAAACTATTAAAAAATCCAACATATGGAGGCTGAACAACACGCTGCTGAATAACCAACAAATCACAGAAGAAATCAAAAAAGAAATCAAAATTTGCATAGAAACGAATGAAAATGAAAACACAACAACCCAAAACCTGTGGGACATGGTAAAAGCAGTCCTAAGGGGAAAGTTCATAGCAATACAGGCATACCACAAGAAAAAAGTCAAATAAATCACCTAACTCTACACCTAAAGCAACTAGAAAAGGAAGAAATGAAGAACCCCAGGGTTAGTAGAAGGAAAGAAATCTTAAAAATTAGAGCAGAAATAAATGCAAAAGAAACAAAAAAGACCATAGCAAAAATCAACAAAGCCAAAAGCTGGTTCTTTGAAAGGATAAATAAAATTGACAAACCATTAGCTAGACTCATCAAGAAACAAAGGGAGAAAAATCAAATCAATAAAATTAGAAATGAAAATGGAGAGATCACAACAGACAACACAGAAATACAAAGGATCATAAGAGACTACTATCAACAATTATATGCCAATAAAATGGACAACGTGAAAGAAATGCACAAATTCTTAGAAAAGTACGACTTTCCAAAACTCGACCAGGAAGAAATAGAAAATCTTAACAGACCCATCACAAGCACGGAAATTGAAACTGTAATCAAAAATTTTCCAGCAAACAAAAGCCCAGGTCCAGACAGCTTCACAGCTGAATTCTACCAAAAATTTAGAGAAGAGCTAACACCTATCCTGCTCAAGCTCTTCCAGAAAATTGCAGAGGAAGGTAAACTTCCAAACTCATTCTATGAGGCCACCATCACCCTAATACCAAAACCTGACAATGATCCCACAAAAAAAGAAAACTACAGGCCAATATCACTGATGAACATAGATGCAAAAATCCTTAACAAAATTCTAGCAATCAGAATCCAACAACACATTAAAAAGATCATACACCATGACCAAGTGGGCTTTATCCCAGGGATGCAAGGATTCTTCAATATCCGCAAATCAATCAATGTAATACACCACATTAACAAATTGAAAAATAAAAACCGTATGATTATCTCAATAGATGCAGAGAAAGCCTTTGAAAAAATTCAACATCCATTTATGATCAAAACTCTCCAGAAAGCAGGAATAGAAGGAACATACCTCAACATAATAAAAGCTATATATGACAAACCCACAGCAAACATTATCCTCAATGGTGAAAAATTGAAAGCATTTCCTCTAAAGTCAGGAACAAGACAAGGGTGCCCACTTTCACCATTACTATTCAACATAGTTTTGGAAGTTTTGGCCACAGCAATCAGAGCAGAAAAAGAAATAAAAGGAATCCAAATTGGAAAAGAAGAAGTAAAACTCTCCCTGTTTGCAGATGACATGATCCTCTACATAGAAAACCCTAAAGACTCCACCAGAAAATTACTAGAACTAATCAATGACTATAGTAAAGTTGCAGGATATAAAATCAACAGAAATCCCTTGCATTCCTATACACTAATAATGAGAAAACAGAAAGAGAAATTAAGGAAACAATTCCATTCACCATTGCAATGGAAAGAATAAAATACTTAGGAATATACCTACCTAAAGAAACTAAAGACCTATATATAGAGAACTATAAAACACTGGTGAAAGAAATCAAAGAGGACACTAATAGATGGAGAAATATACCATGTTCATGGATTGGAAGAATCAATATAGTGAAAATGAGTATACTACCCAAAGCAATCTATAGATTCAATGCAATCCCTATCAAGCTACCAACAGTATTCTTCACAGAGCTAGAACAAATAATTTCACAATTTGTATGGAAATACAAAAAACCTCGAATAGCCAAAGCGATCTTGAGAAAAAAGAATGGAACTGGAAGAATCAACCTACCTGACTTCAGGCTCTACTACAAAGCCACAGTTATCAAGACAGTATGGTACTGGCACAAAGACAGAACTATAGATCAATGGAACAAAATAGAAAGCCCAGAGATAAATCCACACACATATGGACACCTTATCTTTGACAAAGGAGGCAAGAATATACAATGGATTAAAGACAATCTCTTTAACAAGTGGTGCTGGGAAAACTGGTCAACCACTTGTAAAAGAATGAAACTAGAACACTTTCTAACACCATACACAAAATAAACTCAAAATGGATTAAAGATCTCAATGTAAGACCAGAAACTATAAAACTCCTAGAGGAGAACATAGGCAAAACACTCTCTGACATACATCACAGCAGGATCCTCTATGACCCACCTCCCAGAATATTGGAAATAAAAGCAAAAATAAACAAATGGGACCTAATTAACCTTAAAAGCTTCTGCACATCAAAGGAAACTATTAGCAAGATGAAAAGACAGCCTTCAGAATGGGATAGAATAATAGCAAATGAAGCAACTGACAAACAACTAATCTCAAAAATATACAAGCAACTCCTACGGCTCAACTCCAGAAAAATAAATGACCCAGTCAAAAAATGGGCCAAAGAACTAAATAGACAGTTCTCCAAAGAAGACATACAGATGGCTAACAAACACATGAAAAGATGCTCAACATCACTCATTATCAGAGAAATGCAAATCAAAACCACTATGAGGTACCATTTCACACCAGTCAGAATGGCTGCAATCCAAAAGTCTACAAGCAATAAATGCTGGAGAGGGTGTGGAGAAAAGGGAACCCTCTTACACTGTTGGTGGGAATGCAAACTAGTACAGCCACTATGGAGAACAGTGTGGAGATTCCTTAAAAAACTGGAAATAGAACTGTCTTATGATCCAGCAATCCCACTGCTGGGCATACACACTGAGGAAACCAGAAGGGAAAGAGACACATGTACCCCAATGTTCATTGCAGCACTGTTTATAATAGCCAGGACATGGAAGCAACCTAGATGTCCATCAGCAAATGAATGGATAAAAAAGCTATGGTACGTATACACAATGGAATATTACTCAGCCATTAAAAAGAATACATTTGAATCAATTCTAATGAGGTGGATGAAACTGGAGCCTATTATACAGAGTGAAGTAAGCCAGAAAGAAAAACACCAATACAGTATACTAACGCATATATATGGAATTTAGAAAGATGGTAACAATAACCCTGGGTACGAGACAGCAAAAGAGACACTGATGTATAGAACAGTCTTATGGACTCTGTGGGAGAGGGAGAGGGTGGGAAGATTTGGGAGAATGGCATTGAAACATGTAAAATATCATGTATGAAACGAGTTGCCAGTCCAGGTTCGATGCACGATACTGGATTCTTGGGGCTAGTGCACTGGGACTACCCAGAGGGATGGTATGGGGAGGGAGGGGGGAGGAGGGTTCAGGATGGGGAACACATGTATACCTGTGGTGGATTCAATTTTATATTTGGCAAAACTAATACAATTTTGTAAAGTTTAAAAATAAAATAAAATAAAAAAAAGAAAAGCAAACAAAAAAGAATGATCAGGAATGACGATGTTACGTAAGTTCATATATATACACATTTTTATAATAATATGATCATTGATTGCTCTATCCATATGTATTAATTTTCAATTTATTCTTATATTTATCAAATATTTGAGTACCTATTATATTCCCATGCTTCCCTGTTGTCTCAAAGAGTAGAGAATCTGCTTGCAAGGAAGGAGACTCAAGTTCAAATCCTGGGTCAGGAAGATCCCATGGAAAAGGAAATGGCAACCCAGGTCAGTATTCTTGACTTAGGAGCCTGGTAGGCTACAGTCCATGGGAAAGCAAAATATTAGACATGACTGAGCACATAACACACTTGTGTTTCTAAATATTCAGGGGAAATGCTTAACCTTTCCATAGTAGGAAGATTATTAATTAGGCATACCATTAGCCTTAAAACAGTGCAGGAAATAGTTTAATCACTGAGGAAACAGTAGCAAGCAAAGTGAAATCCATGCTTCTGAAGCTTAAATACAAATAAGGGAAGGCAGATATTAAACAAGTAAGCAAATAATGTATTTTCCAGGTGATAATAATTGCTATAGAGAAAAAATAAAGCAGAATAATAGTGTAGTGGAATTCTTGAATGATGCTTTAAAGAGAGCGTCCAGTGAAGGACCCTCTGATGTAAAATGTGATCAGAAACCTGTATCAAGGAAGGATATAAAAAAAGATGATTCAGGGGAAAGAGAATTCTGGAAAGAGAGAAAGCCAAGCACAGAGAGTGTCAGAGAAAATTCAAGATCAGCAGATTGGTAGATCTGAGGGACAATAAAGGAGCCAGTGTACTTAGAGAGCTGTTAGTGTGGTAGAACTTGCTGGATGATGTCAGAGATGAATTTTGGTTTTCTAAGGGAGTTGGAGGGTCAGTGGAGGAATATGAGCAAGGAAACAATATGATGTCATATAGGTTTTGAAAGTCCAAAATCTGTTACAGTACTTTTATTGAGAAATGATAGTACTAGAGAAAGAGTAGAAGCAGTGAGAGCCCAGATAATAGACTATGCTGTTTTGGCTCATAATGAAAATCAAAATCAGCTACTAAATACATAAAGTCAATGCCTTTGTTTTACTTCCCCTTAAAATCATTATTGAAAAACTATTCCATCAGTAGAGCAAGCATATTCATACCCTGAAAATTTAACTATGTAGCAATATGTGAAAATTTCAATATTGATTTCCATACAAATTGTTCTTGTATGTCTTTTACATGTAGTGCACTGTCAGAATATGAAGAAAACAATCCAATGATCCGCTGGTTCTTGTTTCTTTTCTTACTGTCTGTCCAGGGGCTCATGGTCCAATATGAAAGACAGCAGCACAGATCTATATAGAAAAAGTCAGATGATGGTATGCACTATCAGAAAAAGCAAATCAAAGTAAAATGAGGAAATAAACAAGGAGAGGATTGAACTAAACATAGAAACCTATTTATTCAGGTACCTATTCATTCAATGACTATTGTCAGAGACTGTGAAATGTATTAACTGTTCAAAGTTGACTAAGATTGCAGAGTTTAGAAAAGATGCTCAGGCAAAGATTCTACCTGTGAGGGCTTACCCTGAGCTATAAAGTCACATGGTTGGGTTGGTTGCTTGGAATATTTACTTAGGAGAGTTATAAGTAAGTAGTATATTTGTAAAAAGAGTCTTAAACACAGTGGCATAATTCAGGAAAAGGTCAAGTCCAGAGAAGCAGTCCAAGGACCAGGTCCAAAGAACAAAGTGAAAATCCAAGTCAGAAGTCATGCAGATCAGGAACTGGTTAAAACAGAATATGAGGTTTATTAATATAAAAAGAAAGTGATGGCTGTGTGAATGAGGGGCAGGCCTTAAGGTTTAAAGGAGCTGGACTCCACTGGAGAGGCTGTGACTTTGGAATATAACTAGAATTGACAATGTGGGAGAACATTAATTTAAATCGAAATGGATTCCATCCAGAAACAAAATTTAAACATTGATATGTTTTCTGGGGATTTCAGGGTGTTACCAGAAAAATAGTAAGGGTTCATCAGGTGTAACATATCCAATATTTGTGGGAGGACAGCTGAAGTTAAACAGAGCCAAAGCCACCCAATGAAGGGTTTCAAATGTTAATATTTATGTGTGCATCTTGGTGAACTATTGAATGTTTCAATAAAAATATAAGTGACAAATTGCTATTTAGGAATATATTTTAGGGTTCAATGTATAAGACAGATCAGAAAGAAGATGAAGAAAGACAAAGCTCCTGTGAAATTGAAAAATTAGGTAACTAAGTACAGGACTAGACTCAAAAGTGGAAAAGAACAAAATTATTAAAAAAAAGAAAAGGAAGCAGAGTCAGTGTTATCTAACAAAGGCAGCTATTAATTTTCATCTGGTCAAGCCTTCTAGCCTTCCCCATGGTTATATAAGCTAAGTAAAAGGGATCATGTGTGGTAACAATTTTAGGCCTTCAGGGAATGACTTATGACAGAGGAGAACATGGTAAGCATTCACAGGGAAAAGAGGCAACCTAAAAATAGTAAGGTCTATTCAGGAATGGATGCTTCTCTTCTAACCCTCCATTTCATCTTACGTATTCTCCTACCATATACCAACCAAGTTGTATTCATTAATTTACTTTAGAAATATTGTTTGAGCAAATTACTCTTGCCAGGCATTGTACGGGATCATAGTCATAAGTTGCTCAGTCATGGCCGACTCTTCACCACGCCATGGACTGTAACCTACCAGGCTCATCCATCCATGGGATTTTCCAGGAAAGAATACTGGAGTGGGTTGCCTTTTCCTTCTCCAGGAGATCTTCCCAACCCAGGGATTGAACCCTGGTCTCCCGCATTGTAGGCAGATGCTTTACCATCTGAGCTACCAGGTAAGTCATGGATGCTGCTGCTACTGCTGCTAAGTTGCTTCAGTAGTGTCGGACTCTGTGCGACCCCATAGATGGCAGCCCAACAGGCTTCCCTGTCCCTGGGATTCTCCAGGCAAGAACACTGGAGTTGGTTGCCATTTCGTTCTCCAATGCATGAAAGTGAAAAGTGAAAGTGAAGTCGCTCAGTCTTGTCTGACTCTTAGCGACCCCATGGACTGCAGCCTACCAGGCTCCTCCGTCCATGGGATTTTCCAGGCAAGAGTACTGGAGTGGGGTGCCATTGCCTTCTCCGAAGTCCTGGATACTTGACTATAGTTGTAAACACTATGATTGGACCCTGTTGCTAAAGTTTAGTTGAGGACACAAATAATAACTATTAAAGCAAAATTGATAATGCTATGAAAGAAGCAAAATTATCTGAGAGGAAAAAAATGCAGTCATATCTGTGTTAGATTGAGCAGGGATAATGAATCTCTCTTCCACCCTTTTTCTCTTTTTTGTCTCTCTCCCTTTCTAATGTCTCTTCCTACAGAAATTTCAGGAGAAATCAGAAATTGGAAATATGTTTTGGAATCATTTATATATAGATAGTAATTAAAATCATGGAACTGAATCTTAATCATGGGATCAGATAAAATCTAGGTAGAGAATGTATCTAGAGAAGAAAAAACAGACCAAAGATTTGGAACATTTGGACAGTCAGCAGCCCAACTGAGATAAGTTACCCTGGATATTGAGGGATGAATAGGAGACTATGGTATAAGGAAAGGCATGAAACAAACACAAATGAAGAAGTATAAAGAAGTTGGGAGTAGCCTATTAAAAAAAAAAAAAAACTGTTTGAAGTTGAGTAAGATAGTAATAATTATGTAACCATTGACTGTGCTAGCATACAGGCCATCAGATGGCCTATGACGACGGCCTATGATTGCTTTTACTTTGTTTCTTTCTTGAGAAACCAATAAAATGGCTATTGGTTTTTGAATGAAGCATCAGGCTAGGCCATCAGCAGAGAATAAAGGTTGGGTGTGACTTGGGACATTTTGAGAAAGATAAGATAGAATATAGAATGGCAAGGTAAAGGTTTTAGGGAGATATAGTAGGAAGGCTAGTAGCAATGCTATCTCAAACAAGGTTTCAAATTTTCACTTTATCTGAAGTTTGAAATACTCAATAAAGAATAAAAAAGAATGGAATGGAACTTTCCCCCTTCTCCCTCATCCTGCCCAATATGATATGTGTTTCATAAAATATCTATTTTTCCCAGCAACATAGGATTTTCCCAGAATACAATGAGACAAAAGAAAAATAAAAATTATCCATCATATTCAACTATTAGTGAAGCTGGAGTTACATAAAATAATTTTGTGAATTGAATTGTAGGCACAATTGCAAATAAAGTTATTATAGGCCCAACTAAAATATGTATATGTAAGATACTAGAGGTCTAAAGCATCAGAAACCAAAAATGTGTGATAAAGTGGCATAGTACAAAATTGTAATTGAGGTCTGCTAGACGTACAAACAGACAAAAAAGAAAAATATATAAATGAAAGAGAACAGAATAATCTTTCTTATAGAATAACCCCACATAATCAGTTCAGTTCAGTTCAGTCGCTCAGTCATGTCCAACTGTTTGCAACCCCATGGCCTACAGCATGCCAGACTTCCCTGTCCATCACCAGCTCCCTGAGCCTACTCAAACTTATGTCCATTGAGTCAGTGATGCCATCTAACCATCTCATCCTCTGTTGTCCCCTCCTTATCCCACCCTTAATCTCTCCTAGCATCAGGGTCTTCTCAAATGAGTCAATTCTTCGCATTAAGTGGACAAAGTATTGGAGTTTCAGCTTCAGCATTAGTCCTATCAATGAATATTCAAGACTGATTTCCTTTAGGATGGACTGGTTGGATCTCCTTGCTGTCCAAGGGACTCTCAAGAGTCTTCTCCAATACCTTAGTTCAAAAGCATCAGTTCTTCGGCACTCAGCCTTCTTTATAGTCCAACTCTCACATCCATACATGTCTACTGGAAAAGCCATAGCTTTGACTAGATGGACCTTTGTTGGAAAAGAAATGTCTCTGCTTTTTAATATGCTGTCTAGGTTGATCATAACTTTTATTCCAAGTAGCAAGCATCTTTTAATTTCATGGCTGGTGTTCCCCTTTCAAGAAGCATATCTTAGTTCCCCTCCCTTCCCTTGCATATGGGCTAGACTTCAGTTTTTCTAAGTTCTTTAGCTATAGAGTTTGATTCTTCACTGAGAACATGATGGATTTTCTAAAGACTGAAAACATGTTATTCGTGCTAACTCTGTTACCCACATCCTCCCCCAGCCCAAGGCCTCATATAATGTTGGCTCATACAAATAGTACTTATTATAATGGTGGTAGCAAGAAACAAGTTGATCCAAATGAGGTTTGTTTTCTAAAAAAGCCTCTACTCTACATTTTTTCTAAAGAGGGGAGAACAAACAGTAGTTCTGTGTGTTCCATTGGTTTCTACAAAGAAAAATGTACTTAATAGTTCATGTGCTAAGATATATTAACTATGATTTCACCCCCTGACTTCAGGATGATAAAAGGAATGAATCTTTCTGGACACAGAAATGAGAAAACTTCCTTGTGCTATTCTCTGGCTGGATCAATGCAAATCATGATCTGACTGGAGAGTCATTATTCCTAGGGAACCTATAGGGGCACAATTTCCAGTTTACTCTCAAGGAACTATGGGGAAGGCTTATCACAAATGCTGTGCAACTGAAAGAACAATAAATCAACATGAATTTATTGAATACCTGCCTTTTTAAGCCAGTTTACTAGATACCAGTAGATATTGGGATGTGTGGAAGAAAAAATGATAACATGTTTGATTTTAGAGGTAACATTTCAAGTTCTCTTAATTTGAGCAGTTTAATACTGTAGCAAGTATAATCACAGCAATGAAGACAAAATGCAGCCTGAGAATTCTGATAAAACTTCAAAATAACTCAATATTATAGACTGTGATTGGTGAAAAATATTTCACATACAGAGGATAAAACAAATCTCTCATGAAGCAAATCTCTGTTTAAATTGGGGTGGGAGGAGGGAGGAGGGTTCAGGATGGGGAACACATGTATACCTATGACAGATTCATTTTGATATATGGCAAAACCAATACAATATTGTAAAGTTAAATAAAAAAAAATAAAAAAAAATATAAGCTTGAAAGGAAAATGTTGAAAAAATAAAAATTCACAAAACACTTCATAGAATTATTAAATTACTAGTAATCCTTATTTGGACTTCTCTAGTGGCTCAAATGGTAAAGAATCTGCCTGCAAAGCATGAGACCCAGGTCGATCCCTGGGTCAGGAAGATCCCCTGCAGAAGGGAATGGCTACCCACTCCAGTATCCGTGCCTAGAGAATCCCATGGACAAAGGAGCATTGTGGGCTGCAATCCATTTGGTCACAAACAGTTGGACAAGACTGAGAGACTAATACAACAACAACACGACCCTTATTTAGGATTATTTATTCCTAAAGTGTTTTGTTTGATTAAAAACAAACATGATTTGTAAGTGTTTGGGATTTCTCTGACACTCCATACATGTTGTTAAACAAAAATTATTTGGATAAACAGTCACAATTATTCTAAACGCTCCAAACATTTATAAGAAAGCAAGATGGCTAAATAAAATAACCTTATCCAGAATCTTGTGTTTGAACTCAAATAAGTTTACCAACAGAGAAAGAGAAACTGAGTTTTTCATCAGCCTTCAAAAATGTTACAACTTTTACAAGTGTCTTTTTGGTACATATTCGTCTCTGTGCCTCTAACACCTTACAGATATCTTTTCTGTGGCAAAATTTGGGTTATTCTGAAGACTCTGCTTCTGTGTTTTAACTGCTTAAAGGTTTTCTAAAGTCCTCTTGCCTTTCCTGGTATAGCTTTTTCCCACATTCATTCACTTGACATCTTTCTGTTTTCACTTTGAAATTTATTAGCTATCTATTGTATTTTTTTTGTCTACTCAGATTGAAATTTCTTTTTATTTGGGAAAAGAGAAGGATCCCTATTTTCTATAGCAAAAGCCACAACCTAGATAGTGAAACTGCAATTTAAAATCTGTAATTTTAAATAATTGGCTGGATGTTGCAATGCTACAGAAAGTAGCATGGGTTCAGCTGTTTCTGTGGCTGTTTAGTTTTTCTTTAAAGAAAAACTTATGGCGTTTTAATTTTTTTTTTTTTTAAGTGAATATTATTCTCAAGAGGAAAAAGATAAGCTTGGGAGAAAACACTGATACTGGGAGCAAAGACTACAAGTTAGATATGGAATGGAATTTCAGTTGTACTAATTGCTAGTTGTATAAATTGGGTAATTTGTCATGAAATTGGAAATAAACAGGCTTTTTGAGTCTAAATGCATCATCTTTAAACCAAATGTCATTCAAGTTAATTAATAGGAAAGCAAAGATTCTGTCTTACTTCAAACTATTGAAGAAAAGCATAAGCCTTTCTTAAAATATCAGGGAGACATCAGCTACAAAGCATCCTGAAAATCCTGTTAGAATGTGACTGTCTTTTTGATGAAATTTCCATCCTTCATGGCTGCTCTCACACTGCTTTTGGTTTTCCTCAATGCAGTTCCTTTTCAAATGGCTGCAGCTTTCTTCTCTGGAACTCTCTAATTTCCTGATTTGTCCACTTGTCTGGTCTGTGTCTCTCCAATCTCAAGGAAGCAGGTTTCCCATCTCTTGACTTCTCTAAATCTCCTATTCATCCGTCAGCTCAGCACTCAACTCATCAGAGCAAAGCTGAATTAAGCATCCTGTGAGGTATCTTGAGGAAACAAAGTGATTCTCTTTAGGAAGCCAAATGGGGCAATGTGAGTGCTTACACATTTCTGTATCCTATTACATTTCATCTCTTCTAATTTTAGTTACCTCATCTATAATGATAATAATAGAATAGTATACAACTTTTCAGAATGTTATTAGGATTTTAAATGTGATCATTCATATAAATATTTTATATTTTATTATTGTCACATAAAAAGGGATTAATAAATATTAGTTTTGTGATATCTTGGTCAGTGAATACTTCTGGTCATTAAATCATTTCTTTACTTGGCCTACTAAGATTACCCCACTGACAAATTCTAGTAACTTTGTGGAAGTCATTTTCATTCTTTGTTTAAAGCTTTCTTCCATGTTTCTAAGTTCTTGGACACCTCGAAATTTAAATTAAAATGATTATCTAAGCCAAGTAGATGACTATGATTTCCCAATGAAATCATCAAATTCTTATATGAATTCTGTTCATTTGTGCTTCCCTCTATAATTTGGATTTTCTTATAATTAAAAACAATTGTTTTAGCATGAATTAAATATCTCAAATACAAATTCCTCCTTTTTGGAAGATACATGAGCTTTGATATTCTTTAGCCTTGATATTCTCAGGCATTATTTAATCACAATTTTCTGTATTGGATTAAATCATAATTTTCTATATTGGATTGTCCCCAAGTCCTATGTATATCTAAGTTGGATCCATGGAGAAATGCTCCCACTTGAAGAGTGCTAGCAAGCTTCATGGGAGAAGGAAATGGCAACCCACTCCAGTACTCTTGCCTGGAAAATCCCATGGAGGGAGGAGCCTGGTAAGCTACAGTCCATGGGGTTGTGAAGAGTCAGATACGGCTGAATGACTTGACTTTCACTTTTCACTCTCATGCATTGGAGAAGGAAATGGCAACCCACTCCAGTATTCTTGCCTGGAGAATCCCAGGGACAGAGGAGCCTGGTGGGCTGCTGTCTATGGGGTTGCACAGGGTGGGACATGACTGAAGCAACTCAGCAGCAGCAGCAGCAAACTTCATGATACTATGTACTCCAGTGTGCTAACTCAGATTGTGCATTGAAGACAACTCAATTTCTAAGCATTTCTATCAATCAAACCAAATGGTTAATTCAGTAAATTTTTGTAGACTCAGGGACTATAGCTTCACATCCTTTGATAAGATGAACAAAGATTAAGTACACTGAAATATGGAGAAACTCCCAGAATTAACAATACCTTCTTTACATTGCACATGTGCCAGTATGAATAGGTAATATGTAAGAAGAGTTCTATATTTTCTTTTTCTATTTCACAAAACAGATTTACTCCAATTTCATGGCTTGTATAGCTTGATGACTCTGCCTGATAGATGATATATTTGATCATATTGCAAATACAGTTTCTCTACACTGATAACACATAATGAAATATTATTTCCTTCTAAATGAAAAGAACTGAATATATCTTCCATTCTGATTGCTTAAGTACTTTGATAAAGCATGGAATCTATTATGCAGGTGCTCTAAGAATGAGACTTGAAACGGCAACCCACTCCAGTATTCTTGCCTGAAGAATCTCATGGACAGAGAAGCCTGGTGGGCTGCCGTCCTCTATGGGGTCACATAGAGTCGGACACGACTGAAGCGACTTAGCAGCAGCAGCAGCAAGGTAGAAATTCTCTAAAGCCCAATATTTGATTATTAAGAAAAAAAACACATTATCTGATTGTAGTTCTAAAAACTATATAACTTAAAATCCTGATTTTTTTTTCTGTTTATTGCAATATGGAGTGACTTTGTTTAAATAAAATGTACTCAAAAAGAGAAATTACTTCTAATGCTAGTTAAGAAATTTTGCTTAAATACATCTTTAAAGAGTAAAAACAACTTTGCTATCTTTCAAGCAATTGTTCTAGGTAGTATTATGCTTTCACATATTAAATGGAAACCTATAATATGTGGACACATTTGTTTCAAAAAAACCAAAAGCACTAAGAGCAATAAGAGGAAATTTTGTTCATTTTGGCTTTATGTATTACTGATATATAAGTTAATTATACTTTAAAATTGTATACCAAATAAACATGAAAAAAACATCTGAGTTCAAGATTATTTTTAGTGATTAAATATTGGCTAAATAACTCAGCCTTGTAAATCTTATATATTTTGTCTTATAAATGTTTTAAAATTAATTCAAATAGTGACTGAAAACAGCAAAGAAGAAAATTTTGTGTTTTCAGTTGCATGTGAACATCAAATTGTCCATGTAAAGATTGACTTGATTAATCTGTTCTCCCATTAGTCAATTACTTATCTGCCCTTTGTAAATGGTATTCGCTTTCTCCAAAGATTTTAACTCTATGAAGAGTTGCCACTCGTGATATTTCAACACATTGGATTGTGTGCTGCAAAACAAGTAAAGTACTGAAGAGCCCCAATAATGAACTAAATAGCGTATAAAAATGCATCAAGTGTTTCTTGACGCTGGCTCCATGGTTAGTAGAGTATTACTTGAGTCAACCCTGGACAACAGATAACAATTTAGGAAAGGAAATTTTTGGCACAGGAAATTCAAATGCTATACTTTCATTGCTGAAAAGCAGATTTTAGCTTCTGATTTGATATTTGAGATAGTATATATCAAAGTGATGAAGGAAGTAGGCTTTTAGACTCATTTGGTTTTGATTCTTAGTTCTGTCACTTAAGCAATATAGAATAAATTACCTAAAGTTTACTTATCTGTAGTTTAATGCACATGCCAAAGCTCAAAAGTACTGCAAATAAAGTATTTAGGATTAGTATTTAAAGCATTCGGTATTAGCAATTAAAATATTTAGTATGATGGACATTGTACACATAAGAGCTAAAAACAAGTAGCTAGTATTTATTAATATGTAATATTGTGTACATATTAAATGTGTATATATTTCTTTCTTCTAGATATTTGTTGCAGGATAGGTTCCCTAGAAGCAAAATCTGAGAAAGAGATCAGAGTTCAGGAAATGTATTAGGGAGTAGCGTCAGAATCAGCACCTATAAGGAAAGGGATGGACATGGAAGCAGGCAGTGGGAGAAGCTCTGTGGCAGTATAGTCACAGCAAAGTTTCAGTCAAGTCCGTGGGCAGCACTGCAACTGGGATGGCCCTTCAGAGTTTCCTCTTATGGTGGGGAGGGGACTGGATCTCTGTACTGTATTGTGTGTGTGTGTGTGTGTGTGTGTTAGTTGCTTAGTCACGTCCAACTCTTTGCAACCCCATAGACCGCAGCCCACCAGGCCCCCGTCCATGGGATTCTCCAGCCAAGAACACTGGAGTGGGTCGCCATTTCCTTCTCCAAAAGAAACTATAGAAAGAAAGTGAAGTCGCTCAGTGGTGTCCGACTGTTTGCGACCCCATGGACTGTAGCCTACCAGGCTCCTCCATCCATGGAATTTTCCAGGCAAGAATACCGGAGTGGGTTGCCATTTCCTTCTCCAACTGTACTGTATTTATACCAGTCAGTTGGATATAGCCTTCTCCAGGAAGGACATATCTATGACCTTGAGCAATGTACCTCTTTTCAATGAAGAACAGTTCCCTGAAATGACTTACAGCTGAGTATTATCTTTGGCGTGGGCATTCCCAACAGGTGGAATGAGTCCTTCTTAAGGGCCATCCAAGCAGGAAACCACAACACCCATTACAAAGGTGCAATTCCTCATGGGCTGTTGTTCTGCTACTTGTTCAGAAACTAAACGTGTTTCTTCTGTTTTTGTGAGTTTTTTGTTTTTTAATTTCATTTTTTTAGGACTGTCCATGGCTGTACCTCTTTCAGAATCAATGAAGAAAGGTAAATTTGTTATGTTTCTTGTATATGTTGGGCATGGATATGGGTTTACAAATGTTTTTTGGAACATTTTGGACAGCGATACGCTAGTCAGTGTTGACAGATGAGCAACACTCAACTAAAATGCATATTGTAAATGAAAGGAAACTTGCAAGTAAGTGAAGTAATTAAGGAGAAACTGATATTATCTGATCTAGAAAGGAAACTTTGCTTGGGCTTTGAGAGCAAAGATTGTTCATCATCATTGGCCACAGAAAAGAAAAAACTGTTTTTTGGGTTTTTTTTTCCCCATAACGCATCATCAATTCAATGCACATGAGTTTGAGTAAGCTCTGGGAGTTGGTGATGGACAGGGAAGCCTGTCGTGCTGCAGTCCATGGGGTTGCAAAGAGTCGGACATACTGAGCAACTGAACCAACTTAATGACAAGAAGGTCAGTTGTGTGTGCACAGGGGAGGATAATAGGACAAACCAAATGGTGTTTAGCAACATTAAGAGAAAAGGAAATTGTTAGCAGGACACATGTTTAAAAATCTCCCTATTTTCCACGGAGGAGTTGGAAAATCAAGCCACAGGGCCTCCTTCATGGACTCTGTATAAGTAGTTTCAGATTTTTCTGTTGAGACAAAAGCAATTAATGTGATTTAGCTATCATAAATCCTATTATAATATTTCTTTTAAATTTTAATTTATCAGAGATGATTGTGACTATCTCAGATTCAGTAAGGTCTCTATATTTCTAGATCAAATAACTATAGACAATGGGTGGGATCATGTCACCTTCTTGTGGAAGCTCTCTTGCGGTAAATGATGCATAAGAGTGATGGGGTTCCCAGTGGTGGGGAAGCTGTCTCAGTAATTGTTTATTTTGTTGCATTAACTACTGATGGCCAAACTGAAACTGTATCCTGCCTATTCTATATATAGGCAAAGATCTAAGGTGTGAGTATATGTTGCAATATGGAAGTGAGTAACTGAGAGAGAAAAGTTTAGAATGTATATTACAATACGATTCTCATCTGTTTGGCATAATTTAAATCATGCTTCTTTATGAAATAAAGAAAACAATATGATGTATAAGATTACAAAGTAACTTCCCCCAATATACTGTGCCTGAAATGAAAGAAAGCCTGTTTCCCAAATAAAATAATAAAATGTGAGTATATATTTATCCATATATGTGGGAGTGTGTTTATGTGTGCATATATTCCAGTATATATTTTTAAATTACAGAATAGCATTGTTTTCACCTATTCAAGTTTTACTTCTTACTATACAGTGACTGGAGAAGGCAATGGCACCCCACTCCAGTACTCTTGCCTGGAAAATCCCATGGGCAGAGGAGACTAGTGGGCTGCAGTCCATGGGGTCGCGAAGAGTCGGACACGACTGAGCGACTTCACTTTCACTTTTTACTTTCATGCATTGGAGAAGGAAATGGCAACCCACTCCAGTGTTCTTGCCTGGAGAATCCCAGGGACAGGGGAGCCTGGTGGCTTGCTGTCTATGGGGTCGCACAGAGTCAGACACGACTGAAGTGACTTACCTTATACAGTAAAGCTTTGTATTTTTCATTGATTTAGTTGGTAATATATCCATATCATTCATTATTTTACTGCCTACCATACTGGACAAGTAGTTGTGCAACGTTGGTCAAATATAAATACAGACTTCATTTAGAAATTAGAAATCTAGAAATTTGGTAGTTGGTTGCCTGAGAATCTGTATCTCAAGTATAAATATATTTTTAAAGCAGCTATTGAACTTTTTAACCTATAGCAAATGCTTAATCTGTCTATACATCCTAGTCCAAAAATAAATTGACACATTTTAGTAGGCTCTTGATCTATAGAAAAATATATGATGGAATATTTTTGTTTTATTTGTAAGTCAATTAGACATTGATTATAACACTGTGGCACCATTGCAAGTTTTATTGTCACCGTTCTGGCTTAGCAAGCTTATATGATGCCTTATATGTTGTAGCAGTTTTTGGTTTAATATTTGGAATTAATTTCTGAAACAGCTTAGGCTAAGCACTCAGCCTGTCATTTTTCTAAATCTGATAGGATGGAATAGTAAGTAGCTGAAATATTCTAGAGCTATATTACAAGCTTCAGTGATAACAGGGGTCCACGATTCATTTTCAAAGCAAAGTTTCTTTCCTAATATATCTGATGTATCACTTTTTATTGGCAATTTTCATATCTGAGTTGGCAACCCTGCCATTTGTTTTTATTGTTATTGTTTTCTTTTTGTGGAAAAGATAAACAAAACTAGTTCAGGGCCTTTGGTTGTTTATATCTTTAGCCAGTTCCTAGCACTGCTCCCCTCCTTTGCTGGGTTCCTTTCTTGCCAATCTTTTCTTGGGCACCTGATTTCTGAGCAGATGCTCTTTTTAATCTCATCTCATCTTAATTTTAAATATTTATTCATCAAATGTTTCCAGTCTCCAGTAAACTAGGAATTGGTTTTTGTATTGCTTTTGTGGCACTTGTTGGATTGTGGTCTTATAATTTACATGTCTGTCTCCAAATTATTCTTAGCTTGAAGGGAGCAAAGATTGTATTTTTGTCATCTCTACAGAACCAGACTTTCAGCACAAAACTTAGCATAGTCTAAATACTCAATAACTTTTGATTAAAGAAATAAGCAATTACAGAACATGACTGCAGAACTGGAATCTTAATGGATAGAAATTTAAGAAATTAAGACCACAGAGAATGGCATAATGTGTATTATTTGTTTGGAGAGAATTATATTAAAAGAGTTATCATTTTCAGAGGGAATCAGAGATTCTATTCTTTTTTTGTCTCTTTAGATAAGTCTGATTAGACTGTGCATTATGACACATAAAAATCAAGGTCACCAGATCAGAATTCTTTTTCTAATTCTTCAAGAATATTCATCCACATTCATGTTTGACCTAATACGTCCTGCGTTCTTTTCCACAGTTTTCTCTCTTCTCCTGACTCTAGGCTCTTAATTCTATATCTTACTCAAGCCTATCTCCTTTTCTGATGATGCGTTTGCTATCTTTTATTCAAGTTACTGCGTTTACTTCAGATCCTCCCACTCTTCCTCTATTCTAGCTTTCTTTAGTGTTTTTTTCTTCCTTCTCTTAGTTTCAGCAAATGCATAACTCAGCTCATAGATTGTCTCTGAGTCATTACTTCATCTCTCAAGTTTGTTTTCAAACTACGAGGCCAGAGAAGGGAATTCAAGCTATCAAATATAACCATGCTATTGGCTTACTTCCCTCATAGCTCAGTCAGTAAACAATCCGCCTGCAATGAAGGATACCCAGCTTCAATTCCTGGGCTGGGAAGGTACTCTGGAGAAGGAAATGGCAACCCACTCCAGTATTCTTGCCTGGAAAATCCCATGGAGGGAGGAGCCTGGCAGGCTACAGTCCACAGGGTCACAAGAGTTGACATGATTTAGTGACTGAACCACCACATTGGGTTACTTAAAGCTTGGAACCTGCATTCCTGTAAAGGAATCCTATCTATGAGTTTTTTCCCAACTCCAGTATGATCTGTATGTTTAACAAATAACATACTTCAGTCCCTAACTTTTTTTTTTTTTTTCCTGGTGCCAAACCAGTAAAATCTATGCTTTCAAAAGTATAGGAAGAATCAGAAAAGATGAATACAGAACCATATTTTTAGGCAAATCCCTCCAGTTGATGTATATACCTCTGTAGAAACTAAAGAACAGGATTCTATGTGATCTCCCAGATAGTGGTGAAATGCTTATGAGTCCTGAATCAGAAAGTCTGATAGTAATTCTCAGCTATGCTCTTAACTTGCTGATGACCTTTGACAAGGGGTGCACTTTTTTTGTATGTCATTTGCCTCATAGGATTGTGGAGAATATAGATATATAAATTCATGTGAATTCCTTCACTGTTACATAAAAGGTACTCAGTTAAATATGGGCTATGAGCCGACTCATTGGAAAAGACCCTGTAGCTGAGAAAGACAAAGGGCAGGAGGAGAAGGGAGTGACAGAGAATGAGATGGCTGGATGGCCTCACTGATTCAATGGAAATGAGTTTGAGTAAATTCTGGGAGAAAGTGAAGGACAGGGAACCCTGGCATGCTGCAGTACATAGGGTCACAAAGAGTAAGACACAATTTAGTGACTAAATAACAACAGCCCTTAGTATTACAATTTCTACTAGAAAAATGTTTTTGATCTATTCTCTAGAATTGTTCTTAAGCAATTTTCTAGACCAACTATAATAGTACTGGCAAGAAATATGCTTCTAATTCTTATAAAAAATTTCCAAACTTCAATTTGCAACTGTGCTCTCGTATTGTTCAACAGGAACTGGTGTTTCTTAAACCAGAGGTCTTCAAAAAAAGCCAGAGGTTGGTGATTAATAGAGTTTGCCTTCTTGGACCAAACTGTTTCAAAAATTGCCTCTAACAAAAACAGTATTTTTCTGTTCTCTGAACGTAATTAGAACTTTTAGCAGCTGAATAATATATTTACATTAACATCATTATTTCCTAATTTAGCCCAGTCCTATGCCATCAAATTTATACCTTCTTAATAACTGTAAGGCCCATTCACTCTAAGGTGATCTCCAATTTATCTCTACTTGTGAGGATGAAGCTGTATATTATTGACAGTGATCTGTATTTCCACTTTGAAGAGGGAAAAAAAAGAGAAAAGACTCCCAAATTAAATACAAATTAAATAGAAGAAAATATATGGTAATGGTAAGAGTAGAAATAAATGAAATAGGAAAAAATAAAGAAAAATGAAAACTCAAAGTTTTGTTATGTGAAAGGATTAATATTATTGAAAAATCTTATCATTAGCAAGATTGAAATAAACAAGAGGGAAGGCACAAGCTACCAATAACTGGAATGAATGTATAACCAATGATCCTATAGACATTCAAAACAATAGAGAAACATTATAAACAATTTGATAGCAATAGACTTGACAGTTTTATTAAATAGGGTCCTGGGAAACAGAGTTACTTAAACTGATCAAAAAATGTAATCTGTTAAAAGGAACTGAAAATTATTAATACATCCACAAATAAACCTTTTCATTTCAGTTCAGTTCAGTCGCTCAGTCGTGTCTGACTCTTTGCGACCCCATGAATTGCAGCACGCCAGGCCTCCCTGTCCATCACCAACTCCCGGAGTTCACTCAGACTCATGTCCATTGAGTCAGTGATAGACCCTGCTAATATTACTGGTGAATTGAACAGTTGCTGATTTTATTTTTTTGGGGGGAGGCTCCAAAATCACTGCAGATGGTGATTGCAGCCATGAAATTACTTACTCCTTGGAAGGAAAGTTATGACCAACCTAGACAGCATATTAAAAAGCAGAGACATTACTTTGTCAACAAAGGTCCGTCTAGTCAAGAATATGGTTTTTCCAGTAGTCATGTATGGATGTGAGAGTTGAATTATAAAGAAAGCTGAGCACTGAATAATTGATGCTTTTTAACTGTGGTGTTGGAAAAGACTCTTTGTACCTTGGGCTGCAAGGAGATCCAACCAGTCCATTCTAAAGGAGATCAGTCCTGAGTGTTCATTGGAAGGACTGATGTTGAAGCTGAAACTCCAATGCTTTGGCCACCTGATACGAAGAGCTGACTCATTTGAAAAGACCCTGATGCTGGGAAAGATTGAGAGCAGGAGGAGAAGGGGAGGATAGAGGATGAGATGGTTGAATGGCATCACCAACTCAATGGACATGGGTTTGGGTAGACTCCGGCACTTGGTGATGGACAGGGAGGCCTAGCATGCTGCGGTTCATGGGGTCACAAAGAGTTGGACACGACTGAGAGACTGAACTGAACTGAATACCAAATATTTCGGAGATTTCCAATTGTATACAGACTTTCACAAAATGAAGACACAAATACTATCATTTCATAAGGGTATGATAACTTTATGCAAGTTACTTGTTTTTTCACACCTCATTTTCCTCACCCCAAAAATGTAAAACTGATATCTCACAGAATTCTTGGGAAGACTAAAGAAATAGCATGCCAATATGATTGCTATATATGCCTGGAGCACATTTGGTGCTGTTTAATTTGAATTTTTATCTGCAAGTCTATTCAGATAGGAAGAATAAGACACCTGTAAACAGTACCTATGTTTGAGTTTTTATATAAACATTTTGGTAGGCATATTGACAATTGATTAAAATTGTTTTCTCATGTAGTATAGTATAGTTATATACTCCTTTACATAGCTCCTTTCTCTTCTTTAGGAAAAACTAATAAAGTTTTTTTTTCTTTTTCCAAAAGTTTGATCTCTTCATTTTATTATCCATGAAAATAAAGAAGCATTTTTCAAACCTGTCTTTGCTTACTTCTTTCAGTCATATATTTGACTATATTTATTCATTCTCAAGGCATTGAGATGTGTTTGACTTGTGGTAATTTAGGACTCCTACTGATTTTACTTCTAGTCAGGTTTTCATTCATGATTTTTCTCCTGTTATGATTAAAATAGAGTCCAGAGCATTAAGCATATGTGGTTCAATGATTTTCTTTACTCATCTTTCTTCCTTCACATCTGGATGGAAAGAGCAGCTCTTCCTCACCATATGCTTTTGCTTGGTTTGTTTTTCTTAATTGTCCTGAATTCATTTGGGGCTAGAATAAACATACTCACATACGTAGATATAGAGAGAAACTTTAAAGTATTAGCACTTTCACTGATATATGGTAAGCACTAGGATACCAAATTGTCTGCAAAATATTTACTATTGCTGAATTTCTTTGAAGTGTATACATAATGAACCCATTCCAGGAAGATACAGACATTATAGCTGGCTTCTATTCTCTATACTTGCTTTTTCCAGTTGAACATACATATCTATAATTGTTTGTCAATGTCTTAAGTTAGATTATTACAGACAAAATGGCCTCCTTGGTAATTTTCCATAAGTTCCCTGAAAACTCAAGAGCATTGAAAAAAGATTTTGACATTTTTGTTCCTTCTATGAAAAAAAAATCTATAGCATAAGGTTGTATATAGATTGTGCCTCTTTTAATATTGTTATTATTGCCTTCATTACTAATAATTTTCTCCCATGAGGTTGTATGGAAGGAATAAAGGAGAAGTGAGCCTGAAATTTCAACAAAGATGAGAGTACATAGCGCATAATGTGCCTTTTCATATTTGATTTAATTCTGACAATGAAACTTAAAAGGCAAATATTATCGACAGTGTCATAGCAAAAAAAGTGGTACAGAGAAGTCAGTCAATTTGCTTAAGATCACACAACCTTTAAAGGGCAGGATCAAGATTCAAAGTTAGGCCTTTTGACTCTGGAGTTTATAATACTTTTCTCTAAATCACTACTTGTTTGAAGGACTTTGAACAAATGATACTGAATTATAGTAGACCCAGCAATAACACTTTGTTTCATGCTGTGTCAAATGACTATCTTTGTGATATATAAAACAACATGACACAACTGTCATATAGTCATTTTAAAATATTTTTAAAGCCACCACAAAATTGCTTTTCATACTTTCTATTGTGAATAATGACAAAGACATTAACTTTTGAAGTGTTAAATTACATGTATACCCATGCTGTGTGTACATTCGTGTAAAATCTATTTTATGTAAAATAGATAATACATAGATCTAATATATTTCAGATGGCATTGTTTTCACTAGATTGAACTGTCATCTGTTCTAATAACATGAAACTCTTATTCTACTGCAGTATCACAAACATCTACACTATGTTTTTCTGACAAGCTATATTTTTAAGTTTCATTCTTGAAACTTCAAAAATTGATACTAATTCTTTTCAAGACAATGTGTTCAACACAGTGCAGCAAACATTGCTTTTATTTTTACCTTGTAGCATGAGTAGAAGAATTCCAGGTGATATAGTTCTGATATAAACTATCTCTGCTCATAACTCAGAAGCTTATAGAATACTTTGATAGTTATGCAAACATGTTAGATTTGAGTCAAAAATTGTCATGGCATATATCCATGAATGCATTCATATTTGAAAACTGTATGTTCCTCTCTACAATTCAGGATTTTAAATACTGTGGTTCCTGCTTCAAGTCTATTTTAAAAATTCTCTTATTTTTAAGTATGCATTTATATATATATATATATATATATATGCTGCTAAGTTGCTTCAGTTGTGTCCGACTCTGTGAGACCCCATAGATGGCAGCCCACCAGGCTCCCCCGTCTCTGGGATTCTCCAGGCAAGAATACTGGAGTGGGCTGCCATTTCCTTCTCCAATGCATGAAAATGAAAAATGAAAGTGAAGTCGCCCAGTCATGTCTGACTCTTTGCGACCCCATGGACTGCAGCCTACCAGGCTCTTCCATCCATGGGATTTTCCAGGCAAGAGTACTGGAGTGGGGTGCCATTGCCTTCACATATATATATATGCACACATATTGGTAATTGCATTGTATTCTTTTACTCTGGGCAAAGTAGTATTTGTGATTCATTTTATGGAGACTACTGGTCTTATATAAACTTTCTATTCCTGTTCAGTCTGACTGTATGGACTAAAAATCATTTATGCCTTTATTTTGTTACTCAGCTTAATCCAAATGCAAACTAAAAAATTATCTGAAATATGAACATGAAGAATACATGAAATTTAAAGTGAATATTTATAAAAATACACATTAGTTTTTCACTAACATCTCTATGTACATGAAACAAATGCACAATCACCCATATTTGTACATATAAATGTGTGTGTGTGCTCAGTCGTTAAGCCAGGTTCACTTCTTTACGACCCCCTAGACTATAGCCTACCAGGCTCCTCTGTGCATGGAATTTTCCAGGCAAGAATATTGGAGTGAGTTGCCATTTCCTACTCCAGGGGATCTTCCTGACCCAGGATTGAAAGCATGGATCTTGCCTCTCCTGCATTGGTAGGTGGATTCTTTATCACTATGCTACCTGGGAATCCCACGTATATACATACACATGTATAAATTAGCTACAAATGTTAATATTTGCTAATATTTATCTTGTAACTATTATGTGATGGGTATAAATTGAGATTATGTAGAATAGAAGTTTATGTAACTTGGATGGACTTTCCTGGCGATCCAGTGGTTAAGACTTGGCACTTCCAATGCAGGGGTGTGACTTCAATCCCTGGTCAGGAAAGTAAGATTCCACATGCCATATGGTGCAGCCATAAAAAAAATAGCAAAGTAATAAATATGTAGTTTGGGAAACCTTCAAAAACACAAAATAACAAGTATAAAATAAAGTATTAAAGTGAATATTTATTAGAATAAGAAATAATTACTAGTTATATATTTTTAAAAATCAAGCAAAGACATAAAAGATGCCAAATAAAGAAAAAATATTTTATTAAAATATCTCTAAAATTCTATTTTGTTCTGGTTACTTGTTATTTGACCATATCTTTCTATGACAATGGTCTTGTCACTTATTGTATAAATAGACTAGAAAGATAATTCAATCTTCCTATTAGGTTGTTTTTTTTTTTTTTTTTTTTTTGGTCTGAGAGTTTCAGAAAAGATTCTCTTAGCCTCACTATTTGTGGTAAAGCCATACAACATTTTGGATTGCTGTCAAAGTTAAGAAAGCATTGACCAGGTTTCTTTCATATATTGTAAGATTTCTGAGTATTTCAGGTATTCTTTTGGAATGACTCATGTTCAACGCTTTGAATTGACAATACTTTTTAGACAATTTGTCATTCATGTCTCCTCATTGCAGTGGCTTATTATGAATATGTTATCTTTGTCAATATCAGTATTTTGTGTGAAATCAGTAAAAAATTAAATATTTTCCAATGTGAAAAGAATATTTGTTAGTTAGATTAGCAAATAATTCAAGACTACTTTATTTCTGTTCAAAATGTATATTCCACTCAGTGAATTGCTGACTTTAGAATGATCTAACAACAAGAAAAAAAGACTCATTGGAAAAGACTCTGATACTAGGAAGGATTAAGGGCAGGAGGAGAAGTGGGAGACAGAATGAGATGGTTGGATGGCATCACCGACTCAATGGACATGAGTTTGAGCAAACTCTGGGAGATAGTGATGGACATGGAAGCCTTTCATGGTGCAGTCCATGGGTTCACAAAGAGTCAGAAAGGACTTAGCGACTGAACAACAACCAAAACTTTCACTTTACTTCTCATTGCTAAAATAAGTTCTACTTATTTTGTATATAACAGATGCAGAAATTATTTTGTTGTATAATTCATTTGAAACTGTATCCTTCTTTATCATGTATCAATGTATTTCTGACAGGAGGAAAAAATCTATTTAACTTGGAATCTGAAAACCTGAGTTTTTTACTTAATTGTTTGGCAATTGAAAGAATTACTCAGTAATTTGCTTTTGGCTTTGTATGTTTCAATTCTCAATTTCCCTCCACTCTCCACATACTTCTTTTGCATTCAGAAAATTTTTTCCATATTCCGACTCCATCTTTGGTCCTGCTTCTTTAGGGTCAAAATGCTGGATTAGTTTTTAGAGTGAACAGAAGCAATAGTTTTCCTGGAACCATTTCAACATTTTCATTATTAACATATCTACCATGACTTCTGTGACTAACAATAAATCTAACTATAGAGGAAATTACTACAAATCAAAAGAGTATATCCTTGAAACATAGACATAGTGTAATCTCAATTCATATCTCAATCTCAATTCAATATACTTGTAGTGGAATCTCCTAGCAATAGTTGTAACTCTAATGCTATCATAGAAAAGAGAAAATGTATTGATATTCATAGATAAACCTTTCTACTGTTGTTTGTTTCAAATTTTCCAAAAATCATAACCGTCAGAACACATTGCCAAGGCCTCTTTAAGGTATTTGATGTGTATAATATTCATGATAACCTTACTCTCCAGTGCAATTTCAAATAAGTTATTCAATTGAATAATAAAAGAAATTTTTGATGTATGAACAAGTTTAGTCTCTAAAATGAGAGGAGAAACTAAGAAAAAAAAAGATGAAAGCTTTCTCTAGATTACAGGTAGAATCTAGGCAACTTGAGTCAGAAGTTTGCTTTCCTAACCCTCTCAGGCACATTTTTTTTTTTTTTTTTTTTGCATAGGAAAATGTGACTTTAGATGTCACTGTTTCTAATTGGTCTTGCATCTGATCAGCTTACCCAGTGATTGTTTTAAACTTCATTGGATTTTTATTCTCCTTACTCACAGAAAACTAAATGATGTGTAAGGCATGAATTTGACCTTATCCTAGGCAATTGTTTTGTCTTGAATAGAGGTAACTAGGGAGAAGGCAATGGCACCCCACTCCAGTACTCTTGCCTGGAAAATCCCATGGATGGAGGAGCCTGGTAGGCTGCAGTCCATGGGGTCGCTAAGAGTCGGACACGACTGAGTGACTTCACTTTCACTTTTCACTTTCATGCACTGGAGAAGGAAATGGCAACCCACTCCAGTATTCTTGCCTGGAGAATCCCAGAGACGGGGGAGCCTGGTGGGCTGCCGCCTATGGAGTCGCACAGAGTAGGACATGACTGAAGCGACTTAGCAGCAGCAGCAGCAGAGGTAACTAGAATAGTAGCAGACATAAAGCTAATTCAGTGAAAAACAGAATCAATGTTAGGATGCATTTTGATATATTATAATGTGAATAAAGAAGTTATAGCCATATGCATCTACACAGATAAACCTAATAAAGATAATATTCATCATTAAGAGGAAATTGCAAAAGGTTTTACACAGCATGATTCCATTTATAAAGTTTAAAATATACAGTGTGTGTGTGTGTGTGTGTGTGCATGCGTGCTTGTGTGTGTTTGAAGAAAGCGAGAAAATGAAAATGCTATCATAAAATTCAAGGTAGGGTTTAGCTTAGGTGGTGTGTTTCCTTGGAATCATAGAATGGCACAAAGGCAATGCCACAGTAATTGGTGGTCTTTATTTTATTATTCTTTGTTATGTCTCTGAAATACATTTAAATATATTTACTTATAAAATATTTAATTAAAACAATTAACACATTTCAATGGGATTTGAAATAACCAGCTGAGTAGTAGAATAGTTTCTGGTGGGAAAGACCAAGCCAAAAAAATAGCAAAATAGGAGAAGAATTAGGTGAAGTTGGAGGCTTGAAGAAAAAGTATTCAGGCTAGACATTGTTATTTTGAAGATGGCTTCATAGAAAAGCACATCTAAATGTAGATCAGAACGTGTGACCTATTTCAACATGTGTTGAAAAAGCCAACTGAGGTAAAAACGTCGATGGACAGTGTCCAGGTTGAGTCAAATATCTTCAATACAGAATGAAATAAGAATGGCTCTATGATTAATACTGTCAAGGTAAGTGTTCGAGGGCAATCCAGGGAGCCAGAGGGTTGATACTGTAATGTTTGGCAGAATTTCAGTCTTTCTCAAAAGATACATGCCAAACTTTTACTATCAGCCAGAAAATGTACCAGGACCTATACTAAAATATTGAGTAAAAAGCCACATGTATACTGTGATTTTCAAAAGTATGAATTCTCTTGCCTTTCAGGAAACATGCTTCAGAGTAAGAGATGGAGAACATGATACAAATCTTGTTTCTAAAATCCTGGAGCAGATAAAATAATCCAATTCGGCAAAATTGAGTTATAGACTGGAGATCCCAATTATAGGGCTGCTGCTGCTGCTGCTAAGTCACTTTAGTCATGTCCGATTCTGTGCAACCCCATGGACTGCAGCCTACCAGGCTTCTCCATCCATGGGATTCTCTAGGCAAGAACATTGGAGTGGGTCGTGGGTTGCCATTTCCTTCTCCACAATTATAGGGCAGTTATTATTAAAAACTCAACAATTGAGGACTAGGAATTTAAGCTAGAATTTCATTCATTGGTGAAGTCAGGTAAGAAGATCAGAGAAAAAACAGAAATGTGATAAATGAAAAAGGAAAACTTCTTTGAGTTTATAAAAAAGTTGATACTGTCTGGGATTAAAACAAAGTAGAATAGGTTGTCATAAAAAATACATAGGAATGAAATGGTTTTCTTTGATAAGAAAGAGTAAGTATAGTACTTACATATTTTCTGTGTAATAATGAGGGTGGGAGCAGGAGAGTTGAGAAAATGTTTTAACAGTGAATTGAAACCAACTTGGTTTAAAAATTGTAAAACTTTGAATTGAAAAAACAAATTTTATCAGTATCATAAATGAAAAGATCAGCTTAGCAATATTCAATGTAAAATTAGCTGGATATTTCAAGTGAACCACAAGTTGAAAACAATGTTTTATTCATGAGACTATGGAATCAGGTCCACCGTGTCAGTAGTCATATCTGCTTCTGTGATATCATAGATTATTATTTTTTCCTCATGACTATTAATATAGGGACTTTTGGGGTTATGTTGTTGATATACTAAAAGTTCATTTCATTAAGTGCTGTGTGAAGCCATTAAAATAATCCAGCATAGTTTCTGGTACATAATTTACCATTATTTCTTTGCACTTTCTTGTCCACTGTTCACATTTCTCTGCCTGGCTCTGTGCCTATGGTAGCTGATCTTTATGGATTGTGTCAGTGAACCTTCTGCTTCTGGTTTCTGGCTGTCTTTGCTAATAAGAGGTATCAATAGGAAATCATAAGGAAGGAAGATAGATGAACAGCCCATTTAGTTTCTAACTCCCTCCAACTGGGTCACTTTGGTCTCAAGCAACCCTCTCCTACAACTAAAACTGTGCTCATGGGGTAGCAGTAACCACTCTACCCTCATGTCCCTTTCAGGCACCAGGAGTTAAGAACTCTCCTCTGTTGCAAACCCTGGAGTGCTCCACCAATTCTTATTGGTTTTATGTAATGCTACCCACCCTTTGTAACAGTACCTTTTAAACACTCTTCAGGTATCCACTTGTGCTGCTGCTGCTAAGTTGCTTCAGTCGTGTCTGACTCTGTGCAAGCCCATAGACGGCAGCCCATGAGGCTCCCCTGAGTGACACCTAATTCTTTCCAGAACACTATTTGTTACACAAAACAATCAAAAGTTATTATTTGAGAGAATTTTACTTTTAAGATTAAATGAGATAGTTAGCCCAGTTTATTTGCATTGGTCAATCTACACTTGAAGTAACTATTTAGTTCTAGAGGTTGATTTCAACAGAAAAGCTGTGTAATGTGGTGGATGAAAGAAGGAACCCCAGAGCCCCTGACTGACATGCCTAAAGCAAAGACAAAATTTTACTTTTTAAATTTATATTTCCTTTGATAAAAGGCAAAATATTTTTAATGACTATAACTATCCAGTGATAAAATGACACCCCTTTGAAATAATGCATACCTTTTCATTGGAAATGTTCAAGCAGAGGCCAGATTACCATTGTCAGTGCTGTCTGAGGAATATTCCCATATTAGATACAGGTTGAACTTCATGAGTTCTCAAATCTCTTATTACCCTGACTTTTTTTTTTTTTTTTTAAGGAACCATTTTCATATTCTTCTATAACAGACTACTGAAATGTGGGAGAGTGCTCTCAATAACTCTAATCATAATATGATGTAATTTAAGCCTTTGAGCATAAAAATACAATTCCCAGGTTACACAGTTGCATGATTAGATATATTACAATACCTCATAGTTTCCCATATCATTGTGATTCTTAAAAAAATTAGTAGACTATATTACATTATATTAAAAGAGTATAGAGACCAAGAGGTGGAAGATAGAAGTTTTCAGGTATATTGAAGGAAAAGGGAGAGGAAAAAATTTAATGTTTTTATTATTCTATTATAAAGTCATTGATTTCATATATTGGTTTTAAATATTTTTCAGGTTAATAGTGATTTTCTAAAATTTGAATTTTAATTGCACTTAGTTTTTTTCTTTTCCCTTGTCTTTAAAATATGGATTCATTTGTCCTTGTACCTAATTATTTTAAACTCTATATGTCAAAGCCAAGAAACACAGAGTTCAGCATATCTTTTGAACAAGTATATTTTTAACCTCCTGATTTAGGAAGGAAACTTGCTTTCTCTTGTCAAAAGCAGCATTTTTTTTTTTTCTGGGTTTATGCAGTGAACTTATGCAACAATTCAATATCACCTAAATCACTGGGACTTGCTCCCATCAAGTTGAAAATCATATTTTATACAATGGCACTTTCTTTCAAAAAGCGAGAAAACAATGATCTTGCCTTATATTATGGGGACAGTCTGAAGAAATACTGATCAGTAAAGAGATTGCTTTGTCTAATTACAGTTATAAAACCCATCAGGCTCTTAAACATCTCAAAAAAAGGAAAGGTGGACAGGTTTACCTGTAGAGATAGGGTGAACTTTCTCACTGGGTGATTCCCTTTGCCTTGTGAAAATCAGGTTGGAAAGATCTGGAACTGCAGTCATTTAAAACTAAAGCATCTCTTTCATTACTTAACTCAGTGTCCCTGAAAGACAGTCTTGTGTGATATGTTCTCTGTGAGTGCTAATTTATGATTGGCGTTTTGATGGAAAGCTGTCAGGTGGCCTTCTTTCTCTTTACTTCCTCTACATTGATTTATTGGTAGGAAGAAGATGCAATTGCAGTGGCAACTTTTTCCATTTAGGCTTCACAGATATAGTGCACGCAATTTCCAATGATTAAACAGAATTCAGCTGACATACCACTGTCCAGCAAGCTTTCATTACTGAATCATGAAGAGGAGATGACACAATTTTTAATGGCATTAGCTTTTTCTTTTATGGATATTTAGGTCACAAGTGAGTACAATTTTGGCAGCTGCAACTTTATCCCCCTTTGGACATATAAAATCATCTAATTTGGAACCCCAAATGTCAGACTTTGATAGGCAGCTTAGTTTCAGAGTGATGGATGATAAATTGAGAAGTCCATTACAAGCCAAGTGTGTACATAAAAATGTGTAGGGAAAACTTCAGGTAATTTACCAATACCTGATGCTTGGTGGGAATAAATATTGTGTTTAATCATTTTTCACAGAAGGAATGAATCAAGCAGATTTTAACACATCAATAACAAGACCATACTACCTTGTCTCTACTCCTATTCTTTAGTTCATTTGTGTTTCTGCCTAAGTGCTTTTAGTTACTGGCAGAACCAACAAAGGTATTGACCTAAGACGGGCAGAGGCAGAATTTAGGGGCACACGTCTATGGCAATTCAATTTGATTTGACTCAAGTCTTGTTAGTGCAATATGAACCAAGATCATGGGAATTGAACAAGGAAAGTGATCCCTGAGTTTCTGTTGCTGCCTTGATCTCAAGTGTTTAACCAGCTTACATTATAAAATATTAGATATATAACTTTAAGGAGCTTTTCTTGAAAATTAGAATTAGTATTTTTGACCACTTGGAGCTTGCCAAGTGATATTCTCAGGCATATAGTTACCCACAGAGATTTTAAGCAAATAGGCCTTATTCTTTGTTTCATGGTAAGAATATTAACAGGCCATTGAAAAAAATTTTTAAGTATAAAAAGTATAGTTTAACAATATGATTCAGCACAGACTTTTTGGGATGCTGCTGTGTTCAAGTTCTCTGCTAGGTATGTAAATAGAGGATAACAGTTTTTTAAAATTAGTTTTTTAATTGAAGCATAATTGCTTTACAATGTTGTATTGGTTTCTTCCATACAACAATATGAATTAGCTATATGTAAAGAGGAAAGTGAAAACGTTGGCTTAAACCTCAACATTCAGAAAACAAAGATCATGGCATCTGGTCCCATCACTTCATGGCAGATAGATGGGGAAACAGTGGAAACAGTGTCAGACTTTATTTTGGGGGGCTCCAAAATCACTGCAGATTCATGGGGTCACAAAGAGTCGGACACGACTGAGCGACTGAACTGAACTGAACTGATACATATACCTCCTCTCTCTTGAGCCTTCCTCCCACCCATCCTAAGGGTAACAATTTTAACTAGGTAGGTAGTTTTCCTTTTTCCCTCAAGGAAAGCGTGAATAATTGTAGTATTAAAAAAGAATGCTATCAGCTCTATAATATACAACCTGCATGCACTGCTATAAAAGAGGAGAAAAATTATTTACATGTATTTACATACCAACTTATCTAAATCCATTTTTTTGTTTTTTTCCTGTGAGTATTGAGGAAAATTCCACAGAGTTGAGCCTAGAAGAAAAAGACTAATTCCTGCTTGGATGCTAAGGTGATTTTAACCTATGAAAAGATAGCCAGGTTGCAATGATTAACTAGAATACTCCAATAGTAATATGCATGAAGATAGGTTTGTATGAAAAAAGTTCCCCCCCTCCCCCCCCCCAGCAATCCATCCAAAGAGATATGTGGTTAAACATAGTGGATGTTATCTCCAAAAGACTTAGTCATCTAAGCAGTTAGTGGACAAAGCCCTGTCCTTTATAGGCCAAGTAAATATCATTAGATTCAATAAAAGTGGCATTAATAATTTCAACTCTAGTTTTCACAAAGGTAAATGAGCATATGAATAATATCTTAACTGAGAAAAAGGGGGAACCTGGCTTCAGTTTCTAGGTCAAAGATAATTAGAAAAAAAAGAGAATTTATGACTTTAAAGGTTAACAGATTTGTTTTTTATATGGGATTAATAGTGAATTATTTTGAAACATGCTAAGATTCTATTGGAAGGAATGAAGTCATACGCAATCTAAAACATGATAATCCCCTTTTGGTTATCTAGCCCCTAGTTAACCTAATAGAAGAGGAATACTGAGGGCAAAGGCAGTTAACTTCAGTTCAGTCGCTCAGTCATGTCTGACTCTTTGTGACCCCATGAATCGCAGCATGACAGGCCTCCCTGTCCATCACCAACTCCCGGAGTTCACCCAGACTCATGTCCATCGAGTCAATGATGCCATCCAGCCATCTCATCCTCTGTCGTCTGCCGGGGTCCAGCCCCGGTGGATCCAGGGAAATTCAAAGGGGAGACGGCTTTGGCGATCAGGATATGATAGCTTTAATTAAATATTAATTAGAGATATAAAAAGTAATAGAATAAGGATAGCTCAGTAGGAAAATTTAGTGGAGAAAAGAGGCTGAATAACTTGGTTTACGTGGAAAGCTAGTAAAATTCCAAGGCAAGGAATTTACGTCACCTACATAGGCCGCAGGCGTCCTCCCATTCTCCCGAAGGAGAGGAGACACTAAGGCCTCCCTGGTCAGATCTTAGAAGCCCAGGCATAATTAGTAGGCTTGACGAGCCTCCACGTTCCAGATAATTCAGCCAGAAGGTGAGAGAAAGAACAACATGGGGAGACCAGTCTTTCGAGGAACTGATTCCATTTTTCCAGGGTCTGTTTTTATACACTAAGATGTTATACAAAAGTCACGCGGGGTCAGCAGTCCTGACTTTTATTAAAGTCAGGTGCTTCATACAAATGTATACAGAGGTCTTAAGGGTGTTACATCATCTTCTGGCCAGGGGGGCCTGCTGACAATTTATGACCCTCTCCTTGTGACAGCGGTCAGTCAACCAGAACACTTATTTCTCCAGGGGTGATTATTTTTGAAACAGACACCACCTTCCGAAGGTACCAGATAAAGTTACATTCCTATAGTGTGAGGGTGTAGTGGGTTTTAATTAAGGAAAGAATTTGCTTAGCCTAAGGTCTAACGTGATTAATATCAAAGGTTAATACTTATTTCTTCTATATATTCATTAATGTGTATAAGGGCAGGGGATGTGGAGACTTAGCAGTAAACATTGGTTCAACAAATGAAAAACCCTTCACCAATACAATTTTTAATCAGCCTACTATACTATGCTAATAGTTTTCTAACTTCTGTAAAGAACCTGTTTTTAGAAGGTTTAAAGCATCTCGTGCCTCTCACAGTTGGGAGGCTGTGAGCAATCACATGTGGCCGGACAAGCCTGTCAGGCAGGCTAGAGAAACTTCAGAGGAGTTTGTAGGTTGAAACACTCCTATCACGCCCAGGAATTATTATTAACTGGAGCTCTAAGTTAACTCCTTCTCCGAAAGAGGTGGTGGGGGACAGCCCCCCGTAAAGTCAGAGGTGTAGGTGGGAGCACAAAGCAGTAAAGTAGGCAGGCTCTGGTTTTGGGGGTAGATGCTCGAGAATTTCCAGGGGGACTCCTGAGGCTCGATCCCGCCTTTACGTATGTTGAGCCTCCTTCCTCATGACCTTTGCCATGGGCAGAGCTCCTCACGCCGGCTCCCAGCAGTCGTCCCCTTCTCCTCCTGCCCCCAATCCCTCCCAGCATCAGAGTCTTTTACAATGAGTCAACTCTGCATGAGGTGGCCAAAGTACTGGAGTTTCAGCTTTAGCATCATTCCTTCCAAAGAAATCCCAGGGCTGATCTCCTTCAGAATGGACTGGTTGGATCTCCTTGCAGTCCAAGGAACTCTCAAGAGTCTTCTCCAACATCACACCTCAAAAGCATCAATTCTTTGGTGCTCAGCTTTCTTCACAGTCCAACTCTCACATTCATACATGACCACTGGAAAAACCATAGCCTTGACTAGACAGACCTTTGTTCGCAAAGTAATGTATCTGCTTTTCAATATCTGTCTAGGTTGGTCATAACTTTCCTTCCAAGGAGTAAGCATCTTTTAATTTCATGGCTGTAGTCACCATCTGCAGTGATTTTGGGGCCCCCCAAAATAAAATCTGACACTGTTTCCCCATCTATTTCCCATGAAGTGATGGGACCATATGCCATGATCTTAGTTTTCTGAATGCTGAGCTTTAAGCCAACTTTTTCACTCTCCACTTTCACTTTCATCAGGAGGCTTTTTAGTTCCTCTTCACTTGCTGCCATTAGGGTGGTGTCATCTGCTATTAAATGGTTAGAAAAATGCCCTTTTATGATGCTCCTGTACCTTTCTCATTATTAGCCTAGTTAGACTGGACAACTTTATAGTGGAAAACAGAAGAAATTAAAAGTGTTCAATACTAGTCAAATTATACAAATAGAAATTGACCAAAAACCTTTAAGTGCAAAGATGATATCAAAGCTAGCAACCATAACAACCACCATAACCACAGCCAAATCACACTGGAGAGGTAACTAACCTTCTTTATCCATACAGGGTCAGGGATAAATTCCATTGCCCGGTAGTACTTCTCAAAATTGGAGAAACGCAAGTTCCTGTACTTTGATTAAAGACAACTGAGTGCAAACCTCCACAGGAGAAATAAACACTTCTTTCCATCTAGTTATATGAAGTAAATATTTATTTAGATCTACTTATCGCTACCAAGTGTTAGATAGTACCAAGTGTTAGCACCATTTTTGTGTAAGGGTTCTGGTTTTTCTTTATTTTAGTATTTGTTTTCTAGGTTTTTATTTTGTAATGATGTTGTTTTTCATTTACAATTAGTCAACAACATATCAATAATTCAACAGCACTTCTAAGCACCTACTGTATTGAAGTTCTCTGCTAACATTTAATACCTGCTGGAAACTTTGCCAAGGATAAAAGATACAAGGGTAAAAGTTTTCCTCCTTAAATCAGTTTCCATTCGAAATGGTTGGACAGTAGGCAAAGGTCTACTAGGTCTTACTTTTTGTTTCTGCTAACAGTAATCAGATCCTAGGCATTCTTCCCTAGAACTACGTTTTTTTCTTTTTTTGGTATGTAATCTCTGCTCTCAAAACAACTAATCTTAAACTTGGTATTCTTGAATGCCACAATAATTTACAACTAGAATGAGAGTAATGTATATATAAAAGTTGATGATTAGTTACATATTAGGTAAATTAGTATAAATTAGCAAGTTAATTTCAGTGAGAATGGCTTTGATTTTTAATCAATAGATCTGACTTCTGCTGCTGCTGCTGCTGCTGCTGCTGCTGCTAAGTCGCTTCAGTCATGTCTGACTCTGTGTGACCCCATAGACGGCAGCCTACCAGGCTCCCCCATCCCTGGAATTCTCCAGGCAAGAATACCAGAGTGGGTTGCCATTGCCTTCTCCAATGCATGAAAGTGAAAGTGAAGTTGCTCAGTCGTGTCCGACTCTTAGTGACCTCATGGACTGCAGCCTACCAGGCTCCTCCATCCATGGGATTTTCCAGGCAAGAGTACTGGAGTGGAGTGCCATTGCCTTCTCCGAGATCTGACTTCTAAATCCCCTCAAGCCAAGTGTGGTAGGCAGATTTCTAAAGACAGCACCTGCTAGATTCCTATGGCCTGGTTATTCAATTAAACACTAATCTAAGTACTATGTTGAAGAGACTTTGCAGAAGCAATTAAAGCCTCAATTCATTCGATCTTAAAATAAAAATATTATCATTGTAAACCTGAGCCCATTGAGTTATTCTTTTCAAAGCAGAGTGTTTTCTCTGACTGGTAGCAAAAGAAACAAAGAGATTTGAAGAATGAAGGGATGACTTTGAAAATGGAGGAAGCTACATGCCAATGAATGTAGCAATGCTAGGATTCTAATGTAGCCCCAAGCCCACAGGTTAGCAAGGAAACAAACAACTTAGTTCTACAACCATGAGGAACTGAATTCTGTCAACAATGTCAATGAGCTTGGAAGTGGATTCTCCACCAGAAACTTCAGATAAGCTCTCAGACCAGCCAATAGCTTGAGAAAGAAAACATCAATCAATAGCAAGCTAGCTTCTGACCTACAGAAGTTTAAGAAGTTTTTTTTAAGCCACTAAGTTTGTAGTAGTTTGTTATACATCAGCAGAAAACAAATACACCAGGGGACTCTGTTCAATTAAATTAAAAGTCCTGAGAGTCAGTCTCCTCATTTACAAAACAGAGAGAATTATAGTACATACAGGTTTATTGTCATACCTGAATAGATGAGGAAAATGTGCTTAGTTTAGAGTGAAATCTAATGCAAAGATCATTGTCATTATTCATAGACCATCAGCAGGGCATATATAGTGGTATTTGGCATCCAGTTTTGGATATGCTGCTGCTGCTAAGTCGCTTCAGTCGTGTCCAACTCTGTGCAACCCCATAGACGGCAGCCCACCAGGCTTCCCCTCCCTGGGATTCTCCAGGCAAGAATACCAGAGTGGGTTGCCATTTCCTTCTCCAATGCATGAAAGTGAAAAGTAAAAGTGAAGTTGCTCAGTCGTGTCCAACTCTTAGCGACCTCATGGACTGCAGCCTACCAGGCTCCTCCATCCATGGGATTTTCTAGGCAAAAGTACTGGAGTTGGGTGCCATCGCCTTCTCCAAGTTTTGGATATAGCTGTTGCTAATTTTCATAATGATTAGTTGTATATTCCATTATATTCCTGCTTTGGGGTCCTTTTGAAAATTCCTGTAGAATTCCCATCTGTCTCTTTTAGCCTTCCAATTAGTTTTATTTAAGGGTCTAAGAAGTATGCACATTAAAATCTTTAATCTCATTGCATTATTTTTTTGAAAAATTTTAATAGTTATTTTGTCCATCTCTGTTCGGGTAATTAAGGACACAGTCTTGTTTTTCTGTATGTTTAGCAGACAAATTAGACTTGTACAACCATGGATAAACCAGTTTATCATGAGACCTTCTACATCCATGCAAAGAAATCAGCCAATCGCACTTATATCTCTACACAGAAACCTACCATGTGAACAGTTGACTTCGTGGAAGATGATTTTTCTCTCAAGTACACATTAAACTGTTTCAAGGGTTTCTGGTGTATTGTACAAAAAACAATGAGAATGTGATGATGATTACCTGATGTAGGAAGGACTATATATTCAAATTTGTATCTTGACTCCGTGTGAAAAGTATATTTGGAAACCTTGGCAAGATTTTTTTTTTTTTTAGTATTATTCCATACTATATTCTACATATGCTGCTACTGCTAAGTCGCTTCAGTCGTGTCCGACTCTGTGCGACCCCATAGACGGCAGCCCACTAGGCTCCTCTGTCCCTGGGATTCTCCAGGCAAGAATACTGGAGTGGGTTGCCATTTCCTTCTCCAATGCATAGAAGTGAAAAGTGAAAGTGAAGTCGCTGAGTCGTGCCCGACTCTTAGCGACCCCATGGGCTGGAGCCTACCAGGCTCCTCCATCCATGGGATTTTCCAGGCAAGAGTACTGGAGTGGGGTGCCATTGCCTTCTCCAATATTCTACATATAGTATATTCTATATAAAATACTATATTAAATACTATATTCTGCCTTACAAAAATAGCATGCATGTTTTTATTATTGTAAATGTTGGATCAATCTGTTTTATTCTAAAATTGGAAAATCGGAAAGTTATAAACATATAGTTAAGACTGTCTGAATTGAGCAAGAAGTGATGATCTAGCCCCTTGAGATGAAAGGAAATGATTCTCAATACAGATCCCATCAGGACAGACAATTGACTTCATTCTTGTTCAATAAGTGATTTTATCTATATCTATTATTTCCAGTAACATGAGACTAATTCCACTAACCCAAAAGTATTTTTAAAATCATGTGTGCTGAACTTCTATCCCAGCTATGAATAATATATCTACTTATAAATAATGCACTGGAAGTAGCCCTCTATGGAATGAGGAGTAAATGTTGACCATTTGTGTTTTCTCTTAAATTAATCTTGATCTGTAAATTTAAACAGTCTCTAAACAAGAACAAAATATCTGAGTGCTTTTAGAATGTCAAGTCTTAACCTAAATATTCCCATACATTCCCAAATGTCTCTCTATGTTTTCAGAAACTGTCTGAGAAGATACAGACACATCTTCAAAAACTTTGTGATCTATAAAACTGGTAGACCTTTGAGAAATTGTAAAGTTACACCACAAAGAAGCAGAGATATATCAAGAATGTATAGACAGCAGGTCTGCACTATTTGCCAATTTTTGTGTCTCAGACTGCAGTCTGGCCTTCATGTACAGCTTTGCTGTGCCTCATATTATCTTTTATAGTGTGACAGTTTTGAAAAAAGTTGGCCTAATAATCAGTTAAATTTCTAACTGTGAGAACTCACTGATTTGATGAATTTATATCACGGAGCTTATTCTCTGATTTATTTGTTTCACACTGATTGGCAATCAATAATTCCATGTATTATTGAATTCCCTCTGGCAGTAGACTCAGTTTTCCAAGCTGGAGGAGGCTAACTTACCCATAAAGCATAAGACCCAGGATTATCTTGGTTTACATTAAATAGGAATGTATTATTATGAGGTAGAAAATGTAAAACTAAGAGAGATTAATAGAAATATTCCTCTTGAGCATTTACATAGTTCAGTGGAAAAAGGATATAGCTATCATTTTCTTGACATCATGCCATGAAATTTTTCCTGTGTGTCTGAAACTGCGGTGATCAGTACTTTTTACCAACCTTTCTGTAAGTTTTCTTTTCTCTCTTTTTTATTCTGCTATTTATACAAAGAAGTAAAACATATGCAAATAAAATTCAAAATATCAATTACTGATGGCCAGCCCTAAAATTGTAAAAGACAATACTATATTTGATTATTCCAGCATTTCAGCTGCACTGACTGCTGTGGATCAATGCAGAAGAAATATCAGCTCAAGAGTTCTTCAGTTATTATCCATATTTCCTACTATTTGGAAAGTAAATGATAGATTAATTAGACCAACAAGGGAAGGAGAATGCATTTTATCTCCTTTTGTTGTGCCTTCCTAGCTGAGTTGCTGCTTGTATTTTAGTCTGAATAAATGAGCAACTTTTTATACAAGAGAAAATTTATCATTACCCAAGAAAATCACATATAATAAGGAGCCAAAAAGAATTCTCCTTGACCATCACTGACACCACATAGGACATTTCAACCCTGGATAGTTTCATAGATTGCTTGTTCACATAATTTATTTGTTGAAAATTTATTTTCTATGTGATAAAATACTAATTTATTTTTAAAAGTTTTTTGGATTATAGTTAATCTACAATGTTGTGTTAGTTTCAGGTGTACAGCAAAGTGGATCAGTTATACGTATGTCAACTTTTTAAATGACATTAAAACTCTTTTACAGGCTAGTAAAAATCTACTGTATTTCTTTTCAGGATTCTATCAGCCATTTATTCCTTTCTCTGACTCTTCTGTAATTTGCTACCTCCCAAATGCCTCATTTACTTTAAACTGTCTCCCTAAAATATTTGCAAATAGTGTTTATTTGATCTGTACTCTCTACCCATTTTCCCCTATTTTTTTATGTGATAGTCTTAAACTACAATTTCAAAATAAACCTTGAATACTCCTACCCACCTGAAGCTTTCTCTAATCCTTCATGGCAGAATTTTCTGGGTGATTACATCATTTCTACAAGACAGCCATCATTAGGATCATTCTGTATTATATACAGTTGTCCATTTTTCTGGCTCATTCATTAAAAGAAAGAACTTTTTACATCAGGAACTATATTTTATCAATCTTGTGTACTTTATAATTATTCTGCAAGCAAACCCTTTATAACAGGAAGACATAAGATGCAAAGGTACAGCTGCATGAGTAATACAGGGATTTACTTCTCTTGTATCTCCTGATACAGTCCAGCTGGCCAGGAGGTTCTGCTCTGTGAAGTCATTAAAGGTCTTGGGATTTTTTTCATTGATTTTTTTTATGCCTGTTCCATGGCTATGGCTGAAGTTGTCTTCTGTCTTCTTTGCTTTCTGAAGAAAGGAAAAAGAGGCAGAACCGGGAAAGGTTTTTTAGAGATGACCTGGAAGTTACACACAATAAACACACACAATAATTTATGCTCACATCTACTGGTTTAAATTCAGTCACAGGGCTGCACTCAGCTACAAGATAGGATAGGAAATGTTATTCAGATGGTTAAGCACCAAAAAAATTAAAAACTTGATGTGTAGGATGGATTTTATTGATAAAACAAAGGACAGGATAATGGATATAGGGGAATAATTAGCAGTCTTTCCCAATGTACCCAAATAGAATGCTTGGTGTATAATACGAGGTGAGTGATTATTGTTGAATAAGTGAATCAAGGACTAAGTTAATGGAATTGCATATAGAAATTAGCAAAAAAAAGAAAAAGAAAAAATTTGTATTTTTAAAGAATATTAACCATCGAGCAGATTCTATACATTAGAATTTACAATATTTCATATTTCACAATTATTGTGATTTCTTGCAATAGGACTCATCTACATCTGCCAAACTTTATTTGCCAAAACAATAAGGTCTCTCAAAACTGCTATTTTTGTATTTTGTTAGCATGACCTAGTTTATACAGGTTATTGAACATTTCATAGCACTACAGGTATTTTGTGTTTAGCATTTTGAATGTCATCCTAATTAACTTCAGTAGAAACTGAGAAGGTGAGAATTACAGCAAAAATCTAGAAGTTTTTAAAATCCAACTAATAAATAATTTTTCTCCTTCCGAGAGTAAAGAATGGGTATATGACCTTAATTATGCATTAATTAAATACTTTAGCTATAATTATATAATCATTTATAAGTCTACTCCATTATAATTGGAATATTAAGATTTTGTCATCACTTAAGTTACTCTTTTAAAATAGCTTACTTTTCTGCCTTGACAGAGTCTGGTGGGGAACTAAATATAAATAACTAAATAAATTGATTTTTAAAGTGCTTTGTTAGTATTAAATAAGTATCAAAACAAATCTACCTGTGCTTTACAGTATCTGTAAACACTAGATGGAGCTCTATTACTAATGCCAATACTAATATACTAAGTATGTATATGAATGTGTGTGTATGTTTGAAAACACATATGCACATTTAGGAAGAAAACTATTCTACAGATATTTTGAAAGTCAGGATGCAAATATGGAACCTGAGAATGATGCAGTATTATTAAATAAGCATTATTTCCTGTTAAAAATTACATGAACAATCTTAGGTTTTACTCCACACCACTCTCACCCTCTTCAAATTTAACATTGCTTACATGTGAAAGCACAAGAGTATACTAGTAGGAAAAGCTAAACTATCTTTAAACTCTTGGATTATTTTTGTTATTCATAATGAATTATGTATTTTCAAGACACTGTAGGAACACTTAAAATATTGGTAAAACAGTAGTATATTGTAAGTAAAGAATTTACATTTATACACAAAGAAGCTGATTAAGTAGGCAAAATGCCTATATATTTTGTTTAATAAAGAACCAACACACTGCAATATTAAACTACAGAAAATGCCAGAGTGGAAATTTAATGCCTCAATCTTTTAAATGTTCATGGCACAGTTGTTAATGTTTTCCACCCTAACATAGGTATTAAATGATTTTGAATAAAAATTCACCTCTCTGACTTTTTTCTTTATTTTCTCTATGTATTCTTCATTTATTTATTTTTTTAAATTTTATTTTATTTTTTAACTTTACAATATTGTATTGGTTTTGCCATATATCAACATGAGTCCACCACAGGTATACACGTGTTCCCCATCCTGAAACTTCCTCCCTCCTCCCTCCCTGTACCATCCCTCTGGGTAGTCCCAGTGCACCAGCCCCAAGCATCCAGTATCGTGCATCAAACCTGGACTGGCGACTCGTTTCATATATGATATTATACATGTTTCAATGCCGTTCTCCCAAATCATCCCACCCTTTCCCTCTCCCACAGAGTCCAGAAGACTGTTCTATACATCAGTGTCTCTTTTACTGTCTCGTACACAGGGTTATTGTTACCATCTTTCTAAATTCCATATATATACATTAGTATACTGTATTGGTGTTTTTCTTTCTGGCTTACTTCACTCTGTATAATAGGCTGCAGTTTCATCCACCTCATTAGAACGGATTCAAATGTATTCTTTTTAATGGCTGAGTAATACTCTATTGTGTATATGTACCACAGCTTTCTTATCCATTCATCTACTGATGGGCATCTAGGTTGCTTCCATGTCCTGGCTATTATAAACAGTGCTGCAATGAACATTGGGGTACACGTGTCTCTTTCCCCTCTGGTTTCCTCAGTGTGTAGGCCCAGCAGTGGGACTGATGGGTCATAAGGCAGTTCTATTTCCAGTTTTTTAAGGAATCTCCACTCTGTTCTCCATGTATTCTTCATTTAGCTAATCAACTAGAAGAATATTGGGACAATTCTGGTAATAGACTCAACTATGGATTATGTATCCCCTCAAAAAAAGAATACATTCCTTTGACTATCAACCATTATCTAGTTTTCCTTTATGTTGTAAAAGATCTTTGTTAATTTTCCGAGTATCAAGATACACATAAATTTTCCAAACTTCTTTTGCTAGATAAGCCATTAACTAAATTATTTCTATGATGTACAAATGATATATGCAACTTCCATGCCATGGCCTGAAAGGAATGTCATAAGCTTACCTTCCCCCTTTTCCAGTCACCCTGCTTGATGGTTTCAATGCAGATTCTTGCTGGAGCTGGAGTAGAATCCCTGAGTGACAGAAAATGGTGTCATCAGATAGAAGAAACTTTAATCCTGACAGCAAGAATCCACCATACTTAGGTTGGATTGCTTTTGACCAGATGATAACCTCAGAGAGACATAAAATACTGTTTCCTTTAAGGTATTGTTATTTAAATTTTCTTTGTTTTTATACCACAATCAATATCCTAATTATTATATAGTCCTTGGGATTCCCTGGTAGCTTAGTTGGTAAAGAATTCACCTGCAATGTAGGAGAGAGACCCCAGTTTGATTCCCGAGTCAGGAAGATCCACTGGAGAAGGGATAGGCTACCCACTCCAGGATTCTTGGGCTTCCCTGGTGGCTCAGCTGGTAAAGAATCCACCTGCAATGTGGGAGACCTGGGTTCCATCTCTGGGTTGGGAAAAGCCCCTGGAGAAAGGAAAGGTTCAAAGGAAAGGAAAGGTCTCCAGTCCATGGCCTGGAGAATTCCATGGACTGTATAGTCCATGAGGTCGCAAAGAGTTGGACACAACTGAGCAATTTTCACTTCACTTCACTTTGTTTTGGAAACAATTCTTAAGTATTCAATAATTTGGCTTCTATTTTGTGACAACATTGATTTAAAAAAAAAAAAAAAAAAGACCCAGACCCTATTTAATGCTTTTTTTCCTAAGCCTGTGGAACAATGCAAAAGAAAAGGAACACCTAATTTGACCTCATTTATAGAGAAAGAAAATTAATTTTAAAAATAAAATTTTATAATACAATAATCTTTCTCTTACCAAGTGGAGTAGAGAACAGATTTGAAAATCAGAGAGAATGTGGTTGATTCATTGCTCTTCCACTGATTGTATGTTCTGAGGCAAATTTACTAGATTCTGAATACCTTAGTTCTTATTACCTATACATTGGGAATCAGGACTTTTCCACAATGTACTGGTCAGGATTAAATGAGACCAGTAAGGCGTTTATCCTAGACTTGAACAAATCACAGACACTGAAAAAAAAAACGTTAAGCATTACAGAGCCATCATTATTTTCATCAAAATTTAAATTATTTCTGCCACTAATATTACTTGGAAATCATCTAATATCACACACGAAAGATGTATCTTGCCAAAGTCAGGTTCTAAACCAACTAGAGTCTCAGTTTTTTTGAATATTGTTTACTCTTTTCAATAAAAATAAAAGTCCTAATGACTTGGCTTATACACTTAAATTATGATTAGGATTATCCTCAAGATCTGGCTAATTTAAGAGATCTAATTCTTTTGAATTGTAGAATCATAATAGCTGTGATAATTCTGTATTAGAATTAATAAAAACATTTATGTTCTGTTACCTCTCAAAAGACCTAAGTAGATGTATCTTCTCAGAACATGAGGAAACAGAGAAAACAAAATCAATTCTAAGCTTGTGTGGGAAAAAACACAGGCATTAAAGACTAAAGATTCAGAGATAAATATTTCCCTATAAAATACGTATTTTTTCAAGTAACATATAATAAGCATAATATTTAATTAAAATTTTAAATAATATAAAACAAACTGAATCTATGAAACAAGGTTAACCCACATTCAGAAAGCATAGCGAGATGACTAAGCTTAATAGAAAGAAGTTCTTTTAAACTACTGAATTAGCAGGTATGCTAAACAAAAAATACCTGTAAAGTCAAGAAAATAATGAAAATTACTAGAATAATTTATTGAAAAATTGTGAAAAGTGAAATATGCATAAGTAATAGGAAATTCAGAACATCAAATAGTTTATTATTAAAAAAGGGAAAGCAAAAGTTATTAACTTATCTTTTACCTTACCAAAAGTAAAACCAAAACCCAGTTGACTGAAGAAAGCAAAATTGAAAATCTTAAATAGAGGGTATTGATAAATAGTCATAAAAATAAACCCAAGATAGTAATCCCAGGTCATATAAGTATATGAAATGAACAAAGCCTTACAAATCAAGGAAACTATAAAGACAAATAAAAGAAGAAAAACATAGTGGTGTAATGAAAGTTAGTGAGGTTATCAGTAATATGTACATTTCAAAGTGAGTGTAAAATTCCAAGTTTAACACAGCTCTCATCTGCTTTAACTGCAACCTTCTTACCTGCCCCAGTCACTTTCTCTCCTCTCTCAGTCCACTATAGGTGTGTAGGTTTCCAGGCTGTTCACTAAACAAGTCAGTCATGCTTCAGCCTCAAGGCCTTTGCATTTTGTTTACTCTGTATGGATTGCTCTGCTCCTGAATGTCAACCAGATTAACTTGCCTGTTTTGTTCTGGTGTCTGTTCATTATTTTATCTTACCAGAAAGGCTTCCTTCAGCTGCTTTATACAAAATAAGCCTCTTATATGCCTATTACTATCTATTTTCTTTAAATAGCATGATTTTTCTTCATAATTCTTATTGCATAGTATGTTATATATTTGTTTTTGCTACCTTCCCCCCAATATGTAAGAAAATGAGAGCAATTATTTATTGTTTTACTCAATGTTGTTTTCCCAGTATTGAAATACTCTAATGAATGAACTAATTATATGGTGAACTAACATAATACTTTCAACAAAATAGATGATTATCTGAGAAACATAAATTATCATAATTCATTCAACAAAAGGAGCAAATTCTGATGTATCAATCTTAGAAATCATCATAGATAGTTTAAGACAGGACTTTTGGGGATTAAATGAAATAACAGAAACATTTAGCATAAAGGTTTTGCAAGTCATTTAACTAAAAAACATGTTAAACATCACAGAATCATCATGATTTTCATTCTTTGGTAGTGAGAACTTTCCAACCCCTGCTTGGCCCATCTAAAAGGAATTCACTTAACACTGACTTCAAAAATCTCCAGGTGCTAGGCACTTAGTTTTACAAGATAGCTCTGTAAATACGTAGCATTTTAACCTCTACTACCTGTACACAAAATTGCTAATCTCTCACTAATAGCCTTTATCTCAGTTTGTCCTATTAAAATGAAAAATAAAAAACCTACATGGGGAAGTCTCATTATATCCAATACTGCCTGGCCCATTATCCTTCTCTCTGTGGGATGATGAGAAGATTATGAGACTTATGACTTCTACTGCTGAAATGTAAATTCCTCTTATAAAGTCTACTCCCTAACCCATTGTTCTGAGACTGTGGACACAAATCAAATTCCATAATACAGGGTAACCTAAACAGGATGTGATAATTGTCCTCCTCTACTTTAAATATCAATATTTTTTGCCTTAAAAATTGTATTGATTTTAAATTATGTTAATTATATGATTGAAGCTTAGAAAATTGTATGGAAAATGGATATGCAGAAATTAATGATATTTCATATTAGAAGAATTCAATGGAATAGTGAATACTTACTTGATTGTCTCTTTAAAAATTAACTGCATCTAAGTCTATTGCAAAATAAATGGAATGCATTTCTTATCTATTTTTAAATTCTATTAAATTTAATTATTAAAAGATTCATTTTCACAACAGCTGTTTTATCCTAGGCAGTGCTTGAGGCGTTTTCCTATAGTTCAGAAATCAATAGTGAGAGCATCTCTATTTCTGTTTGCTTTGTGTGTGTGTGTGTGTGTGTGTGTGTATGATTGTGTGTATGTATGTATATCGTAGATTGAAGAGGGAAAGCAGACTGAGATAAATCTTGCTGCCTAATAAGCTTCAGGAAAAATGTAGTCTGTCCAAAGTGGAAAGTAAAGGTCGTTCAGGCATGTCTGGCTCTTTGCTACCCCACGTTCTGTAGCCTGACAGGCTCCTTTGTCCATGGAGTTCTCCAGGTGAGAAAAGTGGAGTGGGTAGACAGTCCCTTCTCCAGGAGATCTTCCTGACCCAGGGATCGTTCCCAGGTCTCTCTCACTGCAGGCAGATTCTTTACCATCTGACCACCAGGGAAGCCCAAAGTCTAACAAAACCCAAAGTCTAACCAAAGCCCAAAGTTTAATCAAAGGAATATGCTATTTCAATCTCTCCTGCAAGTTTTCTTAGACCAGTTTTAGCTTTAACATCTGTTTGCAGAAACCTTAGAACTACATGACTTTGAGTTTTATTTAGATGATGTGTACTCAAGATTCACTGAACAATTATTGGTCACTTTTGTATACTAGATGCTTTATTAGATTTCATCACATGTGCTCTCCTTTATAAAAATACACTTTGAGAAATTTGGGGTGAATTCTATGAGAGGGATATCCATACAACTAATGGAGTATGCTAAGGCTAATTAACAGTATTCCCTGTTTCCATCACAAGTGAATATTTATTGAATGTCTTCTACAAGACAGTCTTGCAGAATCCAAGGATCAGTGATGGGAAAGGAGGGTATGGGGTATAGGTATCAGCCACTCGGTTCACTTGTATCATATTTTTACATATTACATTATTTCTGGTTAATGGTTGTTAAGTATTTTTAATATCATCTTTGCCATTGAAATCACTAGAATTAACTATAGAAATCAATAAGATGACAAATATAATAAACAGTTGGCTTCATAATTTCCATGTTTAAATAGGCTTTTAGTTTCAGCATACTTGACGATATATCATGGTTAAGTTATTGAACCAACGAAGAAACACTTGGTTATGGATTATTTTCCATAAACAAAACTTACGGCACTCCAAGAAGAGTACTAGTACTACTAAAGTCTTGCAATAGTAGTGATACTACTATTGATACTACTAATACATTTACTGTACGGATGTGAGAGTTGGACCATAAAGAAAGCTGAGTGCTGAAGAATTGAAGCTTTTGAACTACGGTGTTGAAGATTCTTGAGAGTCCCTTGCACTGCAAGGAAATCAAACCAGTTAATCCTAAAGGAAATAAGTCCTGAATATTCATTGGAAGGACTGATACAGAAGCTCCAATACTTTGGCCACCTGATGTGAACAACCAACTCATTGGAAAAGACCCTGATGCTGGGATAGATTGGAAGCAGGAGGAGGAGGTGATGACAGAGGATGAGATGGTTGGATGGCATCACCTTCTCTATGGACATGAGCTTGAGTAAGCTCCAGGAGTTGATAATGGACAAGGAAACCTGGTATGCTGCAGTCCATAGGGTTGCAAAGAGTCAGACACAACTGAATGACTTAACTGATACGTTTACTAGTTCTAAACTAGGTAGTATTCAAATGGTTTCCTGATATGTACTTTAAATAAAACAAAAACTCTACCCATGGTTGATAACTCAATATGACCCAGTCTCTGCTTCAGTTCATTTCAGTTCAGTCACTCAGTAGTGTCTGACTCTTTGTGACCCCATGGACTGCAGCACGCCAGGCCTCCCTGTCCATCACCAACTCCCAGAGTTTTCTCAAACTCATATCCATTGAGTCTGTGATGCATCCAACCATCTCATCCTGTGCCGTCCCCTTCTCCTCCCATCTTCAATCTTTCCCAGCATCAGGGTCTTTTCCAATGAGTCAGTTCTTCGCATCAGGTGGACAAATTATTGTAGTTTCAGCTTCAACATCAGTCCTTCCAATGAATATTCAGGACCGATTTCCTTTAGAATAGACTGGCTGGACATCCTTGCAGTCCAAAGGACTCTGAAGGGTCTTCTACAACACAACAGTTCAAAAGCATCAGTTCCTCAGCACTCAGCTTTCTTTGTAGTCCAACTCTTACATCCATACACAACTACTGGAAAAGCCATAGCTTTGACTAGATGGACTTTTGTTGGCAAATTAATGTCTCTGCTTTTTCATAAGCTGTCTAGGTTGGTCATAACTTTTCTTCCAAGGAGCAAGCATCTTTTAAATTTCATGGCTGCAGTCACCATCTGTAGTGATTTTTGGAGTCTTGGCTTACCTCCTCTAATATTAATCTTTCTTTACCCTTGTTACTGTTTCCTTTTTTTTTTAATATTTATATATTTATTTGTCTGCACTGGTCTTAGTTGCTGTAGCATGCAAATTCTTAATTGTGGCATGTGGGATCTTGTTCCCTGACCATGATGAGACCTGGATCCCCAGTATTGGGAGCACGAAGCCTTAACATTACATTGGACCACCAAGGAAGTCCTCACTTTTTATTATTTTAAGATTTTTAAAATATAGTCATCTATCTCAGTGTTTTTGTACATGTAGTTATGTTAGTTTAGAAGGCACATCCTCTAACTTTTTAGATGACTTCCTCTTTCTTATCATTGAATTTTAAATTAGATATTAGCTCCTCAAAGAGATCTATCCACAATCCTAAATACAATAGTATCTTCTCTTCTCCAGATCACCACTTTACCTTTATCACTATACCCAGAAGTTTCAGAAATTGTCTTATTTGGTATACTTATTTATTTGTATGTTTCTTATCTTTTTATATGATGAATCTTATATATTTCTCTAGGGAAGTCATTTTGTCTGCCATTGCTGTATCAGCGTCTAAAAGAATGCCTAGCATATACTGCTATGTCTGTGTATTACTAGATCTAATGACTAACATTTGTGTTTATTCTTTGATATATAGGTAATGAGATACTTTATGTGGATTCTTTAATTTTCTCAACAACCACATTAACCTGTTAACATAATTAATATCAACCTAATTTCTCCAGTAGGGGGAGAAACTGAGGCATATAAAGGTAAATAAGGGTTCAAGGTCACAAAGTTAGTATGGTCTGGAGCCAACACTACCTGGTTGCTAAATCTAGCTCTTTCCAATATCCCTTTTACATGCCACTGTCCTCACAATACATTTAACCTAGTTGAGTATTAAAAGGATAGAAAGAAGGAGAATATTTGCTTCTATATATTTGTAGGTTTATTGGAGGTTTTTTGCTTTAAGTTTTATAATATGACAATTTCATTCTCTATTTAATATTGTTGGAATGTTAATCATATCCTTCTAGCTACAAAATCACAATTATTAATTTGTGGAAATGTTTCAAAAGAGTTGAAGGTAGAGGTTGAAGTGTTGTTATTATTCTAATATTTATTATTTAAAATATTTTTCATATTCTGAAGATGAATTCCAGTCATTAATTATTCCCTGTCATGTTGCCTTGGTTACAATTACTCATAGTAACTGAAGCTGTCAAATGCTGCAGACAGAGCATGAAGAGTATTGGGTCAGATTAACACTGAGTTACATAGAATGAAAATATAGTCATCTTCCAATTTAAAGCTCTTTCCAAATTCTCCTAAAATGGTTTTATTAGTAAACACCTGGTATAAATAAAACACATATTTGAATAGTTTTCTTAACAAAAATATTCACTTCAAATTGGTGTCATTTTATTTTACACTAGAAATCTTACATTTTATAAAGACTCTTTCAGCCACATTCTCAGACACATTGTACTTTATATGCATTTGCAATGGGCCTAAATTAGTGTCTTTCTGCTTAGTAACTATTCAGAACACAGAGTATAATGACAAAGATACCACATAATTCCATCATAATAAACCTGAATATGTAGTGCTAGTAAATAATACCTAACTTGGAGAATAAGAGCTTTATTTTTTCCCCTCACTTAAGGATGTAGGATACAGAGTATTTTAAAATCCTTAAGGTCAATACAAAAAAAGTATTTGTATACCCAGAAGGAAATAAAATTATAGAAAAATCTATGATAATACTGTTCATTTTCATGTATGCTGAGAAACTTTTAACTTGTTAAGTCATGGTGTACCAAAGAAATGCAAAATAGCTAGCTGGCTTACAAGTGTTAGGTCAAAACCAGTCACCAATGTTATACAGGAGCAATACTTCATACATGTTAATTTTAAAGGAATTATTTTTATTTTATAGCTACGAAGTGTTTCTTTTTGTGTCAAAGCTCGTGTCTTTTAGCTCTAAGAATAAACTGACCTCATAAGATTGTCATAAAAATGGCAAGTAATCTTCAGTAATGTATTATACAAATTTTGCTTCTCAATAGGAATGTACACATGTATTATAATAATATTGTTTGAAAACATACTTTAGAAAATTTTAGATATCAGAATAGAAAGATTTTTACATCGTAAGAACTTGGTAGCTCAGTTGGTAAAGAATTTGCCTACAATGTAAGAGACCCAGTTTAGGTTTTTGGGTCGGGAAGATCCCCTGGAGAAGGAATAGGCTACTCACTCCAGAATTCTTGGTCTTCTCTGGTGGCTCAGCTGGTAAAGAATCTGCCTGCAAAGCAGGAGACCTGGGTTCATTCCTTGGGTTAGGAAGACCCCCTGGAGGAGGACACAACAACCCACTCCAGTATTCTTGCCTGAGAATCCCCATGAGCAAGTAGACTCTAACCATTTTTTTTTTTAATTATGCCCTATGCATTAGTGGAATTTTTCTGTTATGCAAGGTCGATTTAACATCAGCAAATCAATTAATGTACTACATCACAATAATAGAATAAATGAGTTGATACTATTTTTCTGTAATGGGTCAAATAATGTTTATTTTTTAGTCCACGTGACAGTTATTAGAGCTACTCAATTATGCTTAGTAAACAAATGGTCATGGCTGTGTTCCATAAATACTTACTTACAGAAAATATCTATTTAGAAGTGGTAGGCACCCCACTCCTGCCTGGAAATTCCCATGGACTGAGGAGCCTCGTGGGCTGCAGTCCATGGGGTCGCTAAGAGTCGGACACGACTGAGCGACTTCACTTTCACTTTTCACTTCCATGCATTGGAGAAGGAAATGGCAACCCACTCCAGTGTTCTTGCCTGGAGAATCCCAGGGACGGGAGCCTCGTGGGCTGCCATCTATGGGGTCACACAGAGTCGGACACGACTGAAGTGACTTAGCAGCAGCAGCAGCAGGCACCCCACTCCAGTACTCTTGCCTGGAAAATCCCATGGACAGAGGAGCTTGGTGGGCTGCAGTCCATGGGGTCGCTACAAGTCGAACACGACTGAGCGACTTCACTTTCACTTTTCACTTTTATGCACTGGAGAAGGAAATGGCAACCCACTCCAGTATTCTTGCCTGGAGAATCCCAGGGACGGGGGAGCCTGGTGAGCTGCCGTCTATGGGGTCACACAGAGTCGGACACGACTGAAGCGACTTAGCAGCAGCAGCAGCAGCCTATTCTTGGCCCATGAATTGTACTTGCAATCCCTGGAGTAAAGGAGGAAAACCACGTGATTATCCCAATAAATAGTAAAAGCATTTGTCAGAATCTAACACCTTGCTATGATAAAAACTGGCAATAAGTTAGAAAGAGTTTTGTCAACCTGATAAAAGGCATGCGTGAAAAACCCACAGTCAAAATCCCGCTAAATAGTGAAAGACTGAATATTTTCACCTTAAAATCAGAAGCAAGTCAATAATACCCAAACTTACCACTTTTTATTTAACAAAGCATTACTAGTTCTAGCCAGTAAAGTATTCTTCCTTCCCCTCAACAAATTGATCTATATTGTAAAGCAAAACTGCTTTATTTGCATATATCATGTTTGCTTATGGCAAAACACCAGTAATAGTTGTTTTTTAAAAAAAGAAAACTATTAGATTTAGTAAAGAAATTCAGCAAAGTCACAGGGTAGAGCAGAAAATATAAATGTTTAAAGCTATCTATATCACAAAAAGAAGAAATATATAGATTTGTAACAAGGTGCCCAAATGGTACGAATATGTTGCTCACTGTTAGTGAGCAACTGTTAGTGGAAAAAGCAATGATGTGAGACAATGAGGTGCAAAGACCAGAGCTCAGTCAGAAAACAATGTGCCTATAGCTGCTGACAAGGGAACTCCAAAGACAAAATAAATGCTATTAGCAGTGAGAATGAGCATCTATCCAATATAAAGCTAAAAAGTGTTTTGAAAACATTAGACGTTCTGCTCTACCCTGTGACTTTGCTGAATTTTCTGCTCTACCCTGTGACTTTGCTGAATTTCTTTACTAAATCTAATAGTTTTTTTTTTTTTTTAAACAACTATTACTTGGTGTTTTGCCATAAGCAAACATGATATATGCAAATAAGGCATTTAGTTGAGTCCCAAGCAAGCAATCACTCAAAAATGAAAGTAAATGCAAAATCTTGCTCATTGGTATAGAGTTATCTCTTTCGTTGGCATCAGGATTTCCCTGGTGGCTCAGAGGGTAAAGTGTCTGCCTGCAATGCAGGAGACCTGGGTTCAACCCCTGGGTCAGGAAGATCCCGTGGAGAAGGAAATGGCAAACCACTCCAGTACTCTTGCCTGGAAAATTCCATGAACTGAGGAGCCTGATAGGCTACAGTCCATGGGGTCGCAAAGAGTTGGACACGACTGAGCGACTTCACTTTCACTTTCATTCTTCTCTTATCCACGTAGTCCAATCTTAGTTAATTTAAGAAGATGATTATGGATGGGGCCAAAAGCCTCCTTTCCATGGTAGGAACAAAAAGCCATACACATATATCTGAGTAAACTGCAGAATGTGGGAGGAGGTGAAGGACTCAAATATATAGCTCAGCTTGATTCAGGCAAACCATGCCATGGGGTGTGAATTCCTGAATTCAGCTGATAAAGTTTGGACAAATGTCACAGTGTGGAAAGGAAGAAAATATAATTTTGCAACAAGAGCTCTATGAGGGCGTTCCCTGGTGGCTCAGCTGGGAAAGAATCTGCCTGCAATACAAGAGACTCAGTTTGATTCCTGGGTTAGGAAGATCTGCTGGAGAAGGGATGGGCTAACCACTCCAGTATTCTTGGGCTTCCCTAGTAGCTCATCTGGTAAAGACTGCACCTGCATTGTGAGAGACCTGAATTTGATCCCTGGATTGGGAAGATCCCCTGGAGAAGGGACTGGCTACCCACAGGATCATGGCCTGGAGAATTCAAGACAGATGGGTCATAGTGGAGAGTCCTGACAAAACGTGGTCCACAGGAGAAGGGAATGGCAAACCACTTCAGTATTATTGCCTTCAGAACCCCTTGAACATAATGAAAAGACAAAAAGATAGGACACTGAAAGATGAACTCCCGGGTTTGTAGGTGCCCAATATGCTACTGGAGATCAGTGGAAAAATAACTACAGAAAGAATGAAGAGATGGCGGAAAAGCAAAAATAACACCCAGTTGTGGATGTGACTGGTGTGGAAGTAAAGTCTGATACTATAAAGAGCAACATTGCACAGAAATCTGGAATGTTAGGTCCATGAATCAAGGCAAATTGGAAGTGGTCAAACAGGAGATGGCAAGAGTGAACATTGACATTATAGGAATCAGCAAACTAAAATGGACTGGAATGGGTGAATTTAACTCGACCATTTTACCTAATATTTTGGGCAAGAATCCCTTAGAAGAAATGGAGGAGCCATCACAGTCAACAAAAGAATGTGTAATGCAGTACTTGGATTCAACCTCAAAAGTGACAGAATGATCTCTGTTCATTTCCAAAGAAAACCATTCAATATCACAGTAATCCAAGTCTATGCCCCAACCAGTAATGCTGAAGAAGCTGAAGTTGAACAGTTATCTGAGGACCTACAAGACCTTATAGAAGTAACACCCCAAAAAATGTCCTTTTCATTATAGGGGACTGGAATGCAAAAGTAGGAAGTCAAGAGATACCTGCAGTAATAGGCAAATTTGTCCTTGGAGCACAAAATGAAGCAGGGCAGAGGCTAACAGAGTTTTCCCAAGGAGACCACACTAGTCACAGCAAACACCCTCTTCTAAAACAAGAGAAGACTCTACACATGGACATAACCAGATGGTCAATACCGAAATCAGATTGATTATATTCTTTGCAACCAAAGATGGAGTAGCTCTATACAGTTAGCAGAAACAAGGCTGGGAGTTGACTATGGCTCAGATCATGAACTCCTTATTGCCAAATTCAGACTTAAATTGAAGAAAGTAGGGAAAATCACTAGACCATTCAGGTATGACTTAAGTCAAATCCCTTAGGATTACACAGAGGAAGGGAAAAATAGATTCAAGGGATAGGATCTGATAGACAGAGTACATGAAGAACTATGCACAGAGGTTCCTGACATTGTACAGGAGGCAGTGATCAAGACCATCACCAAGAAAATGAAATGCAAAAAGGCAAAATGGTTGTTTACCAGGCCTTACAAATAATAACTGAGAAAAAAAAAAAGATGCAAAAGGCAAAGGAGAAAAAGAAAGATATACCCATTTGAATGCAGAGTTCCAAAGTATAGCAAGGAGAGATAAGAATGCCTTCTTCAATGATCAATGCAAAGTAATTGAGGAAAACAATAGAATGGGAAAGACTAGAGATCTCTTCAAGAAAATTAGAGATATTAAAGGAACATTTCATGCATAGATGGGCATGGTAAAGGAGAGAAATTGTATGGCCCTAACAGAAGCAGAAGATATTAAGAAGATGTGGTAAGAACACACCAAACTATACAAAAAAGATCTTCATGAACCAGATGACCACAATGGTGTGATTACTCATCTAGAGCCACGCATTCTGGATGGTAAAGTCAAGTGGGTTTTAGGAAATATCACTATGAACAAAGCAGGTGGAGGTATAGAATTCCTGTTGAGCTATTTCAAATCCTCAAAGATGATGCTGTGAAAGTGCTGTACTCAATATGCCAGCAAATTTGGAAAACTCAGCAGTGGCCACAGGACTGGATAAAGTCAGTTTTCATTCCAATCCCAATAAAAGGTAATGCCAAAGAATGTTGAAACTACCACACAATTGCACTCATCTCACATGCTAGTAAATTAATGCTAAAAATTCTCCAGGCCAGGCTCTAGCAGTAAGTGAACTGTGATTTTCCAGATGCTCAATATGGATTTAGAAAGGGCAGAGGAACCAGAGATAAAATTGCCAACATCTGCTGGATCATCAAAAAAGCATGAGAGTTCCAGCAAAACATCTACTTCTGCTTTATTGACTACACAAAAGCCTTTGACTGTGTTCAGTTCAGTTCAGTTGTTCAGTTCAGTTCAGTCACTCAGTCGTGTCCGACTCTTTGCGACCCCATGAATCACAGCACACCAGGTGTCCCTGTCCATCACCAACTCCCGGAGTTCACCCAAACTCATGTCCATTGAGTCGGTGATGCCATCCAGCCATCTCATCCTCTGTCATCCTCTTCTCCTCTTGCCCCCAATCCCTCCCAGCATCAGGGTCTTTTCCAGTGAGTCAACTCTTCACATGAGGTGGCCAAAGTATTAGAGTTTTAGCTTCAGCATCAGTCCTTCCAATGAACACCCGGGACTGATCTCCTTTTAGGATGGACTGGTTGGATCTACTTGCAGTCCAAGGGACTCTCAAGAGTCTTCTCCAACACCAAACTTCAAAAGCATCAATTCTTTGGTGCTCAGCTTTCTTCACAGTCCAATTCTCACATCTATACATGACCACAGGAAAAACCATAGCCTTGACTAGACGGAACTTCATTGCCAAAGTAATATCTCTGTTTTACAATATGCTCTCTACATTGGTCATAACTTTCCATCCAAGGAGTAAGCGTCTTTTAATTTCATGGTTGCAGTCACCATCTACAGTGATTTTGGAGCCCAGAAAAATAAAGTCTGACACTGTTTCCACTGTTTCCCCATCTATTTCCCATGAAGTGATGGGACCAGATGCCATGATCTTCGTTTTCTGAATGTTGAGTTTTAAGCCAACTTTTTCACTCTCCTCTTTCACTTTCATCAAGAGACTTTTTAGTTCCTCTTCATTTTTTGCCATAAGGGTGATGTCATCTGCATATCTGAGGTTATTGATATTTCTCCCAGCAATCTTAATACCAGCTTGTGCTTCTTTCAACCCAGCATTTCTCATGATGTACTCTGTATATAAGTTAAATAAGCAGGGTGACAATATACAGCCTTGGTGTACTCCTTTTCCTATTTGGAACCAGTCTGTTGTTCCATGGCCAGTTCTAACTGTTGCTTCCTGACCTACAAATAGGTTTGACTGTGTGGATCACAACAAACTGTGGAAAATTCTTAAAGAGATGGGAATACCATACCACCTGACCTGCCTCTTGAGACATCTGTGTGCAAGTCAAGAAGCAACAGTCAGAACTGGACATGGAACGACAGACTGGTTCCAAATTGGGGAAAGAGTACATGAAGGCTGTATATTGTCACCCTGCTTATTTCACTTATATGCAGAGTACATCATAAGAAATGCTGAGCAGGATGAAGCACAAGCTGAAATCAAGATTGCTGGGAGAAATATCAGTAACCTCAGATATGCAGGTGTCACCACCCTTATGGCAGAAATCAAAGAATTAAGAGCCTCTTGATGAAAGAGAAAGAGGAGAGTAAAAAACGTGCCTTAAAACTCCACATTCAGAAGACTAAGTTCATGGCATCTGGTCCTATCGCTTCATGGCAAACAGATGAGGAAACAATGACAATTTTATTTTTGGGGTCTCCAAAATCACTGCAGATGGTGATTGCAGCCATGAAATTAAAGGACGTTTGCTCCTTAGAAGAAAAGTTATGGCCAACCTACACAGCATATTAAAAAGCAAATACATTACTTTGCCAACCAATGTCCATCTAGTTAAAGCTATGGTTTTTCTAGTAGTCATGTATGGATATGAGATTTGGACTGTGAAGAAAGCTGAGCTCAGAAGAATAGATGCTTTTGAACTGTGGTGTTGGAGAAGACTCTTCAGAGTCCATTGGATTGCAAGGATGTCCAACCAACCATTCCAAAGTAAATCAGCCCTGAATATCATTGGAAGGACCAATGCTGAAGCTGAACCTCCAATACTTTGTCCACCTGAAGCAAAGAATTGACTCATTAGAAAAGACCTTAATGCTGGGAAAGACTGAAGGCAGAAGGAGAATTGGATGGCAGAGGATGAGATGATTGGATGTCATCACCATCTCAATGGACCTGAGTTTGAGCAAGCTTCAGGGGTTGGTGATGGACAGGGAGCCAAGAGTGCTGCAGTCCAGGGTTAAAAAAGAGTCTGAGAACACTGAGTGACTGAACTGATTTTAAACTTAAACTAACTTATAAATTCCTTTTCCCATTAAAAACGATGAGAAATTGTCTTGACATTTCTAATTATTAGAATATTAAAAATTATTTTATTATTATGGTGATATATTGAAACAGTTACTCTTGAGTTGACATCACCAGCTCAATGGACATGAGTTTGAGCGAGCTACAGGAGTTGTTGATGGACAGAGAAGCCTGATATGCAGTCCATGTGGTCACAAAGAGATGGACACAACTGAATGACTGAACTGAACAGTACAGTCCATGGGGTGGCAAACAGTTGGACAGGAATGAATGACTTTCACTTCATTTTAGAGCTCTTTGGCCAACTTAGTGTATTGTTGTATTTTTCACTGTTCAATGTTTATTTAGTTTTATATGATTTTAGTGAGATTTCATAATATTCAGAGAGGATTATCCTTATCTGGAAGGATTATATAGAGAGTAATATCAGTATCATTGGAACATCACAACTCTAAAGACCTTTTGTTTTTAGAGTTTGTCTCTGACCCTATAGTCAGAGACCCTATAGGTCTCTCTGACTGATGATTTTCTTTATTAGAGCTTGTGACAGAGGGAAGCAGATCCAGAGACACCATTTAATTTATCACTTAGTTAATCAAAAAAACTACCTGACCTATGGAGGTTTTGTGTTTATCCAGGCTGATATTCTCAATTTAGGGTAGGCCAATTCAGACTAAGAGGCGAGAAGGACCAAAAAGCTTCTTTGTGGAATGTGAATTCAAGAATACAATTGACCTCCAGGGTACTACAAGTTTATATAAAAATGTAGTCCTTAAGTCTTTGTGTGAAAATTTCCAGCCATTTTGCTTTCTGAAGTAGACCTGCTGCCTCAGTAAGTCCTTTGATTCACAAAGGTTTTTGAAAATATTTGGGTTTGGTTTGGCAGATTTTGTCCACTAAGCTACTGCCACTGTTCCAATTCACTACCAGCTATTCAGAACTAAAAAGGTATGTAGCCATTTCATGCAGTAGGCAGAACTCTAGTTTATTTTCCTTACCCTGGCCAATATTTCCCTTAATGAAACATATTATATTTTATTGATTCATGAGCTCTTGCTTATATCTTGTTTTGCTTTCAAATTAGAATACTTCAGACTGATAGATTAAAGACAGATCAACTTGTCTGTGTCACTCACATGGTTATCCACAGTAAGCATTCCTTCCTTGATGAAAGTTATTAAAATAATGTTACTGATAGAGACGATGCCACCCAGAGTGGCCACCACTGTTGCTTAATCCATCATCCTACAAAACCTGGAAATATATCCACCATTATAGATTGGGCACCAAAGTAAAGGAATCTGTTTATATTGCAGCGGTTACCATTATATGCCCGACTTTTGAATCTTTCCAAAAGTTGGCTGAACTTCCCTCACTTACCTTTCCAGGACCTCCATTAAAAACTCTGGACATTCAGACTTGGGTTAACTTTCCTGGTTGGTGACCTTTCACACATATTGTCAGGCAACTTTGTTGGGATAGTTAAGTACATCTTCATGAAACTCCCCTGCGTGGAACTGTGAAAGCTTTTGCCTGCTTTTTTCTGGACCTTGACCCATGTGTCTTTCCCTTTACGGATTTTGACTGGTATCCTCTCATTGTAATAAACCACAACTTTGAATATAACATTTTTTTTTTTAGTCCTATGAGTCATTATAGCAAATCATATGGCTGAGAGTAGTCTTAGGGCTTTTTAAAAAAAAATTATTTACATTAATTGAAGGCCAATTACATTACAATATTGTAGTGGTTTTTCCCATACAGTGACACGAATCAGCCATGGATGTACATGTGACCCCATCCTGAACCCCACTCCCACCTGCCTCCCTATCCCATCCATCAGGGTTGTCCCAGTGCACTGGCCTTGAGTGCCCTGTTTCATGCATTGAAATTGGACTGATGATCTATTTCACATATGGTAATATACATGTTTCAATGCTATTATTCAAATCATCTCAACCCAGCTTCTCCCAGAGTCCAAAAATCTGTTGTTTATACCTGTGTCTCTTTTGCTGTCTTGTATATAGGGTCATCATTACCATCTTTCAAATTCCATATATATGCCCTAATATACTGTATTGGTGTTTTACTTTCTGACTTACTTCACTCTGTATAATAGGTCCAAGTTTCATCCACCTCGTTGGAACTGATTCAAATGTATTCTTTTTAATAGCTGAGTAATACTCCATTGTGTACATGTACCACAGCTTATTATCCATTCATGTGCCAATGGACATATAGGTTGCTTCCTGGCTATTGTAAACAGTGCTGTGATGAACACTGGGTTACATGTGTCTCTTTCAATTCTGGTTTCCTTGGTGTGTATGCCCAAAAGTGGGATTGCTGGGTCATATGGCAGTTCTATTTCCAGTTTTTTAAGGAATCTCCACACTGTGCTATAGGGGCTGTGCTAGTTTGCATTCCCACCACTGGTGTAAGAGGGTTCCCTTTTCTCCACACCCTCTCCAGCATTCATTGCTTGTAGACTTTTGGATAGCAGCCATTCTGACCGGCATGAGATGGTACCTTATTGTGGTTTTGATTTGCATTTCTCTGATAATGAGTGATGTTGAGCATATTTTCATGTTTGTAAGCCATTTGCATGTCTTCTTTGGAAAAATGTCTGTTTAGTTATTTGACCTATTTTTTGATTGGGTCATTTAATTTTCTGGTATTGAGCTGCATCAGGTGTATGTATATTTTTGAGATTAATTATTTGTCCATTGCTTCATTTGCTATTATTTTCTCCCATTCTGAAGGCTATCTTTTCACCTTGCTTATAGTTACCCTCATTGTGCAAAAGCTTTTACTTTTAATATGTCAAATATATTTACTTTTGCTTTTATTTCCATTATGCTGGGAGGTGTGTCATAGAGGATTCTGCTGTGATTTATGTCAGAGAGTGTTTTGCCTATGTTTTCCTCTAGGAGTTTTATAGTTTCTGGTTTTACATTCAGATCTTTAATCCATTTTGAGTTTATTTTTGTATATGGTGTTAGAAAGTGTTCTAGTTTCATTCTTTTACACGTGGTTGACCAGTTTTCCCAGAACCACTTGTTAAAGAGATTGTCTTTTCTCCATTGTATATTCTTGACTCCTTTGTCAAAAATAAGGTGTCCATAGGTGCCTGGATTTGTCTCTGGGCTTTTGATTTTGTTCCACTGATCTATGTTTCTGTCTTTGTGCCAATACCGTACTGTCTTGATGACTGTTGCTTTGTAGTATAGTCTGAAGTCAGGCAGGTTGATTCCTCCAGTTCCATTCTTCTTTCTCAAGATTGCTTTGGCTATTCGAGGTTTTTTGTACTTCCATACAAATTGGGAAATTATTTTTTCTAGTTCTATGAAAAATACCGTTGGTAGCTTGATAGGGATTTAATTGAATCTATAGATTGCTTTGGATAGTATACTCATTTGCACTATATTGATTCTTCCGATCCATGAACATGGTACATCTCTCCATCTATTTGTGTCATCTCTGATTTCTTTCATCAGTGTTTTATAGTTTTCTGTTTATAGTCTTTGTTTCTTTGGTTAGGGTTAGGGTTAGGGTTAGATTTATTCCTAAGTATTTTATTCTTTTTGGTGAAATGGTGAAGGGAATTGTTTCCTTAGTTTCTCTTTCTGTTTTCTCAGTGTATAGGAATGCAAGGGATTTCTGTGTGTTAATTTTATATCCTGTAACTTTATTGTATTCATTGATTAGCTCTAGTAATTTTCTGATCATGTCTTTAGGGTTTTCTATGTAGAGGATCATGTCATCTGCAGTGAGAGTTTTACTTCTTTTCCAATTTGGATTCCTCTTATTTCTTTTTCTTCTTTGATTGCTGTGGCTAAATCTATTCAACTATGTTGAATAGTAGTGGTGAGAGTTGGCACCCTTGTCTTGTTCCTGACTTTAGGGGAAATGCTTTCAATTTTCCACCATTGAGGATAATTTTTGCTGTGTGTTTATCATATATGGCTTTTATTATGCTCAGGTATGTTCCTTCTATGCCTGCTTTCTGGAGGGCTTTTATCATAAATGGATGTTGAATTTTGTCAAAGGCTTTCTCTGCATCTATTGAGATAATCATAAAGTTTTTATCTTTCAGTTTGTTAATGTGGGGTATCAGATTGATTGATTTGCAAATATGAAGAATCCTTGTATCCCTGGGATAAAGCCCGCTTGGTCATGATGCATGATCTTTATTATATGTTGTTGGATTCTGTTTGCTAGAATTTTGTTGAGGATTTTTGCATCTATGTTCATCAGTGATATTGGCCTGAAGTTTTCTTTTTTCGTTGCATCTTTTTCTGGTTTTAGTATTTGGGTGATGGTGGCCTCGTAGAATGAGTTTGGAAGTTTACCTTCCTCTGCAATTTTCTGGAAGAGTTTGAGTAGGATAGGTATTATTTCTTCCCTAAATTTTTGTTAGAATTCACCTGTGAAGCCATCTGGTCCTGGGCTTTTGTTTGTTGGCATATTTTTTTTATTACAGTTTGTATTTCCATGCTTGTAATGGGTCTGTTAAGATTTTCTATTTCTTCTTGGTTCAGTTTTGGAAGGTTATACTTTTATAAGAATTTGTCCATTTCTTCCAAGTTGTTCATTTTATGGTCATATAGTTGCTGATAATAGGATCTTATGATCCTTTGTATTTCTCTGTTGCCTGTTGTGATTTCTCCATTTTCATCTCTAATTTTGTTGATTTGATTCTTCTCCCTTTTTTTGCCTGATGAGTCTGGCTAATGGTTTGTCTATATTATGTACGTTCTCAAAAAAACAGCTTAATTTTGTTGATTTTTGCTATGGTCTCCTCTTTTTTTTTTTTTTCCCCCATTTACTTCTGCCCTAATTTTTATAATTTCTTTCCTTCTACTAACCGTGGGTTCTTCATTTCTTCCTTTTCTAGTTGCTTTAGGTGTAAAGTTAGGTTATTTATTTGATTTTTCTCTTGTTTCTTGAGGTAAGCTTGTATTGCTATGAAGCTTCCCCTTTAGCACTGCTCTTATTCAATCCCATAGGTTTTGGATTGTTGTGTTTTCATTTTCATTTGTTTCTTGTATATTTTGATTTCTTTTTTTATTTCTTCTGTAATTTGTTGGTTATTCAGAAATGTGTTGTTTAGCCTCCATATGTTTGTATTTTAAATAATTTTCTCCTATATTTTACATCTAATCTTACTGGATTGTGATCAGGAAAGATGCTTGAAATGATTTCATTTTTTAAAAATTTACCAAGGCTAGATTTATGGCCCAGGATGTGATCTATCCTGGAGAATGTTCTGTATGCATTTAAGAAGATGAAATTCTTTGTTTTGGGGTGAAATGTCCTATAGATATCAATTAGGTCTAACTGGTCCATTGCATCATTTAAAGTTTGTGTTTCCTTGCTAATTTTCTGTTTGGTTGATCTATCCATAGGTGTGAGTGGGGTATTAAAGTCTTCCACTATTATTGTGTTACTGTTAATTTCCCCTTTCATACTTGTTAGCATTTGCCTTACATATTGCAGTGCTCCTGGGTGTATATATATATATATATATAATTGTTATAAATGTTCTTCTGGATTGATCCTTGATCATTATGTAGTGTCCTTCCTTGTCTCCTTTCAAAGCCTTTATTTCAAAGTCTATTTTATCTGATAGTATTGCTATCCCTGCTTTCTTTTGCTCTCCATTTGCATGAAATATCTTTTTCTAGCCCTTCACTTTCAGTCTGTATGTGTCCCTTGTTTTGAGGTGGGTCTCTTGTAGACAGCATATATAGGGGTCTTGTGTTTGTATTCATTCAGCCAGTCTTTGTCTTTTGGTTGGGGCATTCAACCCATTTACATTTAAGGTAATTATTGATAAGTATGATCCCATTGTCATTTACTTTATTTTTTTGGTTCGAGTTTATAAATCTTTTCTGTGTTTCCTGTCTAGGGAAGATCCTTTAGCATTTGTTGAAGAGCAAGTTTTTTTGGTGCTGAATTCTCTCAACTTTTGCTTGTCTGTAAAGCTTTTGATTTCTCCTTCATATTTGAATGAGAGCCTTGATGGGTACAGTAATCTGAGTTGTAGGTTTTGCTCTTTCATCACTTTAAGTATGCCCTGCCATTCCCTTCTGGCCTGAAGAGTTTCTATTGAAAGATCACCTGCTATCCTTACGGGGATCCCCTTGTGTGTTATTTGTTGTTTTTCCCTTGCTGCTTTTAATATTTGCTCTTTATGTTTGATCTTCATTAATTTTTTTAATATGTGTCTTGGGGTGTTTTGCCTTGGGTTTATCCTGCTTGGGACTCTCTGGGTTTCTTAGACTTGGGTGGCTACTCTCCTTCCCCATTTTAGGGAAGTTTTCAACTATTATCTCCTCAAGTATTTTCTCATGCCCTTTCTTTTTGTCTTCTTCTTCAGGGACTCCTATGATTCGAAATTTGGCATGTTTAACATTGTCCCAGAGGTCTCTGAGGTTGTCCTCATTTCTTTTAATTCTGTTTTCTTTTTTCTTTTCTGCTGTATTTATTTCCACCATTCTGTCTTTCACCTCACTTATCCTATCTTCTGCCTCAGTTATTCTACTGTTGGTTCCCTCCAGAGTGTTTTTGACCTCAGTTATTGCATTTTTCATTATTGATTGCCTCTTTTTTATTTTTTCTAGGTCCTTGTTAAACATTTCTTGTATCATCTCAATCGTTCTCTCTAATCTATTTATCTGTAACTCCATTTTGTTTTCAAGATTTTGGATCATCTTTCCTATCATTATTTTGAATTGTTTTTCATATAGATTCCCTATCTCTCCCTCTTTTGTTTGGTTTGGTGAGCATTTATCATGTTCCTTTACCTGCTGAATATTTCTCTGCCTTTTCATTTTGTCTAGATTGCTGTGTTTAGGGTGGACTTTCTGTATGCTGGAAGTTTGTGATTCCTCTTTATTGTGGAGTTGGCTCCCTTTGAGTGGGGTTTGACTAGTGGGTTGTCAGGCTTTCCTGTTTATAGGAGCTTATATCTCTGTTCTGGTGAGTAGAGCTGGATCTCTTCTCTCTGGAGTGCAATGAAGTGTCCAGTATTGAGTTTTGGTGTGTCTATGGGTTTGGAATTTCTTTGGGCAGCCTGTATTTTAACACTCCTGCATTGCTGGAGAATTAGCATGGTATGTCTTGCTCTGGAACTTGTTGCCTCTTGGGTAGAGCTTGGTTTCAGTGTAGGTATGGAGGCTTTGGATGAACTCTTGTCTATTAATGTTTCCTGGAAGCAGGAGTTCTCTGGTGTTCTCAAGTTTTGGATTTGTGCCTCCTCTCTCTGGCCTTCAGTCTTATTCTTAAAAGTAGCCTCAAGACCTCTCCATCCATACAGCACATATGATAAAACATCTAGGTAAATGGTGAAAAAATTATCCACAGTTCAGGACACCAAGAGAGGTTCACAGAGTTATATGGAGAAGAGAAGAGGGAGAAGGGAGATAGAGGTGACCAGGAAGAGAAGAGGGGGAATCAAAAGGGGTGAAAGCAATCTAGCTAGTAGACCATGTGGATGGTCTTGATCCCTGTATCATGTACAATGTCACAAACCTCAGTCCATAGTTCCTCAGGCACTCTATCTATCAGATCTAGTCCATTAAATCTATTTCTCACTTCCACTGTATAATCATAAGGGATTTGATTTAGGTCATACCTGAATGGTCTAGTGGTTTTCCCTACTTTCTTCAATTTAAGCCTGAATTTGGCAATAAGGAGTTCATGGTCAGAGCCACAGTCAGCTCCCAGTCTTGTTTTTTCTGACTGTATAGAGCTTCTCCATCTTTGGCTGCAAATAATATAATCAATCTGATTTCAGTGTTGACCATCTGGTGATGTCCATGTGTAGTCATCTCTTGTGTTGTTGGAAGAGGGTGTTTGCTATGACCAGTGCATTCTCTTAGCAAAATTCTATTAGCAATTGCCCTGATTCATTCCGTATTCCAAGGTCAAATTTACCTGTTACTCCAGGTGTTTCTTGACTTTCTACTTTTTTATTCCAGTCCCCTATAATGAAAAAGACATCTTTTTTGGGTGTTAGTTCTAAAAGATCTTGTAGGTCTTCATAGAAACCATTCTACTTCAGCTTCTTCAGCGTTACTGGTTGGGGCATAGGCTTGGATTACTGTGATATTGAATGGTTTGCCTTGGAAACGAACAGAGATCATTCTGTGGTTTTTGAGATTGCATACAAGTACTGCATTTCAGACTCTTTTGTTTCTATTTCTGGTTTATTGACTATGCCAAAGTTTTGACTGTGTGGATCACAATCAGATCAGATCAGTTGCTCAGTCGTGTCCGACTTTTTGCGACGCCATGAATCACAGCACGCCAGGCCTCCCTGTCCATCACCATCTCCCGGAGTTCACTCAGACTCACATACATTGAGTTGGTGATGCCATCCAGCCATCTCATCTCTGTCATCCCCTTCTCCTCTTGCCCCCAATCCCTCCCAGCATCGGAGTCTTTTCCAATGAGTCAAATCTTCACATGAGGTGGCCAAAGTACTGGAGTTTCAGCTTTAGCATCATTCCTTCCTAAGAAATCCCAGGGCTGATACCTTCAGAATGGACTGGTTGGATCTCCTTGCAGTCCAAGGGACTCTCTAGAGTCTTCTCCAACACCACAGTTCAAAAGCATCAATTCTTCGGCGCTCAGCCTTCTTCACAGTCCAACTCTCACATCCATACCTGACCACAGGAAAAACCATAGCCTTGACTAGACGAACCTTTGTTGGCAAAGTAATGTCTCTGCTTTTCAATATGCTATCTAGGTTGGTCATAACTTTCCTTCCAAGGAGTAAGTGTCTTTTAATTTCATGGCTGCAGTCACCATCTGCAGTGATTTTGGAGCCCAGAAAAATAGTCTGATCACAATAAACTGTGGAAAATTCTGAAAGAGATGGGGATACCAGACCATCTGACCTGCCTCTTGAGAAACCTATATGCAGGTCAGGAAGCAGCAGTGAGAACTGTACATGGAATAACAGACTGGTTGCAAATAGGAAAAGGAGTACATCAAGGCTATATATTATCACTCTGCTTATTTAACTTATATGTAGAGTACATCATGAGAAATGCTGGGCTGGAAGAAGCACAAGCTGGAATCAAGATTGCTGGGAGAAATATTAATAACCTCAGATATGCAGATGACACCAACCTTATAGCAGAAAGTAAAGAGGAACTAAAAAGCCTCTTGATGAATATGAAAGAGGAGAACAAAAAACTTGGCTTAAAGCTCAACATTCAGAAAACGAAGATCATGGTATCTGGTCCTATCACTTCATGGGAAATAGATGGGGAAAGAGTGGAAACAATGTCAGACTTTATTTTTTTGGGCTCCAGAATCACTGCAGATGGTGATTGCAGCCATGAAATTAAAAGATGCTTACTCTTTGGAAGAAAAGTTAAAAGACAAACCTAGATAGCATATTGAAAAGCCGAGACATTACTTTGCCAACAAAGATCCGTCAAGTCAAGGCTATGGTTTTTCTAGTGGTCATGTATGGATGTGAGAGTTGGACTGTTAAGAAAGCTGAGCGCTGAAGAATTGATGATTTTGAACTGTAGTGTTGGAAAAGAATCTTGTGAGTCCCTTGGACTGCGAGGAGATCCAACCAGTCCATTCTAAAGGAGATCAGTCCTGGGTGTTGTTTGGAAGGAATGATATTAAAGCTGAAACTCCAGTACTTTGGCCACCTCATACAAAGTGTTGACTCATTGAAAAACACTCTGATGCTGGGAGGGATTGGGGCAAGGCCGAGAAGGGGATGACAGAGGATGAGATGGCTGGATAGCATCACCAACTTGATGGACGTGAGTTTGAGTGAACTCTGGGGGTTCATGATAGACAGGGAGGCCTGACATGCTGCGATTCATGGGGTCACAAAGAGTCGGACACGACTGAGTGACTGAACTGAACTGAGTAGGTTATAAAAATGAAAATTAAATGAGTTATAAAGAACATAAAATTTTTTTAAATTAAAAATGATAATAATATAAATATATCTAGAAATTACTCTGGAGCTGTTGTTGGCATTGTGCAGTCAATTCAGTTTCAGATAGTTCCTTCTTCCAGCTTTTACTTCTTCTCAAGGTCTATAGGCCCTTTCCAATGTTTAGTCAGTGTTAACTACAGGTTTTTAATCTGTTGCACCGTTACTTCCAGAGGGTTTCCCTCATCTCTGTTTATTTTGGCTTCCTGTTTTTAAGTCTTTTTAGTATCTAATTTCTGCCCTGAGAAAACATGGTGAAGCGGGTCATTTTTTTAGGCTCACTTGTTCAGTTGTGTTGTGGGGAGTGAGGAACACTGCAAACAAGTATCAGTGGTGCATGTGGGAAGTGCTCACACTTTATGGACCACACTAGGTTGGCCCCGACTCACAGCAGCATGTGCTTTCTGGGCCTACACTGCTTAGGCTCCAGGTTGCTCTGCAAGAATACTGTCCAAAGCAAGCTCTGCGTTTTTGTTCTCTTCCCAGGTCCAAGCAGCTCAGACGATCAGGTGCTTGGTGAGTGCACTGTTCCAGGTGGGCCATGTGTCTTAATCACCTCCCTGGTTCTGGCCACTCAGTTTCTCAGGTGTGCCACTAGAGCACCATCTCACGTGTGCTGTGTATCTCCTCTGGGGAGCTGATTTCTGGCTGCAACCCTCCTGGCAGATGTCAACCGTCCAGGATCCTAGGAAGACGTTGTTAACAACTGGGAGCCTACTCAAAGTTTGGTGGTGGATGCCCCTCCCTGGGACTGAGATTGCCTCTTGCCTTCCAGTTCTAGCTGTCGTTCACCTGTCTCTCTGCCTCCGGTGGCGGGGAGAAGATTGTACACAGCAGCTAGCTCTCATTTGGTATTGGCTCAATCCTTTGTTCTGTGAGAGGGCCAGGCTAGAGCTTTGACTGGAAAGTTCTCCTTTTGTGTTTTTTTTTCTCTCTCTCTCTCTCTCTCTCTGGCTATACCACAGTTTGGGTTTCTATCTCACGTTAGCTCCCTCATATTGTCCTCAGGGCATTCAGGCCCAGTCCTTACCCTAAACATGCAGCCTATGTCTCCCTGTCCTGCCCCCACCTGCTGGTGGTGGATGTGAGTGTCTGGGCTACTTCTCCACTGGGAGTTATGGTTAGGTGCATATTCTGTGGGTTGTTTTTTTGTTTTTTTTTTTTTTTTCCTTCCTGGTTATGTTGCCCTCTGAGATTCCAAAACTCCGCACAGACCCACTGGTTTGGAAACTTCTCCTCTTCACAACTCCCTCCCCAGGACAGGTCTCTGTCCCTAACTCTTTTGACTCTCTTTTTGTCTTTTATATTTTGTCCTACCTCCTTTTGAAGAGAATGTGCTGCCTTTCTGGGTGCTTGGTGTCCTCCACCAGCGTTCAGAAGTTCTTTTGTGGAAGTTTCTCAGCATTCAAATGATCTTTTGATGATTTTGTGGGGGAGATAGTGGTCTCCCCATTCTATTCCTCCACCATCTTGCCTGTCTTTCCTAGGGCTTCTTGACATAGTCTGCCATCCTCTACTAGAAGGCTCTGACTATTATTTGATTGTAATTCCCCATAACTTTCCTGAGAAATCAATGAGAAAGGTTAGGGGATGGCCCTATGTCTTGTACCTCTGTGAAAAATGCTTGTCAATATCCCCAGATGTCTTATACTCTCACCCCTATAGCCATCACTCAGTTATTTTATGGGACAGAGGACTGCCACTTGGTTTGTAACATCAACAAACAAGACAGATTGGATAGACTGCATGCAGGCAGTCCCTTCAAAAAAAGAACTTAACTCAGTTATTTGAACTATAAACCTTATCAATCAGTCAAAAGTACACTTTGGAAGCAATGTAAACCTGTGCCCTCACAATATAGGTTATGCTGGAAAGGCCTCAACAAATGTAACCAACACTTTCTTGCCAGAGCTACTACATATGGCCCTTGAATTATACTTCTTGTGTGGAAGTCAGGTATTAACTTACAGTTCTCCCCCAAACACAGTAACTTTTACCTTAGAGATGTTCATAAGAGACCTGAAAGTTTTTAAGCAAACAGTATAGGTTAAGCAATCCTTAGATGAGATACTCAAGAGGTATAGCATGCTGACTATTTATGTAGACCCTGTGGTCAGGTATTTCTACAAATAGATCTGTTTAATTAGAAAAAGTGATCCAAAATGCTTTCCCAACTTTAAAGTGAACAATTATACCACCCTAGCTAAGGAAAGCATTTGGGTCTGACTCAGATCACTAAATAGGACTATTATGAATGGTAGAATCGCCCTAGATTCCCTCCCTCTGGCTAAATTAGTCTGCACATTCACTGATACATCCTGTTGTATCTGGATTAATTGTTGGACCAAATGGCAATATTAATATAGAAATTTAAGGAAAATGCCCCCTAGCTTTTGAAAGTAGACCAAAATGGTTTAAGAGTTTTGTTTAGCTGACTAATTCTGGGTCCCTAGGCCATGGATGACATTCAGATTGTACATCAACTTCATTCTGCTGATTTTAATCCTATTGATTGTATGGGAGAAACTGAACAGGTATGGCCCTAGCCTCTACTGGCCAGATGAATCAGTGGCTAACAGAATGTATAATCATGGAAAACTTCATCAGAAGTCAAAGCAGTGTAAAAACAAAGGATGGATATTATCAAGATACAGTTCTCCATGTTTCTCTATTTTGGGTGCATTTTGCAAATCAGTCACTAACTGTTCTTTGTTCTGGCTATCTTTTCAATAATGTTTGTAAAGGTAATAGCCTTGAGACACTGTGTTTTACACTGGAGCAAAAAGAAGGCCTAACTGAAGTTGCTCAGCTGCAACTGACTCTTTGCAACCCCATAGACTGTAGCGGGCCAGGCTCTTCCATCCATGGCATTTTGCAGGCAAGAATACTGGAGTGGGTTGCCATTTCCTTCTCTAGGAGAACTTTCCAACCAGGGATTGAACCTGGGTCTCCTGCACTGCAGGCAGACTCTTTACCAGCTGAGCCACCAGGGAAGCCCCAACAAAGGTCTAATTGCTGACAATTTTTAAAGATCTCAGTTCCCAAAGCTTAGGGTGCTTCTTTTGAGAGCAGACATAAGCATCTGTGTCCATCCATGTCATCTTGTGGAGCAAAGAGAAATGGAACAAATATGCTGATATTATGCTGTCTTTTATGCCATGTGTAAGAAAGGCCCTTGTTTCTGACCCAGAAGTTCTGTGGCTCTTATTAACATCTATGAGCAAGTGACAGACTGATTTGTTAACTTGTAAGATAAAAGATCAGAACTTTCAGAGTAACAATACCCAGAGTAAGAGTAATTCTGCTTGGGATCCTCCAAGTATACCCTCCTTGACTATCATAAAAAAACTATTTTAACAGCTCCTAGGAAGTTATTTTGTGAAATATGAATGAGCTTGGGCTTTATAATCACAAACATTTGGAGAGAAAACCCAGGGTTGCTGCTTGTAAAAGCACAAGAACATCCGTAACAGAGGGGTATTGTAATAAATAAATGTGGTAGTATTAATAATAAGGTTCTTATCCAACACCTGGCCAGCTGAAAAATCAATCAGTGATATTTATTTTCTTTAAGAGTTCTTATAGATTTGAGTACTAAATTGAGAGGCATGTAAAGAGGAGTACAAATAAAAATATATTATACTCTCCATATAAATAACATATATTTGTTTAATAAAAAACTGAAAATACCCAAAAAATAAATAGAAAAAATCAACTATAATTCCATCATGTAGAACAGTTAATTTTTAATGATTTAATGTATCTTCTTTTTTTATATAAAATTATAAAAAGGAGATTTTAGAAAATGGAATATATACAATTTTGTATCCTAAAGTGGGAACATCTTGACAGTGGTTCTAGTGAATTTATTTTCAAGACACAAAATATATTAATATCACAAGCCAGAGAGTTTGGCTGTTAAATTTTTGTTAAATCTACCAGTTAGGAACATAAATGAGACTTTCATAGACTCTTTTCTTTAGCCCAACCATCTGGACATTTTCTGTATTTTGATTAAAAATAAGGAACCCATTTGACAAAAACTTACAATGCAGTTAAATTCCAAGCTTCCACAGAGAGAAAACTAGAGATAAAATAATAGGTACAAAATCCAAAAAAAAAAATCGTTGTCACATCAAAAAAGTCCTTAATTGTAGTAATGATCTATGATTGGAACTTTTAAAATATCTGCAGTGAAACAAGTGGCTATGTTTAAACATGCTCATTTAATTTTTCAATTATTTAAATATAGCTATTGTTAAGGAATTAGCTGGAAGCATTAGGAAAGTAACTTTAAAAAAACCAATTCTGGCACATGACAGAGACAAAATTGGAGGATTAGTAGAGAAAAATGTGCCCAAACATTCTGATCTTAATCATTATATCTAAATTAGTATAAAATGAAAATGTAGTTGATAATTGACTTCAATTATGCTTCTTTATTTAGATATTAAGACCATTAATTCTATTAGCTAATTAAAAACTGAAATCATGCAATTGTAAATAATTCTTATTAATTGAAGACAAAGGCCATTTATTCATTTAACAAGCATTTTGTCAGGTAACCACTATATGCCTGGTCATGAGGTTGTCATCATAGGTACAGAGTAAATATGGCAATTATTCCAATTCTGATGATCCATTTGAAACACTTGTGTCTAGGATTGGAAATCCCTTCAAAACCGAGAGTGCAAAATGGGCAAAGGGGATTAAGAGGTACAAACTACCAGTTACAAAGTAAATAAGTCACAGGAAATAAAAATCTGAGACTGTGTATTGAAAATAACAAAGAGGTGTAACATAAAGTTTATTTTTGTTATAAGAAATAAATTATAATTGAAAAAACAAGAAAAAATTCAAATTTCACATATATTTTTGAATTAGAATAAACAAAACATATATATATATATCTCAATTGAAAAATGGAAATATTAAATAGACAAACTGGGAAGAATATTAAGTGTGGATTGTGAGGTTGTAGGTAATCTTGGTGCTTTTTGGATTTCCAAAATTTCAGCAATAGGCAAACTCCTATACACCAATTTATTTTTAAATGGGAAAACTCCTATATGTCAATCCCTTTTCCATAGGTCCTTATCTTGTTGAGTAAAATGTATGATTATTACAAATATGTAAGTATAGTTAAAACAAAGAATCAAATCAAATCAGAAGACCTGGGTTTTGTTCTGGATCAACCATTAATCGGTTCTTCGATTCTGAGCATAAGATCTGGGGCCTAATTTCTTTTATTTGCATGGTCATGGATTTTGACTGTGTGAGCTCTATACATTTTTCTCATCTTTAAGAAAATAAGTTCTATTCTTAAAGTAGCTGAGAGTCATATAATGCCAGGCTCTTTTTAAAGCATACACATAGACACACACACATATATATATACAGACATAGACATATTGCCTAATTTTGATAATAACAATAACTCCTATCTCATAATACTTCAACTTTTTAATATTTACCCTTCATTATTGACAGATCTACTTATACCTCCAATAATAATTGTATCAGGGTTTTGCAGAAAACCAGAAGATTATATGTATCTCCTGTTGAATTAGTATGGAGTGAAGCATGTCAACTTTTGTCTATTATGCTATTATGAATATTGTGTACTATTAATAGTTGGTGTGTGGACACATGCTTTTAGGTATGTTTTTCTTATATTCTAGATATAAATATCAAATGTATGATTTATAAATCTTTTCTCTCATTTTGTGGACTGTCTTTTCACTTTTTTTTTTGGCCACACATGGGATCTTATATTTTGTAGGGGACATATGGGATCTTAGTTTCCTGACCAGGGATCAAATCCATGCCCCCTGCATTGGAAACACATAATCTTAACAACTGGACTGCCAAGTAAGTCCCATCTTTTTACTTTGCTGATGATTTACTTTGTAGTGCAAGTTTCTAATCTTGATGAAATCCATTAAAAAAAATGAAAAACTTCCCTTAACAACAGATTGCAATAATTTATTCATATGTTATTAAAACATATTCTAGATTTAGCCCTTAAATTTAGGTCTTAGATCCATTTCTTGTATATAATGTAAGGCAAAGAGGGGCCCAATCTCTTTTTTTTTTTTTTTTTTTGGCTAAAATCTAATTGTGCCAGCACCATGTGGTGAAAATATATTCTTTCTCAATGAACGATCTTGGCATTTTTATAAAAAATCAGTCAATCATAGCATATGGGTTTATTTATTGACTCAAATCTATTACAGTGGTTTATGCACCTACTGTTATTGCTAGTATCACACTCTTGATTAATAAAGCTTTGCAATAAGTTTGGAAATCAGGAAGTGTCAGTATTCTAGTGTTGTTCTTTCGTGTGATAATTTTGGCTATTCTGTGTCTATTGAATTTCTGTATTCAATTCAGTATCAGCCTGTGCATTTTTGGGGAAAAAAAAAAAAAAAAAACACCAAACTACTACCAGGGTTTCGTGCAACCCATGATGCATTAAATCTGTAAACTAAATTGGGAAGAACTGCCATTTTAACAATATTACGTCTTCAAATCCATGAACATGGATGTCATTTCATTTATCTAGTTTTTCTTAATTCATATGCACTTTTATTAGACTGAACCCATAACCCTTCATCAAATCTAAGATATCTGTAGATCATCCTCCTTATTTAGCTGTGTGTGTGGGTGCATGTGTGCTAATTCACTTCAGTTGTGTCTGACTCTATGCTCTAATACCTATTAAAATACATATAAATGTGGGCTTCCCTGGTGGCTCAGTATTGGGAAGTCTACCTCTCAATGCAGGAGATGTAGGTTACATCTCTAGGTTGGGAATATCTCCTAGATAAGGAAATGGTTTCAGTATCCTAACCTGGGAAATGCCATGGACAGAGGAGTCTGGCTGGCTACAGTCCATGGGGTCGCAAAAGAGTTGGACATAATTTAGCAATAAAAACACCAACAACATATAAATGATGCCCATTTTCAAGAGAACTCTGAGGACTATAAATTATTTAGATTTTCCCTATTTATTGGGAATGTTTTATTTAGGTATTGAAATCATTATGGTTAATTTTTCTGCTCTAGCTGAAGGTTCTTTGTATAAGGCTTATCAAAGAAAAAGATAACCAATTAAATAGATGATTCTTTAACTTATACAAAATGCACACAAAGTATATGTGTACAAAAGACCATAGAAAAACTGGAAGAAAATACACCAACTTGTTATAATAGTAAGTTCTGAAGAGAAATGAGAAATGGGATTGAGGAAAAGAAGAGGACTAATTACTGTTTACTTACAAAATTTTAAAAATGTTTTCAGGTATTTCTGGTATAATATTTAATATGAATAACAATAAATATAAATATGTCCCATTAAAATGAGTTTTTTTCAATACGTATCACCTAAGAGTATAGTACCCTGGCTGACCTTGAGATTGCCAGTGGTGTTCAGCAGCAGGTTGAAAGGTTTGTGATTGTGGTGTAGAATATTAGCTGAATGAATATATTCTAACTATCTGAGGATCTGGTTAAAAAAATAGTAGATTTGGTTATCACTGCAATATTGTGTCTTCAAGAACTTAGAGATCTGTTTCCACGAGGTCTTATACTATATATCTATCTATTGATCAATATATAGATAGATATCACATTTGCCTTATGATTAGGCCTCGAAATTTCTTTCTCCAAGAAAGAGATAGTGTTCAAATCCAAAGACTATCTGCTGGTAGTATTTCCTCTTACTCAGGAAATGTCAGCCTTTTGCTCCACTCAGGTCTCTAGCTGATTGTGTTGTGCTGTGTTCAGTTATATCTGACTCCTTGGGACACCATGGACGATAGCCCGCCAGGCTCCTCTGTCTATGGGATTTTTCCAGGCAAGAATACTGGAATGGATTGCCATGCCCTTCCCCAGGAATCGAATCTATGTCTCTTATGTCTCCTGCATTGGCAGGCAGGTTCTTTATCATTAGCGGCACCTGGGAAGCCCCTTCAGCTGATTAGATGTGACCTATCTGATTTATGGAGGTGATATGCTTTATTCAAAGTCCAGTGACTTAAACATTGCATTCATGAAACAGTACCATCACACAATCATCCAGAATAATGTTTGACCACATAACTGGGCACAGTGATCTAGCAAAGTTGACACACAAACTTAATCATCACAATCACTAAGCACTAGTTATCATTTAAGATCAACTTAGTTCCCAATATTAAGATATAATAGTAAGATATTTTGGTTCCCAGAATAAGGTATGACATATCACTTCTTTTCCAAACTCTATGACTTATTACAATAACACACATGCTCTCTTACTTATGTAAATGAGCCAAATAAATTTAGTTCCAAGTATAATTCAGAGATCAGATTGCCAACATCCATTAGACCATAGGAAAAGCAAGACAGTTCAAGAAAAACATTTACTTCTGCTTTATTGACTACACTAAAGCCTTTGACTGTATGGATCACAGTAAACTGTGGAAAATTCTTAAAGAGATGGGAATACCAGACCACCTGACCTGCCTCCTGAGAAATCTGTATGCGGGTCAAGAAGCAACAATTAGAACAGGACATGGAGCAACAGACTGGTTCCAAATTGGGAAAGGAGTATGTCAAGGCTGTACATTGTCACCCTATGTATTTAACTTATATGCTGTGTATATCATGCAAAATACCTGACTGGATGAAGCACAAGCTAGAATCAAGATTGTTGGGAGAAGTGTCAATAACCTCAGATATGCAGATGACACCACCCTTATGGCAGAAAGCAAAGAACTAAAGAGCCTCTTGATGAAAGAGGAGAGTGAAAAAACTGGCTTAAAACTCAACATTCAGAAAACTAAGAGCATGGCATTTGGTCCCTTCACTTCATGGCCAATAGTTGGGAAAACAGTGGAAACAGTGACAGACTTTTGGGCTCCAAAATTACTACAGATGGTGACTGCAGCCATGAAATTAAAAGATGCTTGCTCCTTGGAAGAAAAGCTATGACCAGACTGACAGCATATTAAAAAGCGGAGACATTACTTTGCCAACAAAGGTCCATCTAGTCAAAGCTATGGTTCTTCCAGTATTGATGTATGGATATGAGAGTTGGACTATAAAGAAAGCTGGGCACTGAAGAATTGATGCTTTTGAACTGTGGTATTGGAGAAGACTCTTGAGAGTCCCTGGGACAGCAACTCGGAGATCAAACCATTCAATCCTTAAGGAAATCAGTTCTGAATATTCATTAGAAGGACTGATGCTAAAGCTGAAAATCTAATACTTTGACCACCTGATGTGTATAAATGGCTCATTGGAAAAGATCTTGATTCTGGGAAAGATTGAAGGCAGGAGGAGAAGGGGACGATAGAGGATGAGGTGGTTGGATGCCATCACCAACTTGATGACCATGAGTTTGAGCAACTCTGAGAGTTGGTGATGGACAGGAAGCCTAGTGTGCTGCAGTCCATGGGGTCACACAGAGTTGGACACCACTGAGTGACTGAACTGAACTGATATTTCAGTTTAAGTATCAGTAGTGGCTGGCTCAGTGATAAAGAACCTATCTGCCAATGCAGGAGACTCAGGTTCAGTCCTTAGGTTGGGAATATCCCCTGGAGGAAGATATGGCAACCCACTCCAGTATACTTGACAGGAAAATCCAATGCACAGAGGAGTCTAGCCAGCTACAATCCATTAGGTTGTAAAGAGACAGACATGGCCTAGTAACTGAGCAACAACAAATACTTCAGTTTATCAGTAGACTTGTTCATAAAGACTTTTGTGTACATTGAATTGTTCCACATGATTATCTTTGTAGTGTCAGATACATTTTCTCTATATTTTTCATTGATTTGCAATTGAGTATGGCTCTTAGACTTTCAGCCTTAAGTTTTTGATGGTTTATATTTCCATTGATTAAGATATTAATTCATGAATAACCTATGACTAAACAACTAAAAAAATGCTGAAGTCCTTCAGCATTTCATAGCGATTTACTACAACAAATGAAAAAAATCCCTAAAATATTCAAACTGTTAATTATTTAATGGCTGATATAAAATGGAGTTTATTGCCTTAGGTGAGATGAAAGTTAGAATTCTTGTTTTTAATATAGGCTTTTATAAGATATATAGTACTTTTAATTATAAGTACTCTGTTATATGTTTTCCCTGACTGAGTGATTAATTTACTTACTGAGAAAACTACTGAGAGGCTGCTGTGTATAAAGGACTATTTCAGATGCTGTGTGCATGCTCAGAAAATTAGTCTTGTCCAAATCTTTGTGGCACCATGGACTGTAGCCTGCCAGTCTCCTCTGCCCATGGGATTTTCCAGGCAAGAATGCTGGTATGAGTTGTCATTTCCTCCTCCAGAGGATCTTCCTGATCAAGGGATCAAACCCATGTCTCTTGCATCCCCTGCGTTGGCAGGTGGATTCTTTAACACTGAGCTACCTGGGAAGCCCTTTCTGATGATAAGGATACCAATAATAGGAAAAAATATTCTCTCTCACCATAAAAAATCAATGCCATGATAAAACCTGCATTTAAAATAATAATAAAACTAAATATGTATGTAAAATGTATAGTAGTTTTTAATAATAGAAAAGAAAAAAAGGAGTGAAATTGCAATTACAAATAGAGTTGGATCAAAGCAAGACTTGTTGAGAAAGTGAAACTTTCTAAGTGGTGGAGGGTACAAACAAAAAGGCCCAAAGACAGAAGTGTCCACTGCAGTTTCTTAGAAGGCCAAAGTTGGCCCATGTGGCTGTTGAATAGTAGCTGTAATAGCAAGTGAAGTGAAGTCGCTCAGTCGTGTCCGACTCTTTGCGACCCCATGGACTGTAGTCTACCACACTCCTCCGTCTGTGGGATTTTCCAGGCAAGGGTACTGGAGTGGGTTGCCATTTCCTTCTCCAAATAGCAAGAGATAAGATCAAAATGATACTGAAGCATTAAGCTTTGCAAACAAATTATGGAGTCTTGTTAGAGATACTGTTTTTCACTCTGAGTGATATGGGCGCCTCTGGCAAGTTCTCAACAAAGGTGAAATTAACTGCCTATAATTTTAATAAATTCACTTGGGCCACAGGGAAACCCATTAGGAGAAAACTACAATAATCCATGACCCAGATAAAAAGCAATGGTGGCTCAGACTAGGGATGTAGAAGCGGGTGAAGAAGACAGCTAATTGGAGCTACACTCTGAAGAAGCAGACTTTTGTATTTGCAGAGAAAAAAAACTGAAAATCAGAAACCACTCCAAACATTTATCATTCATATCTGGAAGCCAGGGAAGAGTGTGAGAAGGATAAATTCCAGATATTTTTCTTTTAACCAACTCTTTTAAACACAACGGTCAAATGAATAAAAATATGTAACTTCTCTTGCCAAGCTTTATGCATCTTGTTGGGACAATCAGTCAAAGTTCCTAAATCAATAATTGTTTTGATTATACCATTCCAGAGAAACAATGTATAAAAACATATTCCAGTGCAATTTCTCTGTAATCTGTTCCTCCTGTTCCATCAAGTGTGACAGTGTATTATTATATATTGACAGAAAACATCAATATGGATGATGTTAGACAGTGGGAGGAAAGCATTTTGCTGTGCCAGTTTTGTCTTCATAATAACAGCATTGATCTGTATTTCAGCTTACCCCTTGTGGCAGCTCATGGTTAATTTGCCCATATCTACATTGGTATGAGAAGTAATGTGGTGAATGTCAGGTGGGATCTGCAATTCATAGAAACAGCTTTACTGTCTAAAGATTTTTGTCAATTGTAAATTAATTATTAATCTGATTTGTCCTTCTCTGTTGACATTTCTGCAAGTGTTAGTAAATCAGAGTCTGCTCAATCTTTTAGTGGAATTGGCCTGATAATAAGCAGTCACTTTTTGGATTGCTTACTTTACTCTTGCTTGATTAAATAAACTATTCAGGTATTTTTATGGCTTTGGGATTTTTATAATCCTTTACACAAAATAAATTGTCTGCTTAGTGATTTTCTTATTCTTTGCCCTTCTGTGAGACTTTCAGTACTTCTTAAATAACATCCAGGCTTTCATTCTATTCTTTGTCCACCAAATCATGGTAGCAGTGAGTAGAGGGCATTGAATGTTGAATCTACCCAATTAATAGTTAAAAATATAGACAAGTATTTATAAGAAGCATCATGTTCCTTATTTGTGTATTGTATTAAAAATACTTGCTTCACAGTCTTACAATAAATATTTAATAAGATAAAGTATATAGAACTCCATGGTTTCTGAAAATTGCTTTGTTAGTGTGCCTATTAGGGTTGGAATGGAAGACAGATCATATGCTCTTTAAATCAAGTCATTTTCATTCAAAGATGACTAAAGACGTGACTTCCCATTTACATGCAGTGTGTTGACTATTTTTATCTATTTAGCTGGGATTTTGGTCAAATTATTAACTAAAATTATGGAAAATCAACACAATTGCATATACAATTATATTAAAAATAATTATTGCATTATTTATTTGGTTCATTCATCTTTTATACATCACATCTATAAGGAAAACTGTATTAAAATGATTTGCATTCTCCAGTTAAGAGCTAAGAATCTCTATATCCTGCTGGGTTAAGGTGTTTTGCTTTTTCATAGTATATTGTATGATTTTGAAAGCAGCTAGGCAAGAAGGCTGAGAGTGCCACGTTAAATTCCAGCTTAACTGAAGTATGAACTGGGCTTGCAGAGCTTGTTCAAAACAGCCTGGCTTCCCGGTTCATACACATGAATGTGACAGTAGAAAATCAGACACCTGGCAGCTACAAGTGTTTTGGTTTTATGTTTTTAGATTCATGGCCAAGATTACTTTGTGAGTGCCAAATTACTACCTTAATTTAAAAGCAGACAAACACATTCAATTTTTACCACCTAGAAAATCATGTTATATTCTTGCTTAAAAATATCTCCATAAGCAGGGAAAGGAAAAAAATTTTTTTTCAAAATTAATTCCCATCTGTTTTGTAGGCTTTGGACCTTGAGAAATATCTGACAATACCACTAAACTGTAGGAATGGTTTCTGTTTTGAAATGTTAATTTCATTGCTGGAAGACTACTAAAGAGTATGACTGAATGAATGGCTTAGGGGTTGATGGTGTTAAATGAAAGTCAAAGGTCTGTTAATTTGTTTATTTTATTTATTTATTTATTTTTTCATTTTGCTTGCAGTGTGGTTTTATTTGACTTTTCCAGTACACAGGCCTCAGATTTAACATAGGATGGAAAAAAACAAAAAAAAAAACACAAAGCTTGGTATAAAACCTTTATTAGAGTAGATGAGAATTTTGTACATGTCATACCTAACTCTAATATCCACCTTTAAGAAACAGAAAACATAGTGCATTTAGGGTAGTACTGTTAGTTGCTCAGTCGTGTCTGACTCTTTGCGACCCCACGGACTGTAGCCCACCAGGCCCCTCTGTCCATGGGACTCTCCAGGCAAGAATACTGGAATGGATTGCCATTTCCTTCTCCAACAGTGCATTTGAGAAAAACAAAATCCAAGAGGCAAATATGTCACATAATTTTGCCGCAAGGTAGCTAATAAGAATTTAATGATGACACATCTGAAAATGAAGAAAAAGGAAACTGGTGACCAAACAATGTGAGAAATACATCTTACTATTTGATAACAAAAATGCACACTTAAAAAAATGAGCTTAGAGCTTAGTTGCTAAAAGAAGGGTTTTTTGTTGTTATTTTGTTTTTATGTCCTTTCTGTTATATTTTCAAGTTTGTTTAGGCTAGTCAATTGTGACATGAATTTGGTTAAACAAAGACAAATATGTTTGGCAGTGCAGTTGGGGCTTTTGAGTGCTTCTTCATTCATACTGTTATTCCCTGTCCATCTATTTGCCTACATAATATTACCAAAAATTTGCTCTCAGCAGCCAGCTTTCCACACCACACTCCTCTTTCTCTTCCACGTCCCCATCCCATTACACCTATTGACCCAAAGCTGTTCACTCTGTCCACTTTCACTGGCCTTCCTCTTAAGTCAATCACATTGGTTTAGGGAAAAACCAGCTTTGGCTCCTTTCACAGATCATTTTCCTGAACTTCCAATTCCTCTCTAAATTTCTTCCAGTGCAAGTCAAATGCAGGATTTGGTACTCTTAGAGATAGCTCTGGGTATCTCTACTGACACGGCAACAGCTCTTTATGCCCATTATTGGCAACATTTTCATATTGACTTCTCTTCTGATTTCCTCTCTAAGTTCCCATTGCTAACAGATTTTGGAAATTTTCAAAACTAGAGACCTTTAAGGAATCTAGAAGAGTAGGAGAGATCCTGTTATCTGCCTTCTTTTTGTTGCCCACATAAAGGCAAGTAGCCTTAGCAAGTTATTCAGGATCCTTCCTGTTCTGTCCCAAATCTTACTTTCAAGTTTCATTCCCCGCCCCTTCCCCAGAGTACCCTACACATCTTCCCTAATATGTACACTGTTGTAAAAACTTGGTTCCTCTGGCTGGTGTTCCTTTGTCACAGTTTCTTACCCAGCACCTCCTACTTATTGTTTATGCTCAACTTTAATATTTCCTTCTCTGTGAAGTCTTTTCCTACTCTGAAATGTTGTATTTACAAAGGCAATTACTACTCTTCCAGAGTTGCTCCTATAGTACTTTGAACAGTCAGCTCTAGAAGAGCCCTTAGAATCCAAAATGTGGATGGGTCCACTCTGAATGAAGTTATTCAGAATGTATCAGCAATGAAGCATGGAGAAAGTTTGAATCTACTCCACCCTAAGCAATGCAAGAAATGACTCAGAAAGACAACAGAATGCACCTTATCAAAAACTTATGAACAATTTTCTTCTCAAAAGTATACTTGAGGTTCAGAAATTTAAAATTCCCAATAGGAAGACATTCTCCTTGACATGATTAGTGAAAATGGATTTTATAATACTCTACTAATGTTCTAATAAGATTATGGTTTCTTGTCTGGAGTTGAAGGAAATTACCTTGACAAGATGGTTGTCAAGATTCCCTATAAGGGAGTTTCAACAAGTCACTATAAGATATAGAAAGGAGGGATATACTTAAGGAAGAAATGTCTTCCTGATTAAGGACTGAAACTGAGCAGAACTCTACAGGGCTCTGAGATACAAATCATTTCTGTGTCTGCGTGTTTCTTATTTGTAGGAAATAGGCTTCATTCAGATTCCATGATCTTCCTTGAGTTCCAAAGGTAGGTTCAAACAGTTGCTGATCAAGGAAGAGAGGGAAAATAGTCAAGAAACAACAGTGCAGGGTTGGTGCAGGGTTCTATTTCCTCCTTAAGGAATATATTGATACATAACAATATCTTTGAGCTCTACTGCGGAACTAAGGGCCCTGCCAGTTGGAGGATGGCAACTTCAGGCTGACCACAAGATTCTTGGAGCATTTCCTTGTTACCTCACAACCAACCAATTGGAAGAAAGTCACATAACCTACAGCCCTCACCTCAAATTGGGTCCACAAAACTTTTCCACAAAAGCCATCAGAGAGTTCAGGGTTTTTGAAATTGAGCCACTGCTTTTTCTTGCTTGGCCATTCAATAAACATTTCTCTGCTCCAGACTCTGATATTTCAGTTTATTTGGCCTCACCAGGTATCTGGTACATGAACCTTGTTTGGTAACAACTACTTTGTTTGGTATATTGAGTGTAACACTTTCACAGCATCATCTTTTAGGATTTGAAATAGTTCAACTGGAATTCCATCACCTTCACTAGCTTTTTTCATAGTGATGCTTCCTAAGGCCCACTTGACTTCACATTCCAGTATGTCTGACTCTAGGTGAGTGATCACACCATCATGGTTATCTGGGTCATGAAGATCTTTTTTGTATTTCTGTGTATTCTTACCACCTCTTCTTAAGATCTTCTGCTTCTTTTAGGGCCATACCATTTCTCCCCTTTATTGAGCCCATCTTTGCATGAAATGTTCCTTTGATATCTCTGATTTTCTTGAAGAGATCTCTAGTCTTTCCCATTCTATTATTTTCCTCGATTACATTGCATTGATCACTGAGGAAGGCATCGATTACTTTGCATTGATCACCGAGGAAGGCATCTTATCTCTCCTTGCTATTCTTTGGAACTCTGCATTCAAATGGGTATATGTTTCTTTTTCTCCTTTGCCTTTTTTTTTTTTTTCCCCTCAGTTATTTGTAAGGCTTCCTTGGACAACCATTTCACCTTTTTACATTTCATTTTCTTGGAGATGGTCTTGATCACTGCCTCCTGTACAATGTCAGGAACCTCTGTCCATAGTTCTTCATGCACTCTGTCTATCAGATCCAATCTCTTGAATCTATTTCTCACTTCCATTATATAATTGTAAGGGATTTGACTTAGGTCATACCTGAATGGTCTAGTGATTTTCCCTACTTTCTTCAATTTAAGTCTGAATTTGGCAATAAGGAGTTCATGATCTGAGCCACAGTCAGCTCCTAGTCTTGTTTCTGCTAACTGTATAGAGCTACTCCATCTTTGACTGCAAAGAATATAATCAATCTGATTTCAGTATTGACCATCTGGTGATGTCCATGTGTAGAGTCTTCTCTTGTGTTGTTGGAAGAGGGTGTTTACTGTGACTAGTGTGGTCTCCTTGGGAAAACTCTGTTAGCTTCTTCCCTGCTTCATCTTGTACTCCAAAGACAAATTTGCCTATTACTGCAGGTATCTCTTGACTTCCTACTTTTGCATTCCAGTTCCCTATAATGAAAAGGACATCTTTTTTGGTGTTAGTTCTATAAGGTCTTGTAGGTCTTCATAGAACTGTTGAACTTCAGCTTCTTCAGCATTACTGGTTGGGGCATAGACTTGGATTACTGTGGGTTTGCTTTTGAAATGAACAGAGATCATTCTGACGTTTTTGAGATTGCATCCAAATACTGCATTCCAGACTCTTTCATTTACTATGATGACTACTCCATTTCTTCTATGGGATTCTTGCCCACAGTAGTAGGTAATATAGTCATCTGAGTTAAATTCACCCATGCCAGTACATTTTAGTTTGCTGATTCCTAAAATGTCGATGTTTACTCTTGCTATCTCCTGTTTGACCACTTCCAATTTGTCTTGATTCATGGACCTAACATTCCAGGTTCCTATGCAATATTGCTCTTTATAGCATCTGACTTTGCTTCCATCACCAGTCACATCCACAACTGGGTGTTGATTTTGCTTTGGAAATTAAAATTTCCAAATATTAATTTCAAAAATGAAATTTCTAAAATGAAATTAAAAGATGCTTGCTTCATGGAAGAAAAGCTATGACCAACCTAGACAAGCATATTAAAAAGCAGAGACATTACTTTGGCAACAAAGTTCCATCTAGTCGTAGCTATGGTTTTTCCAGTAGTCATGTACTGATGTGAAAGTTTAACTATAAGGAAAACTGAGTGCAGAAGAATTGATGCTTTTGAACTGTAGTTTTGGAGAAGACTCTTGAGAGTCTCTTGGGCTGCAAGGAGACCCAATTAGTCAAATCTAAAGGAAATCAGTCCTGAATATTCATTGGAAGGACTGATGCTGAAGCTAAAACTTCAATACTTTGGCACCTGATGTGAAGAACTGACTCACTGGAAAAACCATGATTCTGGGAAAGATCGAAGGCAGAAGGAGAAGGGGATAACAGAGAATGGGACGTTTGGATGCCATCACTGACCCAATGGACGTGTGTTTGAGTAGGCTTCAGGAGTTGGTGATGGACAGGGAAGCATGGTGTGCTACAGTCCATGGGGTTGCAAAAAGTCGACACAACTGAGCAACTGAACTGAACTGAACGAATTTTGTTTGGTAACAGTATATTTTTTATGACTATGTTTTTCTCAGTTCTGATTTTTTTTCACATTAACTCTATTATAAAAAGACCAGGGAAGCATTAGCATTATATGAGAGACCTACTCCTTAGTAAAAAGATTGAGTACATCTTTCATCCAATCAGAAGTGGCACTCCTTTGTTGTTTTCCCTATCCTTTTTTTAAAATCTTTTTTTTTAAATTAGAGGATAATTGCTTTACAATATTGTGTTAGTTTCAGCAGTACAGAAATATGAATCAGCTATAAGTATACTTACATCCTTCCCTCCTGAGCCTCCGTCCCACCCTACCCCCTTTGTTGGTAGATGGCTAAGGAAAAAACAAAACTAAAGAAACTAGAAAAGTGGGGCAAAAGTAGAATCTTACACAATTTGTTAGATAAGAAGGGAGGTTTGACTTATGAAATGGGTCCAGAAGTATCATCTAAATAAAAGTATTAGAGAAGAGGGAACTGGCCTTTAGTAACTTGCAATATATGCTGCTCAGTATTGGCTATGTGTTGGTCAGACAAGCAGTGAGAAAGATTAGGGAAACAAAACAGGGCTAAAAGTCAGCTATGGGCCACTGAACCCAAAGACAAATTATCTTAGAAAGGTTATTCAAAAATGAGACCTTATCAGGCAGAGCTTATGTTCTTTAGAATTAGTAAAAATTGATTTCTCTTTTAGAATAGAACTGAACCTATAAATGGGACAAACTTTTGAAAAATGAGGAAGATGGAAACAGAAATTGAGATGGGGGCTGATAGTAACACTTTCTGTCAACACATAGAAAGGAACTGTAGAGGACTAATGAATGAGTGAACTAGGAATATTTATGAGAAGATTTAGATTGAACAGATGATTTTAGAAAAACTAGTGGGTTTATTTCAACACCAGTAAGTTTGTCCAAAATACAACATGAAGGAGGAAAACTCTTAGTAACAAGTTACATACCTACCACCTCAACAGTGAACTCTTTTCTTTGGTCATGAAATAATGAATAAAGAATAAGAATTCTTTCAACTCTTCTGGAAAAAATGATATAAGGCCAATAAATGAACTGTCCAAAATGGTATTGGCTGACTCCTGACACTCAAGGAAAGATTCTGGTATCATATATTCCAAGTTACTTTTTCTTTACACCAAAGAATTCAAATTTTTCTTAATTTGTTTATATCCTTAAATGTATGTTGAGGTTTGATTTTCAGAAGTTTAGTTATAATTTGCATGCTTACTTGAGCAACAGACTTTTTAAATGTTTGGGTCAATATGTTTTTCTTCCTTTGTTTTTATTTTTCCCACTACATTTATGATCTTTCCCTTTTCTGCTCTATTAATATCTACAAACTTCTGATCTGGATGATCCACTTCTGATCCACTTATCTTATTAATCCTCTTCCTTCTCCACTGGATCAAGACCTCTAGAGAGCAGAGGCTGTTTCTTTTTATCATGTGCATGATCCCATCATCTATTGTGGTATTTCATATATAATTAATTATTCAGTACATAATTATTGCTTGATAAATAAATTATATAATTTATTTTAAATAAAGTTCTGGAACATAGGATGTATTTTTCCATATACAATTTTGGGAAATAAGCTGTTTCAGTCATGTATTTCTGTGCAATAAATGGTACAACACTTAGGGACTTAAAAAATACCAATTTTGTGGCTTGAGAATTTACACAGGGCTCATCTGAGTGATTCTGTGCTCCATTTGGCAGGATTTACCTGGTTACTGGACCAAGCTGAGCTGGCTCCCTCCCTCTCAATGAAGTCTCAAGGCCTCTTCAATAGGCCAGTGAGACATTTTACATGATGGCTCAGGATTCCTAGAAACCAAGGTAAAGACTGCCTGTCTCCTTGAGGTCTAGGTTCAGATTTGAATAGTTTCACTGCAGTGGTACATGATTGGTCAAATTAATCACAAATCAGCCTAAATTCAAAAGAAGCAAATATAGACTGCATCACAGAGGGAAGAGTGTAAAAAAATTATAAATATTTCCAATCTACTATACATGAGGGGAAGAAACAGAAACTTGCTTTATACTTATTCTCACTTTCTGTGCCTGCATTAGATCTTCATCTATGGATGCTTGAATAGAAATATAATTTTTAGAAAGGCAAAATATTCGTTTATCCTGTGACTCAAGCAATGCTGGCATCAATTTCTCTGGCCTTGGTTATTCTAATTGCTTACATTCCTTCAGTGTCCAAAGTTCTTCTGATTTATTCTTTGCAGTGCCTGTGTCATTGCCTTTTACATTTTCACCCTGAGTGCTGTCAGCCCCCCAAACCTGGTCAGGTCCATAGTGGTCCTTTAATTAAATCAATACTTTTCCAGATAGAAGTAAGGAAGATAAGTTCGAGGCTTTTAGAATCCTCCTCCACTAGTCCACTGCCCATTGTCCATGTCATTTTCAGATTTTCTTTATTCATTTATAAATATCTATATTATTCTTTCATGTGCCTGCTCATAAACATGTCAAATGAAGTACTAGCATTTCCATTTGTATTTTTAAAATTTATTTCTAGTGTAAATTTTTAAATGTTTTTATAACTCAGATACATTTTAACATGAGATGGAGTGGAAACAAATAAAGAACTAGTTAAATATAAGCCAAATTAAAAAATTTAATCTAGCATACAAGAACTTTGCCAGTTAGTTTCACACTCTTCCCATGAATAAAAGATTCCACTCAGTATCTGTGTGATATTCTTCAAGTATACTTTGCATTCTTCCAGATCTCTGCTTTGTCTGATTCCATTCCCTTTGTCTCCTTTGGCTCTATCTGTGGAATTACAATTATGTTTTAGCCTCTGCTCAAATGTCACTAATTTTATGCAATTCTGACTGTCATGATTAAAAATTATCACTTCTTTCTAAAGATTCCTAAACAGCTTTCATTGTACTTCATACTATACTTCTCATGTTATAAATCCTTTTTATCTTGATAATTACAAAGAAATTTGTCTTTGCAAAATAAAATTCTCTAGATGAGCAGAAATTGTGTGATTTGCACAGTGTAAAAACTCAGTAGAGATTGGAATTAATAAATGGATGAGGGAATCAAAGATTCAATAGTACTTTTTAAAAAATAATTGCTTTTTACTTGAAAATACATATTGAAAATACATATACTATATTGATAAAGCAATTTTTGGAGAAAAACTTGGGAGAATGTCCAGCAGAGAATTCAGACATTTGATTCAGTAAAATCAGTGCCTATGTTCTCCAAAGAAGGGAAGAGCATTTTATCATACACTGAGTAATAGAATATCCCTCTTTCTATAGTAAAATTCCAAATGTATATGTAAAAATGAATGTTAAATCATATTTAATCAATTCAAGTATTTTGTGGATTCTTAATGTGTATGCACATATGTCCTTATACATCGTTATCAGTTTGTTCAAATGTTTCATCCTAAGAGTTAAGAAAATGAATATAAAGTTTTGTTTTGTAAATGTGAATATCTTGAGCATTCATTATGTTTTTATAATTTACAACATTATGAACAATACATAGTTTTCATTAAAGCTAATGTACAAAGTGCTTTGTTTGAATTTCTTAAATATTCCTTTTGTCTAGATTGAGATATGACTGAAATTAGTAGAGAAATGATTTTTTTGTGTACTTTATGAAGCATAAATCTTTAACTTTATATAAGAATATCTTCCTTTCACTCTATTTTGAACAAATGATACTAAGTGGAACTAGAAATAAGTAGCCCAAAACATCTATATGAATTGTGTTGAAATTTCACAAGAAGTTTAATTTGCTTTGATTTTCTGTTCCAGTACCACTAACTGAATTATGATTAACTAAAGCATATTGCTGACTACCTTGACTTATGCAAGTACAAAATTTGGAGTTTTTGCATGCCTAGAATAGACATGAATGACTTTAAGATATTATTTAAAGTCTTTTAAAAGTCTTTAACATTTACAGGAATGTCTCACTTTGCACTAATATAACCCATTTTCACTTTGTAAACGGTTCAAATGCTTTAAGTTCCATACAGACTGTCTCTTTAGGACAGCCCCTGGTCTCTCAAAGGCAGTATACATAATGAAATGGAAATTTCAATGACTTTTTTCCAGAAGTGTGGAACAATTTAGTAGTCTCTAGAAAATGAATATCAATAGACGCTTGGTAGTCATATTAAACCTGTTAAAATGTGGTCAAATTATAACTCCCTGCTGTTCCCCCTATAAAAGGCTCTTGTATTTCTTAGAATGTCCTTTTTTCCTTTGAAATAGTAATAGTCCTCAAGTTTATATTGTCTGTATTAATCTTTTTATTTACTAGTTTATAAATGCTTCTAGTTCATTATCATATCTAAATTATTGATGACAGATCAAGTTTGGGTAATGTTTAAGACATACAAATAGGAATATTTATCATAATAACAATACTAATACCTAATAAGGCTAATGCCTAATTAATTAATACCTAATAAGAGACATTACTTTGCCAACAAAGGTCTGTCTAGTCAAAGTTATGGTTTTTCCAGTAATGTATGGATGTGAGAGTTGGACTATAAAGAAAGCTGAGGGCCAAAGAACTGATGCTTTTGAACTGTAGTGTTGGAGATGATTCTTGAAAGTCCCTGGTACAGCAAAGAGATCCAACCAGTCCATCCTAAAGAAAATCAGTCCTAAATATTCATTGGAAGGACTGATACTGAAGCTGAAACTTCAATACTTTGGCCACCTGATGAAAAGAACTGACTCATTTGAAAAGACCCTGCTGCTAGGAAAGATTGAAGGTGGGAAGAGAAGGTGATGACAGAGGATGAGATGGTTGGATGGCATCACCGACCCAATGGACATGAGCTTGAATAAGCTCCGAGAGTTGGTGATGGACAGGGAAGCCTGGAATGCTGCAGTCCATGGGGTCGCAGAGTTGGACATGACTAAGTGACTGAACTGAACTGAACCGAATAAATATTACATATTAAACATTGACTATAAATCCAATTCTGAGGTGACCAATTTACATCCATTATATCATTCCACATTCCACATTGGTAATAACATGGAAAGGAAGTTTTGATTTTCCCTTTTCTGTAGGAGAAAGGACAGAGGCTCAAGGAAGCTAGGCATCTGGACTAATTAAATGCCAATTAAATGGCTGAAATGATAGTCAAACTCAGACCTAGTATATTCTAAGTCATGTGTACATATATAGCACACAATCATATAATTCATTCACTCATTCAGTACAAGTCTCAGTTTCTTATATGTATCAGATGAAAAGAAAACAGTAAAAACACGATTCATATATAAGTTTAATTTAGATCAATAGGATCTTATCAGCATTTACTATAGGCTAATGTGTGAATGGAAGAGACTAGAGATCTCTTCAAGAAAATTAGAGATACCAAGGGAACATTTCATGCAAAGATGGGCTTGATAAAGGACAGAAATGGTATGGACCTAACAGAAGCAGAAGACATTAAGATGAGGTGGCAAGAATACACAGAACTGTACAAAAAAGATCTTCACGACACAGATAATCATGATGGTGTGATCACTGACCTAGAGCCAGATATCCTGGAATGTGAAGTCAAGTGGGCCTTAGAAAGCATCACTACAAACAAAGCTAGTAGAGGTGATGGCATTCCAGTTGAGCTATTTCAAATACTGAAAGATAATGCTGTGAAAGTGCTGCACTCAATATGCCAGCAAATTTGGAAAACTCAGCAGTGGCCACAGGACTGGAAAAGGTCAGTTTTCATTCCAATCCCAAAGAAAGGCAATGCCAAAGAATGCTCAAACTACCACACAATTGCACTCATCTCACACGCTAGTAAAGTAATGCTCAAAATTCTCCAAGCCAGGCTTCAGCAATATGTGAACCATGAACTTCCAGATGTTCAAGCTGGTTTTAGAAAAGGCAGAGGAACCAGAGATCAAATTGCCAACATCTGCTGGATCATGGAAAAAGCAAGAGAGTTCCAGAAAAACATCTATTTCTGTTTTATTGACTATGCCAAAGCCTTTGACTGTGTGGATCACAATAAACTGTGGAAAATTCTGAAAGAGATGGGAATACCAGACCACCTGATCTGCCTCTTGAGAAATCTGTATGCAGGTCAGGAAGCAACAGTTAGAAGTGGACATGGAACAACAGACTGGTTCCAAATAGGAAAAAGAGTATGTCAAGGCTGTATATTTTCACCCTGTTTATTTAACTTATATGCAGAGTACATCATGAGAAACGCTGGGCTGGAAGAAACACAAGCTGGAATCAAGATTGCCAGGAGAAATATCAATCACCTTAGATATGCAGATGACACCACCCTTATGGAAGAAAGTGAAGAGGAACTAAAAAGCCTCTTGATGAAAGTGAAAGAGGAGAGTCAAAAAGTTGGCTTAAAACTCAACATTCAGAAAAGGAAGATCATGGCATCTGGTCCCATCATTTCATGGGAAATAGATGGGGAAACAGTGGAAACAGTGTCAGACTTTATTTTTGGGGGTTCAAAAATCACTACAGATGGTGACTGCAGCCATGAAATTAAAGGACGCTTACTCATTGGAAGAAAAGTTATGACTAAGCTAGATAGCATATTCAAAAGCAGAGACATTACTTTGCCAACAAAGGTCTGTCTAGTCAAGGCTATGGTTTTTCCTGTGGTCATGTATGGATGTGAGAGTTGGACTGTGAAGAAGGCTGAGTGCCAAAGAATTAATTATTTTGAACTGTGGTGTTGGAGAAGACTCTTGAGAGTCCCTTGGACTGCAAGGAGATCCAACCTGTCCATTCTGAAGTAGATTAGCCCTGGGATTTCTTTGGAAGGAATGATGCTAAAGCTGAAACTCCAGTACTTTGGCCACCTCATGCGAAGAGTTGACTCATTGGAAAAGACTCTGATGTTGGGAGGGATTGGGGGCAGGAGGAGAAGGGGACGACAGAGGATGAGATGGCTGGATGGCATCACTGACTCGATGGACATGAGTCTGAGTGAACTCCGGGAGTTGGTGATGGACAGGGAGGCCTGGCGTGCTGCGATTCATGGGGTCACAAAGAGTCGGACACGACTGAGCGACTGAACTGAACTGAACTGAACTGAATGTATGAAATAGTAGTAGTAATTACTTAGATATTTAGAAAGCATGCACTAAATGCAACAGAATAATATACTAGAGTATATAAGAGAACAGAGGAGAGATGGGTTATACAAAGAATTCTCAAAAGATGTGGAGATGGAGTTGAGTTTAAAGGATACAGGAAAAGCAGACACTGGGAGGTATCTCCAAGTAGAGTAACAGCACATGCAGAGGTACAGAGAAGAGAATGTGTGCATATAAGCGCCTCATATTTAAGGCATGATTTGAGATGAAGCTGGACAGATAAACAAGACTGCATAGAGGAGAAAGCTTTCCCTGAGTTTGCAGAACACACAATGCTATGGTGTACCTCTGTCTTTGGTCTGATTTTCTTTCATTTGACAATCTGTCAAATTCTATCTTATCCAAATTGCAAATTTGTACCTATCAGAGGCTGGGGAATCTAAGGTTTAAGATTATACATTCTAGAACCCTACTAACTGGATTCAAACCCTAATATTTCCACTATTTGTGTAACCTGGGGCCAGCCTTTTTTTTTTTTTTTTTTTTACTTTGTTCATCTATTGTATGGTGTCATTTTGCATTAAAGTAATTAATAAATGTTACTATTATGTTTCTTAAAACTCCATCTCTTGCGTGAAGTTTTCTGTCTCTGTAAAATTAACTGCTCATTTCTTTTTGTCTCCATTTAAACATACCTGTGTGTTGCTGCTGCTAAGTCGCTTCAGTCGTGTCCAACTCTGTGTGATCCCATAGACAGCAGCCCACCAGGCTCCCCCGCCCCTGGGATTCTCTAGGCAAGAACACTGGAGTGGGTTGCCATTTCCTCTCCAATGCATGAAAGTAAAAAGTGAAAGTGAAGTCACTCAGTCGTGTCTGACTCTTAGTGACCCCATGGACTGCAGCCTACCAGGCTCCTTTGTCCATGGGATTTTCCAGGCAAGAGTACTGGAGTGAGGTGCCATTGCCTTGATACCAAATAAAAGTAATTGAATAAAATAATGGAGGTATGGTTTTTCAATAGTATAAGCATTGCATATCTTGTGATTTCCTATTTTTCTCAAACAGCTGAAGTAAGTATGTAATCTGGGCTATCCCCCTAATAGCTTAGACATAGTACAGCATATCTCATACCATTTATATGTTTATGTGTGCGCACTTTGCATATGCAGTCATATCTGACTGTTTTGTGACCCCATGGACTATAGCCCGCTAGGCTCCTCTGTTCATGGAATTTTCCTGGCAAGAATACAGGAGCGAGTTGCCATTTTCTTCTCCAGAGAATCTTCCTGACCCTAGGATCAAACCTTGAGGCGCCTCTTGCATCTCCTCTGTTGGTGGGCAAGTTCTTTCCAACTGTGCCCCCTGGGAAGCCCTTCTACATAGACGTGTACGTGTCTGTGTGTTAGTCACTCAGTGTGTCCAGCCCTTTGCGACCCATGGACTGTAGCCTGCCAGACTCCTCTGTTCATGGGATTTTCCAGCCAAGATTACTGGAGTGGGTTGCCATTTCCTTCTCCAGTTAGGCATGTATACACACCCACAAATTCAGTAAGTTCCCTACCTATGAAACTTCAAGTTGTGAACTTTCAAAGATGTAAATGTGTATTCACATTCCCTAACCATATAAGTTAATTCACATTTCTGGCATACTTTGTCACATGCATGCATCCACTAAAAGTGGTTGTATTTTGTGTACTTTACTGTACAGTTTGTTCACAATTATCATGGATTTGAAAGGGGGGATGGGGAGTCCAAAGAGGTCTTCAGCAGCATAGTGACCCTCAGCAAGATGTTGGAGCTAGATCTGCAAGAGAATGACTTCATTGAACTCCTTGTGGTGTGACAGGAGGAGCTTACTAATGCAGACCTGATGGACTTGGGAGGCCCAGAGAAAGGACAAAGAGACAAGAAAAAGAAGTAACCAAAGAGATTGAAGAGACTCACAACACAGGAAATGGCTGGGGATTTTCTTTATTTGAGGCGGCATTAGTTTTTGAAGCACAGGACCTGAATGTAGACCAGCACACAAAGGCTGCAGCATCCAATCAGAGTGCAATCCCAGGCTACTGTGTTATCTATGATGAAAAAGAAAGAGCTGCTACCCAGACATGACTGGATCATTTTTTCAAGAAGGTGGATAGAACTGAATGAATGAAATTGCAGCTGGCCCTCCGTGCCCTATTGCTGATGATCCCTCAGCTTCCCAACTCCCACCTCCTCCATCTCCTCCAGTCAGTACCTCTTCTTGCCCATTCTCTTAATGCCAGCTCCTGTATGCCAACTACTGTACTGTACTACTGTCCTTTTAAGGTACTGTACTGTAAGATTAAAACATTTCTTCATTTTTTGTGTTTGCTGACTTTTTAATGTATTGTTTGCAGGAAATGTAGTATAAACCTGTCACAGCACAGCGCTGTATAGTTGACTGTGTTAGTTGGATACGTAGGCTAACTTTGTTGGAGTTACGAACAGATTGTACTTACAAACACACTCTTGGAACAGGACTTGTTCATATGTAGGGGACTTACTGTACAATAAAACAGTAAACAAAATTATCTGTTGAACTTCTAAAAGCAGCTAAGGAATTATAATCTTAAGTAGTTCTTTCACTTCTTCAGGTAAAATCTGACTGTGTCTCAAAAAAGAAAAAAAAAAGGATTTTCTTAAAAATAAGAAATATTAAATTTAATGCTAGAAATGTTTTCCTGTGGAAATAATTTTCATAGTCAAAGGTAAGAAAGTATTATCCTTCAACTAACAGATGTAAAATTATACAGAGGAAACAATTCTGAACTGGTCAAAATCTCATTAAAATTGCATGAGGAAAATTATGTATGCCCCATTTACAATTTTTTTTATAGCAGAATATCAAGTAATCCATGATTTTGAGAGCAAACTTTAGTTTTATCCTAGACCTACTTGACCTTGTAAGTGTTTCTTGATTTTAAAGGATGACATTTAATTAAAACTGCCTTGCTGAAGTAAGATAATTATTGGTGCAGATAAAAGAGATTTACAGAAATCCAAGGCAGTAGATTGGCTAGAGTAACACAGAGTTTTCTTAACATCATGATGCATCATTTATAAATTGTGATATACTATCTAGGTTTCTATCATTTAAAACCATATCAAGTTTGCTGGTTGAATTAGCACATACAATTGTGGAAAAGGCATTTTAATTAAGCTTAAGTCAAACAGACTTCAAGAATTTTCTACCTTTATTTGTAACGCTGTACATAAAATAATTCAAGCATTACATTAAAGAATGAAAACTCATGGAGTGTGAAATCAGACCAAAATCTCACCCTTAATAGATGATATCTTTCCTTCTTCATAGTTTGCTTCTCTTCAGTGAGTGACATTAAGTAATATGTATGAGTAATTGCTGAGTTTACTGCTCATTACCTCTTTAAAAATCCAAGGAAGTAATAAGCACATTTTGATCCTTTAATGACAAAACAATTTCATTATAAACATTAAAACAAAGCAAGTGATAGTGATTTTTATTTGTTATTTAAAAGCGTAACATTGGATTACTTGTGATACCTAAATACATATGAATAACCTTTCATTAATATTTGTACAGACTGTCAAAAAATTAAAGGGTTTAAAAAGGCAATCCATTCCTTTTATACAAACAAAAATGCTTTTAGAATTCCTTACTAAATAATTCTTTAGTAGCAAAAATTCTCCTAATAAAAATTGCATCTGATTTATTTGACCAAAAGTGTTTGAGAGATTTTCCATACAAATATTCATAATTAGAGATATTATTGATAATCATGTATGTATGTCAACTCTATATGATTCGTGTGTGACTGAGTGTTCTTAATATGAAGTTCAAGATAATATAATCATTTTCCAGCTTGATAATCTTCTAAAAGTACATACAAAATTATTCAAAACAGTTTTGACTTGTGTATATAAACTCTAATTTTGGTCATATTTCAGTTCAAAGAAAAATATTGTTAGCATTTTTTTTTTTTTACCAACTTTTACTCTAATTGACATTGTTTGATTAGTATTTACTTTAGGCTATTTTATCAGATTCTATATATTAACATAGTACTTAATAATCATTTATTGTTGTGCCCAAGATAGCAGATGTTTAGTATATTGTGTTCTGAATTGGCACCAAGGTATAATTTCCTCATCCTTGAGGTATTTAATGGATGTTTTCAGAATCACCCTAATGACTAAGATGATAAATGTGTTTTAAATATCATTAGCTAATTGAAACTTTTCTTATTTTAGTAAAAAATGACATATCAGTTTGCCTATATAGATCCTGGGTTATAATTATCATTCAACTCAATTTGTATAATCTTTAAATCAAATAGAAGAGAATCATACATTATTAGAGTAAAACTTTGGGGATTCATGCAGTAGTCGCAACATGTGCTTATCTCATACAGGATAATCTATTGATTTTATTTCATGACTCTGGAAGGTATAACTTTGCTTCCTAGGAAGGTGACACAATATGAAAATAGCTTTCATTTTACGTTATAAATACGATCATGACAATAATGATAATGCTGAAGATCACTGTGTAAGCTGCTCATGAGCAATAATAAGCCTAGTTACTTTGATGTCCAGATTAAAATTAAAGAAGGAAGACAGGATCCACAAATTAGGGGAATATCAACCTCTTAAATATCAACATATTGTAAGTAAAGGTCGGCTGAAAGAACAAAATTATTTAATAAGGAATGCGTGCTATTCAAGCCAATCCTCACTCACTATTTGTTTAATCCTAAAATATCAGGCACACTATGAAATATTTCACCTAGAAAGTTTCTTTATAAATATTGGTTTAATAACTACTGTGTGCCAAAGAATGAAGTTCATTCAATTTCAATTGCTCAAACTGTTAACCACATTCACATTCCTAACAACTTTTGGCAGCAATTTTGCCCCTTTTTGATTCCACCAAAGAAGAAAAAGAAGTAATGCATAGGAAGCAAAACTTAAGTACCCTTATATTTTTGATCATTCTTATTTTTCTTGTTTTTGTTTTGAATTAATATTTGAGCTATATATTTCTTATTATGTTTACAAATCTTTCAACTGAGTAAAACCTTACTCTTTTTTGTTTAAAGAGGAAACTGAGACTCAAATATATTATAATATTTAATTATTATCATATAGAAAATTTTTATATCCCATCTTTTTTTCAGAAAAAATTTCTGGAAGCACACAGTAAAATGAAGATAAGAGAGAAAGGTGATGGAACAGTAGGTCAAAAGGGGATCAGAGGAGCAGCAAGATGATTTCGATTAGAGTTGTGCAAATTCATTACTGAACTACGAGCAAGAATAATTCACTGAGAAGGAAAAGAGAGAGGATGGAATAGAAAGAGGTGTTGTTAGAGCCTGATCCTAAGGAAAAAAAAATGGGCTCAAAGAAATTTTTTTTTGAGTGAAAATGTCCTCCAGAAATATCAGTAGAGAGAAGGAAAGGAAAGGAAAGACACAGTCATATCCAGCTGTAATAAAGAAAATTGAGAATATATACAGTGAGAAGAAACAGATTATATGTATAAGTAAAATACTGAGCAATGTCAATTGAGAATTGATATCTAACTCAATATAATCTTTGAATATACATAGATGTCTTCTACCAACTTCTTTCTTCAGAAAATGATAATAATAATTGAAATGAAATATGTTTTCCCAATAATGGACTATGAGGCAAAACAACTGATTTTTAATTATAGTGACTCTAAGTTACTTGTGCTACTATAAAGGAAGCGATTTCATTTGCTCAAATATTTATACTATCTCTATGAGGTAAAATTATTCTCCTTTTTCAATAGATGATAAAATTAATGTTTAAAGATGGAACTTAACATGCCAAACATCACACAGCCATCACATGTCAAAACCAGAATTTGAATCTAGAGAATCTGACTATAAATTTTATGTTCTTCCCGCCGTAGAACTCAGCCTCATCTACAGAGATGTGGTTTCCAAAACCAATGACGCTGACTCAAGCATGCAGGCAGTAGGTGACAATAGAAAGTCATCAGTTCAGCAAGCAAACTCTGCTCTGCATTATGACTGCTTTAGATCTATTTCAGATTAATGTGCACATATAAACACAAACACTGATGTTGCATTTTAAATCATGGAATTTAGGAAGAACATACTGTCTCTTCAAGAAGTAACGTTGACTCCTTGGTGGATCTGAGGTTTCGAAAGACTTTAAGTAAATTTTGAGGAATAAAATGGACTTCCTTTCAGCATTATTAATCCAACTATGGCCTTTTGGAAAGATCAATAAAATAGCAACCTGCTCTCTGACATGGGTGGACTCTTAACTCCTAAAAGACAAATAGACTGACATTGCAGAAACTCCAATTATTAGGGCAGAAACAACATTAATTTGGTTGTCTCTCTTGTGTTATGCTAGTCTCAATTAAAAGGTACAAACTCTGTACATATACACATGGAATATTACTCAGCTATTTAAAAGAACGCATTTGAATCAGTTATAATGAGGTGGATGAAACTGGAGCCTATTATATAGAGTGAAGTAGGTCAGAAAGAAAAACACCAATATAGTATATTAATGCATAAATATGGAATTTAGAAAGATGGTAACAATGACCTTATATGCAAGACAGCAAAAGAGACACAGATATAAAGAACAGACCTTTGGACTCTGTGGGAGAAGGCGAGGGTGCGATGATTTGAGAGAATAACATTAAAACATGTATATTACCATATGTGAAATAGATCACCAGTCCAGGTTTGACACATGAGACAGGGCACTTAGGCCCGTGCACTGGGACAACCTGAGGGATATGATTGGGAGGGAGGTGGGAGGGGGGGTTCAGGATGGGGGACACATGCACACTCATGGCTGATTCATGTCAATGTTTGCCAAAAACCACTACAACATTGTAAAGTAATTAGCCTCCAGTTAAATAAATTATTATTTTTTTAAAGGTACAAATTCCATTGTATTTCTAGACCACCACAAAAGCAGAGAACTCCATTTTACCACTGGGGAAGGTCTGGGGAGAAAAATGAATTGGAGAATTCCATGAGTCCATCACTATACAGATTGAAGATGGATTTAATGCTCTGTTAAGTGAGTCATTTTCTAGAATTGATACCAAATTTACTGTTTATAATTCAATGGAGACAATAAGAATAGAGTTTATCTTTTATTAGATACTACTGGGTAAGTCTGGAGAAGGCAATGTCAACCCACTCTAGTACTCTTGCCTGGAAAATCCCATGGACGAAGGGGCCTGGTGGGCTGCAGTCCATGGGCTCGCTAGGAGTCTGACACAACTGAGCGACTTCACTTTCACTTTTCACTTTTCACTTTCATGCATTGGAGAAGGAAATGGCAACCCACTCCAGTGTTCCTGCCCAGAGAACCCCAGGGACGGGGGAGCCTGGTGGGCTGCCGTCTATGGGGTCGCACAGAGTTGGACACGACTGAAGCGACTTAGCAGCAGCAGCAGCAACTTGGTAAGTCAACAGTGAGTCAAAGAGAACCAACCCAGTTGATGAGATATTAGTTTATAGTAAGAAAATATTTTCTTGGTCGTTTATCAGATTGTTAAACACTGTTCTAAATGGATCAACTTTTCAGACCTCCAATAAACTATATCTCAAAGTCTTCATGACAAAGAGGAAAAATTCCACAGACATGAAAAATGATTAAAAAAATTAATATAGCTATTTTTAAAAAATAAAAGCAAAATGACCTGGAGTTTTTGTTCAGATGGAAATCTTATGAGGATTCACCAGGCCAGTGTTGGGGAAGAGAGTATCTAGCATCCCAAAATGCGTTTTCTGTCTTTGGTTCCAGTGCACACATTTCAGGCAAAGGAATCTCTGTAATTATGCCTGTGGTGCTCCTGGTAGGGTATGAAACGAAGGCTAGATTATACCATAATATATACTGTGATAGGATGTGTAGGGTGTGATATAGAGCAGAGACCTGGAAGCATTAATGCTCCAATCATTAACTTTAGAGCACATGGTAGATAAAGGAAAGACAGTCATATTAGGCTTTAGGAGGTAGGAGACAAAGGTTTTATACAGGCAAGGACCAGAATAAGCATCTAAGCATTAGGAGTCAAAGGCTAAACAAGTAACCTAAAAGAAGGCAATGTAACCCCAGTGGACTCTGTCCTGAACCCCTCTTGTTTCTGAACAAATGAAACTGATATAACAAAGAGGTTTATCTCCCTCTAATAATATTGAGCACAACTGGTAGAAATTGTTTTATTTGGGCAGGTGAAGAAAGAACTATATTTCTAGAGTTTTACAATCACAACTCAAAATATTCTACTATTTAGATGACAGTGATTTCCAAAAGCAGGTCCTGATCTGACAAAAAGTGTCTGTAAGAAGGAGTGAGATATTTCAGCTGTATTTATTCCTTCAGTTCAGTTCAGGTTAGTTGTTCAGTCGTATCTGACTCTTAGTGACCCTATGAATCACAGGACGCCAGGCCTCCCTGTCCATCACCAACTCCTGGAGTTCACTCAAACTCACGTCCATCGACTCAGTGATGCCATCCAGCCATCTCATCCTCTGTCATCCCCTTCTCCTCCTGTCCCCAATCCCTCCCAGCAGCAGGGTCTTTTCCAATGAGTCAACTCTTCGCATGAGGTGGCCAAAGTACTGGAGTTTCAGCTTTAGCATCAGTCCTTCCAATGAACATCCGGGACTGATCTTCTTTAGCGTGGACTGGTTGGATCTCCTTGCAGTCCAAGGGACTCTCAAGACTCTTTTCCAACACCACAGTTCAAAAGCATCCATTTTTCTGAGCTCAGCTTTCTTCACAATCCAACTCTCACATCCATACATGACTACTGGAAAAACCATAGCCTTGACTAGCTGGACCTTTGTTGGCAAAGTAATGTCTCTGTTTTTGAATATGCTATCTAGGTTGGTCACTCCTTTCCTTCCAAGGAGTAAGCGTCTTTTAATTTCAAGGCTGCAATCACCATCTGTAGTGATTTTGGAGCCCCCAAAATTTTATTCCTTAGATCTGGTCAAATTACAGCAAGTTTTAGGAAACATTTTCAAGTTGAAATATACAAGCAACACAGATTTATTTTTATTGTTTTTTTTTTCTACTGATACTCCTTTTATTTAAAATTGTACCGATGATCCTAGCCAGCACAATAAGGCATGAAAAAGAAATAATTGATAAAAGCAATTGAAAAGTAGAACAAAAGTCATTATTTGTAGACTAAAGAATTATTTTTTTTTAAATTTTAGTATTGTAAATATTTTTATTTTTTATTTATTTTTTAATTTAATTTTTTTAACTTTACAATATTGTATTGGTTTTGCCATATATTGAAATGAATCCACCCCAGGTATACATGTTTTCCCCATCCTGAACCCTCCTCCCTCCTCCCTCCCCATACCATCCCTCTGGGTCATCCCATTGCACCAGCCCCAAGCATCCGGTATCGTGCATCAAACCTGGACTGGCAACTCGTTTCATATATGATATTATACATATTTCAATGCCATTCTCCCAAATCATCCCACCCTCTCCCTCTCCCACAGAGTCCAATTTTTAATCATTTCACATTTTTTTCCGAGAAAGGTAGTGTAGACAGGATAGAAAAAAAAAAAGTCGTTTGAAATTGCCCTCTGATATGAGTTCTGGTTCTGGCAATTAATGAGTTTTATACTCTTGAACTAGTTACCTCTCAGAAAAGTGAAAGTATTAGTTGCTCAGTCATGTCTGACAGTTTATGACCCATGAACTGCAGTCCACCATGCTCTTCTGTGCATAGAATTCTCCAGGCAAGAATACTGGAGTGGGTTGCCATTTCTTTCTCCAGGGAATCTTCCTGACCCAGGAATCAAATCCAGGTCTCCTACATTGCAGGTGGATTCTTTACCAGTTGAGTCACCAGGGAAGCCCAGTTACCTCTCAGAGCTTTATATAAAATCTCCTAGTGGGTAAAATGATACCATGTGATAATCTGTCTGCATTTTTGGAATTTAATTGCTGACAGCTTTAAACTTCTACCTTTCCCTCATCACCTTTTGCCTCACAACTGAGAAAACTGAAAAGAAAGCTTGCTTGTTTTCTTCTGCATTTGGTTTGGGCAGAAATTTCAAGCCGTGTAGGATGTGTACTCCAGTCCCAAGCCCAAACCACCATAAAAATCTCCAGCTGGTCTCCTTTCCCTGTTTTTCAAGCCATTTTCAGACCTGCTTGTGATACACCTGCTTCCCCAAAAGGCTCATTGTATAAGTAGTAGACTTTTTCACATTCCCTTGGTGTGCATGCATGAGAGTGTACCATCATCAGTTTTGATATCTGAACTGAATTTTGGCAAAGGGGACAATTCCACTTTTGTAGATGTGACACTAACATGGTAACTCAATAAACCCTGCCACATGCAATAGATGATACTCAAAAATTCTATGAAGTAAAATATATGGTTTTAGTATTATCTGATTAAAGATAAACAATATTTTGTCATTCAATATGTACTATTGTATAAGGCATAAAAATCAACTTGCATGTAATTGATGATGCACTGAGAAAACTCCAAGCAATTATGCAACCATCAATTCTAAACCCATCGTTCCCTCTCCAACAGAATAGGAGACCATAAGCCCTCTCCTTTTTGAAAACATGGGTTAAGCCGCGGTTGGGAGCTAATAGAATACATTTGAATTATTGCAGGGATTTTTTTCTATGGGAGTTTTCAATTCCATACTACCTATCTTAAATAATGCTGTGAAAACTAAAGAAACAGTGTTTGTTCAAAACAGTATGCTAGCAGAGTGTGTTTTCCCATATTTCCTCCCACCTCAATCCTAATTACTCATAAAATGTAGGCATTCATGAGCCTACAATTTCATAAATCTGGCCATTGTAAGTGAATAAGGTAATGGCTGGACAGATAGTTTCTATTACTTTTAAGAATAATTTATAAATAAAGTAAATAACACAGACTTTCATTTATAGTGACTACAGCTATATGGTGATATTACTCCATAGAGGGAATAGGAATTTAGATTTTACTAACTTTGAGACTTGAGGGAATAGAGCTAATAAAATTTCTACAGGATCTCTCTGGGAAGAAAATACAAATTCATAAAAATCTACCCTTTGATTTTCCAAATAGCATATGACTCAACACTCCTTTCAAAGGCCAAAGTCATGGTAATTGCCATATCAGGGCAAAAAGAAGTAATTTTAAAAATCTGGTACCACTTGTTGACAAGCAAAAGAGTTTTTGTAAAAACTAGTTGCATTACCCATTATTTGGTACAGCAAGCACTTGTTCATTTGTTGACTCACTCAGTTGTGTCTGACTCTTTGCTATCTTTTGGACTGTAGCCTGCCAGGTTCCTCTGTCCATAATATTTTTCAGGCAAGGATACTGGAGTAGGTTGTGATTTCCTCCTCCAAGGGGTCTTGCCAACCCAGGGATCAAACCTGTGTCTCCTGGGTCTCTGGCATTGCAGGTGGATTCTTGACCGCTGAGCCATCAGGGAAGCCCGTAGCAAGCACTAGCACCAGTTATGTTTAATAATTTTCATCACATGGATTATCTGGAAGTAGAAATACAGGTGAACTCACTTGTGCATATGAATTTATTTCACTGAACATATATTAAGCACTCCCTCTATGCTGTTTACTGTGATGATGGTGATACCTGGTTGATGGGGGCAGTAGAGGTGGTAAATGAAAGTGCATGTGAAATATAGACTCAATTCTCAAGTGATTTAAAATTCAGAAGGAGGGGAGATTCGCTGAATAATTAATATCCTTAATCACAGAGTAGATCCTAAATAAAGGTATAGGATCATACTCTGGACAAAAGAAAAGGAGAATTAACATTTAACTGAAGGTGTGAAGAATAAATAGCATGTTCTCATTTTTGTGCTCAGTTGCATCTGACTCTTTGTAACTCCATGGACTGTAGCCCACCAGGATCCTCTGTCCATGGGATTCTCCAGGCAAGAATACTGGAGTGGGTTGCCATTTCCTTCTCCGGGGATCCTGCTAACCTAGGGATTGAACCTGCATCTCCTGTGGCCCCTGCATTGGCAAGTGGATTCTTTACCACTGAGCCACCTCAGAAGCCCTTAAAAAGCATATTAGTATAAAGAAATAATGAAAAAAAAAAAAAAGCCTAGAATATGGACTTGAGCAAGCTTCCTCGGAATAATGTGTGTTTGAAAGAATGTGAGAAGAGATGAAGCCAGAAAATGTTTGAGGTACTCCTAGTACAGAAGGCACTGAATAACAAACAGGAAGTTTATGTTTGTCTTTTTACCTTTAAAGTTCTCTGGGATAACTAAAACTTTTTATTAAGAAGGTAAAGCAGGGGCTTCCCTGGTGGTTCAGTGGGAAAGAATCCGCCTGCCCATGCAGGAGACATGGGTTCAATCACTAATCCAGGGAGATCCCACATGCTTCAGAGCAACTAAGTCCGTGTGCCACAATTATTGAGCCTGTGCTCTAGAGCCAGAGAGCCACAAATACAGCCCACGTGCTGTAGCTACTGAAGCCTGAGCACCTGGAGCCCATGCTTTGCAACAAAAATGCCATCACGATAAGTCCATGCACCTCAACTGGAGAGTAGCCCCTGCTCGCCACAGTTAGAGAAAAACCTGGCACCAACAAAGACCTAGCACAGTCAAAAATAAACAAATAAATAAAAAAAGTAAAATGAATTTGTGAAGATAAATCTATAAAAGAAGTTACCATTTGTTGGGCATCTGTTAGACTCAGCATATAGTAAGGGCTTTGTCATCCTTATGAAGGGACTGTTTTTCCCCACTCCAAAGGTTTCCCTTTATGTACTTTTTCGTATCCTCTTTCTTCACCTGCTCACTCACTTCTCTCAAGGGGCAGAGGAGATATCTGATCTGCCTGGTGAATTTACAAAGAAAAAACGGCATATATACCCCAATTACATCTGTCTCTGTGATCCTAGAAGTGATATATTCATGGGAACATGCATTCTTCTTTCTTCTGTGCCATAACTTTTACAGGATGTGTGCTTTGCTTCTATGTGGAGGCTTCTCCCACTTAGTATTACTTGGGACCAAGTGGCTAAGTCTGTTTAATTCTGGGATCCAAATTTAGGATACCTCCATGGCCACAAATACAAGTCACACTTTACAATATGATCATAATGATAATAAAAGTCACATTTCAATCCCAAGTCTATTAAAGATTTTCTAATTTCAAAATTGATCTTGAACATGATATGGAAATAGAGCTAATTTTCCTTTTCAATGCTCCACTATTCATTAGTTTTCCAGTAAAAAATACATAGCCATCTTCACATATTTGATGAAATGGATTGATCCCCTACATCTAAAATGTCATGCAATTAAAATTTTCCTTTTACAAATTGAGAGGCAAGTTTTATTATCTACATTTGAGAGACAATATCGGTTTAAAGTAGCTAAGTATTGTTCCAAAGATTACCTTGAGTGCTTGAAAAAAAGACCAAAATTAGGATTATCTGACTCAAAATCTATGTTCTTTAACCATTAGCATAAAATTTCTCTCTATATGTAAAATAATACATAAAGATAAACATAATTTAGAAAAGTTTGGGAAACAAGAACAAGCAAGATATATTTTGATGGTATAAACTAGAGAAATAGAAACTTGAACTAGGTATTAGGAAAAGAAATTTGGAATGATATGTAGAAAATGAAAATATATGGATGACATCAATTAAAATGAAGATTACTGGTATGAGATAAAGGAGACTAAGAAAGAAAGATTTAGACCTATAGCCTTTATTGCTAAAGATGATGTCTAAAACAAAATGAATAATGATGAGTTCAGTTGTAGGAATAGTTTCACATGTTGAACTAATAAATATTTACTAAATAAAAACTTAAATATGAATTTAAAGCTAAAGTTGAAGTTGTAAATCCTCACAATATGGCTTTGTAAATAAGCTGGAATTATAAAACTCCCTAAGAGGAAAGCATAGGTAAAGGAGTATATATTTTGAGGTGCATCTGTGGGTGGAGGTGTGGGATTCAACGGAAACTACTGAATATCAATCAGCAAAAAGGAAATGAAAGACCTGGGAGAGCAGATGTCATTGAAGCTCAAGTAGAAGAAATAAGTTTGATGTACTAAGAGGAATTGTATTCTAATAGCAGCTTATTTAAGTTCTCAGAGAAATTATGAATACAATTCCTTTAGGATTTCAAAACCTTTTGTGACTTCATTCAGACTAATTAAAGTACTCATGTGTTTATTTACTTATTCATTTACCAAATGGTTTTCTGTGCATGGGAGATACAGGAAGATAGACTAAGTCTACCTCTCTGGAGAATCAGGGGAAATTTTAGTAGAGTAGAAAACATTCTAGTGAGGCTTTGGCAACTGGGACGGGGGAAGAAAAAAAAAAGACATTTTAGGGTCTAGAATGGCATAAGCCATTACTCAGAATCATGAAAGAGTATGTAATTTTCCAAGCATGTTGGATATTGTAAGAGCACTGGAGCCATTGAAGTATTAGAAGTCATGAATAGACAGGAGCAGCATATGAAACTGGAAAAGTCCTGAGGGCAGCTTGTGAAAAGCTTTTCATAAAATGTTAAAGATTATTGATATAGTCAGTACCAGAAAATCTTGAATATCTTAAAATATTTTCAAATCTATGTTTTAGAACAATAAAAAATATGGGACAGAAAATTTGTAAGTTATTTATACCAATTAGAAATTTACTAATTTCGAAGTGCAGCATCAACACTCTCTGCATCTATCAACAGTCATCAGTTTGTTTTGTGAAACATCATAACTACTCTAACCTCAGCTCATATGTTTTGGATGAAGTCAGCCTCATTTCTGGTCACCAGAGTCAGAAGATGTAATTTCAGAAAACCAGTCAACACGTTTCATTTTTCTTGCTATAAACATTTCTTTAGGGAGGGTCATGAATCCAAGTGAAGCCAATCAAAGCTAATGAGAACCAATTTTCTAAAGGAAATCAGACTCTCCTGTGGACTTGGTATGTTGACATTATTGTAAAGTTGAAGAAATCTGGGGCAACTGAGCAATATTAAGAAATGGCAGATAGTCAACCAAAAGCTAACTGTGACAATTCTGAACTTAGCCACTCTCAAAGCCACATCCAGCTTTCTACAGCTGAATTACATGAGTTTCTTTCCTGGCTCAGAGAGTAAAGAATCTGCCTTCAATGGGGAGACCCAGGTTCAATCCCTGGGCCAGGAAGATCCCCTGAAGAAGGGGATAACAACCCATTCTGATATTCTTGCCTGGAGAATTCCATGGACAGAGGCTACAATGGGGTCACAAAGAGTCAGACACAACTGAGTGACTAACATTTTCACTTTTCACTTCACATTATTCCTTAAACTGGTTTTCATTTGATTTTCTGCTATTTACAACATAGAATTTTCATTGTAGAGAAAAACTTACAACCTTTCCCTCACCTTTTTATATCAGTTATTCATTTAGTTTGAGAACATGTAATTTCTCAAATCTTAGATGTCAGAGTCTCTAAGATCCTAAGATATTGAGGTTACTTTTTTTCAGTGTAAAGATAGTATACTATTGTGTCCCAGATTGTGTCATTTTAATTTTGGAATTAAGTGTATTCCTATTGTTCTTGGAAAAACTTCATTATGAACAAAGATTAAAATTCATGAATATTTTATGAAACACATGAATGGATCAGCTCTTTGTATATTTAGCAGAGTTAGTTGCCTGTGTCATGGTGTAGTTCAAGGATTACAGGTGTTTGCTACATCATAAAAGCAAAGCAAAACATAGCCTTTATCCACATTAATAAAATCCTGTTTTTAACTTTTCAACTTTCTTGGTTTCTAGGTAAGTAATATAAGATTTAGGTAAACATGTTTAATATGAACACAATCAGTGTGAATTCATTTTTTAATCTCATTTATTTGAAATTATATTACTGGTGGAACTTGTCTTTGCATTTATTATATACTGAGGAGCATTAGTAGGAAATGAGACATTTTGCTCTTTGATCATAAATGTTTCTTTTCTAAATAAAAGTGGTATTCTTACTATAAATATGTAGCATCTTCCTGTTCATGCACACTGATTTTTTTTCCTGTTTTATAATCTCCAAATGGACAAAACTTAACTGAATTCTCTTCTCCCAAGCTCTATAATCTGGTTAAATAATGTCCAAATCAGAAAGCTAGATTTGTCAGATGCTGATTTTATACCCATATTCAGTTGTTCACCATAACTTATCCCTCTAACCTCCTAAATATCAACTACAGTCCTCTCCGTCTTTCCATCCCTAAATCTTTGGCTTTTCTTGAGGTGTTGGATAGTGGGGCACAGTGCTGACTAATAACTTCATGTGTGGGTTACTGAAGTAAATTGCATGCTCTGTTTCCCTGATTCTGACATCTCCCTGAATCACGGAAACAGAGCATGCAATCTACTTCAGTAGATTTTCTGAATCTGGCAAAATAGGAACAGAACAGTTATTTATTTATAGCTCAAATGTAGGCATACATTGGTTTTTCACTATAAATTCTTTTGTGTGGTTAGAATCTTGGTTTTTTTTTGAAATAAAAATCATATTCAGAATATATTTGAGACTTCTAATATAACAAAATTTCCTTTGTCCCCCACACTTTTCCTCATGCCTACCTGTGAAGTTCATTTTGCCAAATCCTCTCATCTACCCTTTCATCCAGCAATTTAACTGTTATATATTAAGTCCCTGCTTAAATAACACTACATTTGATATACCCAATTCTCACATTGATCCCATAGTGTAAGATTTATTATTTCAAGGTAAGAATTACTTTACAGAAAGGGAAATTGAATGAGATGGATCCCTGAGAAGAAGTGACAATGATTTTGCTAAGGTTATCAGGTGAGGGGGGTTAACTAGGTACACCTTCACACTATAAGCTTTAATCACATTGAGTCACATTCATTATAACAAAGTCACCCTTTCTTTTCTTCTCTCCATGACTCGCTTTCTGCTTGAAACACTCCTTCCTTCCAACCCACTTCAGTGGCCATGCATGTATATCTCAATCATTTTTTTAGTTTACTTTGTTCCTATTTGCAAGTACTTAAGAAGCTATCGGTATAGGTTAATGATTCTCAACCCTTCATGACACACTGGGGAAACTGAAGCATATTCTAACAGTGTTGAGAAACAAGCCCTTTCCAAAGGTATCATTTTAGTGTTCAACTTTATTGTGTTGGATAAGTTTATGGACTTGGGATCCAGGGAGATCTAGGTCAGAATGACAGCTCTTTCATTACCAGCAAGGAACTCATAGGTGTTAATTAAAGTCTCCGAAATGCAATTTTCTTCTGAGTGAAATGGAATGACAAAGATATTTTCTTTTTAATAATAAGTTATTGTGAAGATTAAATGAGATGGAGCATGAAAAAAATGATCAGAGCACAGTGCTTGCCACCCTTTTTTTTTTAAATAAGTATTATCTATTTATGAGAAGTGTTACTATTGACATTCTTTTGTTGCTGTTACTGGGTCTAAATCCTTTTGTTAAAACATAAAACATTCCAAATATGTTAGATATAATATATATATGATAATAATCATCTTTTCAGAACAATATAAATATGCTAGGTAGACAGACATAATAATGATATCTTGTAAAAGCTGGTTGGATATCTTTCAGTGATTATTCAGTCTTGCTTCTTACTGTCATCCTGCTTTTATTTATTTTTTAATTGAAGGATAAATGCTTTACAGAATTTTGTTGTTTTCTGTCAAACCTCAACATGAATCTGCACAGGTATACATATAACTGCTCCCTTTTGAACCGCCCTCCCATCTCCATCTCCATCTCCATCCTGCTTTTAGAATAGCTTCCAAGTTTACCAATGATGGGAAAGTCTGAATATCTTAAAAATATCTGTTTAATAATACCATATTTTTCTAGAATAAAAAAATGTGATGAAGGAAATTTAAAAGACCCCAAAAGTAATCGATTAGAACACATATTTCTTGCAATATGCTTGGATTTTTTTTCCTTGTACTTCAAACGTGTCAAATTGCAAAGACTAATATAACACCTTTTAAAAACCTAAAGCACTGAACAGGCATAATCCCTCTAAGGAAAGAAGAAAACTCTTTAACAATGGTGCAAATTATTTGTAGACCTCCTGCTGGAACAAGATAAGTTATTAAGATTTTCTGAAATGATTGACTATTGTTTTAGCTGCTCTTTGTATTTCAACATGGGAGATAAAGACACTTTGGATAGAAGTCCAGAGGCCTTCTCTCTTGTTCGTTAATTCTATAGCATTTGGCAAGGCATTTTGTCTCTGTGTACCTCGGTTTCTGAGGTAATTTTCTGATAAATTAGCAATTTTGAATGCACAATGTCTAATCTGTATTGAGAGCCATGCTGTATTGTAGTAAGATCCTGGAACATCATAGATCTAGAGACTTTGTTCTTTACATATGGGTAATTTGACATGTTATATAATCTAATTGAACAATTTTTTTAAATCAGAACAATGGATATAATTGTGTTGACTTTATAGATTTTTTTGAGAAATATACATTAACTTATTAGCCTGGCAGATACAAGTAGTCAGCAAATATAGCTAAATTAATATTTTATAAGTGCTTTGAAAATATGCAGTTCCTAATTTTAATCCTTAATAGTTAATCAAAATGCATATCCTTTCAGTTAATTGAGTGTTTATTTATTCAACAAGTATTTTATTAGATTTAGGCCATTTCCTATGGTTTACACAAGTCTCTGGGTATACTGTGATTAACAACATAGTCATGGACATAACCTTCATGGAGTCATGTGGGGAACAGGCAATATGGAAGTAATACATATGTTAAGTATTTAATTAGAAACTATGTTATGGTCCAGAAAAAAATGGAAATTTTTGTAAGGGTAAAGAATGAGAGGTTTCCCTGGTGGCTCAATGATAAACAATTTGCCTGCCAATGCAGGAAACACAGGTTTGATCCCTGGTCTGGGAAAATCCTACATGCCGTGGAGCAACTAAGTCATTGCATCACAACAATTGAGCATGTGCTCTAGAGCCCAGGAACTGAAAATGCTGAGCCCATATGCTGCAACTACTGAAACCCACCTGCTCTATAACCTGTGCTCTGCAGCAGGAGAAGCTGCCTGGGCAATGGAACTAGTGAGTAGCCCCAGCTCATCACAACTAGAGAAGCGCCTGCACAGCGCCGAAGAGCCAGCACAGTGTAATTAACTAAACAAAATTAAATTTAAAAAAATTGAGATTTTTAAGATTGACTGTGGTCAGAGAAGGTCTGTCTGAGGAAGTGTTAAGTTGCAATCTAAAGTTTGAAAGAAACAGACAAAGTGAAGAGTGATTTGAAGGGGTATTCCAGAAAGATAAAATGTCATGGGTCAGGGGCATGGGGAGGGCCAGGGAAAAGAAGGGCAGATAGGAGAAAGGTCTGGACATGATTTAGGAAGAGAAACCTCTTTCGGCTAAGTGGTATGAATGAAACATGATGAAGAGTAGCAGGTTTTCAAGTTGGAAAATTTCAGGGACCAGATTATATTTGGCATCACAGAACAAAAGTATTTTCAAAATCAATCAAAGTGAAAAAGGATAGCACACAGGATTTTAAATTAGAAGAATAATGTGATTTCAATTTACATTTTAAAAGCTCATTCCCACTGCCTACTAGATAGGTATGTATAGGAAAGGTGCAAAATTGAAAGGAGAGAAATCAGTCAAATGATACTGCAGAATGTAAGTTTTATTGACATAAACTAGGGTTGCACTATTGAGCATGGTTGATAAAAATAATAACAATGACAACAATAATTATAATACCTAACCTTTATTGAGACTTTATGATGTGCCACACACCATCCTGGATATTTATTTTCCTCTGAGGTTTGTGAAGTTTATTTTTTGAATTTTTATTTTTAAACAGTACCAGGTTTACAACAAAGTTGAGAGAAAAATACCAAGTTTATTCTTATATCTCTTGCCCTCTCATATACATAGACTCCCCTGTTATCAACATCACTCACCAAAATATTTTTTTTGTCTTTTTTTAACCAAGGATGAGGTACATTAATACATTACAGTTACTCAAAGGCCATAGCTTACCTTTGTTTTCACTCTTGGTAAGCCATAGTTTGTTTACCTTAAGTTATACATCCTATGAATTCGAACAAATGTATGATGATATGTGTCCATCATTATGGTATGATATAAAAAATTTATACTGCCTTAAAAATCCTCTGTTCTGCTTATTCCTCTTTCTAGCCTCTTGCCCTAGGAAACCACTGATCTTTTTATTGTCTTCAAAATTTTTTCTTTTCCAGAATGTCATATAGTTAGATAGTATGTAGCTTTTTCAGATTGGCTTCTTTCACTTAGTAATGTGTATTTAAGTTTCCTCCCTGTATTTTCATGGCTTGATAGGGCATGTCTTACTAATATTCTTCTTTCTGGATATACTGTAATTTATTTATCCATTCAATTACTGGGGGACATCTTGGTTTCTTTCAGTTCAGTTCAGTTGCTCAGTCGTGTCCCACTCTTTGTGACCCCATGAATCGCAGCATGCCAGGCCTCCCTGTCCATCACCAACTCCCGGAGTTCACTCAAACTCACGTCCATCGAGTCAGTGATGCCATCCAGCCATCTCATCCTCTGTCGTCCCCTCTTCCTCCTGCCCCCAGTCCATCCCAGCATCAGAGTCTTTCCAATGAGTCAACTTTTTACATGAGGTGGCCAAAGTACTGGAGTTTCAGCTTTAGCATCATTCCTTCCAAAGAAATCCCAGGGCTGATCTCCTTCAGAATGGACTGCTTGGATCTCCTTGCAGTCCAAGGGACTCTCAAGAGTCTTCTCCAACACCACAGATCAAAAACATCAATTTTTCAGCACTCAGCCTTCTTCACAGTCCAACTCTCACATCCATACATGACCACAGGAAAAGCCATAGCCTTGACTAGACAGACCTTTGTTGGCAAAGTAATGTCTCTCCTTTTCAATATACTATCTAGGTTGGTCATAACTTTCCTACCAAGGAGTAAGCGTCTTTTAATTTCATGGCTGCAGTCACCATCTTCAGTGATTTTGGAGCCCAGAAAAATAAAGCTTGACACTGTTTCCACTGTTTCCCCATCTATTTCCCATGAAGTGATGGGACCGGATGCCATGATCTTCATTTTCTGAATGTTGAGCTTTAAGCCAACTTTTTCACTCTCCTCTTTCACTTTCATCAAGAGGCTTTTGAGTTCCTCTTCACTTTCTGCCATAAGGGTGGTGTCATCTGCATATCTGAGGTTATTGATATTTCTCCCAGCAATCTTGATTCCAGCTTGTGCTTCTTCCAGTCCAGCATTTCTCATGATGTACTCTGCATATAAGTTAAATAAGCAGGGTGACAATATACAGCCTTGACGTACTCCTTTTCCTATTTGGAACCAATCTGTTGTTCCATGTCCAGTTCTAACTGTTGCTTCCTGACCTGCATACAGATTTCTCAAGAGGCAGGTCAGGTGGTCTGGTATTCCCATCTCTTTCAGAATTTTCCACAGTTTATTGTGATCCACACAGTCAAAGTCTTTGGCATAGTCAATAAAGCAGAAATAGATGTTTTTTTGGAACTCTTGCTTTTCCCATGATCCAGTGGATGTTGGCAATTTGATCTCTGGTTCCTCTGCCTTTTCTAAAACCAGTTTGGCAATTGTAAACAAAATTTCTATAAACATCCTAATGCACTTTTTTTGTTGTTGTTGTTAAGTTCTGAACTACTTTTTGGCAATTATCATGGAGAATAAATGCTGAATCTTATGCTTAGCTTAGTAAAAAACTGTCAAACTGCCTTCCAAAGTGGCTGACCCATCTTGCATTTCTACTAGCAATAAATGAGTGTTCCTCTTGCTCCAAATCCTTACTAGTGCTTGGAGTTATCAGTGTTCCAAATTTTAGCCATTGTAATAGGTGTTCAATGGCATCTAATTTTTTTTTTTTAACTGCATTTCTCTGGTGGCATATGATGTGGAATAGCTTTATATATGCTTATTTGCTATCTTTATATCTTGTTGGTGAGGTGTCTCTTAGGATCTTTGGCTCATTTTTTAATCATATAGCATTTTTCTTTCTTTGTTGTTGACTTCTAAGAGTTCTTTGTATATTTTAAATATTTGTTTTTGATCAGATGTGTCTTTTGGAAATGTTTTCTCTCATTCTGTGGCTTGCCATTTCATTCTCTTGATAGGTATTTCAGATAGCACAATTTTAAAAATTAAATGAAGTCCAGCTTATCAGTTATTTATTTCATGAATTGTGTCTTTGCTGTTATATCTAAAATGTGATTGCCATATTCAAGGTCATCTTGATTGTCTCCTATCTCTCCTCTAGGAGTTTTACAGTTTTGTGTTTTATATTTAAATTAATTTTAAATTAATATTTGTTAAGAGTATATGTCCGCACATGCTAAACGTTTTATGTATGAGTTCTTATGATGAGAGGCTACAGTTTGGAGGAGTTATTACTTCCCACAGATCATGCTACTAGTGATAGAAGAAAATGGGCATCAGGAAGCTTTATATCACAGTCCACACTCTTAATTATGATGCTGTAAGACTTCACTGTAAAACAGAGATCTGATTAAAGATATGTTTTAATGTAGAATATATCAAACTTAAAAATGAGTTACATTTGGGAGATAAGATAAAGTGAGAAATCAAAGAATCAAAGATATTTCTGATGTTTGAAAGTTTCTGTATGTATCATTAACAAAAATTAGATAAGAAGAGCTTATGAATAGTATGGTATCCAGCTAAAGTGATGGACTTAAATAAGATTGTCTATGGAAAGACCCTAGAGACAAAAAGAAGAACCATAAGAAAATTCAACACTTTTTTGTGTATGATAGAGGAGAAAGAAAACGATTTCAGGAGAAGCCAGTGAGGTAGGAATATAAATCCAGGAGTGTGTGAGTGAGTGCAGCTATAAGGAGAACGTTAACAACACATTTGACTATCAAGAAGATTTTCAAGAAATTGAAGAATTAGAAATGCATTATTTGGAAACAGGGGTCATTTGTGATAGTAAAGAAGCTTTTCAATAAGTAGAGGATTGATGCCATACTGGAATGTGTCTGAAATGGTTAAATGGAGCATGAAAATTTGAAGACACTATATGCAGACAACATTTTCTATTCATCAAATAAATCCAAAACATTTGCTTACAAATATCTAAAAATAGCAAGAAATAAATGGTAAGATGTTGAAATGTAGAGACTAAGGAGGAAATGTGGGTGCTCTGAAGCACGAGGCAGTTGAAATAGTCTATATGGAGCACTTAAGAGGGTGATTACTAGTGGAATGTGAAGGATTATTGGGCAATATGTAGATTCTCTTTGAGTGTGGCAATCATAAATATTTTCTGACCTCTATATTAATTGTATATTATTTTCACATCAGTGGTCACCTTCATAGGGCAGGTGTGGAGAAACTAAATGGTGGGTTCATGTAGGAATGATGTTTTTCCAAATTATTCCTGGAAGAGAATCAGTCAGAAGAAATTAGAATATTATAAGGAATTGATTACTTTAATAAATTGTATAATATTAACTGAAAAAAATAAAATGGAAGGCAAGTGGAATGTGATAAAGGAAAAATAACATTTGGACAAAAATGGAATTGATTTAAGATTTTGGAGGCATTGCATAATAATATTATCAAGGCATAGTAATGTCAAGAATATAACCAAGATCCTGATGTAGAGTAATACAGGGACCATTAAAGTTAAAGAAGTTTAGGAACTAGTAGAATAAATTGTTCCATTAATTATCAAATGGATGTACATGTAATGACATGAATCAAGATGGAAAAGTGCTTATGCTTTCAGATTATGAAGGGCAGGCAACAGGGAAGTGTATAAGAAATTATTTTATATAAAACTCTAAGTTAAAAAAAATTAAAGAAGAGAGTAATTTTATAAAGATTAAAATGTACATATTCTGTTGATCTGCCATATTCTATGCCACATCAACCCCCTAATCCTGAAGGATGAAGCTTCCCTCAAAACAGGCAAAGAAACAAAACTAAAATCCTGTCTCTTTTTAGCTATGGTGATTGGCAAAGCAACATTTTTCCTATATACCCATTTTGAATAAATAATACATCTTTTTTAATAATTTTATTTGATACCCCAAAGATTTTTCAGAATGTATAAATAGAGTTCTATTTCCTAATTTCTACCTCATAATTCCCAAATGTAAAGAGGAAATGGAAATGGGTCAACTTAAGGATATTCATTAAAAGCAAAAGCAAATCAATGGAACTTCTACTTCAAAACAATACAAAGTAACTGGGCTAAAATTAATTTACAATCCTATGTGAAAAGCCACCAGCTTGACAATGTGGGAGACATAAGAGATGTGGGTTCGATCCCTGGATCACGAAGATCTTGTGAAGGAGAGCATGAGAGTCCATTTTAGTATTTTTGCCTGGAAAATCCCATGGACAGAGAAGCCTGCCAGGCTACAGTTCATAGGGTCACAAAGAGTTGGACATGACTGAAACAACTTAGCATACATACATGAAAAGCCACAGCTTCATATATTAAATAACCTGTGTCATAATAATAACCTGTTTTTAAGGCATTGGATATCAGGCAATGAATGATTGCATCTCTTGATTGATAAAAAACAGTAGAGGATAGCTCTGAAATTGCAGTTTTCAGGCCACAAGACAGGGCAGGAAATGCAGACAGAGCTCAGCAGACTGCCAGGGATGAGAAGCCATTGCTAAGCGTCAAGGTGGGTAGAGTTTGCAGGACAGAATATGGAGAATAAAAAGAAAAACAGAGGGTTTTTCTGTAGGTCTGCAGAGGGTTCTCCTACAGTATTCAGCAGAGTAGTGATAACTGTGTACATACCCGAAAACTACTCAGGGAAAGAAACACCCAAAGGACTAGAAGGAATAGTGGTCAGTGTTCATATAGGGTCTGGAATAGTGACTGTTTCTATCAGTGAATGAACAACCTTGTAATTCATGAAGCATTGAATAAATAACTCAAAAGAGCCATTTCTAAGTAGATGGGAATAATTTAGTCTTAACACTTCTCTGCAAATGCAAAACAAAAATTTAAAGGTAATATTTGAAAAGACAAACTGTTTCTAAGTAACTTAATTACATCTTAGAGCAAACCTCAAGAATATTACAGAAATTAAAAAAAAAAAAATCCAGCACAGAAAAAGGTAAAATTCACAGCGTCTTATATCCAATCAAAAGTACTAGGCTTGCAAAGTAGAAAACAGAATGCAGGATGAAGTGAAAAATCAATCATTTTAAATTGACCCAGAACTAATGTGGATGTTAAAAAACTGTTAAAACAGTTAATACAGCTCTAGTATATCTATTCAGAATTTAAGTACAGAAATAGAATGTATTTAAAAAGCCACACTCTGTAATTCTAGAGAAGAAAACTGCAAAATATGAGATGAAAATTACAGTGGATGAAATTAACGTTAGACATTGCAGAAAAATTCTTAAAAAGATGAGAATAGCAGATCACCTGACCTGCCTCCTGGGAAATCTGTATGCAGGTCAAGAAGCAACAGTTAGAACTGGACATGGAACAACAGACTGGTTCCAAATTGGGAAAGGAGTACATCAAGACTGTATACTGTCATACTGCTTATTTAACCTATATGCAGAGTACATCATGAAAAATGCTGGGCTGGATGAAGCACAAGGTGGAATCAAGATTGCCCTGAGAAATATAAATAACTTTAGATATGCAGATGACACCATCCTATGCAGAAAGTGAGGAAGAACTAAAGAACCTCTTGATGAATGTAAAATAGGAGAGTGAAAAGTTACCTTAAAACTCAACATTCAGAAAATGAAGATAATGGCATCCGGTCCCATCATTTCATGGCAAATACATGGGGGAAACAATAGAAACAGTGTGTGCTTAATCGCTCAGTCATATCCGACTGTTTGCAACCAATGAACGGTAGCCAACCAGACTCCTCTGTCCATGGCGATTCTCCAGGTAAGAATACTGAAGTGAGTCTCCATGTCCTTCTCCAGGGTATCTTCCCAACCCAGCGACTGAACCCAAGTCTCCTTCATTGCAGGTGGATTCTTTACCATCTGAGCCACGAAGGGAGCCCTGGAAACAGCAAGAGACTTCATTTTCTTGGGCTCCAAAATCAATGCAGATGGTGCCTGTAGCCATGAAATTAAAAGATGCCTGCTCCTTGGAAGAAAAGCTATGACCAACCTGACAGCATATTAAAAAGCAGATACATTACTTTGTCAACAAAGGTCCATCTAGCCAAAGCTATGGTTTTTTTCCGGTAGTCATGTATGTTTGTGAGAGTTGGACTATAAAGAAAGCTGAGCACCGAAGAATGGATGCTTTTGAACTGTGGTGTTGGAGAAGACTCGAGAGTCCCTTGGCCTGCAAGGAGATTCAACCAGTCCATCCTGAAGGAAATCAGTCCTGAATATTCATCGAAAGGACTGATGCTGAAGCTGAAGCTCCAATACTGCGGCCACCTGATGCAAAGAACTGACTCATTGGAAACGACTGATGCTGAGAAAGATTGCAGGCAGGAGAAGGGGACGATAAAGGATGAAACGGTTGGTTGGCATCACTGACTCTATGAACATGAGTTTGAGTAAGCTCTGTGAGTTGGTAATGGACAGGGAAGCCTGGTGGGCTGCAGTCCATGGGGTTGCAAAGTGTGGACACGACTGAGTGACTGAACTAGACATTGAAGAAAGAAAAAGTTTGGTAAACTTGAAGACATAGTGATAGAAAACCACAAAAATTAAATACAGAAATGAAAATTTTTAATCTTAAAAAAATGACAATTTTCTTTTTCAAATTCAGTAGAAACTACAAACTTACAGATATAATAAATCCCAAGCACATGCACAAAATAAACTGCACCAAGACACATTATAATTAAATTACTCAAAACTGAGGATAATGGAAAAGTTCTTAGAAGCATTCAGAGAAAGAAAGATACGTTATAAATGAAGATAAAGGGTCAGGGTCAGGATAGTAGCACATTTTTCACTGCAAACAAGACAGGGGAGAAAGTGGTAGAGTAACAACTTGAAAGTACTGAAAGGTAAAAAATGTCAACATAGAATTTAAACTCCAGAAAATATCTTATAAAATGGAAGGTGAAATATTTTTTGTATGCAGAAGCTAAAATAATTTATCACCAGCAGACAAACCTATAAGAAATGTTAAAGGAAGCCTTTCAAATAAAAGGAAAATTACATCAGATAGAAATGTAAATCTGCACAAAAGAATGAAGAGTTTAACAGTAGTGGCAATTACATGTGTAAATATACAATAATTTTTTCTTATATAATCCTTCTTATGAGATAATAGAATGGAACATAAAATTTAAAACACATGCAGAAGTTTAAGGTAGATAACACAAAGACTGGGGGGCAAGTAAGGAAGCATATTATTGCAGGTATTCTTATGCTTTATGTGTAAAGAGGTAAAATAACACTTAAAGATAGATTGTGATAAGTTAAAGATGTATGCTGTAAATCCTGAAGGAACCACTAAATTAAAAAATAATAATAATTTTAGTCAGTAAGCAAAAAAATATATAAAAAATAAAAACAGAAAAAAATATACTCAATTTGAAAATGCAAGAACAGACAAAGAGCAAATAAAAGAAGGGACAAGTAGTAGTAGATTTAAACCTAACTCTTGGAAGTGGCCGTCTAGAGCCAGGGGCTCAGTGGGGACCAAGCTTGTCCATGAGGTGGCAGCGACGGTGGCTTCTTGCCAGGCAGGTTCAGGTTTCAGGGGCCAGTGGCCCCCATGATCCTGCTGGAGGTGAACAACCATATCATTGAGAAGACGCTCATGCTCAAGTTTGAGAACGCAGCCACTGGAAACAAACCAGAAGCTGTAGAAGTAACTTTTGCAGATTTTGATGGAGTCCTCTATCCTATTTTGTAGGAGATAGGAAGAATAAAAGAAAAGCAGGCCTTGGCAAGGGCTGCAAAAGAAATTTATAATTATTGATAAACTGGATGCTATAAGGCCTGAGAGTCTTGGAACAAGTCCAGAGGGAACAGTTCATAGTCTTGAAAACAAGATATGATACTGGGGTCACCAAACCAACCCCAGACTGTTTTTCAACTGGCGTCTCAGAGTCACATGTTTCATGTATCCGGTGGAAAATCTATAGATAAGAATATTAGCCTGAGTTACTGATTCATTATTGATTATTGTTTCTTAATTACTCAATAGTTAATGATCACTTTGTTCTGTGGCCCTAAAGGCCACATGAGTTATAGCTTAACTCCCCGCATATTCTCTTTCATGGCTGAAAGTATAATAAAGCTGGCTTGGATTCAGTTTCGGCACCTTCACCTTGGAGAAGTGTTGGTCCTCTTATCCTCGCTTTTCACTGAATTCTTGTGTCTTGTTTCTCATTCTCTCGCCATACGGCACTTTCAGAAATCCTGCTTGTCGAGCCAGTCTCAACAATATTTCAAATCCTAATGGAGACAAAATAAAAGTGATGGTCAGTTTTTCTTTGAAATTCTACAAGGAACTTCAGGCACATGGTGCTGATGAGTTATTAAAGAGGGTATATGGAAGTTACTTGGTAAACCCAGAATCAGGATACAATGTCTCTTTGCTATATCACCTTGAAAATCTGCCTGCATCCAAGGATTCCATCATGCATCAGGCTGGCATGTTGAAACAAAACTGTTTTGCCTCTGTCTTTGAGAAATACTTCCAGTTCCAAGAAGAGGGCAAGAAAGGAGAGAACAGGGCAGTTATCCATTATAGGGATAATGAGACCATGTATGTTTGAGTCAAAAAAGGGCAAAGTCACAGTAGTCTTCAACACAGTGTTTAAGGATGACGGATGATGTGGTCATTGGAAAGGTGTTCATGCAGGGCAGAGCCAGCCACACAGCCCAGCAGGTCCTCTTCAGCCACATGGGGGAACCTCCCCTAGAGCTGAAAGATCCTGAAGCTGCCGTGGGCCATGACATCGGGTACATCACCTTCGTGCTGTTACCTTGCCAATCCAATGCCAATGCTCAAGACAACACCATCAACCTGATCCATACGTTCCCAGACTACCTGCGCTACCACATCAAGTGCTCGAAGCCCTATATTCACACACTTTGTTCTGTGTGTGAAACATCCGACTTCCTCAAGGAGCTGAACTGTGCATGCCCAGATGCCAAGAAAAAGGAAAACAATCACGGGGAAGACGTAACTTTTGGGAACTGGAAGAGGAAACAGCTGGCAACTGAAGGCTGGAATACTTGCTACAGGATAATCGTAGCTTTTAATGTTGTACCTCTTCAGGTTCTTAAGGGATTCTCTGTTTTGGTTCCATTTTGTATATGTTTGGAAAGTAATCTGCAAAAACAAGCTGTGCTTGCAAGGACTTCATGGTTCCCAAGAATTAAAAAACAAAAAAAACTATTCCACTTGATCAATTTAATTCCTTGTCTTTATCTTTGCTCCCTAACTCCCCTTTCCCTCCCCCTCTTTTCCAAGCTGTTTTGCTTTGCAGTATGTTACTGGTAATGACTTACAGGATAATGCAATCTAAACTTGTTTTCTGTATGTATTTGCGTTCAAAATTTCTGTATCTAAAGAAATACGGTTGGAGTCATTAATAAAGAAAATCTTTATATCTCCCCCCCCCAGGATAATAGTAATAAAATCTACTTTATTTTTTTAATTTTATTTTTTAACTTTACAATATTGTATTGGTTTTGCCATATATCAACATGAATCCGCCACAGGTATACACGTGTTCCCCATCCTGAACCCTCCTCTGTCCCCGTACCATCCCTCTGGGTCGTCCCAGTGCACCAGCCCCAAGCATCCAGTATTGTGCATCGAACCTGGACTGGTAACTCGTTTCATATATGATATTATACATGTTTGAATGCCCTTCTCCCAAATCATCCCACCCTCTCCCTCTCCCACAGAGTCCAAAAGACTGTTCTATATCTTTATATCTTAAAAAAAAAAAAAAAACCCTAAAGGTAATTGTATTAATGTAAATATTGTAAATATCCCCAATTAAAATGCAAAGATTGCTAGATTGCATAAAAAAGCAATAATCAACTATATGCTGTCTATGTGAAGCAAACTTTCAATACACAAATGATAAAAAAATGAAAGGATGAAAAAGATAGGTCATATGTATACTAAGCAAAAGAAAGCTATGCAAATATTAGGCAGCATAGATTTCAGACAATACATCATGCCAAAATGTGATAGGTAAAATAATATTCCTCTTCTTGTAAATATGTTCATGGTCTTATTCTAGAACAGTGAGAAATATTACTTTACATGGCCAAAAGGACTTTGCATGTGTAATTAGGTTAAATAATTTTGTAGTGGGAAAGTTATTTTGGATTATTCAGGTGTGCCCAAGGAATATGTAACCCAAATAACTTCATCTCTTTTAAATAAGTTGAATTTGTAGTTAAAAACCTTATCCCTAAGAAAACTCTAGACTCAGATGTATTTGCTGGTAACTACCAACCATTTGGAAAAATAATTTTGACTTTATCTCTTCCAGAAGTTACAAGGGGAAGAAGGACTTTTAACTCATTCTGAGTGAAAGTGGCTCAGTCATTTTCAAGTTTTTGCCACCCTATGGACTATACAGTCTATGGAATTTTCTAGGCCAGAATACTAGAGTGGGTAGCCTTTCCCTTCTCCAGGGGAGCTTCCCAACCCAGGGATCGAACCCAGGTCTTCCTCATTGCAGGTATATTCTTTACCAGCTGAGCCATAAAAACTTCATTTCTCAGGGAAATGAAGTAACCATTACCCTGAAACTATTACCAGACAAAACAATTACAAGAAAAGAAAACTATTAGTATTTCCATTAATCTAGGAGGTGGATCAGAGAGAATCTTGTTGAGATTAGTGTCAGAGTGTGTACTTCCTATGTTTTCTTCTAAGAGCTTTATAGTTTCTGGGCTTACACTTGAGTCTTTAATCCAATTGTGTGTGTGTGTGTGTGTGTGCGCGCGTGTGCACACGTGTGCGTGTATAGTGTTAGGAAGAGTTCTAATTTCATTCTTTCACAGGTAGCTGTCCAGTTTTCCCAGCATCACTTATTAAAGAGGCTGTCTTTTCTCCATTGTACATTCTTTCTTCTTTTATCAAAGATAAGGTGCCCATAGGTGGGTAGGCTTATCTCTGGACTTTCTATCTTCCATTGGTCTATATTTCTGTTTTCGTGCCAGTATCATACTGACTTGATGACTGTAACTTTGTAGTATAGTCTAAAGTCAGGGAGGTCGATTCTTCCAGCTCCATTTTTCTTTCTCTAGATTGCTTTGGCTATTCAAGGTCTTTAGTGTTTCCATAAAAATTGTGAAAATTTTTGTTCTAGTTTTGTGAAAAATGCCATTGGTAATTTGAACTAATAAATAAATAAATAAAATTAAAAAAAATAAAAATAATAAAATAAAACTGCATACTAATATATTTATGAACACAGATGCAAAGTCTGAATGAAATGTTCTCAAGTTGAATCTTATCATTTATGAATAACACATCATGACCAAGTGAACTTTATCCCAGAAATATAAGACTTATTTAACATTTGAAAACAAATAGCATGTAATTCATGTCATTTATGATAATAACAATTCCATTTGTGTGTCTGATGGGTATCATTCTGACTCAGTCACAAGCACATAATGAACTGCTTCAATATTTAAGAAATTGGTTAAGACTAAACATTCCACATCAACTAAGAAGTTTTATGTAACTATATATCTTTATCATTCTTCAAAGTTTGAGAGTTATTTCAAACTAAAAATGAGGCAAAGTAGTTGGCTAAACACATATCTGTCTAGGGCACAGATCTATGAAAGCATAAATACCTCCTTGACATTTACTAGAAATTAAGACCATTGTCATACTCAACACTTTTTCCTATTGCTCTTGCTCTGTTTATAAGAAACTTGAGATTAAATGAAGTCAACTGGTTTAAACTCATTTACTCTCTGATTATAATTTTTCCCTATTTTTCCTTAGGAATCATTTTCCAATCAACTCATCTAAACTCCTACCTGGAACTTTATTCTCTTTGGTTCTATAAATTTCTCTTACACTTATTTGACTGACCGCAGCTACCAGAAATCTAACTGTTCTTCCTTACCTACTATTACTATTATCAACGTCAGAATTTCAGCATTCAACTTAACATAGTAGATGGTCCACTTCTGGTCCCTTAGTTTCTTAAAATAGTTAATATCAGTTAACTTTTCCTCTGTTCCACCCTAAAGAAGTACTTACATGTTCATATTCCACTTTTCACCATCAAAAATGATAACACCTGTCAAATCTATAATTTTTTATATTCTGCTCTACTTTTATTCACTAAATTATTTTATTATCACTCATTTACTCAAGTATTCTCACTTCAACATTTCTTCAATCTTCTCAAGACCTACAGTCCACTTAAGACTTTTCACTCATGTCCTCACCTCCCCCTAACTCGTTTAGAGTTTTATGGTTCAGTGCCACAATCACTCTCCTATAAAGCTCTTCAATTTGTTACATCTTCTTCTCCTACCATATCCACTTGGAAACATCAAGTCTGAATTAATTCTAAGTTTAACCTGACATGGACTTCCATCTGAAATTCCCAGTGAATAACACAACCATGCTGATTTGTGTCACTAAAATGTATTTTATGAACTCACAACTGGACATTTTATATTGCACAGGATTATGCTCCATTCCTTTATCAAATTTAATTCTCTAGTGACAGGGACAGTATTCTCACTGTTGGCAGAATGCCGACATCTGTGTCCTTTTTCAGATAATGAGATCTCCTTTTCTTTCATGTTCTTTTTTTTTAATTTTAATAACAGTATTTTATTGTTATTTATATCATTAATCAGCTGCAAAGACTCTATGGCTTTCTGTTGCAATTAGAAGAAAATACTAACTGCTTATTATGCCTTACAGTATCTTTCAAGATCTAGCTCCTGCCTACCTACTAACCTATTTCTCTTAATGTCTCCAATTTTTACTACACTGCAGTTACATACACATTGTTTATATTGGTAATGCTGACTTTTTTCTCTTGATTCATCAATTTGAAAAAAAAGACTTGCTTTCCTAGAATCCTCCAAAAGTGTCAATTTCTCCCATGATCATCACAAACTTACACATGTGAAAATTTCTTCAATTCACTTGATAATTACTTTTATTGATGCTTAATTTGTTATATATTTTGTCAGTGTATGACTCTCCATACTCTTGAACCCTTATGACATATCTCTAGTAATCTTTGATAGTTTCTTTGTTTTCAAGTTTGACAAGATGTTTCAGATATGTCCAGCCCTAGGCACGGGAGCATCCATTCATTCCAAAGTGCCCATTTTCTTCTCAGCAGAAAAATTACAGTAATTGTAGCAAGAGGTAGGTGGAACATTCTTGCTTAAGTTACCCTCCTCCATACTGAAGTCTTTTAGAAAGTGACCCAGACAATTCACCCTTAACAACATTTCCCTTATCATTAAAAAGTGATGGGAATAGTTTACCATAAGGACAACTGCTTCTCACCGTTCGGCATATTTCTCTTAATGTCTCAGTTCATAACAGATACTGAGGTCGTGTGACAAATATCTTGTTAGTGACAAAACAAGTTATGATCACATTGATCACGTGAATTCTCAGATCTCATCTGCTTTTACTGTATATTTGAATATACCTCAATTTGTTTCATAATGGGCTCTTATACGATTCTCTTGTGTACTGTTGCTTCCTTCATGGCTGTATTTAAAATGGATACATTTGGAAGAAATATCTACAGATTGCATAGCCAAAAAAGGGAAAAAATAAAAGAGTAAGCAGGCATTGACATACTCAAGGACCATAGGATGTTTAAGCCTGATTGGAAAACCTATCCAGGGAACTGTGATCCATTGATATGATTCTGAGGGCAAGAAAATGACAGTGGTAGTTCTATTCAAGTATTGCTGCTGGTAGTGAGAATACTTCTTGATTATGTGTGTGGAGCATAATGTATTTAAATTTTCCATGATGTACAAAATTTTGGCTTAAAAACTTATATTAAAATGCATTAAAATGTTGAGGTTTGACAGAAAACAGAAAAATTCTGTAATGCAATTATCCTTCAATCATAAATTAAATTTAAAAAATAAATCAACAAAAAAAAGTCTCTATCTAAGTGACACTTTAAACCATAATTGTCAATTTCAGTCTTTCTTAATATTTTGTTTTCTATGCAAGATGATTGTTCTTTTCTCATTTTTGCTTTAATTTTGTGTAGTTCTATTTGGAGAAGCCTTTTTTAAAAATGTATAAATGATAAGTCATTTTATTTTCCTTCAGGCAATGTGATCTCTAGGCCCCCTTTTCCTCAAACCTGCTTAGGGCCTTCACTCATTCAGTGACCAGTTTTGTTTTTGTGTTGATCTTTAAAGTTTTTACTTTTAGGTCAGAGATTTTCAGCCTTTGTTTAAATGTAACATATGGTCATATCTGTGATCCATTGGGTTGTATTTGCTATGAATTATTTTGTTAAACATGAAATGAATAGAAAGAAATTTGCCTCAATATTTTGAAATCAAATTTATACTCCATATTCAGATGTACTTTTTTCCCATGTAGTTTAGCTGTTAATGCTAAAATAATATGTATTTATCTGGTAAGTAGATTAAATTAGTGTCATTAATACAATAAAAACTTCTCCTCTAGAAACATTTTTTAAAAAGGAGAAACTTTAAAAGTTTTCTGAATTTATTTTACATGCCATTAAATATCAAGAAGGATATATAATCTTTCAGTCTAGTTTGGCTTCATTGTGTAAAGATCAAATAAATTTAGGAAACTTATCTTCATGTACAATGCACTGTTTTTCTTAAGAACCTACTGATGTCAAATGTGCATGTGTTTCATGGTTACAAGAGAATATGTCTTCAATCTGTCCACTAGAACGTGACCTCTGATTTTGTTCACTTTAGAAAACAAAAGGTTCTACAAACCATTTCATCAAAAAAGTGTGTAAGGTTAGTAGTCATCCTATCTAGGGCATTGCAACAATAACAATGATGAATCTTCTAAGCTTTTGTTTAAAACTCAAACTTCTCTCCTCCCTTTGGGAGTGACTGCCTATAGTAGGGAAAAAAATGTGTAGATTCTCAATGTTTTACCTACCTGAACCAGTTTGCCATGTTTCCTCTGGCTGAAAACTTAAAATAGATTCTCTCTCTCCTAGAGATGCTTCTATGGGTTACTTAAGAAATTCTGTCATCATGAGGCTTTCTCTTCTCTACTTCCTTTGACACATGCAATATATCTCCTCTCACTAGACATTCAAGATTCCTCCCTCATTCCCTAAGCATTTAGCAATGCCCCCCTCTCCCCCAACTGCTTTCTGCTAAAGTCCACTTGCCCCTCCATTTATCTCTCCTCTTTGCAGTATGTAAACCAAATCTGGCCAAATTTCTTTTATGTAGTAGGGCAGGAACTATGCCCCTTTGATCTACCATCAGTGGGAGTGCAGTTATTTTCAATTATACCCTGCTTTTCATTTAGCTGCCCAGCAGGCAGCTTCAGCTACAGCCTTTTGCCCTTTAAAATTCTCACTTGTGAGTCTGACCCTCATCCTGTGTGTCACCACACTGCTGAGAAGACAATCAAACTTGCTGAGTTATCTTTTTGAAGATTCTGTCACTAAGATTAAGGTCAGAAGACTACCATCCTACCCTAGTCCCCTTTGGGAGTTGGGACTCAGCATAGCTCTTGTCAAAGAAACACTTGCTTTAATTCCCAACTTACCCCTGGGTTTTCCAACTTCTCTGGCAAGCTGGAGACAGATGGTCAGATTATAGCAGTAAAACAGATAAGTTCTTGCCCATCTCCTTAGCAAGTTAATGTGGTCTTGAACCTCCTGTTAAAGTATGGATTTTATGGCCAGATAGAGATAAACTAATATTGACACAGAAAGTCTCATTTTACATATTTTTTGTGTGTCTGTGTATGCATGCTCACATATATGTGTTTATATGACATGAAATATTCTGTTTGCATGTATCCTGCACCTGAGATATCAAACTGATACACAGTAAATATTAAATCACATATGAGAACATCCTACCACTGAAGTGATGCCCTGCTTCCAGTGGCATTCTGTGCTTACAAACCCACGGGGCCTTCCAGCACCATGCACAAGCAAAGGAGTCTGAGCTAGGCTTGTTGACACATAGAAGGACAGAAAAGCCCAAGGAATGGATCAATGGATTGCAAATTGATGATAACAGCATACTTGACTTCAAATTCCAAGTCCTCGCCTCAGTGTAAGATGTAACAACTTCACTTGAATTCTTTGGGGGGAATCACAATCTAAGATATTATCTCCAAAAGTGAGTAAAAATATCTACTCACAAATTGTTGTGAAGACTAAAATAATGATACAAGTGTACTGTAGGATGCAAAATGCAGCCTTTATGGTTATTGTTATTATTTAGTTGCTGCTGCTGCTGCTAAGTCACTTCAATGGTGTCTGACTCTGTATGACCCTATAGACAGCAGCCCACCAGGCTCCCCCATCCCTGGGATTCTCCAGGCAAGAACACTGGAGTGGGTTGCCATTTCCTTCTCCAATGCATGAAAGTGAAAGTGAAAATGAAGTCTCTCAGTCATATCTGACTCTTAGCGACCCCATGGACTGCAGCCCACCAGGCTCCTCCATCCATGGGATTTTCCAGGCAAGAGTTCTGGAGTGGGGTGCCACAGCCCCATGGACTGTAACCCAGCAGGCTCCTTCTATCCATGGAACTTCCCAGAAAGAAAACTTGAATGTGTTGCCATTTCTTTCTCCATTTATGGACATTCTGCCTTATATAGTATTATCAGATTAACATTTCTTATCTTCCATTATTAAGCAGCTCCAGTGATTTTTAGTCCATGCCTATTAGGGCATTCCAAAATTTCTTAATCTAGTCTATAGACATTAGCCTAAGAAATTTAGGACTGCATTAATAGGCATGAAAAAAACCACTGGAGCTACTTAATAAAGAAAGATACAGAAATATTAATCTGATAATACTAAATTCGTGCGTGCACGCTAAGGTGCAAGATTATATAAGGCAGATTAAAGCAGGTGCGCACCTGTGGCCAAGAAGACAGGAAGCCATTATAACAGTCACTTGTATAATAACAAATGAGAAATAAATGGGAGTAGGAATTAGAGAGAAAGATAATATTCTTTTATTTATTACTGGAACTGAAAATACAATAGAGAACAGAATGTATAACATTTGTTATATAAATTGGTATTGTCAGAATGCTCACAATGTGTTTAAATCTATGTATGAGCTATAACTAAGGGAGTAAGTAAACACAGTCACTGTTCCCCAAATATCCGCTTGGCACTCACCATTTCTAGATGTGTTTACAATTTCCCTGATGGCTCAGGGGTAAAGAATTCACTTGCAATCAGGAGACCCAGGTTCGATCCTGGGGCTAGAAAGATCCTCTGGAAAAGGAAATGTCAACCCACTCCAGTAATCTTGCCTGAAAAAGCCCATGGACAGAGGGACCTAGTGGGCTACGTACAGTCCATGGGTCACAAAGCACTGGATCAATTGAACTACTGAACACACACAAATGCTAGAAACTGTAGTCTGGATCCAAGTCTCTCCCTGAGATCTGGTCACAGAAAGTATTTTTTCAATCCTCAGGGTAGCTTGGATGTGTCCAGAATCTACTGCAACCAGCAGTAGCCCTAAACAATGTTATGGGAGGAACTGGTGGGTAAAGAGCAGTCTTCCTTGCCCCTCCAGTGGGTTGAGTCAGAAGTGTGTCCTAGGCAGTCTCTGGGCATTTCCAAGTGGGATTATGCCCAGGGCACCATCCCAGTCATCTGCTCATTTTATGCAGCCAGTATTGGCTTCCTTCCCTTTCTTATTTCACTTTCCTCGTCTCCCTACCAGTGCTTTCTAAGGTTGCTTCTCAAATCAACTATTTGCGTTCAAGTACTTATCTCAGAGTAAACCTAAGCTGAGAAAACACGAGGGATGGCATAATGTGGTACTAACCTTGTGTCCATATAAACTGCTTGAGGAGTGAGAGTAACTTGTAGCTCCCTTTATTACATTTGAATGTTTACTCATCCCAATAGATTTTAATCTTCCTGGGGCAAAACCTATGTAAGAGTCACCTGTGGCTTCCTCCACAAGTGGCATATTGTGCTCAAGAAATATTTGTTGAAAGGACAAGCCAATAAAAAACTAAATAGTTTTTTTTAATACAAACATTGCTTTTTGTTGCTGTAATAAACTGATAACCTTTGCATTCAAACTTTCCACACATGATTTTCCTGCTAGGTACATATACTTTATTCAGGAAATGGTCTTTATATTTTCTTTTGAATCTAGGCAATATTATTGTTATGCATATGTAGCAATACACCAGAACAAAACACACAACTGCCCAGAGTTAGGCTGAAAGCAGATTCATCATAGCCCTTTTTCTGTGGCCTTTAGCGTATATTGACAAAATCATAAGTTAAATGCCAGACTTTCAAATGTAAAGCAAAACAGTTTCTTATTACCAACTGAACAGTTGTGTTATGCATTTCAGACTGATAGTTCATTCCACGATGATTGGTTTACTGTTCTGTGCACACAGCTTCAGGAGTACATCCTGATTCCAACAGGAAAACAAGGCTTACTGTGGCTGGAATGAAGCTGGAATTCTCGTCTCAGTTGAGGACACTAATGTGAACATAAAGCAGATTTAGAACCCAAAATTGGCAGAAAGTATTCCCTGCAGAGTTACACAGTACTGTCTGCCATATGCAGCAATCTCTCAATTCATGTGTTCGCCTTGCTTGATTGAGAGCTGGCTAACAAAGTGGCACCAATCCAGTTAGTTGATATGAAGGAAAGAAACACCATACACACAGGTTTAAAACACCAAGACATATTCTAGAGGATTGTTTTACCTTCAAACAGTAAAACTATGCTTATATATTTAGGAAAAATATAGGTTAAAATGAGAGAAAATGAAGTTGAATATGACACGTACATTTTATTTAATAGGCTATAAAACATATGTGTGAAATAATGATTTCTAATCACCTTACTACAAAGAAAGAGCAATAATCATTTATAGACTGTTTTATGGGTAGATGATGCTTTTATAAAAAGCTGGCAAATGTATAGATTGACAGTTTTACTTTGCAACAGGTTAGAAAAATATTATTTTTCTGTCTGAGCAGATTTGTAAGATGGATGGCCTCCATAATGCAAGCTGGACCAATCCCCAGGGTAGGACAATCTGAGGTAATTTCTAGGAATGACCGCCTATGCAGCTTCTTCGATGACATGAGAAGAAACACATGTTAGCTTTAAGGCCAAGTGCTGAATGGCCTAGAAGTCATGTCTGACCTACTCTTTCCATGGTCTCACAAAAACCCACTCTCATCTGAAGTCAGGATGGGTGGCCACACTCCCAAGTCCCTAGGCTGCAGTCATTAAGGAACCACTCAGGCCTCTTTGCAGCTGGCTCAGAGCTTGTGGGATTTTTCCCAGACTCTTTTCATAGTGCAACTAGCTGAAAAGTGAATTTTCTCTTGCAGACTGCATCCAAAGAGAGCAAGTGGTGTGGAAAAGGAGAGAAATCACCCAGTGGTCTGTAAAAACTTAGAGTATATTATCAAAGCTTAAACCCATAATTGACGTCTCTTGTCTATACTTTCTTAAGTGCCTTAATCTATCATACTTAGGGCAAAAGGCTTTTATCTTGACAGAGGAGCACAAAAGAAGAGACGTGTTATTCACTGAGGATAGAGAAAAAGACAATGTTCTTGTTTTTCTGAGAAAGAAATTCTCCACTAAGGAACAGATTCTTTCCTTTAGAAAGCTACAAAGAGTTATCCTTCTAGCTCTCTTATTTTGAAGATGCAAAATCTGAAGCTGAGAGATTTTTATATATCTAGCATAGTATATGTCCAGTGTTATCCAGTTGGCAAATGTTGGAATTTGGATTCATTAATATCTAATTGTATCAGAAAATCTTTCCTAGGGAGTTATGTCTAGTTAATAAAGATAAGCTGAGAATTAAATTTAGATGCTCTAGTCAGTCCTATTACATCAAAGTCATAGAGCTATATCATTTTCAAACAAAAAAAGGATTTTTAAAGATTATATATTATAACATTATCATTACAATATCAGGAATATATAAACTGACACAATTGATTTCCTAAGTAATAACAAAAGCAGGGTCAAATATTCCTGATTCTCTCAAGTTTTCTAGTCTGTTTTATTTAAATATACACAAAAATGTGGCCGTGCATATGGAGCATAATATTTCCCTTCACTCTGACTGCAAGACTTGGGATAATTTTAGAAAATTGTGAATGTCTTATTAAGTGGAGATGAATTTCTACTTAGAATCCATGTTATATCCATGTTATTTAGAGATTAAACTGGTAATTATAAAGGAATGAAGGCTGTAGGCTTTTCACAGAAGCATATTACTGATCAATAAACGAACAAACCCCTAGATTTCATCTCCATGAATGTGAGAAAATAGAGATAATATTAGACTCAGTGAGAAATAATCATAATAAAGTGAAACTCTTTTACTAAAAATTTAGCATGTCTGAATTCCTGATGTCCCACCCATACAGTTAGTATTATGCTATCTGACTAACCCTGAATGTCCCAAGAAACCCAGACGACTGGAGAGATCAAGTTTCCAAAACTTGTCTAAGAGAAATTGAGAGTAGAATCAGTTCACTTCTGCCTTTTATTGTAAATGTAGATGGAGCATATCATATATCATCCAAATCAGAGTACACAGACATAAGGTTTATTAATATTATTTCTTGGGGACAACTTGTGTAAATCATATGTGGAATCTAGGAAATCTGTGAGCTATGGTCACCCAATCTAAATGCCATGTAATATGACCACTGATCATTTGGTAGAAGATGCTGGACCACTGCTAGGGTGATGGCCTCTATTGTATTTGTTGATTCACGTATTAAGGGAAGGTGATCCTAATAACTCACCATTGTTGTTGTTGTGTTGTTGTGTCAGTTGCTCAGTCATTTCTGACTCTTTGTGACCCCATGAATTGTAGCCCTCCAGGCTCCTCTGTCCATGGAATTCTCCAGGCAAGAAGATTGGAGTGGGTAGCCATTTTCTTCTCTAGGGGATATTCCTGACACAGGTATCAAATCTGGATCTCCTGCATTGCAAGCAGATCCTTTACCATCTAAGCCACAAGGGAAGCCCCCTAATTTAGTGATGAACTTTGCTAAGGTCAGTATTCTCAAGGTTTATTTATTTATTTTTCTTAAATCTCAGCTCTTTAAGTTCCCATCAAAACTACTTCCCAGGTTTGTGGGCAGCCAACTAAACCTGGATTTGTAGACACAACTTTATTTGCAACCCCATAGGCTAGAGTCAGTGAACCTGCTTCTCTTTGGGAGATCCACAGTAGATGCTGTTCTAAAAACTATATTCTATTATCCTTACTTTCACTGTGTTCACTGTGGTTTGGTCAGTGAAGAGGAGCACTAAACTCCAATGTGATTTTTAAATGTGCCAAACTGCATCTTACTCTCCATCTTCTCTTCTGAGTGACAACATGCTCAGTGACTTTAGGAGACCCTGTACCCAGCCTGATCAAGGAGGCTATATGTTCTGATTCCAGGGGAATTTACAAATTGTTAACGGAACAATGCAAGTGACTCCAAGAAGTCTATCATCTTTAGACATTACCAAGGTAGTTTACTGATACATTTGTTGCTCACCAAAGAAGAAACATATACACACATGTATACATATACACAAAATGCACAGGGACATGCTGACATGCACACATTAGAAGTAAACCAACGTGTTTTATTCCACAGTAACCCTCTATTATGGCAACTTGTTTCATTATTAATTAAGGCTTATACTCTGTTTTGAGCATTCTTTTCCTTCAGGGGTGGTCCACACAGAATATTCTCACTTGAGTATAGTGTGTGTGTGTGTGTGTGTATATATATATATATATATATATATATATATTTCCCAGTATTTAAGTATTTAAATCTACATGTAGTGTGCGACAGCAGAAGAGTTAGTAAAATATTTATAGAATATTGTTATTTTAAATAGCTAATATTTGTATAACTGCATTTTATCTAATGCTTTGATGTGAAGAATCTAAGAAATTCTTAGATTTTCTTAAGAAAATACATCAATTGCTTTGGGAATAAAGAAATGCTACTTGACATGAAGGCATGTATTCTGTTAGTTTGGTTGCTTCCTTCCCTCTCTCCATCCTTCCCTCCCTCCCGCCTTTCTTTTTTTCTCCCCTCCTTTCCCTCCTGCCTTCCTTCCTTCCTGTTTGTTGTGGTTTACTCACTGAAGATGAATACTTGAGTTCAGTAACGAGGGTGACTGTTAAATATGCCAAACTACAATGTTCTTTGTTGTGATCATCATTTTTTATAGGTAGCTTTAAAAGTTCAGATAGAGCCAAAGCTCATACTTTATAGAGAAGTGGTAGCAGTGAGAGGCTTCCCAGGTGGCTCAGTTTTGTTAACGAATCCACATGCTAATGCAGGAGATGCAGGAGACATGGCTTTGATCCTGGGTCAGGAAGATCCCTTGGAGAAGGAAACAGCAACCCATTCCAGTATTCTTGCTCGGAAAATCCCGTGGACAGAGAAGCCTCGTGGGCTACAGTTCCTGGGGTTGCAAAGAGCTGGCACTACTAAGCCACTGAGCATGCACGCACATGCACGACGGTAGCAATGACAGCTTCAGATTGTGAGAGGTGACCCTGTAATCGAAACCGCATGTTTCATCTGAGTTTCATTTGCATGGTCTACAGGCTATAATTAACATCAAGTGGCAAGACAAGATCACATACAATAGAATCCTAGAATACAATCAGGTCAGCAAAATTGAAACAAACATTTCTGTTACTTAGTTACATCAGATTGGGTCTGTGCAACCATGGAGAGATGACTACAGAGTATGTAAAGGACAGCTGTGTATGAGAATGAATGCATATTACTAAATGTAGTGGTAAAGAAGATTTCATTTCATTTTGATATCTACGCACCTGTCGTTCAAAACCTGATGCCTAAATTCTTTAGTAATCTGGCCTTCACCAACTTAATTTCTCACAACTGTATATGTGCCAGACACATAGATATAACAAGAAAATCCCTGTCAAAATAATAACGTAAGATAAAATCAACCTCTGCTTCTAAGCTATCTTACCTTTTATTTCACAGTCAAGAATGCTTCACATGTTTCCATCCCTTCAATAATCCTATATTTCTGGATTAATTCTTCAATTCAGTTCAGTTCAGTCACTCAGTCATGTCTGACTCTTTGCGACCCCATGAATCACAGCATGCCAGGCCTCCCTGTCCATCACCAACTCCCGGAGTTCACTCAGACTCACGTCCATCGATTCAGTGATTAATTCTTACTCATCCTTTAATCTTGTTTCAACCCAACTATGACCACTTCTGGGGCAATTTTCTCAGGCATGCCCTCAGACTGCACTCTAGAATTGCATTTATCACACTGTAACATTATTATTTGCCTAAGATGGTCAACACCAAAATCAGATTGATTATATTCTTTGCAGCCAAAGATGGAGAAGCTCTATACAGGCAGCAAAAACAAGACCAGAAGCTGACTGTGGCTCAGATCATGAACTCCTTATTGCCAAATTCAGACTTAAATTGAAGAAAGTAGGGAAAACCACTAGACCATTCAGATATGACATAAATCAAATCCCTTATGATTATACAGTGGAAGTAAGAAATAGATTTAGGGAGTAGATCTGATACAGTGCCTGATGAACTATGGACAGAGAGAGGTTCATGGCATTGTATAGGAGACAGGGATCAAGACCGTCCCCAAGAAAGAGAAATGCAAGAAAGCAAAATGGCTGTCTGGGGAGGCCTTATAAATAGTGGTGAAAAAATAAGAAGTTAAAAGCAAAGGAGAAAAGGAAAGATATAAGCATCTAAATGCAGAGTTCCAAAGCAAGGAGAGATAAGAAAGCTTTCCTCAGCAATCAATGAAAAGAAATAGAGGAAAACAACAGAATGGGAAAGACTAGAGATCTCTTCCGGAGAAGGCAATGGCACCCTCCTCCAGTACTCCTGCCTGGAAAATTCCATGGATGGAGGAGCCTAGTAGGCTGCAGTCCATGGGGTCGCTGAGGGTCAGACACGACTGAGTGACTTCACTTTCACTTTTCATTTTCATGCATTGGAGAAGGAAATGGCAACCCACTCCAGTGTTCTTGCCTGGAGAATCCCAGGGACGGGGGAGCCTGGTGGGCTGCTGTCTATGGGGTCACACAGAGTCGGACACAACTGAAGTGACTTAGCAGCAGTAGCAGCAGCAGAGATCTCTTCAAGAAAATTAGAGATACCAAGGGAACATTTCATTCAAAGATGGGCTCAATAAAGGACAGAAATAGTATGGACCTAACAGAAGCAGAAGATATTAAGAAGAGATGGCAAGAGTACACAGAAGAACTGTACAAAAAAATCTTCACGACGCAGATAATCACGATGGTGTGATCATTCACCTAGAGCCAGACATCCTGGAATGTGAAGTCAAGTTGGCCTTAGAAAGCATCACTGTGAACAAAGCTAGTGGAGATTATGGAATTCCACTTGAACTATTTCAAATCCTGAAGGATGATGCTGTGAATGTGCAGCACTCAATATGCCAACAAATTTGGAAAACTGAGCAGTTACCACAGGACTGGAAAAGGTCAGTTTTCATTCCAATCCCGAAGAAAGACAATGCCAAAGAATACTCCAACTACTGCACAATTGCACTCATCTCACATACTAGTTAAGTAATGCTCAAATTTCTCCAAGCCAGGCTTCAGCAATACATGAACTGTGAACTTCCAGATGTTCAAGCTGGTTTTAGAAAAGGCAGAGGAACCAGAGATCAAATTGCCAACATCCACTGGATCATGGAAAAAGCAAGAGAGTTCCAGAAAAACATCTATTTCTGCTTTATTGACTATGCCAAAGCCTTTGACTGTGTGGATCACAATAAGTGGAAAATTCTGAAAGAGATGGGAATACCAGGCCACTTGACATGCCTCTTGAGAATCCTGCATGCAGATCAGGAAGCAACAGTTAGAACTGGACATGGAGCAACAGACTGGTTCCAAAGGAAAGGAAAAGGAGTACGTCAAGGCTGTATATTGTCACCCTGCTTATTTAATTTATACCCAGAGTACATCATGAGAAACTCTGGGCAGGAGGAAGCACAAACTGGAATCAAGATTGCTGGGAGAAATATCAGTCACCTCAGATATGCAGATGGCACCACCCTTATGGCAGAAAATGAAGAGGAACTAAAGAGCCTCTTGATGAAAGTGAAAGAGGAGAGTGAAAAAGTTGGCTTAAAGCTCAACATTCAGAAAACGAAGCTCATGGCATCTGGTCCCATCACTTCATGGGAAATAGATGGGGAAACAGTGGAAACAGTGTCAGACTTTATTTTTTTGGCTCCAAAATCACTGCAGATGGTGACTGCAGCCATGAAATTAAAAGACGCTTACTCCTTGGAAGGAAAGTTATGACCAACCTGGATAGCATATTGAAAAGCAGAGACATAACTTTGCCAACAAAGTTCCGTCTAGTCAGGGCTATTGTTTTTCCAGTGGTCATGTATGGATGTGAGAGCTGGACTGTGAAGAAAGCTGAGCACCGAAGAATTGATGTTTTTGAACTGTGGTGTTGGAGAAGACTCTTGAGAGTCCCTTGGACTGCAAGGAGATCCAACCAGTCCATTCTGAAGGAGATCAGCCCTGGGATTTCTTTGGAAGGAATGATGCTAAAGCTGAAACTCCAACACTTTGGCCACCTCATGTGAAGAACTGACTCATTGGAAAAGATCCTGATGCTGGGAGGATGAGATGGCTGGATGGCATTACCGACTCGATGGACGTGAGTTTGAATAAACTCCGGGAGTTGGTGATACAGGGTGGCCTGGTGTGCTGTGATTCATGGGATCGCAAAGAGTCGGACATGACTGAGCAACTGAACTGAACCTACAAAGCCTTGAAGCTTTTCCTGTTATTTTTCTATTTTTATTTCACAGCACAATATCTGATCCCATGTAAAGGGATTGAAAAGTACACACCTAATAAACAAATGACTCCCTGTCTCCTCCAAATAATGTCCTTGTTCTTTGTGCATGTGCTAAGTTGCTCCAGGCATGCCCAATTTCATTGTGACCCTATGGACTGTAGCTCGCCAGGCTCCTCTTTCCATGAAATTTCCCAGGCAAGAATACTGGAGTTGGTTGCATGCCTTTCTCTAGAGAATCTTTCCCACCCAGGGATCAAATCTACCGCTTAAGGCCTCTTTCCTTGATAAGCAGGTTCTTTACCACTAGTGCCACCTGGGTAGCCTGTCCTTGCTTTGTACCAAACACTTAATATGTGTTCAATTCATATAATTTGTTTGTACATCATGTAATGTACGATGTTTCCAAATAATACTCATATTTCCTGTATTAGAGTAATCTTGAAGTTTGTAAAGCCTCTACAAAGAAAAGGATAATGTTGGGATGATAAGACTTGAAATACTTTTGGAGGCAGTGGTGAATTTTTGAGTTCTGCCTTTTCTTTATCCATCAAGCAAAGGATATATTTATATTTTTCTAATGAATTATAATTACTGAATTCAGATTGAATGATACTCTCATAAGCAGTTCCTCCTAAGAGGATGCCTGAAGTAATCTGTAAAATATTATTTCTATCTGGGTTGGTCTAATTATATGCATACATTCAACCCCAAACCTGAGCTCTTAAAATGCTAGTTGCTCCTCGAGAGCCTTCTTCATTGCTTTATGGGATGTGAACAGGATTATCGCTCAGAACTGCTCTTCCTTGTGCTGCAACCGCATGCTACATAATTGAATCTGCAAGTGGTCTTGGTAGGTCTAAATCAAATGTAGAGATTCAGTGATTGTGCTTTTTATGAACTGTGATCTGTTTGCAGGAATTCTCTTTCCTCTCTCAGTGACATTTGAAATCTGTCCTTTGTATTTTTGTGGCCTTTAGGGAAGTAGTTTCATGGATAGAGTTCTTTCTTTAGCCATTATAAACATCAGTTCTGTTTAGTCAAAAAATCCTACTGGATATGAATTCCACAAGCTGAAAAAACTCTGTTTTTTTCATCCATGTAATTGATGAGTAGATGTTACTCATTTTTAAATTATTCAAACTAATAAATATATTAGAGATTATAAATTATATTCTCATCATTTTGAAAGTACTAATAAAATAATGTAATTTATCATTGGCAGAGTTGCTACCACTGTAAACATGTACACAATACATTATGTGACAACTGATGAAAGTCATTGATGAAGTATCTACACCCAAGCAGAATGAAGCTTCAAATCTGATCAGCTTTTGTGTTCTAACCACCAATGGAAATAACATATATGAGAAAATATATATTGAAACTTACAGATACAGTAAGCAAAGTCCTAGTTGTATGAATTTTTACTAGTACATAAAATATAAGATAAACCATTTAATTCCTTCACCAAATACCTTGCAAGTAAAAATGAAGATAGATAAGGAGCGTAAAGATCTATATTTCCCATTAGAAATAAAATGTAAGCATTAAGCATAAGCCATATGTTATTTAATATTTTCTATTAGCCATATCAAAACAAGCTTTTAGACACAAAATTAATTTTAATGTATTTATGTTATATTTATTTATGCATTTACTCATACACATATATATATATACTGAAGAGACATTATAAGAAAATGTCTTACTAAGACTTGCTAAGTCGCTTCAGTCATGTCTGACTCTTTGCGACCCCATGGACAGTAGCCCGCCAGGCTCCCCTGTCCATGAGATTCTTCAGGTAAGAATACTGGAGTGGGTTGCCATTTCCTTGGAAAGCCTAAAATAATAGGGCAGAATGAGACTGGAAACACCTAGGGAGAAGATGAGATTATAGCCTTTACATGGAATTTCTTCTTTCCCAGACAAACTTCAGTTTTACATGTAAAGTCTTGCAACTGTTTTGATGACACCTACCTAAATTATTGAGGAAAGAACAATCTCCTTTCCTTAAAGTCAACTACTTACATATTAATCACTTGTGAAATACCTGACAGCAACTATCAGATTAGTGCTTCGCCCAGTAACTGAATACTACATCCAATCCAAGATGATATACACACTTAGTCATCATACCAGGGAAATATTTATGGGGAAGTGATAATTATAAATTAAAATTTGGTTTATAGAAGTGCTCATTGCTACTAGATTGATCATTGTTTATTGCTCCTCTCAGCATACAGAGTTAGAAAATACATATATTTTTTGAAAGATAAAATATTTTGGATTTAAAACTGATACTTCAAACTTAGGGCTTTAATGTTTCTATTTAAACTTACAAAGTTGATTGTTCTTTTTATCTTTTTTTTGTCATACTGATAATTCCCAATTATTAACCAAATTATTATAAGCATTTATTTCCTTTATTCTAAAATACACACAGCCTTAAGATCACAATACCAATACTAACACTAGAAATATGATTACTGAATCCAGTATAAACTATTATTTGTAGTTGTTTTTGTACTTTGAATATATCTCATTAGAAAAGTACTGTCAGACGAGATCGGGTGCGTTTAGGGTGGTATGGCCGGTTTTCTTGAGATGTTGAGCTACCTTTGATACTGGATTGTAAGTTTCTTTACCTCTGAAGTGATCTGTTCTATGTTTACCTTTGAAATCCTCTTTGTTACTTTGGCTAAGTGAATATATTGTTTCAGAGTGATCTCTATGATTCTATCTGACTGTTATAAACCCTTTTGATATTTATTGAAAAAAAAAAGAAAAGTACTGTCAAACCATTTTTTAAATTAATAAACTTTTTTTTTTAATCCAAGCAGATTCAGATTCATAGTAAAATTGATAGGAGGATACAGAGAGTTCCCATATATTCCTGTTCCCACACATGAACAAAAACCCCAAAGTTGACCTCTGCACCACAGTGGTGCACTGATTACAGTGTGTGTGTGTGTGTGTGTGTGTGTGTTAGTAGCTTAGTTGTGTCTGACTCTTTGCAAGCTCACAGACTGCAGCCTACCAGGCCTCTCTGTCCATGGGATTCTCCAGGCAAGAACACTGGAGTGTGTTGCCATTTCCTTCTCCAAAAGGAACCATAGAAAGAAAGAAAGCAAAGTCATTCAGTCGTGTCCGACTCTTTGCGACGCCATCGACTGCAGCCCACCAGGCTCCTCCATCTACGGAATTTTCCAGGCAAGAGTACTGGAGTGGGTTGCCATTTCCTTCTCCGCTGCTTACAATAGATGAACCTATATTAGCACATCATTATCACCCCAAGTCCATGGTTCACATTAGGGTTCACTCTTAGTGTTGTATGTCCTATGATTTTGGAAAAATGTATAACGATATGTATTCACCACTATAATATCATACAGAATAGTATCACTGCCTTAAAAATCCTCTGTGCTCTGTCTATTCATCTTTCCTTCCCCCTTAACCCCTAGCCTAGAAACCACTGAACTTTTCATTGTCTTCATAATTTTGACTTGTCTAGAATATTATATAGTTGAAATCAAACAATATATAGTCTTTAAGACTGACTTTCCTCACACAGCACTATGCATTTAAGTCTCCTCATTTTCTTTTCAGGCTTAAGATAGCTCATTTCTTTTTAGCACTGAGTAATATTCCATTGTTTGGATGTACTATAGTGTATCCATTCACTTATTAAAGAACATATTGGTTACTTCCATGTAAATTATTAATAAAGTTACTATAAACATCTGTGTGCAGGGTTTTGTGTAGTCCTATGTTTTCAATTCATGTTGGGTAAATATCAAGGAGAACTATCACTAGATCTTTTATGCTGAAAACATGTTTCACTGTGTAGGAAATCACAAAATTGCTTTCTAAAGTCACCGAGCTGTTTTGTATTCCTATCTGCAGTGTGTGAGATTACCTGTTGGTCTATATCCTTGTCAGCATTTGCTGTTGTTAGTGTCCCAAATTTTGGCCATTTCAATAACTGTAGTGGCAGCTCATTGCTGTTTTCTTCTGCATTTCCCTGATGACATATGATGTGGAGCATCTTTGATTCCTTTATCTGTCATCTGTATACATTCTTTGGTGAGGTATACTTTCTTTTGATAAATGTTAGCATGTAACATCCATTCCTTTATTTTTACTCTATAAATATATGTCTTTGTACTTTAAGTGGGTTTCTTGTAGAGAACACATAATTGGGTCTTGATTTTGATCCACTATAACCACTGTTGTAATTTAATGGATGTATTTAGACCATTGCTGTTTAAATAATTTGGATTAATAACTGCCATGTTTGGTACCCTTTTCTATTTGTTGTCCTTGTTCTTTGTTCCTAATTTTTGTCATTCATACTTTTTTTCACATTTTCAACTGGTCATTTTATATTATTCAATTTCTCTACTTTTTAGCATATTTATTACAGGTTTTAAAAACCTTTTTAATGGTTGCCTTATAATTTACAATATACTTACAGATAATCCAAGTCCACTTTAAATTAACATTATATCATTTTGCAGATAGTCCAAGTACCTTATAATAATAAAATATTCCAAATGCTTAATCATTACATATATATATATATATATATATATATTCATGATCAAACACATTGTTGCTGTTATCATGAACACACTGACATCTGTTAGATCATTTAAGAATAGGACCAATAATTTTATTTTTATTTTACCTTCACTTATTATCCTATGCTCTTCCTTTATGCATACCTGAGTTTCTGACCTATATAATTTATGTCTGAGGAACATCTTTTAACATTTCTGGAAAGACAAGGCAAAAAGTTCCCATATATAGATTTCTTTCTTTCTAAGAAAGTGTGTCAGGAAATAATGTTGCCTCTAGCTCTTGCTTACAGATAGCAAGAAACTGAGCCCCTCAGTCTAATGGCCCACAAAAAACTAAAGGTTTTCAACAGTCATATTGTATAAGCATGGAAGCAGGTCCTTCCTCAATTGAGCCTCAGAAAAGACCTCAGCCCAAGCTGATACCTTGATTATAGCTTTGTGATATCCTGAAGCAGAGGATGCCTAAATTCCTCATCCATAGACCCTGTAAGATTATAAATACATGTTATTTTAAGTCTCCAAGCTTGTGGTAATATTTTGCACTGCAATGGCCAATTACTATAGTTACCAATAGAATATTATAATAAATTATTTCATTTGACTTTTTTTTCTAGACTGTCAACCTATATTTGTTTTTAAACAAGATTAAGTCTTCTCACATGAAGAAATAACATGGCTAGAGTAGTAAAGTTCTCCAGTTATCCTTCAAAACTTCATTAAGCAAAATCTTCTATGATGAAATTCTGTATTGATTTACTCAGCCTATATTTATACAAAACAAAATGAAACACTTAACAAAGAACTGTAGTATCATTTACATACAAATGGCACAAAATGTTCTTTATAAGAGTAAATAATTTGCTTGAAAACTTCTGAGACTATGAAACATTTTTCTAGGACCAGAGTCCAGTTTGGAAAGGTTAATCTTGGGAACCAAAATTATTTCATAGAAAGGATACGTGAAAGATTATAAGATCTTGCCCTTAATTCTGTTTATAAATTCTAGTTGGAGCTTTGACTAAGTCACTTAAATTTTCAGCTTTATAATCTATAAATGTGGGAAACCTGAATTTGATCCCTGGGTCAGGGAGATCCCCTGGAGAAAGGAATGGCAACACACTCCAGTGTTCTTGCCTGGACAATCCCATGGAGAGAGGAGCCTGGTGGGCTACAGTCCACGGGGTCACAAAGAGTTGGGGTCACAAAAAGTTGACTGAGCAACCAACACTTTCATATAGGTGCTAAGACTTCTTGTAGCTCTAAATTTTCATGATTCCCTGAAGTGGATGAAGCAGTGCCAGACAAGAAACAGGAAGCAGCAGGGTGATAATCAGTGATCCTCAATCAATGTTGTATCAACTATTCATGAATATTTTGACTCATATGAGTCTAAATATTTCCAGGGTAAGTAAACCACTTGTATAATATATAGAAAGACTAGAATTTATAGTTTACTTGGAGAAAGTATAGACTTAACAAGATTGCCATTATATTTACTGAATTTTACTAATTTTATATTCTAAATAGTTTTCTTCTCTTTCTCAGTTGTGGGTTCTGAGTTAAAGAATTTTAGTACTCTTTATTTTCATCAAATTTTAAAAAATGCAAATTCTATTGCTTGAGTAAATTTGAGATGATTCATCCAAAGTGATAAGAAAACACTTATTTGTATTAGTCTAACTGAATTCACTTAAAACAAATATTCACTTTTTTAAGATCTCTTTTTCCGTGAATTACTACTGCTACTGGAGATATGTTATTTGAGTATTTATAATGAATTATTCTGAACCAATCCTGACCAATTAGGAAATACCAGATATTAAGCATATCTATGAAAGATTTTTGAAAGGGCAGGCCTCATTCAACTTCCCTTATCATAAAAAAAGCTTAACAGTTCCTTACAAACAATACTTTAATAGTCTGAAATAGAGTCCTGTAATAAACAAAAGAAAGTATCTTCAAAGGTTGATGCTTCACATGCTTATTAGTGTCGCATGAAAGAAAGTGATAATACAATAGCATTTCACAGTGTGAAACGTACAAAGTTGGATAGAGACAGCATGTGTTGTCATCAGTTAATGTGCAAACTCTCACTGCCAGGGCAAACCAACCAGGAATGAACCATGAAATGACTGTATTCAACCTGAAATGTCAGCAAAGCAAAGATGTGATGAGTAGTAAACAACTTTTCCTGAGCATGATGAAAGTGCTACAGCAGCAAAAGTAGCTTATTTAATATTTATGTTTTATTAAGAGGAGAATTATGGCTTTGCATAATATGACTTCAGGCAGAGGCTGGACTTAATATGTAAATGCTTATTTCGATGTGGCACCATATGTAGCCCTTTTCCTTTCCAGCTGGTTGGCCTTACTGCCTCTTTCCTTTCATCCATCTCTAACCCAGGAAATTGTTCCTAGTTAACTTTACTCATTTTTTTAGTTTTACAGTCTCATGGATCTTTATACTATCAGTATTGGAGCAGACTTTATAAATATTTTAATTCAGCCCCACTTGACCCTCCTTATGCCACCTAAATGACCATTTGTATATGTATGCATATATGGATAGGTATTTCTGATTCTATTTGTTAGTTCATTACTTCATTACTTAATTCTATACTAAGTCATCTTGGAAATATTTATTTAGTAAGTCTTTCCATCCTTAAATAATTGAAACAACCTTATTGATCAAATAATTTGAATGATTACTTTTCAATTTTGCATTGTTTTTGGTCTATTCAGCTGATGTTGGATGCACCCCATTTAGGAATTACTTAGGTGAATGATGTAAAATTCCAGAGTCATCTCATCTATTGCAGACATTTTTAATGATAAGTAACCTGGCAGCCTCAAAAGAATGAGACATATGGAATAGAGACTGAGTAAGAAAAATAAATCTATACACATTGCCTTCAATATTCTAACAACTTCAAATATACTCTCTAATTATACATTGACTAATTTATAGTTAATGATTGAAGAACAGCTTTTTACTAAGTGTGAATGTTTATCTTCTGCCTATGAGACACAATTGAAGAATTTGTTGTGGCATTAGCATTAGTAGCAATACCTTTGGTTATTATTGGGTGAAGTAGCAAAGGTTTAACATCCATTATCTTCTGAAAAATACTTTAAAGTATGTACTGGTTTTTAGAAAGATAAGTCTTAGAAGTGAGAGTTAGTAGCAGAATTAGAACTTGATATGATACCTCAAATAAATCATAGTTGAGTGTTCTTAGCCATTCTCCTCTTTCTCCTTTGTTTGGGCAACAGAATTAACAACCTTAAATAGTTCAGTTAAAAAGGAGGTTATTAATGGATCTCATAGAATTTTTGAAATAATGAATAAAAACACTCTAGGAGCATTTCCAGAACTGACTACCAGAAACACAATTTCATGGCTGGTGACAGCAGCCATGAAATTCAAAGATGCTTACTCCTTGGAAGAAAAGCTATGACAAACCTAGACAGCATATTAAAAAGCAGAGAAGTTACTTTACCAACAAAGGTCCATCTAGTCAAAGCTATTGGAAAAACCATTGGTTTTCACATAGTCATGTATGGATGTGAGAGTTGGACCATAAAGAAAGATGAGCACCAAAGAATTGATGCTTTTGAACTGAAGTATTGGGGAAGACTCTTGAAAGTCCCTTGGACTGCAAGGCGATCAAACCAGTCCATCCTAAAGGAAATCAGTCCTGAATATTCAATGGAAGGGCTGATGTTGAAGCTGAAGCTCCAATATTTTGGCCACCTGATACAAAGAGCTGACTCATTTGAAAAGACCCTGATGCTGAGAAAGATTGAAGACGGGAGAAGAAAGATTTAACAGAGGATGAGATGGCTGGATGACATTACCGACTCAATGGACATGAATTTGAGCAAGTTCCAGGAGATGATGAAGGACAAGGAAGCCTGGCGTGCTACAGTCCATGGAGTCACAAAGAGTCAGACACGACTGAATGACTGAACAACAACAACCAGATACACAATCCCAAACAAGCCTGGCAAAGTTGCTTCCACTATTTGTAAGCCCTGATATCAGGAAAGCACCATGAGAGCTGTCAGCTTTAGAACCATTCCATCTTCCCCACAATCAAAAACTGCTGAATCCAGAAGCTATTGACAAGGCAGAAAATGCTAGGCTCCCTACATCTCTGTCACACTTCACAGTATCAAAATGAATGTCTCATATTCTGTCTCTTTCTCCAGTGAATTTAATTTCAAATCTAAGATTCATGAAAGAAAGTGAAAGTGAAAGCCGTTCAGTCGTGTCTGACCCTTTGCAACTCCATGGACTAACAGTCCATGGAATTCTCTAGGCCAGAATAGTGGAATGGGTAGGCTTTCCTCTCTCCAAGGGATCTTCCCAAGCCAGGGATTGAATCCACGTCTTGTGCATTGCAGGAGGATTCTTTACCAGCTGAGCCACAAGGAAAGCCCAAGATTCATGAATGTGTATCTAATTAACAAAAGCTGTATCATTAGTTTGTACCTAATGATGTAATAGTGAATGAGTACTGTAGTAGTAGGTTTTAGTGTTATTAATTTCACTGCAAGTAAACCAGCAAAATATGAAGAAAGCCTCATAAAAATGTGAAGAACCTCCACTGTTTATTACAATGTCCAAATATTGTTTAGTGCCTAACACATGTAAATTTCCTATGCAAACATTCACACCTGAACATCAAATCATAAAATGCGCTACCTATATTTACTATTTTGGGCAAGTGTTGTGCAGGAGACAGGGACTGGAAAAATATAATAAAATATTCTGCTTCTCTCATAGCATTTCACAGAGGGAAATTAAACTTACATCCCGATTTAAGTCATTGTCTCTTTTGAGAAATAGATTACTTAATATATGATTTAAATCTCTTTTGCCTATTAGTTTTCCATCCACAGTATGTCTTCATATGCATGAATCAGTGTATTATATATGTGTGTGTGTGTGTGTGTACATATATAAATTACCATATTGGAAAATTAGTTCATTGTCTATTGTTTATTGGGAATATTAAAAAATACCACACTGATACTATAATTATCTAATTAACTATATAATTGGATATCATATAATGCAAACAATGTCTATCCTTAAGCAGAATTTTCTTTTATTTTCGTGTTTAAAAAATGGAATTAATTACTAAAGAGCAGCAGAATATTATCTACATGGTTTATAAAAGTCACATTCTTTATTTGTTTTTATTGACTAATCAACTTTAATCAGTATGGTAACAATAATAACTAAACACTTGTCTGGAATTTGTACATGACTCATCAAAATTAATTTTTAAAATAACTTCTGGAGTACATAGCATAAATGTTATTACCATATCTATATACTGCAAAGGAATTTAAAAGGGCAATATAATGTAATTAGGCAAGAAAGAGACCATTCAGCTGATCTGGGTTACTCAAATCTTATACGTTCCAAAGATAGACCTGCCTTCAGGACTGTTCCTTATAATATTTTAAGTAATAAGATTATATACGTTTGAGGTTTTGGAACTCTACTGTATCATTTATCCTGACACTGATTTATGGTGAAGATTGGTTTTTGCTTGGGAGAGTAGGGAAGGGACTGGAATCTGACTTATTAAGGCCAGTCATATTGCCAATAAAAATCTTTACACAACAAGGCTTGGCTGAGCTTTCCCTGTTGGCATTACTTCACACATGTCAAACATCATTGCTGGAAGAATTAAGTGCACCTCCATGTAACTTCACTAGGAGGAACACCTGGATATTCACACCTGATTTCTCCTGGACTTTGTGCCTTGTATTTTTCTTCTTTGCTGATTTTAATCTGAATCATTCTGCTATAATAAACTATAAATGCACGTGTAAGAATATCTTGGTCCTTCTAGTTTTTCATCAAGTCCAAGAGTGATCTTGGGAACCCTTGATACACAGTAAGAGGTGATGAATATCACACAGGTTTCCAGAAAGATTCTAGAATTTTTGATGAAAAATACACATATTCTTTAAGAGCATATGACTTTTATACACACAATATTATAATTTCACAGAGCTACAGGCATGTTTTCCTTCTCTTTGGTAAAGTACATGTTGCAAGCCGGGGTGATTGCCTTTGGAATGCATCAATATTGTATTACAGAGTCTTAAAAGAAATATTCATTGCTCATGAAAAGTAAAGCACAGCTGTGTTCTATAAATAAGATATGGACAAAGTGGGTTTTGCAATGGACTTCTAACTTTTGTTTCTAGAGGTGAGGAAGTACTGAATTCTCTGAATCTTTCTTTTGTTATTAGGAAATATCCAATGGAAAAAACATTGATCCACCTTTTTTGTATTCTCAGTGGGTAACCCTTCCTCTGGCTTAGTTTGTAATAATGCTTAAGCCTCCTGGTGAGGAAATGTCATTGACTTGGCATCCTACAGGTACAAGGATTCCCCTGGGACCATCAATGCATTTTTCAATTTACCTAGTTGAATTATTTTATCTTATATTGAACTTTATACACTAATTGGTATCATGATGATTTGGTATTCAATAACTTTATTTGTTCTAATATCAAGAAGTCTCTATGATGATTTCAGTTCAGTCCAGTTCAGTCGCTCAGTCATGTCCGACTCTGTGACCCCATGAATTGCAGCAGGCCAGCCCTCCCTGTCCATCACCAAATCCTGGAGTTCACTCAAACTCACATCTATCGAGTCAGTGATGCCATCCAGCTATCTCATCCTCTGTTGTCCCCTTTTCCTTTTGCCCCAATCCCTCCCAGCATCAGTCTTTTCCAATGAGTCAACTCTTCACATGAGGTGGCCAAAGTATTGGAGTTTCAGCTTTAGCATCATTCCTTCCAAAGAACACCCAGGGCTGATCTCCTTTAGAATGGACTGGATGGATCTCCTTGCAGTCCAAGGGACTCTCAAGAGTCTTCTCCAACACCACAGTTCAAAAGCATCAATTCTTCTGTGCTCAGCTTTGTTTATAGTCCAACTCTCACATCCATACATGACTACTGGAAAAACCATAGCCTTGACAAGACAGACCTTTGTTGGCAAAGTAATGTCTGTGCTTTTGAATATGCTATCTAGGTTGGTCACTCCTTTCCTTCTAAGGAGTAAGCGTCTTTTAATTTCATGGCTGCAATCACCATCTACAGTGATCCCCTATTTAGAAATACTTGTTAACTTCAAAATCCTATTCAATCTAGATAAATTTTTTGTTTTGTTTCATTTACTCAAGTGTGAAATTGAGTAAATTTTTACATATATATGAACCTTGTATTAAAATTGATACATGTGAGTTTATATGAAATTAAATATGTATAAAATATACATTTATGTGTGAACTACATAGTAAAATTCATATATGTGAAATATATATGAGGGACATAACACAGCAATTCTCTTAACTATTGAAAGTGACTACATATTTAGAAAACAACTTATTCTACTCATATCAGTAAATAAGTCAATTCCATATAATAAAACTGAAAAATAATTAGCATGGCTGAGATTTTTTAATAGCTTTACTTTAGTATTGACTTTAAAATGCTATATGCTATTTTATGAAATAGGAATACTTGAAGAAATTTCAAATATTGGCAATACACAAAAGGAAGAGAAAAATTCCATAGTAGTTCAGTAGGATATAAACCCTGCAGGACTAACTGATAGTTATATTTCATCCGGTTCATGCTTATTTCTAGGAAAGGACCAAAAGCTACACATTGAAGTGAACCTGATGATTTACCATAGCTAACCAACAAGCTGTTGCACTTGAGCTAGTTTTAATATTCATATGTTATTCAGTTAGGTTTACTTTGAAAGTATTTTTTTTAAGTCTACTGAGATTTATAGATTTCCTTTTACATGGAGGTTCTTCATATGCTGTATGTATTTATTCTTATCTTCTTGTCTTTTTAAAACCTTGCAAAGTAAGAACTATCACAACATGCTATTTAGTTCTGATTTTGGCTGGAGGGCGTATGTATTATTCAAGTGGCAGGCCAACTGGAACACAAGTATGGCACAGAAGTATTTTTATTATGGTCATATAGTATTATCTGAATTTAATTGCTGCTGGTTTGTGCCTGAAAGGAATGTCTTTCATTACTGTTGCAAACTTGAAAATTTCATTCCCTGAGATGGCTAAATCAAGATTTCAGGCTTAATAAGATAGTTAGGAACTGGTATATTTATACATAAAATAAATGTTGATAACCTGCCAATTTATTTACTTTTATTTTATTTCTTTAATCCTCACTTGAGTTGATGTTATTTCATGCCATAGTGTGCCCATTCTGGAGGTGGACCATGTATGTGTGGATTCCAGTCTTGTTATTTTCCCTTTAGATTAACTTGGCAAATTATTTTATCTAAGTCTCAATTCCCTTATCTGTAAGATGGAAATAATGATATCTATCTCTCTGGACCTTCCTGAGAATTAAATTAGATAATGCAAGGGAAGTCATTAGAAAGCATTTAAGGAAGAGTACTATGATGGATCAATCTGAGGGACACCAGAATTTTGAGATCCTGTTTTTATATAGGTGCTTTGGACAGATTTAGCCTCCTGTCTTTTGAAGCTAGAAATATTATCTTATCCTGTCATGAAATATCTCTGGAGAGGGAAGAGAGATGCTTCTAGCTTTATTACTGTAGAAGGAGATCAGGGAGAAATAGCTCTAAATATCTCCAGTAGTCACCATCTTTATGTTTCCAAGACTCAGGAAAACATCTTTAAACAAAGGGGTATATGCTTTCTGCTCAGAAGATGAGCATAAAATTCAGACCCAGGAAGAATTATCTCTCAATACAGGGGGTTATCTATTCCATCTACTCTGAGAATCATGTAAATATCCTATTAAAAGCAAGATTGAAGAGTCAAAATGCATTAGAGAAAAGCTAAGGTAAAAGCACAGATTTTCATCCTCAAATTCAGAGTAAGATACTCAAATTTGATTGCTTACTTTTTTCCTTTTTTTACTACATAATTATTTTGATATTCTGATTTACATATTTTATAATACAACAAAATTTTGTTTCTCAAATTATTTTTCTGGTAGTGGGATTTTATTCAGTGTGACTTCAAGAGACTTGATTTTTATCTTCCTCCAAAATTTTTGCATGAATTATTCATCTTTGGCTGCCTTGAAGTGAAGATATTATTGGTGAAGAATAGTACTTTCATATTACCTGCTTTGAAAGAAAATAAATTATACATGTTTATGTAAAAATTCAAAAGAGTCAAATGAAAGCAACTAATATTTTTTCATAAATATATCTTCAGAAAAGTGGATCATTATATAGGTATATCATTTTATTGATGTTCAAACTAGTTATTAAAAATTTTAATGTACACATGTATTAAAATTTTAAAATTAACAAAATTTATATAATTTATTCATTTAAAGTAGTCTTAAGGGGCAGCTATATTTACATGTATATACAAGTATACTATGATATATTTCTGCTTATATTTTAGACATACTATTTAGTGGCATTATAGCATTTGAAAAAACAATAAATGAGGATAATAAAGGAACCTGTGGGAATATGTGCCCTAATGTTTTTGCTACAACATTGTTTTGATATAATATTACTACTTGCAAGTCACACGTGTCAATTTTGTATGCTTTAGAACCAGCAACCCAAAGGTCTATTTCTCTCAACGTTTATAAAAGGGTGAAAAGTAATCATTTCAGTTCAGTTCAGTTCAGTAGCTCAGTAGTGTCTGACTCTTTGTGACCCCATGAATTGCAGCCAGGCCTCCCTGTCCATCACCAACCCCCAGAGTTTACTCAAACTTATGTCCATCGAGTCGGTCATGCTGTCCAGCCATCTCATCCTCTGTCATCCCCTTCTCCTCCTGCCCCCCATCCCTCCCAATATCACAGTCTTTTTCGAGTCACCTCTTCGCATGAGGTGGCCAAAGAATTGGAGTTAAAGTCATCAGATATCCATAAACAAGGTGCCAGACATAGACAGATGATGGTTGTCTTTCATGGGATTTATAACCATGCCTTTATTCATGAGGACAATTATGCAGTAAGTGACTACCCACCAAAATCAAGGAAATCAAGCTTTTATTAGAGTGGTACTAGTGGTCGAGAACGTATAAAAAGTACATAAATCATATTTCTGTTTCTGCTTAGCAGTTTTTGACCTAATATTCCACTTCTTTCATTAGCAATATGACAAGCAATAAGTTTTTACATTATTTTGGAAACTAGAACTCAGAGCTTTATATAAATTATCTCAATTAATTCTGATAATAATGGGTACTATTATTTTCTTGATGATAAATATTGAATATTCACTAGATTATAGGTTCCTGAGGGCAGAAACTATATCCATTTTGTTCACCAACTTTATTCAGTGCTGTGGTGTTTGGCTCATCAGTTCAGTTCAGCCGACTCTTTGAGACCCCATGAATCGCAGCACGCCAGGCCTCCCTGTCCATCACCATCTCCCGGAGTTCACTCAGACTCACATACATTGAGTTGGTGATGCCAACCAGCCATGTCATCTCTGTCATCCCCTTCTCCTCCTGCCCCCAATCCCTCCCAGCATCAGAGTCTTTTCCAATGAGTCAACTCTTTGCATGAGGTGGCCAAAGTACTTGAGTTTCAGCTTTAGCATCATTCCTTCCAAAGTAATCCCAGGGCTGAGCTCCTTCAGAATGGACTGGTTGGATCTCCTTGCAGTCTGAGGGACTCTCAAGAGTCTTCTCCAACACCACAGTTCAAAAGCATCAATTCAGATCCATTCAAAACTAATACAATTATGTAAAGTTTAAAAATAAAATAAAATTAAAAAAAAAAAGCATCAATTCTTCGGCTCTCAGCTTTCTTCACAGTGCAACTCTCACATCCATACATGACTACTGGAAAAACCATAGCCTTGACTAGATGGACCTTTGCTGGCAAAGTAATGTCTCTGCTTTTCAATATGCTATCCAGGTTGGTCATAAAAAAAGTCAGTTGTTTGTTTTTTAGTCACTAAGTCATGAACTTAGTTGCACATGTCATGTGCTACTCCACAGACAGTAGCCCACCTGGCTTCTCTGTCCATGGGCCTTCCCAGGCAAGAATACTGGAGTGGATTACCATTTCCTAACAGAAGCCAATATACTCAATAGTAAATGAATAAGCAAATCCCCATTTTTAATGTGAAAAATCTGGACTCTGACTGACCAATTAATTTGGCTATAGTTTCACAATGAGGGAGTGATGTAATTAGTTTGCAAGTCCTAGCCTGTTTGGCAGCTTCAAAATTTCTCTTTCCATCAATAATTCTAAGGAAGCTTCATAGCAAATTCTGAAAACTAATATATTGTATGCTCCTTATCTTCTAAATCAGGAGGGCTAAAAATGAGAATATTCTCCTTCCAGTTTCTGGGAGTTGGCATATTGCATTTGTTTTACTGAACTCAGAAGGATAATTAACTGAAATATATCAAACATAAAATGTAAACTGATATGAATTGGTTGAAGATGTTTTACTAGAGTGATAGATTTGTGCCTTTATTAAAGCTTCATTGTTTTCAGGAATAAAAACTGTAAGTCAATTCTTTCGACTAAGATCTCTAGAAAATGGCCTGTGATCTAATTGGATTTGCCCCTGATGACCCAACCAAAGGAAGGGAGTGGGAAGAAAAGAGAGAGAAAGAGAATGAAAGTGTTTTATCCTAGACATTGTATCAATAAGTTACCTGCAGTTTAATGGACATTTTCATTTCACTGCTGAATCTTTCTTTACCTTCTCAGTACATTGCCTGTCAGCTAAATTTATGACAACTGACCTGCATTTTGCTTTATTCTTTTAAAAGTGGTTTAAAAGCATTCTGAAACTCTCCAAACAATAAAAAATGAACAAGAGTAATGTTTTCTAAACAATAACTCATTTTTAAATGGTCAATAAATACAAACAAGGCAAATCCCCAAAATTCTCTTTGCAACTTACTAGTGAGAAGAAGGATTAGGAAGAAAGAAAATTCCATGTGGACTTGGTGCGTAGTGACAGCTACATAGATCCCTTCCAGGTCTGCACTGAACTTCAAGCCAGCTCACTGTGGGTCATTTAGCACAAAATAGTTGGAAAACAACACCTGAAGCAATGGCTTATATCTTTTAGATCAGTTTGTCTTCAGCAGTTCCACTAGGTAGGATTGAAACGGAATGTGAAATTCTACTGATTCTAAAGCTAACTTGACTTCTCCTTAATCCCAAGTGTTAGGTCCCATAGGATTAATGAGGACCATATGTTTGGGCTTCCCAGTAAAGAATCTGCCTGTCAATGCAGGAGACACAAGAGACAGGTGTTCAATACTCAGGTTGGGAAGAGTCTCTGAAGTAGGAAATGGCAATTCACTCCAGTATTCTTGCCTGAAAAATTCCATGAACAGAGGAGGCTGGTGGGCTACATTCCTTGGCGTCACAAAGCATGAGATACAACTGAACGCACACACACACATTATATACATCATACATTTAATCATCTGAATCAGAATATTTTGAGATTAAAAGGGAGTGTTGTTAATAATTACTGTGGAACAACTGATTCAGGAAGAATTCTCTCATGCAAACTGAGACGCATGGTCATATAAAAATGACAAATTCTGACTAATTTGGGGAAGAATCTTTTGACTGTGGGGGACTGACAGCCACTATTAAAGCTAATATAGCTTTATCTGTTCTCTATGTGAGTATCTGTTTTATCCATAGCTTGACTGAGTTGTATTTTCCTGGCGATTCTGACACTAAGATGCAGTGGATGGAAGTGTTCAGACTTCTACTTCTGTTGATAGGCAACATATGTCTTTGGTCCAGCATGCAGGTACACAGCTTATGACATAGAACACATTAGATAACCTTGATCCCAGTAGTGATACTACCCCCTCACAGTCCTATCCTACAGATTGTATCCTAAATAATTTGCAGCTTGAATGTGCTATTCATGGCCCATCAAGAGATTGAACACAGGTGATGAACATAAGTAAGGACCCATAGGATTGTGCAAAACAAATTTTAATTTCTTATTGGGTAGTGTTTTTCCTGTGGTCATGTATGGATGTGAGAGTTGGACTGTGAAGAAGGCTGAGTGCCGAAGAATTGATGCTTTTGTTTTAGTTTGTTTGTTTGTTTGTTTTGTTTTTAATTTTTTTAATTTTATTTTATTTTTAAACTTTACAATATTGTATTAGTTTTGCCAATTATCCAATTGACTCCGCCACAGGTATACACGTGTTACCCATCCTGAACCCTCCTCCCTCCTCCCTCCCCATTCCATCCCTCTGGGTCGTCCCAGTGCACCAGCCCCAAGCATCCAGTATCCTGCATTGAACCTGGACTGGCGACTCGTTTCATACATGATATTATACATGTTTCAATGCCATTCTCCCAAATCTTCCCACCCTCTCCCTCTCCCACAGAGTCCATAAGACTGATCTATACATCAGTGTCTCTTTTGCTGTCTCGTACACAAGGTTTTTGTTACCATCTTTCTAAATTCCATATATATGCGTTAGTATACCGTATTGGTGTTTTTCTTTCTGGCTTACTTCACTCTGTATAATAGGCTCCAGTTTCATCCACTTCATTAGAACTGATTCAAATGTATTCTTTTTAATGGCTGAGTAATACTCCATTGTGTATATGTACCACAGCTTTCTTATCCATTCATCTGCTGATGGACATCTAGGTTGCTTCCATGTCCTGGCTATTATAAACAGTGCTGTGATGAACATTGGGGTACATGTGTCTCTTTCCCTTCTGGTTTCCTCAGTGTGTATGCCCAGCAGTGGGATTGCTGGATCATAAGGCAGTTCTATTTCCAGTTTTTTAAGGAATCTCCACACTGTTCTCCATAGTGGCTGTACTAGTTTGCATTCCCACCAACAGTGTAAGAGGGTTCCCTTTTCTCCACACCCTCTCCAGCATTTATTGCTTGTAGACTTTTGGATTGCAGCCATTCTGACTGGTGTGAAATGGTACCTCATAGTGGTTTTAATTTGCATTTCTCTGATAATGAGTGATGTTGAGCATCTCTTCATGTGTTTGTTAGCCATCTGCATGTCTTCTTTGGAGAACTGTCTATTTAGTTCTTTGGCCCATTTTTTGACTGGGTAATTTATTTTTCTGGAGTTGAGCTGTAGGAGTTGCTTGTATATTTTTGAGGTTAGTTGTTTGTCAGTTGCTTCATTTGCTATTATTCTCTCCCATTCTGAAGGCTGCCTTTTCACCTTGCTAATACTTTCCTTTGTTGTGCAGAAGCTTTTAAGTTTAATTAGGTCCCATTTGTTTATTTTTGCTTTTATTTCCAATATTCTGGGAGGTGGGTCATAGAGGATCCTGCTGTGATGTATGTCGGAGAGTGTTTTGCCTATGTTCTCCTCTAGGAGTTTTATAGTTTCTGGTCTTACGTTGAGATCTTTAATCCATTTTGAGTTTATTTTTGTGTATGGTGTTAGAAAGTGTTCTAGTTTCATTCTTTTACAAGTGATTGACCAGTTTTCCCAGCACCACTTGTTAAAGAGATTGTCTTTAATCCATTGTATATTCTTGCCTCCTTTGTCAAAGATAAGGTGTCCATAGGTGCATGGATTTATCTCTGGGCTTTCTATTTTGTTCCATTGATCTATATTTCTGTCTTTGTGCCAGTACCAGACTGTCTTGATAACTGTGGCTTTGTATTACAGCCTGAAGTCAGATAGGTTTAAGAGCAGAAAAAGAAATAAAAGGAATCCAAATTGGAAAAGAAGTAAAACTCTCACTATTTGCAGATGACATGATCCTCTACATAGAAAACCCTAAAGGCTTCATCAGAAAATTACTAGAACTAATCAATGATTATAGCAAAGTTGCAGGATATAAAATCAACACATAGAAATCCCTTGCATTCCTATACACTAATAATGAGAAAACAGAAAGAGAAATTAAAGAAACAATTCCATTCACCATTGCAATGGAAAGAATAAAATACTTAGGAATATATCTACCTAGAGAAACTAAAGACCTATATATAGAAAACTATAAAACACTGGTGAAAGAAATCAAATAGGACACTAATAGATGGAGAAATATACCATGTTCATGGATTGGAAGAATCAATATAGTGAAAATGAGTATACTACCCAAAGCAATTTATAGATTCAATGCAATCCCTATCAAGCTACCAAAGGTATTCGTCACAGAGCTAGAACAAATAATTTCACAATTTGTATGGAAATACAAAAAACCTCGAATACCCAAAGCTATCTTGAGAAAGAATTGATGCTTTTGAACTGTGGTGTTGGAGAAGACTCTTGAGAGTCCCTTGGACTGCAAGGGGATCCAACCAGTCCATTCTGAAGGAGATCAGCCCTGGGATTTCTTTGGAAGGAATGATGCTAAAGCTGAAACTCCAGTACTTTGGCCACCTCATGTGAAGAGTTGACTCATTGGAAAAGACTCTGATGCTGGGAGGGATTGGGGCAGGAGGAGAAGGGGATGACAGAGGATGAGATGGCTGGATGGCATCACTGACTCGATGGACATGAGTCTCAGTGAACTCCGGGAGTTGGTGATGGACAGGGAGGCCTGGCATGCTGTGATTCATGGGGTCGTAAAGAGTCGGACACGACTGAGCGACTGATCTGATCTGATCTGATCTGATAGAGTTATTCTCAAATAGCCTTCCTTTTCTTGTCTTCCACATCTTCCCTCACTGCTTGATTCTGGTTCTATTTTTGCCACTGGTCCAAGTGGTCAAGCCCCAGGATCTCCTTATTTCCTTGACTCTGGGTTTGAGAACTGGGTAAGCATATAATTGTACCTTCTTCTCCTACCCTGTTGTGAAACTACCACTAGAAAGAGTGTCTAACTTGTGTAGGGCCTTAGGAGGACACTCATTTCTCTCTTTTATGAAGGACACAGATTTATATACTTACTACAGACAGTGAGAACCACAGAGATGCAATTTTATCTATTGTTAAGTTTAAATAAGTGCCTAGGGTAATGATTTAAACTTGACAAAATACTCAAAATTTGGGGAATTCAATTCATTCCACCCCGGTCTCCCTATATCTATCCATTTCTTATTCAAATATATTAACTAACATTTTATACAGAATTTATTCTCTTGCTGACTTCACCCAAGTTTTAAATTAAAGCATATTAGCTTTTCACATCATTTTAGTATCAAACAATATGTCAAATTTTATTTGTTTTATTTCCTTTAATATTTACAATAACCCTATAGGGTGATACTATGATTATTTTATTTAAAAGTCAGGGCACACTAGGGAATAATACAGCAAGTAAGTGGGAGGGTCACAACATGAATTGTTTGCTTTCCAATCTTCAAAATAGTCCATGTATATGAATAATTGCATATTCAATCATAATCCTCTATAACAAAAACATAAAATTCAATTTTTAATATCATATATTTAATTGAACTGCTTATTCAAATATAAGGGCAACTATAAATTATAGCTGACTTCAGACTTAACTTTATATTTTGAGATCTAAAATACCATCTCATTTTATATTGCATGAGTTGGGTTCAATGAAGTCAATGAATGTAATTTATTACAACATTAACAAGTGAGTCATTTTTGGTAAATCACAGCTGTTTCTTCAAAGTTTCTATAAATGTTGTTTCCTGAATGGGCAACAACTACAAGCAAAGCAGTTTTATTTTCATCTTGATGTCAAGGTGCAACGTGAGCTACAATGGTTCAAGCTTATGCTCATGCTCATAATTGCTTCATATGCCTTATGTTCCATTTAATTGCATATTCTAAATTCCAGTCTGACAACAGATAAGGTCTAGAAAAAGAAGAATCTTACAAAATAAATATGAATTTTTAAAGAGTTAAAGTACTTATAATGTTGTATACAAAATGTTTAAAGTTCACATGACAATTGTGATGAAAGGCTGTGCATGAAAATCACAAAGCACTCAGAAGGATTTCAGCTCCCTTGCTGGATGCAGCTTAGATTGTGGTTTGTAGATTGAAGAATGTAGATTGAAGATTTTTTCAGTGCAATTAACAAGAGAGACCTGTGAAGGACATACCAATAATTTCTGATTCTATTCTCTCAAAGATCATATATGCACTTAACACTCATTTGAAATTGCTACTAAGTGAAAACTTTAATTCTTGTTTCTACTTCATAGATGACATTAAAGAGGTAGGGAAAAAAATACTAGTAGATTTAAGAAGAAAACTGAAATGTAATCACTTATAATTTAGAAAAATTTAAAGATTATTCTTTAAATTCTAATTTATTATATTTCAAGAAAGAGAAATCCATTCAAACTAGTTAAAACCAAAGGAGACGGGGCTATTTTAACAGTAAAAATGCACCTCATGGAAATTTAGGAAATTTTTATCATTCTGAAATTACAATGGGAACAAATGTTGTCATTTGTGGGTAAAGCTGGATAGCAGGAATTTTTGTGCTCATGTGCTAACAACAAGCAATTAACACCGATCAGTTATACCCAATGTGGCCTTTTTTTTTTTCTATCTTGCTTCTGAATGTACAGCTGTTCATGTCCCTCTTCATTCAAAATCCTGGGAAAGAACATTAATTTCTAGCCAGAAAATGAACTGGAAATCAAATTATTCCTAGCTGGAAATACAAGATCATGTGATACATAGAGATGGTTAGGTCCAGGGGTTGTAAGGAGAGTAATACATATTAAATTAAAATGCAGATAATTGACCTACCAATTTCTTCTCAACCATTTGCTTTTATAGTCCATATTAGGGAAGTTAATCTATTCTTGACTAAACTCCTTATCACAAGACACCCTTGTATCAGCCTCAAAGAGCTACTGTAAAGACTTCTCAATCTCTCTTTTTTTCAATTATCTAGAGCTCAGTGTTAAAAATAAATGAGCAGTTTTCCTCATACCATCAATAATCACTTTTCTTGTTTTCCATTTTAGAAATTCATGAAATACTGAAGGTGTTTATCTCCTAGAATTACCAAAGTTTCTATAAATACCTTGTACAAATCAACATGTGTGTGCCTTCACAAGACATGGTTTAAAATTAAAGTTTTTATTATAGTCTTCTTGGGTTAAGTGGACCTATTAAACTCTTATCTCCTGATTCAGAAGTCCTGAATCCTATATTTCTTGTCTGCTACCATCGGAAGACACATGAATGCCTTAATCTACTGTCTCTCAGAATTGCTGCTATTAAACTGTCTCCCTATTTTTATTCTGTAATTTGTACTCGTTTCAAATTTGTATCATATTTTGTACCATGTAAGCAATGATATTCAAGAAAATATTAGATAGATTTTGAAATATTATTTTATTCTTATTCAAAGAGAATATCATTAGAGAATCACAGAAACAATACTAAAGGGATAAGTAATGCAATTGCTATAAAACGTTATTCTGTAAAGTGAACATTGTGTGTTAAGTCACCAGTTGTGTTGACTCACTGCTATGGACTGCAGCCCACCAGGCTCCTCGGTCCATGAGTTTCTCCAGACAAGAATACTGGAGTGGGTAGCCATGCCCTCCTCCAGGGTATCCTCCTGACTCATGAATTGAACCTGCATCTCTTATGCTTCCTGCATTGCAGGTGGTTCTTTTCCACTAGCGACCCTATTGAGCACAAATTGGAGAAGTTCACTGTCAACTTGTGATGGCGGAATAGTGAAACAATCCAAAAGAACTGATTTATATTAGGTATTTATTTGTTTGTTAAGAATAAAATACAGTATTACCCATGGTGCCGCCAAAGTCTACTCCATTTCTTCCAAGTTGCCTAGTAGAGTCAGAAGTAGAGCTACCACTGAGTCTGAAATATAGTATTTTTACAGGTCTGGGGCTTATCAGTGTAAGAATCAACTGAGCAAATGATCAGCATTTATAATATGGGGGCATCCAGGTCACAGCCTCAGAGATTCTGATTCAGTAAGTATTTGTATTTTTAAATATTATTCTGCTGCTGCTGCTAAGTCGCTTCAGTCGTGTCTGACTCTGCGACCCCATAGACAACAGCCCACCAGACTCTGCCATCCCTGGGATTCTCCAGGCAAGAACACTGGAATGGGTTGCCATTTCCTTCTCCAATGCTTGAAAGTGAAAAGTGAAAGTGAAGTCTCTCAGTCGTGTCCGACTTCTAGCGACCCCATGGACTGCAGCCTACCAGGCTCCCCCGTCCATAGAATTTTCCAGGCAAGAGTACTGGAGTGGGGTGCCATTGCCTTCTCCATTATTCTAGTGTTTTACAAATTACTGAAGCCTATCCATTTATGGCTGTACTTCAGTAATTTATGGAATTTAGACTAAAGTATGGCTGTTATCTAATACCTATCCCCAAATTGCCCTGGTTGTTCTTTGGAAGGAATGATGCTAAAGCTAAAACTCCAGTACTTTGGCCACCTCATGTGAAGAGTTGACTCATTGGAAAAGACTCTGATGCTGGGAGGGATTGGGGACAGGACGAAGAGGGAACAACAGAGGATGAGATGGCTAGATGGCATCACTGACTCGATGGATGTGAGTTTGAGTGAACTCTGGGAGTTGGTGATGGACAGGGAGGCCTGGCATCCTGCCATTCATGGGGTCGCAAAGAGTTGGACACGACTGAGAGACTGAACTGAACTGATCCCCAAATTTACTAAAATTCTCATTTCATAGGCAAAATAAAATACTTAATAACTCAAAATCTCCATTTCTTCATCTATGAAATGGGTGTGATATCACTTACTGATTGTCAGTTCATAGATAGAGATTACAGATGTCAAAAAGTTAGTATCAAGGCCTAGGAAAAAATTGCTGAAACTTGGTAATCAATTTTAATATTATCATAATTTAAAACAATAACTAACTATTGTTGACTAGCTTTGTTACTTTGAACAAATTACAGAAATTGTTTAGGCAGAGAGCAAAATGCCTCTTACTCTACCGTACACATTAAACCAGAAGCCTTCTAAGATATACTGTTTCCCAAATAGTGTACCAAATTTAAAACAATAATATGAGACATTCAGTTAAAGATGAATTTCAGATACACAATAGAAGCCTTTATTTCTTTGCATTTTAGTATTAACACGCCCTGTATATACTTGTGTATAAGTGTGTTCTGTACAATATGTGGGATATATTTATAGTAAAGACATATATGTTGTTTATCAAAAATTCAAACACATTGGATGCCCTGTTTTTGTTTTTGCCAATCCTACTCATAATCATAGAACTCAGTATTCATCTTAAATTGATTTCCTACATGTGTAAAAGTGTTCATGAGGCTTGAACCCACAGGATAGATGATCCTGTCTCCCAAAAAGATATATGGTTGAGCCTGACTGCAAACAGCCTCAAAAGGCATTTTCTGATTCTCAATCACAAAGATTCAGAAGCTTGGGTAGTAAATTGTTGTCTATTTGACTAACCTGTAATTTTCCTCAGTTGGCTAGATAATGTCAGTCATTTTAATTCCATTTCTCTGCATACTCTTTTTTTTTTTTTCTCCTTCAGCTCTTGAGCATTTTGCCTTCCTCACAAAATGGAAGATGTCCATAATGCATCCTTTATTACTACTTTGCTGAGTGTCCCTGGGGACCCATCTGTCTGAAACATACTCCTGTCAGCAATAAGGCATCAGGGGTGACTGCCAACCTGAGAAAAAGACATGGCCACTACACTTGATATGGCACTTTCTCTTATTTCTCAACTTTTGTGTCAAAATCAATTTGAAAATAGCAAACCTTGCTTTATAAGTAACACATAATAAAGTCTTGTCTAGGGCTGATGAAAAGCTACATGTTTATATAGTGCAAGATCAATGGATCTAGCATTTACATAAAAAGTTGGATTAAATAACAATCGAACCAAACTGCCAGTATGGTGAATTGCTCAAGACCATGAACTAGCTGTAAAACAGGAGATCTATGCATTAATCCTCAATCTATAGAGAAAGTTTGACAAATAATAAGGGTTTCAAATACAATTCTGAACTTAATCATTACATGGTAACATATCTGCTGAGAAATAGAAATGTCTTTAATACATTACCCTAAATACTCACTTAGCTTTATTTTAGATATTATATTGTATAGTTTCCAAAGATAGGAGATACATTTTATAAATGACCACTCTGAAGTCTGAAAAGACAAATAACACCAGATAAGCTGAGGGCAAATCATCCTACAGCAATTGAGACCATAATGTTGAAAAACTGCAGGCTTGCTTACTCCTATATTATAGTGTCTTCTGCGACAGCACTGAGACTGTGCTGTGATGAACGGCATTCCTCTCCAAGCTTTTCTGAAACTTTTATTCACTTCTCTCTTAGATCCTATCACAGAATACAGGTGTTGTTGATTGATCAGGCTGTAAGTTTCTAGAAAGCAAATTCCATCTCTAAATAAGAATGGTAAAAGTAGTGCCATTTATTGAGGACTTATGTTCTTGGACACTGTACTGAGTTCTTTCTCAACATCATCTCCTTTAATCATAATAATACTATGAGTTGGATATAAGTATCAAAATTTAAGTAATTTGTCCAAGGTGATCCACCTACTATGTATTTTGAATTCAAAATCAAGCTGTAGTCTAACTTAAAGCTTCTAATGTCTATACTCTAATATTTTGTGTTCCATGTTAACATTCTCCCAGTTTGTAGCACCAGGTTACTCTGTCCACGGGATTCTCCAGGCAAGAATACTAGAATAGGGTGTCATTCCCTTCTCTAGGGGATCTTCCAGACCCAGGGATCAAACCTCAGTCTCCTGAAATGAAGGTGGATTCTTTACCATCTGAGCCATTAGGGAAGCCCAGTATGTAGCATCAGTTCAGTTCAGTTTCTCCTTTCTGTCCTATCTTTGTAACTCCATAGCAGCATGCCAGGCATCCCTGTCCATCAACAACTCCTGGAGATTGCTAAAAATTATGTTAATTGACTCAGTAATGCTATCCAACCATCTCATCTTCTGTCGCCCCCTTCTCCTCCTGCCCTCAATCTTTCCCAGCATCAGGGTCTTTTCAAAGGAGTCACTCCTTTGCATCAAGTGGCCAAAGTTGGAATTTAAGCATCAGTCCTCCCAATGAATATTCAGGACTGATTTCCTTGAGGATTGACTGGCTTGATCTCCTTGAAGTCCAAGGGACCCTCAAGAGTCTTGTCCAACACCACAGTTCAAAATCATCAATTCTTCAGCACTCAGCTTTCTTTATGGTCCAACTCTCACTTCCATACATGACTACTGGAAAAACCATGTCTTTGACCAGACAGACCTTTCTTGGTGAAGTAATGTATCTGCTTTTTTATATACTGTCTAGGGTGGTCATAGCTTTTCTTCCAAGGAGCAAGCATCTTCTAATTTAATGGCTTCAGTCATCATCTGCAGCAACTTTGGAGCCCAAGAAAATAAAGTCTCTGTTTCCATTGTTTCTCCATCTATTTGCCATGAAGTGATGGGACCAGATGCCATGATTGTCGGTTTTTTAACGTTGAGTTTTAAGCCAGCATTTTCACTCTCCTCTTTCACTTTCATCAAGACGTTCTCAGTTCCCCTTCACTTTCTGCCATAAGGAAGGTGTCATTTACATATCTGAGGTTAGTGATATTTCTTTCAGCAATCTTGATTCCAGCTTGTGCTTCCTCCAGCCCAGCATTTCTCATGATGTTCTCTGCATATAAGTTAAATAAGCAGGGTGACAACATATTATCTTGATATAGTCTTTTCTCAATTTGGAACCAGTTCGTTCTTAACATGTCTGGTTTTAACTGTTGCTTTTTGACCTGCATACAGATTTTTCAGGAGGCAGATCAGGTGTTCTGGTATTTTCATCCCTTTAAGAATTTTCCACAGTTTGTTGTGATCCATACAGTCAAAGGCTTTGGCATATTCAATAAAGCAGAAGTAAATGTTTTGCTAGAACTCTCTTGTTCTTTTGATAATCCAACAGATGTTGGCAATTTGATCTATGGTTCATCTGCCTTTTCTAAATTCAGCTGGGGCATCTGGAAGTTCTCAGTTCATGTACTATTTAAGCCTTGCTTAGAGAATTTTGAGCATTACTTTGCTAGTGTATGAGTTGAGTTTAATTGTGGGGTAGCTTGAACATTCTTTGGCATTGCCTTCCTTTGGGACTGGAATGAAAACTGACCATTTCCAGTCCTGTGGCCACTGCAGAGTTTTCTAAATTTGCTGCCATATTGAGTTCAGGACCTTCACAGCATCATCTTTTAGGATTTGAAATAGCTCAGCTAGAATTCCATCACCTCCATTAGCTTTGTTTGTAGTGATGTTTCCTAAGGCCCACGTGATTTCACATGCCAAGATGTCTGGCTTTAGGTGAGTGATCATGGTTATATGGATGATTAAGATTTCTTTCATATAGTTCTTCTGTGTATTCTTGCCACCTCTTCTTAATATCTTCTGCTTCTGTTAGGTCCCTACCATTTCTGTCCTTTATTGTGCCCATCTTTGCATGAAATATTCGCTTGGTTTCTCTAATTTTCTTGCAGTGATCATTTGTCTTTCCCATTCTATTGTTTTCCTCTATTTCTTTGCATTGATCACTGAGGAAGGCTTTCTTATCTCTCCTTGCTATTCTTTGCTACAAAGATTATAATCAATTTATTTCAGTATTGACCGTTTGGAGATGTCCATGTGTAGAGAAGTGTCTTGTGATGTTGGAAGAAAGTGTTTTCTATGACCAGTGTTTTCTCTTAGTAAAACTCTTTTAGCCTTTGCCCTGCTTCATTTTGTACTCCAAGGCCAAACTTGCCTGTTACTCCAGGTATCTTTTGAATTCCTATTTTGCATTCCAGAACCCTATGATGAAAAGGAATATTTTTTGGCATTAGTTCTAGAGGTCTTGCAGAGAAGGCAATGGCACCCCCCTCACCTACCTGGAGACTCCCATGGACAGAGGAGCCTAGTAGGCTGCAGTCCATGGGGTCACTAAGCGTTGGACACGACTGAGCCACTTCACTTTCACTTTTCACTTTCCTGCATTGGATATGGAAATGGAAACCCACTCCAGTGTTCTTGCCTGGAGAATCCCAGGGACGGGGAAGCCTGGTAGGCTGCAGTCTATGGGGTCGCACAGAATTGGCCACAACTGAAGCGACTTAGCACCAGCAGCAGCTAGAAGGTCTTGTAGGTCATCATAGAACCATTCAACTTCAGCTTCTTCAGAATTAGTGATTGGAGCATAGACTCAGATTACTGTGACATTAAATGGTTTTCCTTGGAAATGAACAGAGATCATTCTGTCATTTTTCAAGACTGAACCCAAGTTCTGCATTTTGGGCTCTTTTGTTGACTATGAGGGCTACTCCATCTCTTCTAAGGGATTCTTGCCCACAGTAGCAGATATAATGGTCATCTGAATTAAATGTGCCCAATCCAGTCCATTTTAGTTCACTGAATCCTAAAATGTGGATGTTCACTCTTGCCATCTCCTGTTTGACCACTTCCAATTTACCCTGTAGCATAGTGACTAACAAAAGAGTATACAATGAAAGATTTAAATAGATGAATTAATTAACGATGAATTTGGGTTGCCCTGTTCATCCAGTTGATCAAGAATCTGCCTGCAATGCAGGAGATAGCCTGCAGCATAGGAGGCCTAGGTTCAATCCTTCAGTCAGGAAGATCCCCTGAAGAAGGAAATGCCTACCCACTCCAGTATTCTTGCCTGGAGAATCCCATGGACAGAGGATACATTCCTTTGGGTCTCATGAGTCAGACACAACTTAGGATCTAAACCACCACAATGATGAAGTTATATGTTCAAGACCCTAATTATGCTTCTTCCTCTTTCTTTTTAACACTTTGTATTGACACCTCTTTCTGTTTTCTCAGGAAATCAGCAAGGAATTGCATTGCTAAAAATTGTATATATTGTGAAATGCTTTCTTATAATATGATTAGAAGTAACAAAATATTAACTATATATAGAGAATCTGTGTTAGAATAAATGAAATAGTTACATACATAGGGAATATTTTGTCATTCTGCCTACAGGGCTTTAAACTTCTCTCTGCTGCTGCTGCTGCTAAGTCGCTTCAGTCGTGTCCGACTCTGTGCGACCCCATAGATGGCAGCCCACCAGGCTTCCCGTCCCTGGGATTCTCCAGGCAAGAACACTGGAGTGGGTTGCCATTTCCAAACTTCTCTCAAACCCCCAAAATTAACATGTTTAGAAAGAAATTTTATATTATTTTTGGACTGCTATTTGTAACATGACTTTGAAAAAGAATTATCAATCTTATTTTACCAAATCCCATAAATACATATGTTAGTAAGTGTGTGTGTCTCCTACAGAGAATGTATATGTGTGTATATAGTGAGAGAAAGGTTCTTAAATATTGAATGTTCAAATAACCAGAAATCATAACTAATAAAAATAGCAAAACAGGTAAAATTAAGGATATGAATCTAATCTTCATTTGGAATTTGACAAATACTAGATAATGGAGATAAATTTATATTTCTAGAAAAAGTAAAATATCTGTATAGCTAGGTGGCTATTTTATTTAAAATTTATCAAACACCAGGGTTCCATTTCATTATGCAGATAAACAAATAAAGCCTCAGATAGAGAGTATACTAACCACATGTATGAATTATTGTTTTATCTTTAATCTTCTCATACTTCTAATTTATTAGATGACTTTTGTATCAGGGCACAGTTTCTAAGGCGATATATTGCACTTCCAGTATTTTGAAATAGCATATGCATCTAAATACTCCAAACATTTTGATAGTGTTATATAGGAAAGCTTAGAAATAATTATACTCTTATTATAAGCTGCCTCAGTACAGTTCAGTCACTCAGTCCTGCCCAGCTCTTTGTGACCCCATGGACAGTAGCATGCCAGGCTTGCCTGTCCATCACCAACTTCCAAAGCTTACTCAAACTCATATCCATTGAGTCGGTGATGCCATTGAACCATCTCATCTTCTGTCGTCCCCTTCTCCTCCCGCCTTCCATCTTTCCCAGCATCAGGGTCATTTCAAATGAGTCATTCTTCACATCAGGTGGAAAAGTATTGGACGTTGAGCTTCAGCATCAGTTCAGTTCATTTCAGATCTGTCGCTCAGTTGTGTCTGACTCTGCAACCCCATGAATAGCAGCACACCAGGCCTCCCTGTCCATCAGCAACTCCTGGAGTTCACCCAACCCATGTTCATCGAGTCAGTGATGCCACAACCATCTCATCCTCTGTCGTCCCCTTCTCCTCCTGCCCCAATCTTTCCCAGCATCAGGGTCTTTTCCAATGAGTCAGCTCTTTGCATCAGGTTGCCAAAGTATTGGAGTTTCAGCTTCAACATCAGCCCTTCCAATGATCACCCAGGGCTGGTCTCCTTTAGAATGGACTGGTTGGATCTCCTTGCAGTCCAAGGGACTCTTGAGAGTCCTTTCTAACACCACAGTTCAAAAGTATCAATTCTTCGGTGCTCAGCTTTCTTTATAGTCCAACTTTTGCACCCATACATGACCACTGGAAAAACCATAGCCTTGACTAGATGGACTTTTTTGGCAATGTCTCTCCTTTTTAATATGCTGTCCAGGTTGGTCATAACTTTCCTTCCAAGGATTAAGAGTCTTTAAATTTCATGGCTGAAATCACCATCTGCAGTGATTTTGGAACCCAAAAAAATAAAGTCAGCCCCTGTTTCCCCGTCTATTTGCCATTAAGTGATGTGACCAGATGCCATGATCTTCATTTTCTGAATGTTGAGCTTTAAGCCATTTTCACTCTCCTCTTTCCCTCATCAAGAGGCTCTTTAGTTCTTCTTCACTTACTGCCATAAGGCTGGTGTCATCTGCATATGTGAGGTTATTGATATTTCTCCCGGCAATCTTGATTCCAGCTTGTGCTTCCTCCAGCCCAGCATGTCTCATGATGTACTCTGCATATAAGTTAAATAAGCAGGGTGAAAATATACAGCCTTGACATACTCCTTTTCCTATTTGCAACCAGTCTGTTGTCCCATGTCCAGTTCTAACTGTTGCCTCCTGACCTGCATATAGGTTTCTCAAGAGACAGGACAACTGGTCTGGTATTCTCAACTCTTTCAGAATATTCCATGACTGTGATCCACACAGTCAAAGGCTTTGGCATAGTCAATAAAGCAGAAATAGATGTTTTTCTGGAACTCTCTTGCTTTTTTGATAATCCAGCGGATGTTGGCAATTTGGTCTCTGGTTCCTCTGTCATTTGTAAAACCAGCTTGAACATCTGGAAGTTCATGGTTCATATATTGCTGAGGCCTGGCTTGGATAATTTTAAGCATTACTTTGCTAGCATGTGAGATGAGTGCAATTGTGTGGTAGTATGAGCATTCTTTGGCATTGCCATTCTTTGGGATTGGAATGAAAACTGACCTTTTCCAGTCCTGTGGCCACTGCTGAGTTTTCCAAATTTGCTGGCATATTGATTGCAGCACTTTCACAGCATCATCTTTCAGCTTTCTTTATAGTCCAACTCTCACATCCATACATGACTACTGGAAAAACCACAGCCTTGACTAGATGGACCTTTGTTGTCAAAGTAATGTCTCTGCTTTTTAATATGCTGTCTAGGTTGGTCATAACTTTTCTTCCAAGGAGTAAGCGTCTTTTAATTTCATGGCTGCAGTCACCATCTGCAGTGATTTTGGAGCCCAGAAAAATAAAATCTGACACTGTTTCCATTGTTTCCCCATCTATTTGACATAAAGTGAGAGGACCAGATGCCATGATCTTAGTTTCCTGAATCTTGAGTTTCAATCCAACTTTTTCACTCTTCTCTTTCACTTTCATCAAAAGGTTCTTTAGTCTAAGCTGCCTAGTAAATAATTTATTTGTGAGTTTTTCTTATTGGTATTTGCTTGCTGATATCAACTTCTTGTCAATCACCAGTAAAGAATTTTCCCATGCAAGAAAGACCAGATTTATAAAAGGAAATATTACAAAAAGACAGAAATATCTTTTAATAAATATTGTGATTATTCTGCTCATTTGTATCACAACTGTTTTTCTTAAAAAATTTTTCAAGACTTTGTCATAGTAAAAAAAATATTTTACTCAAAACAGTATTTTATGCTTTTTCCTGGTACTTTTACTTTAAAAGTATTGATTGTTTTAGTTATTAAGTTGTACATCCTATTTCCCAACTAAAGGTGAAGGTGACAGTGAAAGTGAAGTCCCTCAGTCGTGTCCAACTCTTTGCGACCCCATGGACTGTAGCCTACCAGGCTCCTCCATCCATGGGATTTTCCAGGCAAGAATACTGGAGTGGGTTGCCATTTCCTTCTCCAGGAGATCTTCCCTACCCAGGGATTGAACCCAGGTCTCCCTCATTGTAGGCAGACGCTTTACCGTCTGAGCCACCAGGGAAGTCTTCAACTAAAGGTACTGTCATATTTTTCAGACTTCCGTTTCTGAACAATTTCTACTTAAATATTAGCTGGCATTGACATGTATGATATTGTTTGACTTTTCTGCCCAGGTTTATTAACAATTACTATAACATTGCTTCTGAGGAACCTAGATATAATTTCCACAATAGAACACTACCAAGAGGGAATGTCTATGTCCTTCATTCAGATGATTCACTATCAGCCAGCAGTATTCAATTTCCAAAAAACTCTGACCCTGACTTCACTCAGTTTGGAGTTATCATCATCTTATAGAAAAAAACCCATCCATTTTTAAATAGAAGTACATTTTCTCATTTAGACATCCTCCCAAAAGGCAAAAAAAGTAATTTTCTACTCTTGAAACTTCTGTGCTTAACATTTTATTTTTCCTGATCTTATGAAACATGATACAAGCAAATTTCACTAAGGTTATGTGAATAGAAAGTATTGAGAACAATTAGATTGGGCTTTCATTTAATAAGCACCAAAATGAAACTAACATCATATTCAAAATGATTCTGAAAAACATTATACTTTAGTGAATGCAATTTTATCAATGTGCTCCAATAAGCATTTATTACAATAAAATATGTATCTTTTTTAGTCTGGAAGGAATGAGGAGCATTTGATTTTCACAAAATATTATGACTTTGATATTAATATATTATCCTTGCTTTACAGTTGAGAAAACTAAAGTTCAGAGATTATGAAGACACTGCTTCTAGGTCAAATAGCTAGCCTGAGAAGAATGAGCACAATGAAAAGCATTATGTACCCAAATACAGTGTTTCTCCCAGTATTCTACCCTGATGCCACATACAGTATATGTGTAGCAGACTATGGATAAATGTATAACCAAGATGTGGTCCATATCCATAAGGGGTTTACAGATTACAGAGGATAAAAGATAAGATGCCAGGAGTTTGAATCCAGGCAATAATGTGATGATATTATTTACTTTGTTTATTTATCAGTTATTGCTCTTTTCTGCTACTAGCAGGCAAATGCCTAGAAGGAAGAAATCTTAATCTATTTTGTTCCAGCTGTATCCACAGAGCCTAGAACAGAACCTGAAGGTCATTCCACAGATAGTTTTGAATGAGTGAATAAAAGTGAAGATTGAACATACCAATGAAAAGATAAGAAAGCATCGAAATGAAGAAATATTTTCCCAGTAGTACTTAGGGAAGACTTTGTGACATAAGACAATACTTATGTCTAGAACCTTACCTCCTGCCATGACCCTGCTTCCTCACTGTTTTTCAGCTCATCTGGCCTTCTCTGAATACCAAATTAGAATTAGCTAATATCCTTTTGACATATCCTAGCACATGCCACTGCTGCTGCTGCTAAGTCACTTCAGTTGTGTCTGACTCTGTGCAACCCCATAGACAGCAGCCCACCAGGCTCACCCATCCCTGGGATTCTCCAGGCAAGAACACTGGAGTGGGTTTCCATTTCCATCTCCAATGCATGAAAGTGAAAAGTGAAAGTGAAGTTGCTCAGTCATGTCTGACTCTTAGCAATCCCATGGACTGTAGCCTACCAGGCTCCTCCATCCTGGATTTTCCAGGCAAGAGTATTGAAGTGGGTTGCCATTGCCTTCTCCAAGCACATGCCACTACATATTAATTAAATAACTTTTTAATTAATTTGTTCATTCTGGTAATTGTTGGTGTCCCTCATCTAAGGAATAAACTGAAGGATCTTCTTTGCAAATCTACCATGTTATTCACAGCACTTAGCCCAGTATTATAAAGGCTTGATATTTGATGGCTGAAGAAATACATATGGAGGTATGCTGAGGAATTAAAAATTAACTAGTAACCTAAGATTTACATAATAAAGTTGTGATGTAAAAATACACATCACATCAGGGAACCCCTCCACAAGCAGCTCTTTAATTTTTTTTTAATCAGTAAACTTTTTTCTTAAATAATTTAAAATGAAGAGCCTACTCTTAGCATCAGTTTATCCACATAAAACATGTTCAGCAAGGAGAGATAACAAGGGAGATGGAATTCTCTCTTCTATCCACTACCAGCTTTGGTTGGCCTTAGCAATTTCTAGTGGACAAGGCAATGGCAACCCACTTCAGTACTCACGCCTAGAAAATCCCATGGATGAAGGAGCCTGGTAGGCTGCAGTCCATGGGGTTGCTAAGAGTCAGACGTGACTGAGCGACTTCACTTTCACTTTTCCTTTCATGCATTGGAGAAAGAAATGGTAACCCACTCCAGTGTTCTTGCCTGAAGAATCCCAGGGATGGGGGAGCCTGGTGGCCTGCCATCTATGGGGTTGCACAGAGTCGGACACAACTGAAGTGACTTAGCAGCAGCAACAGCGGCAGCAATTTCTAGAAATAGGGCAATCTCAAGAGCACTGCTATCTATCAAAGTGATGCAATTTGAAAGACACTTATGCACAGCATAGTTATACAAATACATATGTCTATGTATATATAACATAGACATATGTATATGTGCATACATTTTTTTTTCTTTTCCCAAATAGGCCATTAGAATCTTGAGTAAAATTCCCTGTGCTATACAGCAAGTTCTTATTAGTTACCTATTTTATATATAGTGTGTATAGTGTATATGTGTCAGTCCCAATCTCGCAATGTATCCCTCCTTACCCTTATCCATGGTAACCATAAGTTTGTTTTCTATATCCATGAGTCCTGTTTTGTAAATATATTCATTTGTACCCTTTTTAATTAGATTCCACGTATAAATGCCATTATATGATATTTGTCTTTCTGTGTCCGACTTACTACACTTACTACCTCTAGGCCCATCCATGTTGCTGCACACAGCATTATTTTGTTCTTTTTTATGGCTAAGTAGTATTCCTTTGTATATATGTACCTCATTTTCTTTATCCATTCCTCTGCTCATGGACATTTAGCTTGCTTCCTTGCCCTGAATATTGTAAATAGTGTTGCAAAGAACATTGGGGTGCATGTATATTTTCAAATTATAGTTTTATCTGGGTATGTGCCCATGAGTTGGATTGCTCGGCCATACAGTAATTCTGACTTCCCTGGTGACTCAGACGGTAATCCACCTGCAATGCAGGTGACCCAGGTTCCATCCCTGGGTTGGGAAGATGCCTTAGAGAAGTGAATGGCAACCACTCCAGTATTCTTGCTTGGAGAATCTCATGGACAGAGGAACCTGGCAGGCTACAGTCCATGGGGTCACAGGGAATCAGCACAACTGAGCAACTAACCCTTACTTATGGTAGTTCTATTTTTAGTTTATTAAGGAACCTTCATACTCTTCTCCATAGTGGCTGTACCAATTTATATTCCCACCAACAGCGTAGGAGGGTTCCCTTTTTTCCATACCCTCTCCAGTATTTATTGTTTGTAGTTTTTTTGATAATGGCTATTCTGACTGGTGTGAGGTGATACCTCATTGTGGTGTTTTGTCTTTTTTTTTTTTTTTCTTTAGTATTCAAAGAGCTTTTTTTTTTTTTTTTTAATTTTATTTTATTTTTAAACTTTACGTAATTGTATTAGTTTTGCCAAATATAAAATGAATCCGCCACAGGTATGCATGTGTTCCCCATCCTGAACCCTCCTCCCTCCTCCCTCCCCATACCATCCCTCTGGGTCGTCCCAGTGCACCAGCCCTTTTGATTTGTATTTCTCTGGGATTTCTTTGGAAGGAATGATGCTAAAGCTGAAACTCCAGTACTTTGGCCACCTCATGTGAAGAGTTGACTCATTGGAAAAGACTCTGATGCTGGGAGGGATTGGGGGCAGGAGGAGAAGGGGACGACAGAGGATGAGATGGCTGGATGGCATCACTGAGTCGATGGACGTGAGTCTGGGTGAACTCCGGGAGTTGGTGATGGACAGGGAGGCCTGGAGTGCTGCGATTCATGGGGTCGCAAAGAGTCGGACACAACTGAGCGACTGATCTGATCTGACCTGATCTCTGGTAATTAGTGATGTTGAGCATCTTTTCATGTGCTTTTTGGTCATCTGTATGTCTAAACTTTCCTTATGCATATAAAGGCTTCCTTGCCCCTGGGGATCCTGGTATGAAAAAAAGTTTATAAACTGAAGAGTTAAGAACTGAAGTGAATCCATATAATGGAATGTTAATCAACAATAAAAAGGAATAATATAATTTAGAGTACTTAAAACCATAGAAAGTAGAATGGTGATTGCCAGGGACTAGGGGAGGCAGAATGGGGGGTTATTATTTAATGGCTATTGAGTTTTAATTTTGCAAGATGTAAAGAATTCTAGAGACGGATGGAGGTAATTTGTACAAAATTATGAATGCACTTCATACCATTGAACTGTACACTTAAATATAGTTAATATGAAAGTTTTGTTATGTGTATTTTACCAAAATAAAAAGAAATTAAATAAAAAAGAATCACCTAATAAAGTGTATTTACAGGATTTATTGCTCTGTGATTCCCTTAATACTTATTTTTAAGTCATTTGTAGAAGCCCTTCTAAATACAAGCACACTTGAATACAGCTATTGAACCATGTTTGTCAATCTGTGGAATTTTCAGTATCAGGAACTGAAAAAATAAAGAAGTAGAATATTTTGGTAGGTGACACATAGGCAGAGAAATTGGCCTAAAAAGATATTTTATAATGTTGCAAAATACAATTTTTGGTACTTTACCTTTTCTTTGTTTTATTTTCTTTTCCTCCCCTAAACTTGCCAGCATTGTTTTACATTCTATTCTATATATTATTTTATTTGCTGCTTTTTTTTGGTCCCACCTGCAGAAATGTTTCATCATAAATTTGGACAATTGATTTTAAATAGAATAATTATATACATATATCTCCTGAAAAGTAATACCTCCTAGCCATCTTCCAACTACTTTTTAAGTTGCCTGTTGTTTTGTCACAATCTGATTCTTTCTTTCCAGTAAAGGAAAAAAGAAAAATTTAAAGTAGACAGAGGAAAAAAAAAAAAAATCCCAGTGGCCATCAAGATTGATAGTCTTATTTTTCAAATGAAGAGACTGAGATCTTGAGAGATGGCATGGGTCCATAAGGAGTCAGTCTCTGGGAGGGCCCTTGGCCTATGTTAATTCAACCAACCATTTGTAGGAGTAAGTATTCTAGGCAACCAAAGCTTTATAACACTTTGAAAGGCAGTAGAGTGCCATGGCACCCCACTCCAGTACTCTTGCCTGGAAAATCCCATGGACGGAGGAGCCTGGTAGGCTGCAGTCCATGGGGTCGCTAAAAGTCGGGCATGACAGAGCGACTTGACTTTCACTTTTCACTTTCATGCATTGGAGAAGGAAATGGCAACCCACTCCAGTGTTCTTGCCTGGAGAATCCCAGGGACGGGGGAGCCTGGTGGGCTGCCGTGTATGGGGTCGCACATAGTCGGACATGACTGAAGCGACTTAGCAGCAGCAGAATGCCATATTCTCCATGGGACCTCATTAAATATTTGCTGATTTTAATTACAATTATTTACAAGGGATATGCATTCCATTTTGTATCAATTCATTTAAAAGCAGCATTCGTGTGGATTTTTGTCTCATAATTCTAATGATTTTAAGATTTTTTATGTGTCCTTTTAAATTCTTCATTATCCTTTTATACCATAGTTTCTAGCCCTCTCTAAGTAAATTTACAAATAAGACAAAATCTTGCTTATATATTTGCCTAATGTGTATTATACTGTTGTCCTTTGATTATATTTTACAAACAGCTGTAGTATGTACATCCTCTGAGCCAATCAATTATATCAGTTAGTTATGTAATTAAGGCATTTTTTTGAGGGGTAGCATATTTTGTACTTCATAGGATGGGGTAGTTTCTTCAAAACCATTCTGGCCTATTATGTAATTAAGCAATTAAGATTGATTCTCAATAAAGAAAAATACCCTTCAAATAATTATTAAAAAAGACAGACCATAAGCAGCCTACAATATGCTTTCTTTCACAGATTTGTTACTGAAAACAAAATGTATCATATGATAATATATATTCTTGATTACCATAATATGAAAATGACAGAATAGTATTTCTCACTATAATGAAAGCATCAAGAGCAATTTATCCATATATAAATATAACTTGAATATAGTAGAATGTACTGTAGCTTTAGAAAAATCTGAATCTCATTTGATTGTTAAAGGAAAAAAATATGGTTTCTAAAGAAATATTAAAATATAGTCATAGTTTTTAAAAAAAACTAAACAGATGATTGAGTCTTCAAAAAGAAAGGAAAAATTTATTCAGAAATAAATTATGATCCTAATTTCCTGTTTTGTTTCTAGATCCCATTTTAAATTTATTTTTCAATAAAAATTAATTTTAAGAGTAACAGTAGAATAATTATGTTTGACTTTATTTTTAACAATTATATTATTTTAAAATAAGAGTGGTTTAGAAGGAAACTTTAAAAATAAAGAAACTAGTTTCTAAAGAATATTATTAACTTTTGCATGATCTTCTATGAGAATTATTTAATTTTACAAATTAAACATTTAATTATTTAGCATGATTTAAATTATTCAATTTTATAAGCCATTAAAACACAGATGAGAGATTATATTCTGTTTTAAAAGTAAGTTAAGAAAATTCCTGATTATTTCACATCCTTTCAATGAGAATCAATGATTCTCTCTTTGTAATAAAACTAGGGACAGAGAAGGCTACTTGCTACCCCAGATCCGGTGGCCTGGAACTTGATGCATTCAATATTTGAGAGACATATAAACCATCTTGGCACATCAAAGATTTACTGCACAGGGTTGGAAAGATCTTCAATACAATGTGATGCTCCCAGTAATGGTGGTCATGGCAAAGAAAAGAGACTAAAGAAATCATTTGTGGGGCTTAACAAAGGCTTCAAATAGATGAAGAATTATTCAGAGGGTTCCAGGTAGAGGAAAAACATAGGAAAGAACATTGTAATAAGAGAGACAACACTTGTAAAGACTCAGACTATGATAAAGCACCCTCTGCTCAGAGAACTGCAGGCGATTTTACATTGTAGTTGCATTCAAGGAATTTGGGATTGAAGTTACCTATGGCAAGAAATGCCGATGAATTTAAGCAGAATCCAAATCTTTGAATACTTTTATTTGCCTTACTAAGCAATTTGAGCATTCTTCTCTAGTCATGGGGAGACTACATGGTTTTAAGCAGCAGACCTGAATTAGTAGAATGTGGTTTGGAAGTTCACCATAAGATCAGATCAGATCAGTTGCTCAGTCGTGTCCAACTCTTTGTGACCCCATGAATCGCAGCACGCCAGGCCTCCCTGTCCATCACCAACTCCCAGAGTTCACTAAGACTCACGTCCATCGACTCAGTGATGCCATCCAGCCATCTCATCCTCTGTCGTCCCCTTCTCCTCTTTCCCCCAATCCCTCCCAGCATCAGAGTCTTTTCCAATGAGTCAACTCTTCGCATGAGGTGGCCAAAGTACTGGAGTCTCAGCTTTAGCATCATTCCTTCCAAAGAAATCCCAGGGCTGATCTCCTTCAGGATGGACTGGTTGGATCTCCTTGCAGTCTGAGGGATTCTCAAGAGTCTTCTCCAACACCACAGTTCAAAAGCATTAATTCTTCGGCACTCAGCCTTCTTCACAGTCCAACTCTCACATCCATACATGACCACAGGAAAAACCATAGCCTTGACTAGACAAACCTTAGGACACTGGAAAACTGATTGGAGAAAGAAGAGACCTAAAGTACAGGACCCAATGGCCAAAGAAGTAATTCAGAAAGAGATGTTGAGTTCTAAAATAAAGAAGCAGTGAAAACTAAAGCAAAATAATACAGTTCTACCACACAGATAATCGTGAAGTTATGATCATTCACCTAGAGCCAGACATGTCAGAATGCAAAGTCAAGTGGGCCTTAGGAAGCATCATTGCAAACAAAGCTAGCAGAGTGAGGGGATTCCAGTTGAGCTATTTCAAATCCTAAAAGATGATGCTGTGAGAATGCTGCACTCAATATGCCAGCAAATTTGGAAAACTTGGTAGTGACAACAGGACTGGAAAGGTCAGTTTTCATCCCAATTCCAAAGAAAGGCAATGCCAAAGAATATACAAACTATTGCACAATTGCACTCATTTCACAAGCTAGCAAAGTAATGCTCAAAATTCTCCAAGCCAGGCTTCAACAGTACATGAACTGTGAACTTCCAGATGTTCAACCTGGATTTAGAAAAGGCAGAGGAACCAGAGATTGATTTGCCAACATCCCCTGGATTATCAAAAAAAGCGAGAGAGTTCCAGAAAAACATCTACTTTTGCTTTATTGACTATGCCAAAGCCTTTTATTGTATGGATCACAACAAACTGTGATGGGAAATACCAGAGATGGGAAATACAAAGAGATAGGAATACCAGACCACCTGACCTGCCTCTGGAGAAACCTATATGCAGGTCAGGAAGCAACAGTTAGATCTGGACATGGAAGTGGTTCCAAATTGGGAAAGGAGTATATCAAGTCTGTATATTGTCACCCTGCTTATTTAACTTATATGCAGAGTACATCATGAGAAATGCTAGGCTGGATGAAGTACAAGCTGGTTGCCAGAGAAATTTCAATAACCTCAGATATGCAGATGACATCACCCTTATGGCAGAATGTGAAGAAGAGTTGAAGAGCCTCTTGGTGAAAGTGAAGAGGAGAGTGAAAAAGTTGGCTTAAAGCTCAACATTAGAAAACAAAAATCATGGCATCTGGTCCCATCACTTAATGGCAAATAGATTGGGACACAGTAGAAACAGTGACAGACTTTATTTTGGGGGGCTCCAAAATCACTGCAGATGGTGACTGCAGCCATGAAATTAAAAGACGCTTACTCCTTGGAAGAAAAGTTATGACCAACCTAGACAGCATATTAAAAAGCAGAGACATTACTTTGACAACAAAGGTCCATCTAGTCAAGGCTGTGGTTTTTCCAGTAGTCATGTATGGATGTGAGAGTTGGACTATAAAGAAAGCTGAGTGCTGAAGTATTGATGCTTTTGAACTGTGGAGTTGGAGAAGACTCTTGAGAGTCCCTTGGACTGCAAGGAGATCCAACAAATCCATCCTAAAGGAAATCAATCCTGAATATTCATTGGAAGGACTGATGCTGAAGCAAACCTCCAATACTTTGTCCATTTGTTGTGAGGAACTGACTCATTGAAAAAGACCATCATGCTGGGAAAGATTGAAGGCGGGAGGTGAAGGGGACGACAGGCAATGAGATGGTTGTATGGCATCACTGACTCAACAAACATGAGTTTGAGTAAACTCCAGGAGTTGGTGATAGACAGGGAGGCCTGGAATGCTGTAGTCCATGGGGTCGCAAAAAGTTGGACATGACTGAGTGACTGAACTGACTTCACTGAGTTATTTCACAGTACAATTTGTAGGGATTCAACAAATGAAATAGAGATTGGGTGATAACCTGTTTCCAAAATAGCCCCTAATGAATCCCCATATCTTGGTATTAACAGCCTTGTGCATTTCCCTACTATATTATAACAAAGTTGATCTGTGTGACCAATTAATACAGAAAAATTAATAATAGGTGACTTCCAAGATGAGGTTATAAAAGTCTTCCCACTAGGTCATACAGTTTCTTTGTTGGATCATTGTCTCTGAATGAATCCAGTCATATGTTATGATGAAGCTTATGGAGTTATGGGTCCACTTAGTGAGGATTTGAAGCCAGTTGCATCACGAATGAGCTTTCTCAGACACAGATCCTCCAACTCTCTTCAAGTTTTTATATGAGTGAGTGCCCAGTTATCAGTTCATCTCCTGCATCATAAAGAATGAAGAAAGCACTTTTGCTATTGTTGTTTAGTTGCTATGTTGTGTCTGACTCTTTTGTGACCCCATGGACCATAGCCCACCAGGATCCTCTCTCCACAGGATTCTCCAGGCAAGAATACTGTGTGAGTTGCCATTTCCTTCTCCAAGGGATCTTCCCCACCCAGGGATCAAACCCATATCTCCTGTACTGGTAGGCAGGTTCTGTACTGCTGAGCCACAGGGAAGCCCAGAAACAGCACTAACGAATAGTAAATATTCTTCACTATATTTTAAGCTGCCAAGCTTTTAGGTAATTTGCTAGGCAGTAAAATGACTGTTAAATTTGGGAGTACAGATAGTGCCTGGTGTTCTGCAGTCCATGGGGTTGCATAGAGTTGGGCATGACCTGGTGACTTGAACAATGACAACAGCACAAACAGTGCACTTATTTTTATTTTTTGCTTTTTGTTGTGAAGAAGATAATGAGGCCATGAAGGAAAGCATTTTACAAATTAGAGTAGATGAAGAATGACCAAAAGAAGAAAGTGTATTGTTAGCCAGGAAGACTTCTCAGTTGGTAATTTATCAATTGACATGGAGCTTAAAAGAATTATCTCAACTAGAGATTATGATTTGCCTAATTGATAAACAAGACTATATGTCTGTGAAGTAATTAAACTTAAGTTGAGTAGTTTCAGATGGTAAAGTGTCTGCCTACAATGCAAGACCTAGGTTCAGTCCTTGGGTTGGAAATATCTCCTGGAGAAGGAAATGGCAACCCACTCCAGTATTCTTGCTTGGAAAATCCCATGGACAGAGGATCCTGGCAGGCTACAGCCCATGGGGTTGCAAAGAGTCGGACACGACTAAGTGACTTCACTTTTTTGAGTAGTTTCATAGCAGCTCACCAATGTTATTGAATATATTTTGAAGGATATTTGTAATATCTCCCAACTATCTGCTGAATAATGTTCAAACTCACTGACTTTAACTTCCTCAGGATATTTCCAAGTAATAAATTATATGTATTCTATATTTTATCAAAACACTGTTGCTATATTGCAACCTCTCACATAAATTTTCTAACAGTGTTTTTCCTTATTGAGTTTCCTGCTAATAGCCAGTTTTACTTATCAAAATTATTTCTACTCTATATCCCCAATTCAAATGCTTTGTCCTTTATTAAACCCTTCCTCAGTCTCTCCAAAAATATTTATTGTCCCTCCTTTGAACTCTGAAGCACAATGAATGTTACCATTAAAGAATGTGTAGTACAGTTGACTGACTCATTGGGTTGTATGTACATGTAGTATGGTTGTATGACTCATGTCGTAGATATTGGTGTACTTCTCCAATTAAAATACTGGCTTTGTGAAACATGGACTATCTTTACTTATTTTAATAACTACACAATTCTAGGATATATCTTGCACATTTTGTGTCTTAGTCTTCAAACAAACAAATATATGACCTGCCTCAACTTCACAAACATATGTCAGCTGACCTGAAAAAACTGCATTATTTCAATAATAGAATTTCACTTTGAAGAGGATATACCATGTAGTGCAGCTGTTTTGATTCTAAAGTTACATTTAATCAGATTTAAGTTTTCTTAAATGTAGAAGATTCTTACAGTTGATATCAAAGCAAGTCATCAGCTGCCAGTTAAGGAAATACATTGTGATGCATGTATTTTTGGCCAGCTTCCGAGTGGCTCAGTGGTAAAGAAACCATCTGCCAATGCAGGAGATGCAGGAGACGTGGATTTGATCCCTGGGTTGGGAGAATCCTCTAGAGAAGGAACGGATGACCCACTCTGGTATTCTTGCCTGGAGAATTCCATGGACAGATGAGCCTGGTGGGCTGCAGTCCACAGGCCAAAAAGAGTCAGGCAAGACTGAGCACTCACTGTAATGTACTGTATATTGCCAGCACAGACGCAGCATATTCAGAGTAGCTGCTCATCATTGTTATATTAATTTGGTTTTTTATCTGGGCAATAACACTAAACTATATATTCACTAATATTTGGATCTTTACATGCTATTTAAATATCTCTACAAATACTACCCTGTATTTCAGCTCTGGGAAGAAAAAAATACATTAGATATGAATGTTTGGTTGCACACAATATAATTTTTTCACACATTATAATTTTTATTGCCAAATTTCTTATAGTATATTGTGGTAATTTCAAATAGTGGTAAGGCTGGTGTGATAAGTTTATAAAATTTGTAGGACTCCTACTTAGGCACCAACTATCTGTCAATAATTTCTGACAAACTTTCAAGAAAATTTATTTAAATCACAACATCTAAACTCTGCCACAAATGAAATAGAAAATACAGAGACCCTCACTGATCTTCTCTAAGCTACAAAAGTGTATGATGAGCTTAATGGAGCTTATGGAATCAGTTCAGGTATAGAGTAGATGTATTGCACAAACCCAGGGAATACCTTTCACATTAATAGAGCTTGAATGATGCACCTCAGAGGTGGACAGTGAAGGAGCTCCAAATATGAGCCTAGTTTGGAACCCAGTGTTTTATTTTGGTTTCCAAATAATTCAGGAAAAATATCTCAGAACTCTGAATTTGAAGACTATATAACTCAACTTTTAATTCTATTCCGATCTTCAATAAGAAAGTTCTAATTTTACAGAAAAAAAATGCTTTTTTTTTGCATTTTTACTTGTGTTTTGTTATTTTTTAATCCATCCCTTCTCCATCTGTGATCATCTAAAATATTAAAATCTTAAAATGACAGCATATAGTACTTCTGATCCAAGGAAGAATATCCACCTATTTAACTTGCCATCATATCTGCTTATTTAATTACAGGCCATTATAGGGTCTACAGCTTTTCATTTGAGGAGCAATGAGAGTTAAATGACTGTTTTCTTTAATACAGTCAAGTAAATTCAGAGGCATATGAATTGCCAGGTAATTAGAATATGTGTAATTATATCGACTTGGGAAATAGAGGTTTTTTGTTTTGTTTTGTTTTTCCTGTTTCCATTTACCATTTTGGTTCATTGTGTGTTTTGTGTATGTGTGGGTAGAACGAGAGAGGTAATAGGCTGCTTTTCTAAAATATAAACCAACAACAGCTGGCAAGGGCACATGCTCTCTTGGCAAAACTGAATTCAGAACATATCATTGTATTCATATATTTGAATGAAAATGGATATTGAATTAATCAGGACTTAGGTCCCTTTTATTTTTGTTCATTGTTCAGTTGCTAGGTCATGTCTGACTCTTTGCGACCCCATGAACTGCAGCACACCATGCTTCCCTGTCCTCCACTATCTTCGCTGAGTCTGCTCAAACTCATGTCCATCAAGTCAGTGATGCCATCCAACCCTATCATCCTCCATCACCCCCTTCTCCTCTTGCCCTCTATATTTCCCAGTACCAGGGTCTTTCCCAATGAGTTGGCTCTTACATCAGGTGGCCAAAGTATTGGAGCTTCAGCTTCAGCATCAGTCCTTCAAACGAATATTCAGGGTTGATTTCTTTTAGGATTGACTGGTTTGATATCCTTGCTGTCCAAGGGACTCTCAAGTCTCCTCCAGTACCACAGTTTGAAATCATCAATCCAGCACCACGATTTGAAAGCATCAATTCTTCAGCACTCAGCCTTCTTTATGGTCCAACTCTCACATTCAAACATGGCTGCTTTTAATTTTTACAGATGTCAAAACTAAGATTCTTATTTTTAATGTTAATGATAGATGCTTTTATTATGATTGACGTGAAGTTCAAAAATGAGAAAATTAATTTTCTAATGTGCTGAAGTTTACTCCCTTTTTTGAGGTTTATGTACAATTAGAATATAGAGTTAAAACATCTGATATTTTTATCATAATGTTTCTAGGATTTGGGATAATTTATCTTTGTACTAGTCTTGAAAATAGTTGCTTCATTTGCAATTATGTTAACTGCAGTCTGAGGCTTTAATAAAACATTTTTTTGGAAACCAAATATTTGTTTTATTAGTTTCTTAAGTAACTCAGTATTTGTAATTATTTTGTAAGTGCACATTATAACCACCATGCTTTTTTTCCCACCTGTGATATTTTGAGCTCCCTTTTCCCTCCTCTGAATTTTTCTATAAAAACCATATCACTATGCATCTTTATTATAATACCCTATATCCTTTACCTTCATATAAATTATTTCTGTAGACATTTTTATAACATTTTCTTAAAAACACTACTCAGCAATATTTTTAATTGCTTAAAATTCTTCTGGATAATTAAAGTATTATTTATCGACCCATCACTTAGTGAAGGTTTATTCTTCAACTCAAAACTGAGTACAATTGGATTATGTTCTGATAAATTTGTTGTAAGAATATTACATTTTTCTGTCTTCAAGCTTATCCCTTGGGCAGTAAACAATAATCAATTCCAGTGTGTCATTTATTTATTACAGGAAATATGTAAAGCCTTTTTCATTAAGATGTTTTTATCCTCATGGTTCCAGTCACAAAGTAAAATTATATTTTAGTTGATTATAAGTTGATGTGTGTTCCATTATAGTGTATCAATCTTCATAAATGACTAATGCACAAAAACAAATTTAAATTTGCAATGTCACTATTATGCTTTTATTTTCTTTAAAAAAATCTAAGTATGCAATCCCTATCCTATTTCACTTGATAAATGGTCTAAGTCAAAATAAATGCTTTAATGATTTCAAATATATAATATATATTGGAGTAATTACTCACAGTTGAATACATTTTTATTTCTGATAAACTTCTGGGCTTCTCAGAATGACTAAAAGACTAAAATTTTGCTTACTGAATTGGAGAAGCATACTGGAGACGGAAATGGCAACCCACTCCAGTACTCTCGCCTGGAGAATCCTATGGATGGAGGAACCTGGTAGCTTACAGTCCATGGGGTCACAGAGAGTTGGACACGACTGAGCAATTTCACTTTCACTTTCACATACTCACTAAGTCTCTCCAGTTATAAATTAGCATTTCAAGAACAGGGTATTTGTATAAGACCTTACAAGGAATGCAGTGCAGGAGCTCATGCTGGTTAATAATATGTTTTCACTTCTTAGAATTTGTCCAACCTGTATTTTAATAAGAGGGTATCACATGAGAAAAGAGCAAAGACATGCAACTGTGGAATAACATTTATTTCGTATATCAGCCTTGCTGTGGACTGAACTGTGTCCCATCCCTCCACCCCCACCTCCAATTCCTATGCTGATGCCCTAGCCCCCAAGGTGACATATTTGGAAATGGGATTCTAAGGAAGTAATTAAGGCTAGATAAGAATACAAAGGCGGGATCCTGATCTGATGATAGAATTAGTAGTCTTTTAGATGAGAAATCAAAGAGCTTGTGCTTTCACTCTGTCTCTGTCTTCCCTCCCTTCCTCCATCTCTCCTCTTTCTCTCTCTCTCTTTCTCTGCCAGGTGAAGATTCGGTAAGAAGACAATCAGCTGCAATCTCTCTGAAGAGAATTCTCATGAGAACCTGATCATACTGTCACCCTGATATCCAACTTCCAATTCTTTAGAACTGTGAAAAAATAAGCTGTTATTTAGGTCATCCACTCTGTAATTTTTCATTATGTTAGTCCAAGCTAACTCATACAGGCTTGAGTCATCAAGTTCTTGGGAATTTATTAGGTGTTTGTTGTAATCTGAGCATTTAGTGTCACTGAAATGGATCCCACATTGTACATCTTCCAATTATACACTGTACTGAAGCTATATAAAAGTTTCTCAATGCAGTACTCTTCAGTGATTTTTGTTGCTTTTACTGGACATGTATCTTAGGCCTCCTACCAGGATGCCAGAACTGTAATTCAATTTTTATTACTGTAGTTTGTTGTTTTTGTTCAGTTGTTAAAGCATGTCCAACTGTGACGCCATGGCCTGCAGCAGGCCAGGTTCCTCTGTCCTTCACTATTTCCCACAGTTTGCTAGAATTCATGTCCATTGAGTCAGTGATGCTATCTATCCAACTCATTCTCTGAAGCCCCCTTTTCCTTTTACCTTTAATCTTTCCCGGCATTAGGGTCTTTTCAAATGAGTCAGTTCTTCCCATCAGGTGGCCAAAGTATTGGAGTTTCAGCTTCAGCATCAGTCCTTCCAGTGGATATTCAGGGTTGGTTTCCTTTAGAATTGACTGGTTTGATCTTGATATCAAAGGGACTCTCAAGAGTCTTCTCCAACACCACAGTTCAAAAGCATCAACTCTTTGGTGCTCAGCCTTCTTTATGGTCCAACTCTCACATCCATACATGAATACTGGAAAAACCAGAGCTTTGACTATATGAACCTTTGTCAGCAAAGTGATGTCTGTTCTTTTTAATATGCTGTCTAGATTTGTCATAGCTTTCCTTTCAAGGAGCAAGCATTCTTTCTTTTGTTTGTTTTTACTTTTTTTTTAATTATTGAAGGATAATTGCTTTACAGAATTTTGTTGTTTTCTGTCAAACCTCAACATGAATAAGCCATAGGTATACACATATTCCCTCCCTTTTGAACTTCCTTTCCATCTCCCTTCCATCCACCCTTCTAGGTTGATACAGAGCCCCTGTTTGTATTTCCTGAGCCATACAGCAAATTCCTGTTGGCTATCTATTTTACATATGGTAATATAAACTTCCATGTTACTCTTTCCATACATCTTACCTTCTCTTCCCCTCTCCCCATGTCCATAATTTTATTCTCTATGTCTGTTTCTCCATTGCCACCCTGTAAATAAATTCTTCAGTACCATTTTTCTAGATTCCATGTATGTGCATTAGAATATGATATTTATCTTTCTCTTTCTGCCTTACTTCACTCTGTGTAGTAGGTTCTAGGTTCATCCACTTCATTAGAATTGACTCAAGTGTGCTCCATTTTTATGGCTGAGTAATATTCCATTGCATATATGTATCACAACTTCTTTATCCATTCATCTATAGATGGACATCTAGGTTGCTTCCAAGTTCTAGCTATCGTAGGTAGTGCTGCAATGATCAATGGGATACATGTGTTTTTCAATTTTGGTTTCCTCAGGGTATATGCCTAGGAGTGGGATTTTTTAATTTCATGGTTGCTGTCACCATCTGCAGTGATTTTAGAGCCCAGTAAAAGAAAATCTGTCACTACTTCCACTTTTTCTCCTTCCATTTGCCATGACATGATGAGACTGGATGTCATGATCTAAGGTTTGTTTGTTTTTTTTAAATATTGAATTTTAAGCTATTTTTTTTTCACTCTTCTCTTTCCTTCTCATTAAGAGGCTCTGTAGTTCCTCTTCATTTTCTGCCATTAGAATGAATTCATTTACGTATCTGAAGTTGTTGATATTTTTCCTGGCAATCTTGATTCCAGCTTGTGATTCATCTAGCATGGAATCTCACGTGATGTAGTCTACATATAAGTTAAATAAGTAGGGTGATAATATACAGCCTTGACATACTCCTTTCCCAATTTTGAACCACTCAGTTGTTCCATGTCTGGTTCTATCTGTTGCCTTTTTACCCCCATAATTTATTATCAACTCTGTCTGGCACTATAGACTCTTAATACAAACATTTTGTCTGTCAAATAAAGCAGGAAAATGGTATCATCAATTTCTGAACAACAAAAAAAGAGCAAATTTTATTTATGTTAAGTAAATATTATGCAACTTCTGTAGCTCTATCTATCCCCACCCCCAATGACAACCTGGGTTTAAATGATAAATTTACAGTAGAAGTAATAAAATGAAACTTACAAGAGTATTTGTAAATTAAATATAATAATGAAGGTAAAGTTCCTAGCCCATGGACTAAATTGAAAATAACAAAAATACTATCCCTTTTTTGATTTCTTTGAAACTGCACACACTGCCTCGAAACAGTACTTGGCAATGGAAAGTAGAAATACTTTATAGTCTGAATTATTTCTGTTAAGTATGGGCTATATTGAACAAAACCCTCCAGTTTCACTGATTTTCTTCCCCAACAATTGAATATAATCACTGGACAATTCTGAAACTAATCGCAGGACTGCCCTGGGACTAATGGGTAGCTAAAATGACTAATTCATATGTCCTTGAGAAAATGGAATACGCATTGCCAATTTATATAGTGCTTTCAAACTTAAGAGTTTCATCCAGTAGTTCAGTTGCACTGGTGGAGATAACTATAGTTTAAAATAAAACTAAATTCTTGATGTTTTTATTCATAGAATAATGGGACATTAAAAGCACCTTAGAGATCAACCAGTCAGTTCACCCAATACATTCTTTCTTAACTTAAATTCCCTGAATCATGTGTTAATATAAGGAATTTTTCTTCAATACCTTATACATTTTCAAGCAAACAAAGAAATCAAAAGACTTATACAATGAACATCCATACATCAATACCTATATTTTTCAATTAACAGTTATAGCTGCTTTGTAACATATCTATTCTTCTATCAATTCTTCTGCTTGTTCATAGATCTATCTTTTTCTTTGATGGATTTTAAAGTAAGTTGCAAATAATAGTACATTAGGACACTTAGCATGCATACCATTAACCAGAGAATGTAATTGCTTTTTAAATTCTTCACATTGTGTGATTATCACTACATAATGGAACATTATTTCTGCTTCTGAAAGGAATCAAACTTTTTCTAGTCAAACGCCTATGCATATGCTAATTTATGGCTGGAAAACTCATATTTTCTACTCTACTTTAGCCATAAAATTTCTACTTATCTTTCAAATATCAGCTCAAACTTCATTTCTTTAGGCATCTTCTCTAAATCCTGAGTTTAACTTGGATGCATCCTGTTATTCTCCCAGGGCACCCTATTATTATCAATGATGTACTTATTATCTATCAGTTATTAGTTTTACATAGGAATCCCTCAGAAGACTATGAACTTAATAGTTCTTTACTATATACTTCGTAGTTAGCACAGTGTCTAGCGTAATGTTTCTGAAACATATCAAACGACGATGCTCCAAACTTGACTGTAGTGACAGCTTCAGGGATCTACGAAAATACCCCAAATCATTTAATTGCATGCTTCAAATGAGCAAATTATACCTCAAGAAGGCTGTTGTGTGTGTGTGTGTGTGTGTGTGTGTTTTATATCACTTCTCTTAGTGTCTCCCAACATGAGCATATACACAGCAGGTCCTTCTCCTTTACCTTTTGCAGGAAACATATTCAGTCTATTAAATATATGGAAAAATGACAAAAAGTAAAAAAAAAAAAAAAACAACTGAGTAATAAACACATTTAAGTGTTATGTGAAAGTGGAAAGCTGGTATTATTGTTAGAACTTAGTTCCCTTTAATTTTTCAGGATACATATATATTTGTGTGTGCGTATGTGTGTGTGTGTGAACAAACTCTAGGGTTTGTTTTTTTTTTTTTCAATTGTTTGTTATCTTTTTATGATAGGGCCACACTCTTCTCTCCTTTCATCTCACATGTCCCAGCTTCTCTTCATAACTGCTCAAAACATGTCTATAGAAATGTCTTTGACAAATTCTCAGATCACTAAGGAAAAATTACAAACCAAGGAAAATAATATCAAAACTGGAAAAGAACACATAAAACTTTCTCTGAGCTATCTTACTAGCTGTCTCCTCCAAAAGGTTTCCAACAACTACTGTTTCAAAATGAATTCATCTGCTTTTGGAAAATAAAAAGCCAGGTCTATGCTGGCAGGATATTTTAATCATCTTCCAAGTATTACTTTAAATAAATATACAAGAGAAAATAAGGAAGCCTAATCCAAACCTCTTTGTATACGGACATGTATCAAGGCCTCTGATGCTGAAGCAGTAAGCTTGTAATATGCTGGCATGGAAACTGGTAGTTTCCAATCTTTCCAAACAAGTCCCAATAATTGAAGTTCCAGGGGAGGAGGGAGAAACACTTGCAGAAAGTGAAATACTGTATTACTTGGATATTCAAAATACAGATTATCATTTCATAAGCTTTAGAAATTCTATTATAAATGAACCTCTTTGTTAATTCTAATATTTCCCAAACTTTTTGACCAAATAATTTCTCTGCTACATTTCTTAGTAATAACTTTTAATAGGCTTTATTATTAGCTTATATTAATAGCTGATAATATTATAAAATATTTGGGAAGTGTTGTGCTTAAATTTTGATACACTTGAACTTATGTGCAGAGTATTGATTTAGAGTAATATTATTTATATAATCATGAAAAGTCTTAAGCTAATTTTTAATAAAAGTATATTCCTAGTATGAAGTCAATGGATTTGTCAGAAATTTAGTTCTTTGATGCACTAGTAAGCTACCATGATATTAATATTCTGGTAGACTGGCAGAAATATCTTGCTTCAGGCCTACATTTTCCTTCCTACCCTTGCTATTTTTCATTGCACCTTATAGTGAAGTTATATTGTAAAACATCCCCATCACTAGGAAATTCTTTGTAAAAGAGATTCTATTTTTGAGAGGAAAAAAATACACCATATTTTTTCAGAACTTACCAACTTAGCTAAAGTTAAGATGGAATATTTCAGGACTGTATTTTTTCACTTGGTTGATTTCTACCAGAGTGACTTCTTCCTTTCAGTGTTCAATATGCGTGTGACATTTTAGGTAACATGTATGTGTGTGCTCATACTTGTATAAAAACATAAATACTAAGAAGTCCCTGCATTGTCTTCTTATGATAAAGTCAATTTTTAAACTAAATTAGTGTCTATTTTGTTATTAAGGTAATATTTTCTGTCAAATGTGACACATTTTTTTCAAGCAGGTATAACTCATTTATTAACACGTGTCTTAAATATGAAACAACTTTAAGGGAAATATGTAAAAATTGTCTAATAAAGCAATGCACAATGTATTTAGGGCATTTTGTTGGATAGTTTCATGGGAAGGTAGTGAAACCATGATAGTTTTCAAAAGAGTGTGAATAGTTCTAAAACTGTCATTATTGAAAATTACCATTATTATTTTCATACCATTCACTACTTCAGTGATATACAGCTTGTCAAAAGCTCTCCATTTAGGTTAAATTTAGTTGCATATCAATTGAAGAACTTTAAAGAAATTAAGATAAATGTATCCTATTATATAAAAGTACAAATTGTCCTTTTTTGGTAATAAGGTATTTTTATTCTTTATCTTGGCATGAAAATCTTATTTAAATAATGAATTTTTAGAAGGTGATAAAACAATTTGGTTCCAAATCTACGATAAAATAGTTTAGTACTAAAAATCTAGAAATTGTTTTGATCTTGAAATTTCCCTGAATCTGTGCATATCATTGATTTAAAAATATATATATAGTAGAAAGCAAGAACTGAGGAAGACTCCTCAGGTGGCTCACAGAGGCCAGATTCTTTCTTGAAGGGAGCCAGCCATTATCAAATGATGACAAATGCTCTGTTTTATAAAGGAAGCATTGGAATATTCTAGAATAAGCTAGTTATTACAATTTCTATCTAAGAAGGTGATACTTTTCTTTTAATTCTGAATTATAGTCTTTGGCTTCCAGTACTTTGCCAACAAAGGTCCGTCTAGTCAAGGCTATGGTTTTTCCAGTGGTCATGTATGGATGTGAGAGTTGGACTGTGAAAAAAGCTGAACACCAAAGAATTGATACTTTTGAACTGTGGTGTTGGAGAAGACTCTTGAGAGTCCCTTGGACTGCAAGAAGATCCAATCAGTCCATTCTAAAGGAGACCAGTCCTGGGTGTTCTTTGGAAGGAATGATGCTAAAACTGAAACTCCAGTACTTTGGCCACCTCAGGCGAAGAGTTGACTCATTGGAAAAGACTCTGATGCTAGGAGGGATTGTGGGCAGGAGGAAGAGGGGATGACAGAGGATAAGATGGCTGGATGGCATCACCGACTCAATGGATGTGAGTTTGAGTGAATTCTTGAGATGGTGATGGACAGGGAGGTCTGGCGTGCTGCGATTCATGGGGTCGCAAAGAGTCGGACACGACTGAGCTACTGAACTGAACTGAACTGAATAGGAGACTAAATCCACCACTGAGAAAAATTGGAAACAATAAAGTTTTACATATAAGTATGTATATAGATGCATATATATATATATATATATAAATAATGTTTTTGAAGGTATTAGGAGAAAATAAGCAGTAATGATGTATGGGAAACAAGCTTAGGAAAGACAAAAATTTGACAATAAATCATCTTAGTCCCTGATATTGGATTAGGTTATCCTTGGTTCCAAGAATCTATAAACAGCAAATATATACCCTCTTTGAAAGAAGACATTATCCTAGCTAGGAAACTTTTTTTTTTTTTACTAATAATTTTTCATTACTAGAGTAAACAAAAAACAAGTCAATTGTATGAACGATCAAGACAATGTGAAATAATCATAAAAGAAGTAAAATAACAGAAGCAGATGCACATGGTCTTGCCAATAATTAATCAATTTTATCAGTTTTTTCAAAAGAGTCAACTTTGGGCTATATTAGTCCCTTCAATTTTTATGGGTTTTTATTTCATTAATATCTGCTTTTTATTAATTCATTCCTTCTAAATTTTTGTATTTAATTTATTATGTTTTAGAGTTTATGATCCACAAGAGCATTGGAGATACCAGACAGAGACTTTAAAATAACTGTAACCTTTAGCAGATAACTAAACATTAAAAAAATAAGAAGCAGCAGCAAATAGATCTTACAGCTAAAACGAAAAACCTCCAAACTAAGAATTTAGTGTATGATCTAGATATAAACTGAAGAATTATTGAACTGGAAATTAGGTAAAATAAAAGGAAATTTAGGAATAAAGCATGAGCAACAAAAAGTATACAAAAAGAAGATTTAACAAAAGTAAAATTGAAGTGCCAGCAGGAAATGAGAGGTGGTACAAAAGCAATATTAACATTTATAAGGAAATAGAAATTTAGAAATGAGTAAACCATGCATTCCAGGTGTCTTAGGAATTCTAAATAATGAAAACAAAGAACTCTTTCTAAACATGCCTTTCAGAACCATTACTGAAAGCAAAAAAAAAAAAAAAAAAGTGAGAATCTTAAAAGCAGTAGGAGAAATAAAGACTGATTTTCTTCAGAGAAATAAGACCGACAACTAAATTTTCTAAAGAAACAATGGAAATTAGAAACCTGCATCTTTAACATACTGGAAGAATATACTTATCAAACTGGAATCCTATATCCAGTTAATATTTTATCAGGAAAATAGCCAACCTAAGAAAAACAAAACTAAAAGAATTCATTACTTTGAGATGGACAAAAAAATAAAATTAAAACAGACCTCTTGGCAAGGGGAAAATATCTCACATTGAAAAGTGAATGTGAATGTTAAATTATATTATTTGCTATTTAAAGGATTTATATATGCAACAAAAATATTATAAATTGTGAGATAGGGTAAAAACAGTTATTATTCATAAAATGACCATGTGGTAATCCATCAAGAAAGTCTCAACAAATAACAAAGGGTAGAATCATACAAATGGCTTTCTCTGATCACAACATATTTAAGGTAAAAATCAACAACAATAAAAAAAGTAGATAATACTCATATATTTAAAAATTAAGAAATAGCAAATAATATGCAGGTCTAAATAAATAATCATTTTTCAATCTTAAAATTAAGAACACATAGTAGATTAAGCACAATAAAAGAAAGAAAAAATTAAGAAGCAGAAATTCAAGATTTCATGCAAAGATGGGCACAATAAAGGACAAAAATAGTAAGGACCTAACAGAAGCTAAATCTATTAAGAAGAGGTGGCAAGAATACACAGAAGAACTATACAAAAAAGATCTTCATGACCCAGATAACCATGACGGTGTAATCACATACCAAGAGCCAGACCTCCTGGAATGTGAAGTCAAGTGGGCCTTAGGAAACATCACTACGAACAAAGCTAGTGGAGGTGATGGAATTCCAGTTGAGCTAGTTCAAATCTTGAAAGATGATCCTGTGAAAGTGCTGCACTCAATATGCCAGCAAATTTAGGAAACTCAGCAGTGACCACAGGACTGGAAAAGGTCAGTTTTCATTCCAATCCCAAAGAAAGGCAATGCCAAAGAATATACAAACACTGCACAATTGCACTCATTTCTCAAGCTAGCAAAGTATGCTCAAAATTCTCCAGGCTTCAGAAGCACATGAACCATGAACTTCCAGACATTCAAGCTGGATTTAGAAAAGGCAGAGGAACCAGAGATCAAATTGCCAACATCTGCTGGATCATCGAAAAAGCAAGAGAGTTCCAGAAAAATATCTATTTCTGCTTTTTTGATATACCAAAGTCTTTGACTGTTGTGGATCACAACAAACTGTGGAAAATTCTTAAAGAGATAGGAATATCAGACCACCTAACCAGCCTCCTGAGAAATCTGTATGCAGGTCAGGAAGCAATAGTTAAAACTGAACATAGAACAGCAGACTGGTTCCAAACTGGGAAAATAAATGCCAAGGCTGTCTATTGTCACCCTGCTTATTTAATTTATATGCATAGCATATCATGTGAAATGCCGGGCTGGATGAAGCACAAGCTGGAATCAAGGTTACTGGGAGAAATATCAATAACCTCAGATACGCAGATGACATCACCCTTATGGCAGAAAGCAAAGAAGAACTGAAGATCCTCTTGATGAAAGTGAAAAAGGAGAATGAAAAAGTTGGCTAAAGAGTCAACATTCAGAAAACTGAGATCATGGCATCCAGACCCATCACTTCATGGCAAATAGATTCATAAACAATGGAAACAGAGACAGAGTTTATTTTGGGGAGCTTCAAAATCACTGCAGATGGTGACTGCAGCCATGAAATCGAAAAATGCTTGCACCTTGGAATAAAAGGTATGACCAAACTAGACAGCATATTAAAAAGCAGAGACATTACTTTGCCAACTATATACAAACTGTATACATTCATATGAGTGAGGCTTTTGTCTGTAGATGGCTCCTTGCATTCTTCTGTATTGCAAGAAACCCTCTTGGGTATTGATGTGAAGGCAAGGTACTTCTCATGCTTCTCAGTTCACTTCAGAACATCAATACCCAAGAGGTTTTTCTTGCATTCCACAAGAATACAAGGAGCCATCTACAGACAAAAGCCTCCCTCATATGAATGTATATAGTTATAGATTTGATGTTTGATACAAACATCTTTTATCTCTCATAGTTCTGGAGACTGAAAACTGATATTAAGGTGCTGAGATCTTGCTGCCTTCTGGTTCAAAGACAGTAGTTTCTTGCTGTGTCTTCTCTTATCAGAAGAGGCAAGACAACTCTCTGTAGTTTCTTTTGTAAGAGATGTGCCTTTTCTAAATCCAGCTTGTATATAGGAAAGTTTTTTGTTCACCTAGTGTTGAAGCCATTTTGAGCATTACCTTGCTAACATGTGAAATCAGTGTAATTGTATGGAGGTGTGAACATTCTTTGGCACTGCCCTTCTTTGGGATTAGAATGAAAATTGATCTTTTTCAGTCCTGTGGCCACTGCTGAGTTTTCCAAATCTTTTGGCATACTGAGTGTAACACTTTAAAAGCATCATCTTTTATGATTTTTATTAGCTCAACTATAATTCCATCACTTCCACTAGCTTTATTTATAGTAACGCTTCCTCAAGTCCACTTGACGTCACACTCCAGAATGTCTTACTCTAGGTGAGTGATCATACCATTGTGGTTATCTGGGTTATTAAGACCTTTTTTTTGTACAGTTCTTTTGTGTATTCTTGCCACCTGTTCTTAATATCTTCTGCTTCTGTTAGTTCCTTGCCATTTCTGTCCTTTATTGCCCATATTTTTGCATGAAACATTTCATTGGTATCTCTAATATTCTTGAAAGGAGCTCTAATCTTTCCCATTCTATTGTTTTCCTCTATTTCTTTGCATTGTTCACTTAAGAAGGCTTTCTTATCTCTCCTTGCTATTCTTTGGAACTCTGCATTCAGTGGGTTTTCTTTTCCTCCTTTGCCTTTCATTTCTCTTGTTTTCTCAGCTGTTTGTGAGGCTTCGTTGGACAACCAATTCGCATTTTTGTATTTCTTTTTCTTGGGATGGTTTTAGCCACCATCTCCTGTATAATGTTATAAACCTTCATCTATAGTTCTCCAGGTACTCTATTAGATCTAATCCCTTGAATCTATTTGTCACTTTCATTATATAATCATAAGGGATTTGATTTAAGTCATACCTGAATAGCCTAGTGGTTTCCCTACTTTCTTCAATTTAAGTCTGAATTTTGCAATAAAGAATCTTGAACTGGATCTGAGCCGCAGTCAGCTCCCAGTCTTGTTTTTGCTGACTCTAATGAGCTTCTCTAACTTTGGCTGCGAAGAATGTAAAAAGTCTGATTTCGGTATTGACCATCTGGAGATGTCCATCTGTAGAATTGTCTTTTGTGTTGTTGGAAGAGAATGTTTGCTATGACCAGGGTGTTCCCTTGGCAAAACTCTGATAAACTTTCCCTTGCTTCATTTTGTACTCTGAGGCTGGTATCACTTGACTTCCTGCTTTGCATTCCAGTCCCCTATGATGAAAAGGAAATTTTGTTTTGATGTCACATCTAGAAGGTCTTGGAGGTTTTCATAGAACCGTTTGACTTCAGCTTCTTTGGCTTTAGTGACTGTGGCATAAAGTTATATTACCGTGGTATTGAATGGTTTTCCTTGGACACAACACAGGATCATTCTATCATTTTTGAAATGCTCCCAAGTACTGCATTTTGGTCTCTTTTGTTAATTAGTTGGGCTACCCAATTTCTTCCTAGGGATTCTTGCCCACAAGAGTAGATATAACTGTCATCGGTATTAAGTTTGTGCATTCCAATCCATTTTAATTCACTGATTGCTAAAATGTGGATGTTCACTCTTGCCATCTCCTGTTTGGCCACATCCAATTTCAGATCAGAACAGATCAGTCACTCAGTCGTGTCCGCCTCTTTGCAACCCCATGAATTGCCCCACGCCCGGCCTCCCTATCCATCACCAACTCCCAGAGTTCACTCAGACTCATATCCATCGACTCAGTGATGCCATCCAGCCATCTCATCCTCTGTCATCCCCTTCTCCTCTTGCCCTCAATCCCTCCCAACATCAGAGTCTTTTCCATGAGTCAACACTTCGCATGAGGTGGCCAAAGTACTGGAGTTTCAGCTTTAGCATCATTCCTTCCAAAGAAATCCCAGGGCTGATCTCCTTCAGAATGGACTGGTTGGATCTCCTTGCAGTCCAGGGGACTCTCAAGAGTCTTCTCCAACACCACAGTTCAAAAGCATCAATTCTTCGGTGCTCAGCCTTCTACGCAGTCCAACTCTCACATCCATACATGACCACAGGAAAAACCATAGCCTTGACAGGACGAACCTTTGTTGGCAAAGTAATGTCTCTGCTTTTCAATATGCTATCTAGGTTGGTCATAACTTTCCTACCAAGGAGTAAGCGTCTTTTAATTTCATGGCTGCAGTCACCATCTGTAGTGATTTTGGAGCCCAGAAAAATAAAGTCTGACACTGTTTCCACTGTTTCCCCATCTATCTCCCATGAAGTGGTGGGACCAGATGCCATGATCTTCGTTTTCTGAATGTTGAGCTTCAAGCCAACTTTTTTACTCTCCACTTTCACTTTCATCAGGAGGTTTTTTAGTTTCTCTTCACTTTCTGCCATAAGGGTGGTGTCATCTGCATATCTGAGAAATATTGATACTTCTCCCAGAAATCTTGATTCCAGCTTATGTTTCTTCCAGTCCAGCATTTCTCATGATGTACTAAGCATATAAGTTAAATAAACAGGGTGACAATATACAGCCTTGACATACTCCTTTTCCTATTTGGAATCAGTCTGTTGTTCCATATTCAGTTCTAACTGTTGCTTCCTGACCTGCATACAAATTTCTCAAGAGGCAGATCAGGTGGTCTGGTATTCCCATCTCTTTCAGAATTGTCCAGAGTTTATTGTGATGCACACAGTCAAAGGCTTTGGCATAGTCAACAAAGCAGAAATAGATGTTTTTCTGGAACTCTCTTGCTTTTTCCACGATTCAGCGGATGTTGGCAATTTGATCTCTGGTTTCTCTGCCTTTTCTAAAACCAGCTTGAACATCAGGAAGTTCACAGTTCATGTATTGCCGAAGCCTGGCTTGGAGAATTTTGAGCATTACTGTACTAGTGTGTGAGATGAGTGCAATTGTGCGGTAGTTTGAGCATTCTTTGGCATTGCCTTTCTTTGGCATTGGAATGAAAACTCACCTTTTCCAGTCCTGTGACTACTGCTGAGTTTCCAAATTTGCTGGCATATTGAGTGCAGCACTTTCACAGCATCATCTTTCAGGATTTGGAATAATTCAACTAAAATTCCATCACCTCCACTAGCTTTGTTCGTAGTGATGCTTTCTAAGGCCCACTTGACTTCACATTCCAGGATGTCTGGCTCTAGGTCAGTGATCACACCGTCGTGATTATCTGGGTCATGAAGATCTTTTTTGTACAGTTCTTCTGTGTATTCTTGCCATCTCTTCTTAATATCTTCTGCTTCTGATAGGTCCATACCGTTTCTGTCCTTTATCGAGCCCATCTTTGCATGAAATGTTCCTTTGGTATTTCTGATTTTCTTGAAGAGATCCCTAATCTTTCCCATTCTGTTGTTTTCCTCTATTTCTTTGCATTGATTGCTGAAGAAGGCTTTCTTATCTCTTTTTGCTATTCTTTGGAACTCTGCATTCAGATGTTTATATCTTTCTTTTTCTCCTTTGCTTTTCACTTCTCTTCTTTTCACAGCTATTTGTAAGGCCTCCCCAGACAGCCATTTTGCTTTTTTTGTATTTCTTTTCCATGGGGATGGTCTTGATCCCTGTCTCCTGTACAATGTCACGAACCTCATTTCATAGTTCATCAGGCACTCTATCTATCAGATCTAGGCCCAGAAATCTATTTCTCACTTCCACTGTATAATCATAAGGGATTTAATTTAGGTCATTTGAATGGTCTAGTGGTTTTCCCTACTTTCTTCAATTTAAGCCTGAATTTGGCAATAAGGAGTTCATGGTTTGAGCCACAGTCAGCTCCTGGTCTTGTTTTTGCTGACTGTATAGAGCTTCTCCATCTTTGGCTGCAAAGAATATAATCAGTCTGATTTCAGTGTTGACCATCTGGTGATGTCCATGTATAGAGTACAATTTACATCCAATTTACTTCACAATAAACTGTGAAAAATTCTGAAAGAGATGGGAATACCAGACCACCTGACCTGCCTCTTGAGAAACCTATATGCAGCTCAGGAAGCAAGAGTTAGAACTGGACATGGAACAACAGACTGGTTCCAAATAGGAAAAAGAGTACATTAAGGCTGTATATTGTCACCCTGCTTATTTAACTTCTATGCAGAGTACACCATGAGAAACGCTGGGCTGGAAGAAGCGCAAGCTGAAATCAAGATTGCCAGGAGAAATATCAATCACCTCAGATATGCAGATGACACCACCCTCTGACAGAAAGTGAAGAGGTACTAAAAAGCCTCTTGATGAAAGTGAAAGAGGAGAGTGAAAAAGTTGGCTTAAAGCTCAACATTCAGAAAATGAAGCTCATGGCATCTGGTCCCATCACTCCACGGGAAATAGATGGGGAAACGGTGGTAGACTTTATTTTTGGGGGCTCCAAAATCACTGCAGATGTCGATTGCAGCCATGGAATTAAAAGACGCTTACTCCTTGGAAGGAAAGTTATGACAACCTAGATAGCATATTCAAAAGCAGAGACATTACTTTGCCAGCAAAGGTCCGTCTAGTCAAGGTTATGGTTTTTCCTGTGGTCACGTATGGATGTGAGAGTTGGACTATGAAGAAAGCTGGGTGCTGAAGAATTGATGCTTTTGAACTGTGGTGTTGGAGAAGACTCTTGAGAGTCCCTCGTGCTGCAAGGAGATCCAACCAGTCCATTCTAAAGGAGATCAGTCCTGGGTGTTCATTGGAAGGACTGATGCTGAAGCTGAAACTCCAATACTTTGGCCATCTCCTGCGAAGAGTTGACTCATTGAAAAAGACTCTGATGCTGGGAGGGATTGGGGGCAGGGGGAGAAGGGGACGACGGAGGATGAGATGGCTGGATTGTATCACTGAGTGGATGGACATGAGTCTGAGTGAACTCTGGGGGGTGGTGATGGACAGGGAGGCCTGGTGTGCTGTGGTTCATGGTGTCGCAGAGTCGGACATGACTGAGTGCCTGAACTGAACTGAACTGAACTGGATTTACTTTGATTCATGGACCTAACATTCCAGGAAGATTTATTTGAACCTAAATGTTATTTGAATGATGTTGATGACTCCCATAAATTTTGTCATACATATTGAAACAATAGTTGTAGAATAAATTATGACTTCATGTATGAATTTAACTGTTTTCACAAAATTGTTAATATTCTTCACTAGAGAAAGATTCTTGGTGCTAAACTACATTATTTTAAATGTTTCTCTTGGTTTACACAGAGTATAAATTTTTAAAATATAAACAATGCTCTAGGTTTTTCATTTAACGCTCTGTCCTCTGAAGTTCTTTGGTGAATATTGTATTTATAGCCTCTGATGCCAGCTGCTTTAAAATACAAGGTTTTTCTAACTGCCTCTTTCATCTGTGGCATTAGAGATGTTCAGAGGACAGGCAGCAAAAAATAGCATGATTTGCATTCAATGCAGAAGGTGTACAGTTAAACTTTCAAGTCTTAATGAAAGGTCATAAAATCTTACAGTACTGACCAAATAGCTTTCCTAGAACATTAAATCCCTCATGAATCCTCCTGTACCACTTTAAACACAAGTTAAAATTGCATATCATAAATACTGAATGCTTTCTTCCCTAATGTAAATTCACTATTATAACCTTGTCTGGCAGAGATGCTCCACTTAAAGGTCGGTAACATTTTCATTATCAGCTCTCTCTCTGAAGGGTTGGCAATGCATCTGCTTCTGTTTGTAATGCGCTGAAAATGCTTATACAGATTTTTTTCTTTAAGTCAGCTGCTAGTGTAGCTCTTTTTGGACCCTAAGTTAAAACAAATGGAATTTCTTTAGTTTTCAATTTCTTTTCCCATTATTGTCCAGTTAAAACTACAATTCTGTAAGAGAATATATTTTTTATGAATATATTATATCCAGAGCTTTAGTTTCATTTTCTTCTAATATATAGATTGTCTCACTGTGTGTTTGTGTGGGAGTGTGTATGTGGGGAGGGGAGGGTTAGGCATATGTATAAGTAAGAACAAATAGTGTTTTCTCAATGCTTAATATTCTTTGTGGTAGAAGAGATACAAAAGAAAAAAATCCCATTAAGATGCATGAGAACATCTCCACAAATTAAGTTCCCTACTTGAGTGGCACGAGTATACTCCTTCTAGTATAAAGTGTACTTGAAGCATACAAAAGATTAAAATGTTCTGAATTATATTGCATTTCACGAAAGCAATGGCTCTACTTCTCAATGAGAACATATGAAATGCATTTTTGAATGAAGTGAAAAGTTAATAAGAAATCAGTTTCACTTCTGTATTTTGTGGAGGTATTTGCTAAAATGCCTTAAAGTTTTAGCATTATCACAGAAGACTAGGCTGGATCTCATTTCTAGGAAACCTAAACCACCATGGTTGCCAAGATATTTTGAGGCATTGACTTTCTTAATGACAGATATACTCCAGGAAAGAGATGCTGAATGGCATAGTAGGGGGCTCACTGGATGGGTGAGTGAGTTTTCCCTGATTTCATTTCTGAAATTTCATATGCTTGTGTAAATATACTTGCTATCATTGACAAGATCCATTATCCCATTTTCCCTGGCCCCTTAAATTCTGGAAGTAATTTATTTAGAAAGCAGGGAATTATCTGACTCTCAGAAATTTAGAAGCATTTGTTGAATACTCGACATTTATTAGGACAGGAGAATGAAGGAATGACCTGACCTAAAATACAGAAAATGGACCTCTATGATAATTACAATATGTTCTAAGTCACCTCCCAGTTCCACTCACAGCTATCTTCATAATTTACACAGGTTAGGAAAAGTCATTCTTGATATTATCTTGTCCAGACATTATCCTATCCTTTGATCTAAAATTTACAACAGCCCAAAATAAGTCATAGTCAGAGACTTGGGGCATCACACCACCCCTTTATGTTAAAATTCTGTGTTTTTACATATTATATAAGAAACCTATAAAATATTATATCCTTGTTTAGTTAACATTAGGTATTTTACCAGATTTAAGTAGACATTGTATTAGTGCTTTGAGAATAGAAATACATATAGTCTCATACTGTAAATCACAGAAAATAAATAAATGCCTATTCTAGGCAGTTTCATTTTGAGAAGATAATACCAGATTTCTATAATATCAGGACTGATTTGTAAAAGATCCAAAAATATCCATCCAGCTTAATTTACTTCAATTATGTTTGAATAACTGATACACTTATTACTCTTAGGCCTGCTTCCTTATTATGTGTGTATATATGTATATATATATGAACTTGGAACTAAAAAGTAAATGGCTCTTGTGCTTCCCTTGGAAGACATTCTACAGTCTTATGCCACTTGAAATCTTCCCTTTCATTTATCAAGTAATGACTTTAATTATTCTTTTTGTTTATTTCTTTCACTGAAATACTTGAAACTCTAATAGATTCTGCCTTTTCAGTTCAGAGGGAGTTGTACCTGTGGTACTGTGTCAGAAAAGAAACAAATGGATTTATCAGGTGTTCTTTTAAGACCTTTAGTGACACACTAGGTAAGTAAGAAAGATCCTTATTAGGTCCCTTCAGTCCCATCACCTTCCCCAACTTTGTCATTGGGATGGTAATTCTTTGACCCTGCAGTCCACTTGAGCAGCTTAGATAACTTATTTCATTCATTTTCTCTGTTTCCAGGTTGTCCCATGCTAGTGATTAGTGCTCTGGTTAAGGACATGCTCCCTTGTGCTTTTCAACTTGAGCTGGAAGTGTTAGATGCTTGTGATCACTCCTGTCTTTATGGTTATGGTAGTAATTTGCATTTGAGCTGGTTACTGTGCCAATCTTGAGGACCTGCTATGTTCAGCCATGAATAGTAGTTGGAAATTATGGGACTATTACAAAGGATTCAGCCTTCAAGAAGGAGCCTTGATCATAAAAACTCATTTTTCAAGGATAAGCTTGGAATCTTTTGCCATTATAAGCTGTGTGTGTGTGTGTGCGCGCATGCGTGTGCGTGTGTGGCATACCTTCTTTAGTGAATTTTAAGCTTATGACAGGTAGGATATATTAAAATAAATCAGGTGATTTCACTACTCTACTATCAGTGAGAGAGCGTAGTGACCTCTCTCACTACTATCATCAAAATAGTACCGACACTACTTTGATAATGTGTTGCTTTATTAAAGAGATTTAGAAGCCTTCTACTAAGAAAGTTTTATTCTGCCAGACCTTTCTATTTTTGACCAGTTGACATTTGTTCCAAGCTTTTATTTCCTGTTCACCGTGACACTGTCGAACCTTGTCCTTAGCTAGGTGCTCAGTAGAAATATTTTAACAAAACGATTCATTAAAATGTTAACTAGTCATAATAAAATTAATTATAAAAACATGTTTATATAAGACTTAATAGGTATTAGTTACCAAAGATAATGCTGGAAATTCTAATATACTCAGGAAAAGGGTACCAATATTCAAAGAATATGAGGGGAAAAAAGATTAAGTCATTCATTTAACTATAGCTCTGTTGGTAAAGAAATTGCCTGCAATGCAGGAGACCCCAGTTCAATTCCTGGGTTGGGAAGATCCCCTGGAGAAGGGATAGGCTACCCACTCCAGTTTTCTTGGGCTTCCCTTGTGGCTCAGCTGGTAAAGAATCCATCTGCAATGTGGGAGACCTGGGTTAGATCCCTGGTTTGGGAAGATCCCCTGGAGAAGAGAAATGCTATCCACTCCAGTATTCTGGCCTGGAGAATTCCATGGAGTGTATAGTCTATGGGGTCGCAAAGAGTTGGACACTACTGAGTGACTTCCACTTTCACTAAGTCAACTAGATAAAATTTATCTACCTACATCCTTCTGTTATAATTTCTTTCCATTCCCACTATTCTTTATTTCAACTCACAGTTGACAATTAGCTTTGTGTTCTTCACAAACAAAATATGGGAATTCTTGACTTTGGACTTATTTATGTACTACCTATAATCATGTTAAAGCTTTCCTGTTGGTTCAGATGGTAAAGAGTCTGCCTGCAATGCAGGAGAACTGGGTTTAATCCCTGGGTTGGGAAGATCCCCTGGAGAAGGGAATGGTTACCCACTCCAGTATTGTCTGGAGAATTTCAAGGACAGAGGAGCCTGGTGGGCTACAGTCCATGGGGTCGCAAAGAGTCAGACAGGACTGAGCAACTAACACTTTCGCTTTCAAAATCATGTTAAATATTTCATAACCTATGCATGTCACCATTAAAGAAACTCTTTTCTAATTCTAATATGATCTCTTGGTTTTCCGGGGAAACCCAGGAACCTAGGAAAGGGATTTACAAGAAGGCATTAGAAGTGGCTCACTCAGTAAAGAGTCTGCCTGAAATGTAGGAGACCTGGGTTCAGTCCCTGGGTCAGGAAGATCCCCTGGAGAAGGAAATGGCAACCCACTCCAGTATTCCTGCCTAGAAAATCCTGTGGATGGAGGAGCCTGGCAGGCTACAGTCCATGGGTTTGCAAAGAGTCAGACATGACTGAGCAACTAACACATACATTAGATGAAATCCTAACTATATAGCAATAAAAGGAGAGAACTAACAAACAACAGAAAAATCCTCTTTTGTAAGTTAGAAGAAATCTTCAGAGCATAAATAGAAAGAAAGCACTACAGAGTAGTATCACTGAGCGATATTGAAAGAATGCTTTAAAGTGATTATGTTTAACTGTTCCAAGCAGCAATTACAAATCAATAATAGCATTTTAAAGTGTTTAATATTATGGACTTTGACATCAAAGAGATTACACAGACAGGTAAAGAGTTGTGAAACTGAAATGAACCACTAGGTCTTGTATTAAATTGATCCTTGGCCATATTCCAGAGCCTGTTTGAAGGAGAATAATGTACTAGTAATCCTTGAGAAAAAATAGACAAGAGTGATGTGTCACTTGATTAAGAAAATAGGAGGGATAATGGCAGTTTAGACTACTCCCACTTCCAAGGATATGTGCATTTTTAGATACAGTATCAAACATCGGCACAAAGTATGTTAGATCGATGGATTTTGATGGTTATCAATCTTCAGATCACATTTCTTAAGGAGCCTTTAGGTTAGTATGGTGTTTTGTTATCATTAATCTCTGTCAATGTGGTGCTGTGCAGCAGAACCATGAGGAGGATTTACTAAAATACAGATTGCTGGGACCACCATACAGGGCTTATTATGCTGAAAGTATAGGGTGCCACTTGAGAATTTGTTTTTCTAATTCCCAAGTGATGCTGCTGGTGGTGATTCATGGACATTACTTAAATATATTAAAAAATGCAGGCATAAGATAATATATTTTTTTACTGTAGTAAATAAAATTACACATTAGGTTAAATTCAGTTCAACAGAGAGGAGAAAAAAAAGAAGGAACATAACATTATTGTGGTAATAGAATGCACTGAAATAAATACATCTCATCTAATACTGAAATATTACCAAACATGCTGTGATAGTTATTGTATAATCACTCATCTTTATGTGAAAAAAAAAAAAAAACTGCTGACTGAACAATATTCTGTTGCCATATCCTCCTGCTGAGGTTTTCTTTTCTAGATGCATAGACTTTGCAGCTCATGATTGCCCATAATTGTCTTCTTATATTTACTTAAGGGGATAATTTGGCTTTCAATAAATAGCAATTAAAACATATAAATATATTTTCAGCCATTTTCTGAAATGTGAGAGTGTAGTTCATACTTGAATAACAATGGTTGTTTATATATTATATAGTGATTTACTATTCCTTTTGCTTATTACAGAGTTCTTTGTTCTATTTATCTTAAATCAAGTTGTTACAATGTAACTGTCTAGATTTTTATCTCTGATAACACAAACACAAATCTAGATTTTTCAGAACAAAATAAAGATTGGATTTATTTTGCCTTTGGATCAGTTAAAAGTGATGAGTGAAAATTTCAACAAAATAACAACATTTGGGTTACCCCAAAGAGAATTACTCAGTTTCTGGGGGAAAAAAAACACAGTCCTACTATGTATATTCTCATAAATTTATAATTTTTGGACCACATTGCTAGTTAATACCTCATCAAATAAACAGGCAGTAGAAGAGGTAAAGTAGTTTGAGAAATGAACTTCAGGAAGTCTTCTAAAAACTTGGTGATGATAAGTGGATATTAATTTTATTGATTTTATTGGCATGTTACATATATTGTATAAGCATTCTAGTATGTTTTCATGTTCAAACATTAAAATTCATAATCCCTCTGCTTTAAAGAGTGTTAAAGAATAAACCAAGGTAGCCATTACTTTGAGATATAAAATTTCAGTGTCCTTTCTTCATTATACATAAGTTCATTAATTTTTTGAACTCACTACATGATCTTGGGTAAGTGATTTGCTTGATTCATACCTCCTTTTTTGTTAATTGAAGGTTAGATTAAATTTCCTTTACATTCTTCTCAAAGATGACACACTACAGTTTTCTGATTCCCTTGTTTCTAAATTTAAGCAGTTGTCATAAGAAAAACTGAAAATTTTTATAGCAATATTATAAAACTCCAATTGTTTACTTTTGAGTAAGACAAGTTCTTCTTTTCCTTTTTGTTTTTAAATTTCTATCTTCACTTCTAATGAGGTGGATGAAACTGGAGCCTATTATACAGAGTGAAGTAAGCCAGAAAGAAAAACACCAATACAGCATACTAATGCATATATATGGAATTTAGAAAGATGGTAACAATAACCCTGTGTACGAGACAGCAAAAGAGACACTGATGTATAGAACAGTCTTATGGATTCTGTGGGAGAGGGAGAGGGTGGGAAGATTTGGGAGAATGGCATTGAAACATGTAAAATATCATGTATGAAACGAGTTGCCAGTCCAGGTTCGATGCACGATACTGGATGCTTGGGGCTGGTGCACTGGGACGACCCAGAGGGATGGAATGGGGAGGGAGGAGGGAGGAGGGTTCAGGATGCGGAACTCATGTATACCTGTGGCGGATTCATTTTGATATTTGGCAAAACTAATACAGTTATGTAAAGTTTAAAAATAAAATAAAATTAAAAAAAAAAAAAACAAAGGTAAAAAAAAAAAATTCTATCTTCTAGAATGTTTCCAGGCACCATATTTCTCCCATTACATTTCTATCATTCAGTTCAGTTCAGTTCAGTCGCTAAAGTCGTGTCCGACTCTTTGCGACCCCATGAATTGCCCCACGCCAGGCCTCCCTGTCCATCACCAACTCCCAGAGTTCACTCAAACTCAAGTCCATTGAGTTGGTGATGCCATCCAGCCATCTCATCCTCTGTTGTCCCCTTCTCCTCCTGCCCCAATCCCTCCCAGCATCACAGTCTTTTCCAATGAGTCAACTCTTCGCATGAGGTGGCCAAAGTACTGGAGTTTCAGCTTTAGCATCATTCCTTCCAAAGAACACCCAGGACTGATCTCCTTTAGAATGGACTGATTGGATCTCCTTGCAGTCCAAGGGACTCTCAAGAGTCTTCTCCAACACCACAGTTCAAAAGCATCGATTCTTCGGCGCTCAGCTTTCTTCACAGTCCAACTCTCATGACTAAGTATTACCTTACTTATTCTTAAATCACCCTGTTCTCTCGTCCTTCCCAGTTCACAGAAATTGGGCTCACAAAAGCTGGCTTGGAGCCCCCTCCCCTAAGCACTACACCTATTGCTGTGGCTGGTGTGTGTGGACGTGACCTGACAGGTACTTCTATCATTATGCTGATACAATAAGCTTTTCTAAAAGTTACACCTTTTCTAAAAGCAGATAGAAAATATGAGCTAATCAAGAAAGAAAATGTTATGTCAAGTTGTATAAATGTCCTTTACTCAAATTTCCATAATAAAGTAGGAAACTAATGATGCTAAGTTACATATTTTAAATGAGATAATTTTTATTTTCAGGAAAAATGTTCATGGATATAAATGTAATCAATAGAAGAAGTAAGAGAACTAACTGTTATCATATGTTCATTATACTCTGGGAACACTGAGATACTAATTCTTTTTTACAGAAAAGATACTGTAATGATAAAATATAAATAAAACTTGTGCCCTGAAGAGACAGAATGGTTATTTAAACCTATACAAAATGGAAAATTAACTAATAGAGAAATATCTCTGAATCTTCAGAAAAAAAATATATATTATAGAAAATGTATAATGTAACCTAAGATGCAAGTAATATTAATAAAAGTTATCTACCTGTATATAAAAGATATATTAGTATTAGTTACATTTTATTTGATGTCACAAAGAGTTGGACATGACTTAGCAACTGAGCACAAGCACACATCACATATAGATCAGGAGAGAAAGAGAGATTCAGAAAGATTGCATCATTTTCTCAGAAATATCAATTGCTCCACCCAGAGAAGTTTAAGTGGTTGAGAACTACAACATGGAGAAAATGAAATTTTATTCTGTGCTCGAATTATTGTTGTCCACTTGTTTACCCTGGAGCTTCCATGGTTATGTTTAAGAATATTAATTTTTAAGTAGACTGTAAACTTCATGCAACCATACATTATTGATTGTATCAATAGATTTTGTATATGTGTTTGATTTACCCAGGAAAGTGGTAGATATGAGTAGAGGAGATAGGTGGGTGTCAATAGACTTGATTTCTATCCCCCTCCCCTTACTTGATATATCTCTTGATCTTAATTGTGTTGTCCTACCTTTATCAACGGTACAAATAAATTAACAATGTTCTACGTCTCAAACTTGATTTCACACTTCTTAGTGAGTTCTGTGAAATTTTCATGCTTCATCATTTACAGCTACTTACAAAAAGTGTGTGTGAAATAACTGTGAAGGCAGAGAAGCAAAACACAAAGTTGTAATAATTCATCTGTAAAAAATAGTCTGTGTATCCTGTAGGAGCACTGACAGGACTCTTTTTTTTTTTTTTGACATTCAATTCCAACACTATAGAATTCTGCATTTGTCTAAGAAACAGGAAAAATGAATATTATAGGCCTGCCAAAACTAGGTGATGCTGTAATTATCAGGCTTTTTTAAACTTCTCCATATTTTCCAGATACTGACAATGGCTTAAGCATGGTATAATCATGTCTTATCCAAAGAATTATGTGTTTTTCCTCCTTTAACAGAGATTTTTTAGCAATCTTTTGTTAAGCTTCAGTTGCAAAATCATTTGAAAATCATATAATTTATCACTTTCTATATCTTTATGCTCGACTTATTGACAAATACTAGGTATGCAACTGCAGACACAGTTTTCAAAAAAAGTATAATTGGTATAGTTATTTAAAATTTTTCCTGTTACATAACTCACACTCATCTTAATGTAACAAATAATGCAGGGGCAATAATTTCAATTTTTCCATATGTTGTTATTCATATAAGAATGTTATCATATATCAGATACATTTATTGAATACTACTCTCAGTGAGAAAAGACTAAAGGCTTGTTACTATTAATATAAATGTTCTCAGTTCACTGTCTGTTAAAAGAATTTCAATTCATCAGGAACTAATCACATTTCATTTTCATTGTTTTTGTTTTTCCTGTGGTCAATGCAGAGTAGTTGAGGTGTATGATAATCAAAGAATTGTCCATGGTTGACTCAACTTACACTCTTGCTTCATCAGTGCAGCATATTAAAGACTGCCCTAAAATATTTAGCTTCACTGGTTAAGGCATTCTACTAGATTTCTGATATTATAGATTTCAAATATAGTATGAGTGGGGCAAGGATTTGCTTTTATCTATCTCTTATGTGATATGAAAAGTCTATGAAATAAGTTTCTTTTAAAAAATAAATTAATAAAGTTGTAATCTAATCTTTGCCATGTTAGTGGAGAAACAAACATTAATTTTCTTCTTATAAGGGGAGAATATCATAAATGTGTCAAGATATTTGGGACTGTAAAAACAATAGTGTAATACAAGTGGAAATAGGTATTTGTTTTCTCCGAAATGTAATTTAAAAACAAAACAAAACTTTCTAACCTATTCTCAATAGATTGGCTATAGAGGTCTAATTTAATATGCATTTTTTCACATTATCTGCCATCATGGCTCTTTGTAGAGTTATATAAACTCATATGGTATATTCATTCTTATTTCCTAGTCTCATCTCCCAAATTGTTCATGCTTTTTCAGGTTGCTAATACAAGCACAACCATATTTAAAAGTACTTCTTTTGTCTTGTTTAATTAGAAGTAGAAATAAACATCCACAATAACTCAGATAGGAAATAATTATTTACCCATATGAAAACTTCTTAGGCCTTTATGCATGTAGTTTATATAAATCCATTTCTTCTTCTGGATTAGAATTCCATAGGAAAAAAGAATCAGGTATTTTACTTCTTTGATTCTTCAGTGTTTAATACGATGTTTGACACATAGTAGCCAAAGAACAGAGAAGGCAATGGCAACCCATTCCAGTACTCTCGCCTGGACAATCCTATGGATGGAGGAGACTGGTAGGCTGCAGTTCATGGGGTCACTAGGAGTCAGACACAACTGAGCAACTTCACTTTCACTTTTCACTTTCATGCACTGGAGAAGGAAATGGCAACCACTCTAGTGTTCTTGCCTGGAGAATCCCAGGGATGGCGGACCCTGGTGGGCTGCCGTCTATGGGGTCACACAGAGTCGGACATGACTGAACCGACTTAGCAGCAGCAGCAGCCAAAAGAAAGGCTTTCTTTCTTTTAACTTATATTCACTTAGAAGTATTTGTTCATTCTCTCTCTGTCCTGCTTCCCTCTCTCTCTCTTTCCTGCACTACAATCTCTTATTAGAGTAGAATGAAATATGAAAAAACATTTATAGAATTCTCCTCTTCAGATCAGAACAAACTAGCTGACATTAGATGTCTCTTAAGTAAGAAAAAAAATTGATGTGACAAGGTGATTGTTCAGACTATGTACATAGATGAATACTAGAAATAGAACATGATTTTCCGTGAAAAATTCAAGATATAAGATGTGGTATGAGGCAATACCAAAATAAGAACTTGGTAGTTATAATCATAGTAAAGAAAAAGAAGACTAAGTTAAAACATCTTTTATTGATTCCCTTCACCTGGGAGTTTAGTGTAAATACGGATTTATACACTATATTAAAAACAAAGACACACGTTTTTCCAATCAAGGGTTAATAAAGTCTTCATAAAAATTTTAAGATAACAGCATATTTGGTAGGTTAAGAAACTTGAAATAAAGAGTAGGATAAGGATAATGAGCCTAGAGTTTTAAATCCTGTAGATCTTTATGTGGAATAGCACTAGCATTTAAACTCCTATTGTAACCACAATTATTTGAGGGCTCCAATCGCTAACACAATTGTTTCATTGCTTTTTTTCCCTGTATCGAGAGGTTAATCTAGATGACATACTTACACATTTCTTAGATAAATATAAAGGTGTTAAATACCTTTTGAAATGTTAGCCACCAAGTGGCATTAAACTAGTATATTTAAATATGATATTTAATAGCTTAATCCTAAAAAGACAGTGAAAATAAAGTTTAAGAATGTATAATCTGCTCTACTGATTATACTGAGAATTTAGAAGTGCAGGCTTAAGTGTGTGTGATATTGATCTGTCACCTCAGGAAAAGTTAATGAGATCACTCATACTTCCCTGGGAAATAAGCAGAGGGCACACCAGAATGGATAGAACATTGGTTCAAAGCTGATTTTATTACAATCTGAGTACTTAAAAGTTGTTTAAATGCTGTAGAAAGGCAACTGGAAATCATTTGACTTTTCCTCTCTAATTAAACCTGCCTGATATGGATTAGTGATCCATGAAATACAGAGAAACTTAGTCCTGATATTATGAATCTTGACCATTTAATTGGTCTCTAGCATCTTGTTAATGATTCTGTTTTCTAAAAAAAGTCACATCTTTATGCCATGTGACAATTTTATTTTACTTTTTAAAATTTATTTACTTACTTATTTTAGTTTGGACTATTTTGTGTGGATTACTTTATTTTATTTTATTTTTTTTCCTGCATTGGCAGGCAGATTCTTTTTGTTGTTGTTGTTGTTGTTGTTCTTCAATTTTATTTTATTTTTAAACTTTACATAATTGTATTAGTTTTGCCAAATATCAAAATGAATCCGCCACAGGTATACATGTGTTCCCCATCCTGAACCCTCCTCCCTCCTCCCTCCCCATTCCATCCCTCTGGGTCGTCCCAGTACTTTAAAATCAGAACTGATTTTCTTATAGCTAAAATTCATCAAGATACACCCATTGTTTTGTTTCTGGCCACAAACCCCTCACTGGACCACTGGTCATATTACACAACAACAGAATGACCTTAGAAAGCTCTCAGTTTTCCCAGGCTGAGCCATATAATGGAGAAAGCCTGAGGAAGTGAATGGTAAAAACTTTGGAATCAGGCTGAATGAAGCTTGAATCTTGGCTACTAGTTTATTAACTGGTTGACTTTGGATAGTTTGCTGACTTATCTTGCTTGGAATCAATTTTCTCATTTATCAAAAGTGCATAAAATGACTACCTCATATGGTTGTTTTGTAGATTAGATAATACAGGTAAATTATTTGGCTCTGTGCTTTGTAGCTGGTAAGTTATTATTTTAATTCATAATGTGTTTTATTGTTAATAACAGGGATAATGACAACAAACTATTTGAGGACCAACAGTATAATCTATAACTGTAGTTTTTTTTTTGCTCTAATTTCAACTGTACATTTTCTGCCAGTGATAAATTCTAAAGTCACAATTTTTTCATTTTGAGATGTGTCCAACCAGTAGAGGAGAAACACTATCTCCCACTAGTATTGATTAAATTTATTTTTTTTATTTAACAATATTTATATAGTGGTTGATAATAGTTTTTATTAAACAAATATTTATCTATGGTTGATATGAACCAGCTATTAGGCACTTAAATATTATCTCATTTAATTCTCAAAAAGACCCTATGATGTAGGTTCTCTTCTTCTCCCCATGTTACAGAGGAGACATCTGCGACACAGTGACATTACATAACTTGCCTGAGGTCAGTTTGCTGCAGAAAATGTCAGAGTAGGGATTTCAAAGCAGGTGGTGCTTGGTTTTAAAAACTGTGTCATCTGCTTCTCTCTTACATGGCTCTACAGCAGCAGGTTTAATGAGGCTGTTGCAGGCACCACTTCCCTCCAGAGATGCTCACGGTGTTGCCAGCTCCTGACCTGCTGTTGTCCTGGCATTTGCTCCCTTTTACTGCCACTGTTGTTGACAAGCCAGTGGTCCTCTTCCCTACTGCTTGCAGCCTACAGCTGCTCTAAAGAAAAACACAATTCTTTTCACCTTGAAACAAAATAAATTTTCATTTTCTAAGTGTGAGCAAAGATGAACCGTCTTCTGTATAAATCCTAACATCTTCTGGCCTTCATTTCCATTGGTCAGATTCTTAAATTTTGGATTGATGGGTTCAGGAAAATGAATGTTGACAGACTATTTTCCATAAAGGCAATGCCAGATGTACATATCACCAATGATGCATGGGAGTGCCTGTTTTACCATATAATCACTGAAAAAATGAATGCAATCAATGTTTTTAAATATTTTGTTAGTTGGGTATGTTGAAAATTTGTATCTTATTATTAGAGTTTTTAGTAAGGTTGAGCATCCTATGTTAACTGGTCATTTCCTCTTTTCTAAATTGATGGCTACAGCTAACTAGTATGAATTACAGTACTGCATGCTTGTCATGTTCCTGACTCTGTGCTGTGCTTAGTTGCTCAGTCATGTCTGACTCTTTGCTACCCCAAGGACTGTAGCCCGCCAGGCTCCTCTGTCCATAGGGACTCTCCAGGCAAGAATGATGAAATGGGCAGCCTATCCCTTCTGCAGGGGATTTTCCCAACCCAGAAATCCAACCCAGGTCTCCTGCATTACAGGCAGATTCTTTACCATCTGAGCCATCAGGGAAGCCTGACTCTGTGCCACTAGCTGTTAACCCAGGTTCATTCCCCTTCTCTTCTCAATAATATCATCTACTTATTCAGTCACTTTTTCTAAGACTTTTCCACCAGAATCTTTAGCAATTTCAACATATATACAAATGATCCGTGAATACTCTAGCCTTCTAGTCCTTGAAAAACCATCTCTCATTAGCAATCTTACATTCTACCCTATCTCAGGTGGAACTGCATCAGTTCCGTAATCTTAATATACTCCTCTTCTGAGGACTACTTCTTCATACCAGTTTGCTTTTACCTCTGACCTGATCCTCTCTACTAAGCCTCCAAACCATTGGCCATAGACCATTTTCATTGTTCTTCATTCACTTAATATCTTGACTCCCTTATTTTTATTGTTGTTGAGTCACTCAGTTGTGTCCAACTCTTTGCGATCCTGTGAACTGTAGCCCTCCAGGCTCCTCTGTTCATGGGATTTTCCAGGCAAGAATACTGGAGTGGGTTGCATTTCCTTCTTCAGAGGATCTTCCAAACCCAGGGATGGAGCCCACATCTCCTGCATTGGCAGGTGGATTCTTTACCACTGAGCCATCAGGGAAACCTGAATCCCTTCCTTATCCAGATTAAATTCTGTGGTTAATGATTATAATCAATTTCTTGCATAGTCTCTCAATTTTCTCAACACTCTTCTTTCAATTCTTTGAATTTGCTTGATAATGAAATTTCATGAATATTGTTAAATTCAACTCTCTGCCTTCCCAGTCTCTGTGTTTTTTAGCTGATTACCTTTGTTTCTACTACATTCAGACATTGAATTTAGTAGAGCCACACTCCCATGTATAACCAACTACCATTCTCTGAACCCATATACCTTCCCATTCCTTCTCTTACCATACATTAGAATTTATCAACGTTGGCATTATTAATGTTTTGGACTGGATAATACTTTGTTGTGGGAGCTGTACTCTGCATTGTCAGGTATTTAGCAGCATCCCTGGCCTTTACCCACTAACTGCTAGTCAAAATCCCCCCCACCCCATCAAAAATATATCAAGGCATTGCCAAATGTTCTCTGGCAAGGAAAAGCGGATAAGCGGATTGTCTCTCTCTCTGAGAGTCACTGTCACAGATGAATATTTTTAGTCCCATCTAAGGCCAATTCCTCCTTTGTTTTCTCATCCCCATTTATTTAGTTAAGGACGTGGCTCCAAAAGTTTGATTCACACTTCTCTTTCATATGTCATCTATTTGTCACTCTCAGTTGTATAAACATGAAAACATGTGTATATTTCTATTTGAAGAAAAAGGAGGGAAAAGGTTATTACAATTCCAATTTCCTCTTATCTATCTCTCTATTTTTTACTTTTTTCTCTACTTTGGAGCTGTCAAAGAAAAAGAAGAAACTCATAGACAAACTCATAGTAATGCATGTGTAAAAATGTCCAACTTTTCAGAAGAATTGGATCACAGGAAAAAAAAGAGCAAATTTTATTGTTCAAAATTTAAATTATAAACAATTCTTTTTGGATAATGTTTGGGTTAGTTTTGTTTTTGAAATAGATTTTCCTGTTTCTAATAGGGGGAAAAACAAATTGTTTCTAAATTCAATGGCTTATCTCAGTATAAAAAAAAAGTTCAGGTATCCTTCTTGGTCATGGCTATCTTATAATGCAAAGTTTTCAGGAATGCAAAACCTTTCCATAATATGTGGCATGCTAACTTAATCAATGTGTTTGAGATTAACGAAAAGATGTATTTTTTTAATTCAAAATAAAGCTTCTTCAGAGCTGTCTATATTCACTGCATCTAATTCCTCTCCTTTCTTAGACTCATTGCAATCTGACTTTTGTTCCTACAAGTCCACTTAAATGCCTTTTATTATAGTCACTGACAACATCAACAAGGCTCAATTCATCTGTCAGTCTTTTTCTTACTACATCCACTAGCAGCAGCATTGGGCACAGTAGATCCTCTGTGATACATTTTCTTTACGTGGCTTCATTTTATCAAATTTACTAGAGTTGCTTCTACTTTTCTGGGTGCTCTCTGTCAGATTCTTTTGCAAGCTATTCCTCATTTTCCTCAGATATTAAAGGATAAAAGGACTTATCACATACTGTTTTTTTTTTCTTTTCTATCTGCACTTATTATCTTAGTGATCTCAAATGTGAATTTTAATTTCAACTGTTACCCTGTGACTCCCAAATATATTTCTCTAACACAAATCTCTCTCAAAACCTCCAGATATGTGTATTCTTTTCTTGACATCTCTATTTGAACATCTAATATGTTACTTAAAGTTATTACATCTAAAACCAAACTTGATTTTTACCACTCCACCTACAGTCTTCCCAATTGCAGCTATTGGAATTACAACTCTTTCAATTTTTCAGTAGAAAACCTGTAGTCATCCTTAACAATTATCCTTCTAATATATCAAATACTACTAAAATCTTTCTAGAAACTAGCCACATTTTACAACCTTCACTACTATTATCACCTGGTTGAACCTGCATAATCACTTACTTGGATTGTGTCAGTGGCCATCTGTTAAAGTGTGGTGTTAGTCACTCAGTCATGTCTGATTCTGCGACCCCATGGATTGTAGCTTGCCAGGCTCCTCTGTCCATGAAATTTCAGGCAAGAATTCTGGAGTGGGTTGCCATTTCCTTCTCCAGGAGAACTTTCTGACCGAGGGATTGAACCCAGGTCTCCTGCATTACAGGCAGATTCTTTACCAACTGAGCTTCCAGGGAAGTGTAGATGGTATTATTTTTATTTCTAATCATCCACATATTTATTGCCCTTTTACCTAAAAAAAGTATTCAGATCTATTTCCATATAACATGCAGTTGGGGCCAACTTCATGGGTTTTAATCTTCATTTGGTTTAATGCTCTGCTATTGCCATCTTGGAGAAGGAAATGGCAACCCACTCCAGTGTTCTTGCCTGGAGAATCCCAAGGACGAAGGAGCCTGGTGGGCTGCCATCTATGGGGTCGCACAGAGTCGGACACGACTGAGGTGACTTAGCAGCAGCAGCAGCAGCATTGCCATCTTAAAATGCAAAATAATATTTGAGCAAGAAATCTCATATTTTAATTTCACACAGGGGTCTTCAATTTATGTAGCCATTGCTGTTCATTGTGTCACTCCTTATAGAAAAAGCATTGGCTAATGTAACGCATTGGAGTATCAGATGGTATTCCTGGGAGAGGTTTAAAGAGCTATTCTATAGTGTTGCCATGAATTTTTTTTTTTTTTTTCCGTCTGCAATGAGAACTGCATACCCCAGGTATGGAAAACTTTTTTATCCTAGATGTTAAAATGAACAAGACTCAGGAAACAGAGGCATCACTGATTCTAACCAATATGTAACATGTGAGCGATAAATGTTGCTGAAGTTAAAAAAAAAAATAGCATATTGAGTTGTCTCACTTTAAATTTGGGCTGGCCAACCCTTGTAAGGCCCTTAATTAAACATTTCCCTATTCCACTCACTCTCCCTTTTCCCAGATGAAAATCTTTTATATTTTGCTTTTTTTTTTTAAACATCCAACTCCTTATCTTTTATTCTCTTGCTGAAACTCTTCTTTTCAAATTCCCTTTAAAAAACATATCTCAGAAAACTCCCACAAGCTCCCACAATTATAAACAACAACCCTCCTGCATTTTTGCCCAAATACTGTTCCAAATACTCTCCACATTTATATTGAGGTTATTTCTTCCAGTGGATGTTATCTTACCTTGCTTATTCAAAACATCATAGTGACAACCTTTCCCATCTGCAAAAAATAAATTTTTCAGTCTCTGGAGGATAATTTTTATCAGCATACACAAAAATCACAATTCTCCCATTTTGCAAAAGAAAAAACAACTTATAACTTTAACCAGTTACTGTATCAGTTATCTCCTCTTCTTTATAATGAGGCTACTTAGGTAGGTTGTCTAACCTAGTTGTCTCCAACTCCTCTCCTTTTGGAATTTTCTTTTACTGCTACACTCTTCTACTTTTTACAAACCACCAATGACCTCCATATTTCTCTATACAATGGTTGACCCTCAAACCATAATGGATTTCATTTCCCATCAGCATTTGACACAGTTAGTATTCCTCTTGGAAATACTCTCTGCATGTGGCTTCCAGCACACCGTGTTCTGCTATTTTTCTCTGCTTAACCACTCCATTTCAAGCTTCTTTCTTGTTTTCTATTGCTCAAAGTAACCTTTGACTTTTCTGTCTGTACATGACCTTTGGTAATTTCAGGTAGTCTTATGAACTAAATATCATCTCTATACTAGTGCCTCTCTTCCTTATAAATCAAGATCTTATTTCACTTTTTAACTCCAAATTCACACATCCAGCTTCTTTCTTTCCATCTCTCATTGGATTTTTAGTAGGCATTTTTATTTTAACAAGTCCCAAATTACATATCTGACCTTCCCGTTCCTGCTTTCAAACCTATCATGTAGCTTTTCCTATTGTAGTTAATGGTAATCCCATTCTTCAGATTGCACAGGGCAAAACCATAGAGTTATACTTGAGCTCTTCCATTTTCTTACCCCCATAATCAATTCTTTAACAAATCATTTTAGTTATTTCTTCAAAATCTATCAAGGAATTTACCCACTTTTTTATTTCCTTCACTGCAAACATGATGGACTACATTACTAGTATATCTATATAGTATTATTTACATGACCTTCTAATTGATCCACCTGTTAATGGATTTACCACTTTAGAATATAATCTTATCAAAGTAGGCTCTGTGATTCTTTTTTTTTTTAATTTAATTTTATTTTTAAACTTCACATAACTGTATTAATTTTGTCAAATATCAAAATGAATCCGCCACAGGTATACATGTGTTCCCCATCCTGAACCCTCCTCCCTCCTCCCTCCCCATTCCATCCCTCTGGGTCGTCCCAGTGCACCAGCCCCAAGCATCCAGTATCGTGCTTCGAACCTGACTGGCAACTCGTTTCATACATGATATTTTACATGTAACTCAAATCATTTCATGCCCTGCTTCAAAGCTCCCCAATCATTTACAGCTGAAGTAATGCCAAACCCTTAGACGGTATTTAAAAGGCTCTACAGTTTTTAGCCCTCTCTTATCTCCTGCTTTTTGCCCTTGCTCACTTGTTCTCAACATTGTTGGCTAACTTGTTTTTCTTGAAACACACCAGATTTGCATTTTTTTGATGGATTTTACATGAGATCATCTCTGCCTGAAGTGTGTTATTTTCATACATCCTCACAGGACTGCTTCACTTTCTCTAGTTTTTAACTTAAGGAACAGGTTTATTGTGAACCTGTGACTAATGCTCTTTTTAAAATTATACCATTTTCTGGTATTTCCTATTCACTTTGATGCTTAATTTTTCTTTTTAGTAGTTACCATTTTATGACCTATTGTATTACTGTATATAATATTAACTTAAATAGAAGGAAATTTCAGGAAATCAGGGCATTTTGACTATTATATTTAATGTTGTGTCTCCAGTAGTACTAATCTGTAATGGTATCTAACAGACACTGAGATATATAAATACGAATACAAAATATACATGTATAATAAATGAGTGGATGAAAAATAATAGAGACTATAAATAAGGAATTCCAACATAAAGAATTGGGATATCCCCCTCAAAACACACACACACACACACATATACACATATATGTTGTGTGCGTGGGAATGGCACCAGGGAATGGTATTCCTACTCCAGTAGGAATGGTGCCTACTCCAGTATTCTTTTAAGAGCCAGGAAAATTCCATGGACAGAGGAGCCAAATGGGCTACAGTCTACCGGGTCATAAAAAATCAGACATGACTGAGCACACGCATACACACACACACACACATATATATAAATTTACTAGGAGAGTGACATCAGCAACACAGAGGACTAGGAAGATCAAGGACTTTGGTTCTTCAGGGAAACTTTAGCAGAGACTGACTAAAAACCTTTACAGGAGCTCTGGAAAGCAGCCAAACATCTCTGGCAACCAAGTAGATGTTTCATTAAGTATACCTGTGGCGGATTTATGTTGATATATGGCAAAACCAATACAATATTGTAAAATTAATAAAATAAAATAAAATAAAAACAGAGAAAAAAAATTAAAGAAAAAATTATTTCAAAAAAAAAGAATAAAACAAAAAAAAAAACACATTCTAAAGGAAATTTGGGGGTTGTTTTTGCTCACTTGCCCCACCTCCTCTTAGGTACAATGTAACTTTGGTGTGGTCTGTAGGAAGTAGCAGCTCTGTACTCAGTTACTTTCTGTGAATCAGAGAGAGCAGAACAGACCTAATTTACAACATTGTAATGTATCTGGTAGCTGTCTAAGTGAAGCAGAGGAAAGGGAGCAGGTCACAACCTTGTAAAGAATGACAGTCATCAGTTCAGTTCAGTTCAGTCACTCAGTCATGTCCTACTCTTTGTGACCCCATGAATCACAGCACGCCAGGCCTCCCTGTCCATCACCAACTCCCAGAGTTCACCCAAACCATGTGCATCCAGTCGGTGATGCCACCCAGCCGTCTCATCCTCTGTCGTCCCCTTCTCCTCCTGCCCCCAATCCCTCCCAGCATCACAGTCTTTTCCAATGAGTCAACTCTTTGCATGAGGTGGCCAAAGTATTGGAGTTTCAGCCTCAGCATCTGTCCTTCCAATGAACACCCAGGACTGGTCTCCTTTAGGATGGACTGTTTGGATCTCCATGCAGTCCAAGGGACTCACAAGAGTCTTCTCCAGCACCACAGTTCAAAAGCATCAATTCTTTAGTGCTCAGCTTTCTTCACAGTCCAACTCTCACATCCATACATGACCACTGGAAAACCCATAGCCTTCACAGGACTTGACAAAAACTGACTAGAACCAGCTAGGTCCTCCATGGTGGAAGATTTGAATTCCAGTGGACCTTGAGCCTCATATATGCTCACTGTAATACGTTGCTGCTGCTGCTGCTGCTGCTAGGTCACTTCAGTCGTGTCCGACTCTGTGCGACCCCATAGACGGCAGCCCAGAAGGCTTCCCCTTCCCTGGGATTCTCCAGGCAAGAACACTGGAGTGGGTTGCCATTTCCTTCTCCGATGCATGAAAATTAAAAGTGAAAGTGAAGTCGCTCAGTCGTGTCCAATTCTTTGGGACCCCATGGACTGCAGCCTACCAGGCTTCTCCATCCATGGGATTTTCTAGGCAAAAGTACTGGAGTGGGGTGCCATTGTGTTAGCATAAGCTAAATGACACACCCACTGGCACCACAAGAGATTTGAGGCTGATTATTGAAGATTAAAAAACCTGCAGTGGCTCAGTTCCTGGAAATCTCTGCCCCTTCCCCCAAATGGTTGGAGTAATCCTCCCATTCATTAGCCTATAAAAACTAACCATGCCATATTTAGGTGCCTCTTGCCTTCTGATATGGCCTACACTGTCTGTGGAGTATATTTCTCTCTTAAATAAATCTACTTCTTACTGATAACTTTTTTTCCACTGAATACTTTCCTCAACAAGACATCAAATTCATTAAGTCCTGAGACTGTGTGATCTCAAGGAAAAGATCTTGGGTTCAAATTCCAATCTCAGTTGCATGGTTTCATAGGGCACTGGTCTCTGTGGGCAGCATAAGTGGGAGTTCAGACCTCAAAAAACAGCATAGTTCAGATCACAGGCTACAAAAGGCTCAGTTCAATTCAGTTATTCAGTTGTGTCTGACGCTTTGTGACCCCATAGACTAGAACACTCCAGGCTTCCCTGTCCATCACCAACTCCCGGAACTTACCCAAACTCATGTCCATTGAGTTGGTGATGCCATCCAACCATCTCATCCTCTGTCTTCCCCTTCTCCTCTAGCCTTCAATCTTTCCCAGCATCAGGGTCTTTTCCAATGAGTCAGTTCTACGCATCAGGTGGCCAAAATATTGGAATTTCAGCTTCAGGATCAGTCCTTCCAATGAATATTTAGGACTAATTTCCTTTAGGATGGACTGGTTGGATCTCCTTGCAGTCCAACGGACTGTCAAGAGTCTTCTCCAACTCCACAATTTGAAAACACCAATTCTTTGGCACTCAGCTTTCTTTATAGTCCAACTCTCACATCCACACATGACAACTGGAAAAAACATAGCTTTGACTAGATGGACCTTTGTTGGCAAAGTAATGTCTCTGCTTTTAAATATGCTGTCTAGTCTGGCCATAAATTTTCTTCCAAGGAGCAAGCATCTTTTAATTTCATGGCTACAGTCACCACCTGAAGTGATTTTGGAGCCCCCCCAAAATAAAGAGTCACTGTTTCCATTGTTTCTCCATCTATTTGCGATGAAATGATGGGACTGGATGCCATGATCTTAGTTTTCTGAATGTTGCGTTTTAAGCCATTTTTTTTCACTCTCCTCTTTCACTTTCACCAAGAGGCTCTTTAGTTCTTCTTCGCTTTCTGCCATAAGGGTGGTGTCATCTGCATATCTGAGGTTACTGATATTTCTCCAGGCAATCTTGATTCCAACTTGTGCTTTATTTCATATGATGTACTCTGCATGTAAGTTAAATAAGCAGGGTGACAATATACAGCCTTGACGTACTCCTTTCCCAATTTTGAACCAGTCTGTTGTTCCATGTCCAGTTCTAACTGTTGCTTCTTGATCTGCATACAGATTTCTTAGAAGGCATGTCAGGTGGTCTGGTATTCCCATTTCTTTCAGAATTTTCTACAATTTGGTGTGATCAACAAAGTCAAAGGCTTTAGCATAGTCAATAAAGCAGAAGTATATGTTTTTCTGGAACTCTCTTGCTCTTTTGATGATCCAGCGGAGGTTGACAATTTGATCTCTGGTTCCTCTGCTTTCTCTAAATCCAACTTGAACATCTGTAAGCTCATGGTTCATGTGCTATTGAAACCTGGCTTGGAGAATTTTGAGCATTACTTTGCTAGTGTGTGAAATGAGTGCAATTGTGTGGTACTTTGAACATCCTTTGACATTGCCTTTCTTTGGGAATGGAATAAAAACAGACCTTTCCAGTGCTGTGGCCACTGCTGAGTTTTCCAAATTTGCAGGCATACTGAATGCAGCACTTTAGCAGCATCATTTTAGTATTTGAAATGGCTCAACTGGAATGCCTTACCTCCACTATTTTTGTTTGGAGTGATGCTTTGCTTATAGTAATGCTTTGTTGGTAGTGAGTCCATTCCAAGACAAACGGGTCATGGTGGAGAGTTCTGACAAAATGTGGTCCACTGGAGAAGGGAATGGCAAACCATTTCAATATTCTTGCCTAGAGAACCCAATGAATCGTATGAAAAGGCAAAAAGATAGGACACTGAAAGATGAACTGCCCAAGTTGGTAGGTGCCTAATATGCTACTGAAGAACAGTGGAAAAATAACTCCAAAAAAATGAAAAGATGACCTGAAGCAAAAACAAAGTCTCATGAGGTTTTAAAAATACTATAGATTAACAAATGCCTGAGGCAAGAGATTACTGACTGAGGAATACAATATAGAAGCTAAGGACACTAGCAGATGAAAGTGATGGAAATAACACACCGAAAAGCAGAAGAATGGGAAACAAGTACATAACAGGCCTAGGGAAAGTACTTGCCCAGAAGAGTCCTAAGAGAACCATAAGTCTTAATCCCAAACTGATTCTGACTCTCAAACATGTCCTGCTAATTAGTGAAAATCTTCTCTGTCATAGAGGCACCTTCAAAAATGGGAGAGGTAGCTGATTTTTCAGTTCTCAATTTCCAACAAAAGATTATAAAGCACACAAACAGGAAAATATGAATATTCAAAAGAACAAATACATTTCCAGAAATCATTCTTGAAAAAGATAGAAATTGAAGTTACTAGACAAAGATCTTGAATATGCTGAGAAAGCTAAAGGAAAATATGGGCAAAGAACTAGAAACAGAGGGAAACTACCTCAACATAATAAAAGCAATATATGTAAAACCCATAAATGACATTATTGTTGTTTGTTTTTTGTTCAGTCACTAAGTCATGTCTGACCCTTTGTGACCCCATGGACTACAGCATGACAGGCTCCCCTCTACTATCTCCTGGGGTTTGTTCATATTCATGTCCATTGAGTTGGTGATGCTATCTAACCATCTCATCCTCTGTTGCCCCCTTCACCTCCTACCCTCAATCTTTCCCAGCATCAGGGTCTTTTCCAATTAGTTAGCTCTTTGCATCAGGTGACCAAAGTGTTGGAGCTTCAGCTTCATCATCAGTCCTTCCCATGAATATTCAGGGTTGACTTCCTTTAGGATTGACTGGTTTGGTCTCCTTATAGTTCAAGGGACACTCAACTCAATGGTAAAAACTGTACATTTTTTTTTTTTCCTCTAAGATTAGGAACAATACCATGGTGTTGGTTTTCATCCCTTCTAGTCACCATAATATTGGAACTCCTAGTCAGAAAAATTAGGATAGGAAAAGAACAAATTGGAAAAGAGGAAGCAAAATTATATGCATTTCCAGGAACAATTTTATGTAGAAAACCCTAAACCCTAAAGATTTTGGACACACACATGAAAAAAAATGTTTAGAACTAAGAATTCAAAAGTTGTAAATTACAAAAACAATGTTCAAGAAACAATCTAAAAAAATAGTGTTTTCATTCACAAGTAGTAAATTACTTAGTAATAAACTTAATCAGGAAGGTCAAAGACTTGCACAAGGTAAGTTATAAATCATTGCTGAAAGAAAGTACATATATATCAAAAGACATACTGTGTTCATGGCTTGAAAGACATAATCTTGTAAAGATGTCAATACTACTCAAAGCTGTCTATTCTTACCAAATTCCCCACTTTTTTTGTTTTTTTTCTAAATTAATGTGGAATATCAAGGAACCTCAAACAGCTAAAACAATCTTGAAAAAGAAGAACAAAGTTGATCTCACATTTCCTGATTTCATAATATACAATAAAACCACAGAAATAAATAATGTAGTATTGGTATAAAAATAGAAATATATAACAATTGATAGGATATAGAGACTAGAAATAAACTATCACATATATGTTACAATTATTTATTAAAAATGTACCAAGACTATTGCAGAATGATAAGATTTTTCAGTAAATAGTGCTGGGAAAATTATATACCCATGTGCAAAAGAATAAAGTTGAATATTTAAGTAAGACTAAATATGAAACTTTAATAATAGATCAAAAAGCTAAATGTAAGAGATAAAATTATAAAATTCAGTAAAAGCATAGCAAGAAAGCTTTATGCCATTGTCTCTGTCAATCATATCTTGGATATGATATCAAAAATACAAACATCTAAGGAAAGATAAATATTTTTTCTACATCAAAATTAAAACCTTGTGCATAAAGACACTATAAAGTGAAAAGGCAACCTATGAAATGGGAGAAAATATTTGCATTTCTTATATGAGATAAGACTTAATATCCATAATATATAAAGAACTCATGGGAAATAGATGGGGAAACAGTGGAAACAGTGTCAGACTTTATTTTTTTGGGCTCCAAAATCACTGCAGATGGTGATTGTAGCCATGAAATTACAAGATGCTGACTCCTTGGAAGGAAAGTTATGACCAACCTAGATAGCATATTGAAAAGCAGAGACATTACTTTGCCAACAAAGGTTCGTCTAGTCAAGGCTATGGTTTTTCCTGTGGTCATGTATTGGTGTGAGAGTTGGACTGTGAAGAAGGCTGAGCGCCGAAGAATTGATGCTTTTGAACTGTGGTGTTGGAGAAGACTCTTGAGAGTCCCTCAGACTGCAAGGAGATCCAACCACTACATTCTGAAGGAGATCAGCCCTGGGATTTCTTTGGAAGGAATGATGCTAAAGCTGAAACTCCAGTACTTTGGCCACCTCCTGGGAAGAGTTGACTCATTGGAAAAGACTCTGATTCTGGGAGGGATTGAGGGCAGGAGGAGAAGGGGATGACAGAGGATGAGATGGCTGGATGGCATCACTGACTCGATGGACATGAGTCTGAGTGAACTCCGGGAGTTGGTGATGGACAGGGAGGCCTGGCATGCTGTGATTCATGGAGTCACAAAGAGTCGGACATGACTGAGTGACTGAACTGAACGGAATGCAAAAACAACAAAACAGCCTACTTACAGAATGGGTAAAAATGTTAATAAATGTTTTTCTAGAGAAGATATTACAAAGGACAGCAATCACACAAAAAGAGGTTGACATCACTAATCATTTGAGAAAGCTAATCAGAACCGTAATGAAATATCACTTCCTACCCATTAGGATGTAAAGTGAAGTCGCTCAGTTGCATCGGACTATTTGTGACCCCATGGACGGTGGCCTACCAGGCTCCTCCATCCATAGAATTTTCCAGGCAAGAGTACTGGAGTGGGTTGCCATTTAGGATAGTTATTATCAAAACCAAAACACAATAATAATAATATTTTAAAAATACAGAACATGACAAGCACTGGTGAGGACATGAAGAAATTAGAATCCTCATGCATTTTAAGCAGGAATTTGAGTTGCTGCAGCCACTGTGGAAAATTCTATGGCCCTTTTTCAGAAAAATTTAAAACAGAATTACCGTAAGATTCAGCAACTCAAAGAAGAGACTTGAAGAGATGTTTGTAAAGCCATGCTCAAAGAAGCACTATTTACAATATCCAAAATGTGGAACCAAATCAAGTTTCCATCAACAAATGAGTGAATAAACAAATAATGCAGTACATATATACACAATGGACTATTATTTATCTCTAAAAAGGAAAGACATCTTGACACATACCTCAAAAGTGATCAGTCTTGAAACCATTATGCTAAGTGAAATAAAGCAGTCACAAAAGGACAAATGTTGCATGTTTCCATTTTTATGAGATATCTTTAGTAGTTGAAACCTTTATTTTTCAGAAACTTGTGAATTAGAGGAGTTAATTAACTTTCTAAAGTGTACACAGCAGATATAGGCAGAATTAGTCTTCCATTTTGGATTAGACTTTATTTTCTGTGGAGTGTTCCCTGATTCCCTAAACCTAGATCAAGGACATCTCCCATACTATCCCACATCTAGCATTGTTATTTACCTTCTCAGTTTGTATTTAGTCACTTCCTTAATAAACTCTAAATTTTTCAAGGATAAGGGTAGGTCTTTTCTTATTTCACAATTAAATCCTCAGGTTTTATTAAAATTCTCTTTCTACCCCCATGAGCCCTCCTCCCATTTCTTTGATTCTATCTCTATTATTAAAAACAGCCCTTTTATTTAGTTCTAACTATTAATACAAGCACCGTGCTGGGCTCTCATACATATTAACTCCTGTTGTTGCTGTTCAGTTGCTAAATCATGTCTGACTCTTTACAAACCCTGGACTATAGCACCTCATGCTCCTTTGTCCTTCACTATCTCCTGGAGTTTGCTCAGATTCATGTCCATTAAGTCAGTGGTACTACCTAAACATCTCATCCTCTGTCTCCTCCTTCTCCTTTGCCATCAATTTTCTCAGCATCAGGGTATTATCCTATGAGTTGGCACTTCGCATCAGGTGGCCAACATATTGACTTCCACTTTTTCCCCTTCTATTATTAACTTTTTTACACTTCACAATAAGTCCTGTGAAATGGTACTATTTTTACCTTATAATGAAACAATAGGCCCATCCTTTAATTAGGGCTAATTGAGACATTGAAAGTGAAGTCACTCAGTCATGTCCAACTCTTTGCGACCCCGTGGATTGTAGCCTACCAGGCTCCTCTGTCCATGGGATTTTCCAGGCAAGAGTACTGGAGTGGGTTTCCATTTCCTTCTCCAGGGGATCTTCCAAACCCAGGGATCGAACCCTGGTCTCCCACACTGTAGACAGACGCTTTACTGTCTGAGCCACCAGGGAAGTGAGGCTTTACTGTCTGAGCCACCAGGGAATTGAGACATTAGCAGGCCCTAGTGTCTGACCACAATGTTCTTGTGCATGCTCAAATAACCACTCTTCTATCTGTCTTCTCTCTGATAAGAGTTCAGTAGATTTCCTCCAAATACACCATAAAGACAGGTATCAGGCAATTTCTTTATGGAAAGCAGCATACAAGGTACTTTCAAGGCCTTATTTCAACAAAATTGAAAATAGTACCTATGACTCCTTCTCTAGAAGATTCAAAATATATTCATATTTTTCCATTTTGTTTTGGAAACACAGTTACTTCTTTTCTTCTTGTTCTTTTCCTGTTACTCTTTAAAAAAAGCCTATAGGATGATAATATATATAACATTCAGTAAATGAAAATAATATTTCATTCTTTTGAATTGTGATTCATAGGATGTGTAATGGGAGACAAATATGGCTTAATTTTGTTCAATTAATAAAATATTAAAAGATTCACAGTCATTGTTAATCATATAATTACACAAGGAACTAACAGCAAAAATTTGAAGTTGCTTCCTCAGATTTGAAACCCAAAGAATTTCCTTTATTGTATTCTGGCACACTGCAGAATTTGTGACTTCTCATTTTAAAATGCTACATAAAAATTTAGGCTTTCATTTCAAACTTTAACCTATATGTCTAAGTATTGGGAAGATTTATAGAATATTAATGGATATGAGAAAGAATTGATAATTTTATGTTTACAATATCCTGCTTTGTTTCTTCTTTTCTGTCCAGGAAAGAGTGACCCAAAATATTAAATACAAATATTCAGATAAAGTACACACACATTTATCTCACTTTATGTGAATATTATTAGCTAGGTGTACATACAAACTTTTTGTTCTGATAGGGAAAAAAAAAAAGACCAGAGCATTTTCATATAGCAAAATCCTTTTTCTAAATTCTTCAGTATAATCTCAGAAATTCTTGTTCAGTGACCTGTTAACTGGCATTTGGATGCTTATACTTAGAACTCTATGGACTTCAGCATCTTATTTGATTTTGCAACCACTGCTGCTGACCCAGAAATATTTCGTTATGTGACTTCTTGTGAAGTGCTCAAATTGTACTGAGTAGGCCATGGAAATACCTTGCTTTGAAGTACAGTGTTCTATAACTGAATACAGGACTTAAAGTAAATCATAGCTTGAATAAAAGTAAAATAGGTGAATTGGACCTTACAAAATTGGTTTAGTTTATTGCTGTATTGTGGGATCTTAGAATTGAGGGGACCTAAAGGATCATTCAGCTTAACTTTATTATTTTACAAGTGTGGATTCTGAAAAACACTAAGAAAAGTGATTTTGCTACGACTCACAGCTACTTGCAATCTGCTCTAAGAATCTTTGTAACATAATGCCTATTCTAGGAATATGTCCTTGTCAAGGAGTAGTATTGATTAATTAACAACATGAACAATACCTGAAGCTGAGTTAGGTTCACATTCTAGCTCTGAAACTTAATTGACCTCTAGCAATCAGCAATGAAACTTCTAAGCCTCAGTTTATTCATCTGTAAAATGTGTGCTAAAACTGGACTAGCCTCTTGTAAGATACAAATGAGATAATGCATATAAATACTTAGCAGTAACAGGCACATGTTAAGCACTCAGGAAAGGCTAGTTATTTTTGTGAACCTTATGGGTTCCGTTTGTTCAATAAATATTTTATCTTTACTTATTTTAGTTATTAGTGTCTATACCCAAAATATTGTGGTGAGGCAAAGATATGTTTAAGAAGATAAAAATGCATAGTTATTTATTGGTTTGATTACAAAACATAAGCATCATTATTATATGTTTATATATATACACCTGCTTATGAATTAAAAGAACAGTTTCATATCCTTTGGGCAACATCTAATCTTTTTATACCTTTGTTATTTGCTATGAAAAAATTTTAAAACCCTCCAATTGCAGGAATGTATAAGGAGTAGTGGTGAATGCTTGATTATAAACATTAAAGACATAGGTGTAACTTTTGAAAACTGAAAGTAGTCTAGTTTAAAATGGGAGATTAAACAGTGCAACAATTAATACATTTCAGGCATGCCTCTTTGCACTCTTAAGTTACTAGAAGGAAGGAAATCTGTAATGAACTTTATAGTTATGACCCTGATACTGATATTGAACTGACAATTACAAAAGGCAGCTTGAGGGGATGGAGTGATGCATTGGCATCGAAACTAGGGCATCTGTTCTGCTTCTAGTACCCGTACTGTTTAAGCAAATATCAAGGGTCTAACAGCTTGATGTGTATTCATGGCCCAGAACCCTTCAATTATACCATGTGTCATGACATTGATGCAAATGCTATCCTCAACCATTTGAGGGAAAAAAAAGTTTAAAAAAATATACTATTGTGGGAGTGCATTAACCTGCTCTCAGCTACTCAGCAAGAGACAATATAAGTGTGCTTCAGTTAAGGATGACACAAACCTTTGCCTTTGACTAAAAGGGCTATTAAGTTAAACACAGCTCTTATAAAAAAGGTATTTATTGTTGGTTTGAAGACTATTACTATGTCATTACGTTCAGTTAATGAATTTTGTTATTTTAATAATAACTTGGAAGTGCAAAATTATTTCCTGCAGTTTCTGAACTTTAGAAAAGCAACATATCAAACTTTTGAGTTGCCTCAGTGTATTCTGATTGCTCTAAGTTTATGCTTCTTCATAATACAATATCTCCATTTGTTGATCTGGAAATGAGAAAGGACTTGCTCAATCATAACCAGAAGGAAGGAGCTGTTTTTGCTCTCCTATGAATACCAGCTTGCTTAAAGTGTACTTTGCTCTCAACTTCTAGGCTTATGATTATGTTTAATAATAACTCTTTAAAACACAAACTCTTAAAAATCAAATAAACACTTCCAAAAACAGCTGTGCCCTAATAGTAGACTGATTAATTTTTGATTCTCTTTAACATAACTAACTAAGACAACTTGGCTCCATTTCAGCTGAAAATGCATTTCTTCTAACACTAAGTTGGCATTTATCTAATGACTGTAATGAAGGCAAATGTTACACGTTAATATTTCTGTAAAAATGGAAGGAGCTTAAGAAAATCAAAGGCATGTTTTATTTACTTCAAAGAAACAAAATTGTTCTGAAGGCTTCCAAGGAGCTTTAAAATGATTCAAACCTACCGTCTGTGTTTTACTATTGTGACGGCTTATGTAGGAATAACTCTCGGTCTGATAGAACAAAAGCAGAGGGGAGTTGCCATATTGTAAGAGGCCATTGTCCCATCTGGTCTGATTCCTGCCTGTAGCCAACTAATTTTCTTTTACATCAAGCCTATATTACAATCCCATGACTTTTGCTGGGCTTCAATTCCCTGTGATCCAATTTTCCTACACAGGTGGTGGTAGGAACTGGAAATTCACCAATAGAAAAACTGGTTTGTGCCACCAGAAATAAAAATTTTTGTTTAATAATTCTAGGATGTAGAAGAGGTGGATAGTTTGTGGTTGGGAACAAAATTCGATATCCACCATGTACAATTACTTTCTGCAGTGTTTTTTATTATTCAAATAATTTTGAAATTTTAGGATGTGTATAATTACAGTCAAGGACTTGATTGTTTCTTTTTAAAGATCATGTTCAATACCATGATGATTATCAAGATATTTATAGCTATACCTAACCTTTATCAACATTGAATCTTCACATTGATGTTAATAATGTAGTAAAGTGTGTTGGCACATTAATTTCTGGGGCATTACTCATCACTGATATGGTATTTAACAAAAAAAAAAATTCATCTAAGATGAAAAATTTAAAACCTAGTTCACATTCTATAATTTTGCACAAAAATTATTAGTGGGCCAACATCAACTTCATATATTGAAAATTTTTCTGAAATATGTTTACTTAAAATCACTTGCAACTAATGCTTCTCTAAATAATTTTTGAAGATCTTATACAAGGACCACACAGTTCATAAGATCAATCACAATTATGAATTTGGAGACTGTGTATCAGTAAATCTCTAGGCTTTTAATTTTCTTATCTGTAAATAAGTGAATTGCACTAGATTTTTTTAAGTGACCTTATACAGAAAGACCCTAGACTGTATCTCCTACCATTTATTATGAGCATGAAATTCATGATTGTTATATAGTACTTTTGTTTTCTTTCATCCCATTAGATTTATTTTTTCCTGTGACAAAAGCTAAAATAAATTTACTTCTTTTCAACCTATCGTGTTATAGTTTCTATACTACTTAATTATTGAATTCTTGAGAAGATCCTCTATAGTTGAGAGTTAGTCAACAATTTATGGTTTAGTGGTGTCAAAGTCCAAAGCATTTCCTTTCATCCTATTTAGTCAAATGAATCATAAAGACTTGGTGTTAATATCTTACCTTTTCATAGTCAACTGAAAAAAGTACACAACCTGAGAGTTGTGAATTAAGTTTTATTTGGGCCAGTATGAGTACTGCAGCCCGGGAGACAGCACCTCAGAGAGCTCTGGGAAAGTGTTTCAAAGAGGAAGGGAGAAAAGACGGTATATATGTGATATATACGGTAAAAAGGGGTACATGCAATTAAGCAAGTACATGTAATCAAGCACATATTTTTGTAGAAAGTTTCTGCTGGGCTCATGAAGCTTCTGCTAGTCACAAGAAACAATTGTCACCATAAAGGATTTTACTGTTATTCTAGGTATGAGGAGAGAGCATTGGGCTCATAAAATCAGCTCCTGAGAGTATCTAATTATCTTAAGACCTGTCCTGCCAGTTTTCCTGGAGCACAGAGTGTGCCATTTCTGCTCTCAACCCTTAACTCCTTCAGGAGGTGTTGGAGGTCAGCAGCTGCAGTGACATGATTTAATCTTTGTAGAGGTAGATGGCAAGCACCATGGCAAGTGCCAATTTGTGTTTGACATAATGCATAGCCCTCTAAACCTCATCTTTTCCATATAAAAAATGGGATAAGTATATATAACACACAGTGCAGTTGTGAAATGAGATAATGCATTTTAAGGCTCTTGTATAATGCTTAAGCAATGGCACCCCACTCCAGTACTCTTGTCTGGAAAATCCCAGGGATGGGGAAGGCTGGTGGGCTTCCGTCTATGGGGTCGCACAGAGTCAGACACGACTGAAGCTGCTTAGTAGCAGCAGTAGCATAATGCTTAAAACATTTATTTTTCAATATTGTGAACATTAATATATGAGCATTATCTTTACTAAGTACATCATTTTAATTTATTTCCCCAAATATAAATTTCTCTGTTGGAAAAAAAAAAATACTGGTGTTCAGTTCAGTTGTTCAGTCGTGTCCAACTCTTTGTGACCCCATGAATCACAGCACACCAGGCCTCCCTGTCCATCACCAACTCCCAGAGTTCACTCAGACTCACGTCCATTGAGTCAGTGATGCCATCCAGCCATCTCATCCTCTGTCGTCCCCTTCTCCTCCTGTCCCCAATCTCTCCCAGCATCAGAGTCCTTTCCAATAAGTCAACTCTTCACATGAGGTGGCCAAAGTACTGGAGTTTCAGCTTTAGCATCATTCCTTCCAAAGAAATCCCAGGGCTGAGCTCCTTCAGAATGGACTGGTTGGATCTCCTTGCAGTCCAAGGGATTCTCAAGAGTCTTCTCCAACACCACAGTTCAAAAGCATCAATTCTTCAGCTCTCAGCTTTCTTAACAGTCCAACTCTCACAACCATACATGACCACTGGAAAAACCATAGCCTTGACCAGATGGACCTTTGTTGGCAAAGTAATGTCTCTGCTTTTCAATATGCTCTTGAGGTTGGTCATAACTTTCCTTTCAAGGAGTAAGTGTCTTTTAATTTCATGGCTGCAGTCAAATACTGGTATAGTAATTACATTATTTACTGAGCTGAATAACTGTTTTTGATGCACCCAAGTCCATATTCTTGGAGTCTCTCTTACTTAAGCTGGATATAGTTTTATGGATAATTTAGTGTGTAATATCTTAATTTACTTGAACTGATAATATGGGAGTGAATTTACTCTTCAGTTCTAACTCAGCTGGTAAAGAATCCACCTGTAATGCAGGAGACCCCTGTTTGATTCCTGGGTCAGGAAGATCTGCTGGAGAAAGGATAGGCTACCCACTCCAGTATTCTTGGGCATCCCTTGTGGCTCAGCCGGTAAAGAATCCACCTGCAATGTGAGAGACCTGGGTTCAATCCCTGGATTGGGAAGATCCCCTCGAGAAAGGTAAGGCTGCCCACTCCAGTATTCTGGCCTAGAGAATTCCACGGACTGAATAGGCCATGGGGTTGCAAAGAGTCGGACAAGACTGAGCCACTTTCACTTTCTTTCTCTTCTTGGAAGAACTTTCAATATGAGGGTATGTGTGTTTCATATTGTTATTTGCCAGTAAAATGTGAATAGTCTGGATTCTCAAAGATAAATTTTATTCAGCATTTGCATGCCTTTCCTAAAGGAGCTGATGGATAAGAGGAAAAGTAATATCTGTTTTTCATTCATCATCCATCCATCTACCCATCCATCCATCTACCCATCCATCCATTTATTTTTAGTTTCTCTGCTATATGCCTTAGTGAATAAACCTTTTCCATTTTTGAATTTCCTGTAGCTTATTTTCACTGTTGCTAGTTTCTTCATAAATTCAGGTCAAATTCATTCTCTAGGAAGTCTCTCTTGTCTCTTCTAATTGACATGATTTTGTATTTCTTTGAGCATGCAAATCCTATAATATATAGATTTGCCTGGTAAATAGTTACATATTATGCTAAGTTGCTTCAGTCATGTCCGACTCTGTGCGACCCCATAGATGACAGCCCACCAGGCTCTGCCATTTCTGGGATCTTCCAGGCAAGAATACTGGAGTGGGTTGCCATTTCCTTCTCCAATGCATGAAAGTGAAAAGTGAAAGTGAAGTTGCTCAGTCGTGTCCGACTCCTAGCGACCCCATCGACTGCAGCCTACCAGGCTCCTCTGTCCATGGGATTTTCCAGGCAAGAGTGCTGGAGTGGGGTGCCATTGCCTTCTCCAAATTAGTTATATATTGTGTTTTAGTATCTTTTGAATTGATATTAATCTACTGTATGGTTATTTGTTTTCAAACATGTATGTTCAATTTCTATAATTTAAATTTTAAAATTCTTAAAATTACAAGTTATGAATTATGCTTTTTATATTCTTTCACTTGTAGAAACACAATAATTATTTTGTGATTAGTTAATGCTGTAAGCAAAGACTACATATGTAGACAAACCCATTAGTGTCAAAACTGAAAGCACTAACTCTATTAAATAAAGACTCACTACAGACTTGGACTTAATACTTCCCAGGCATATAGATTCTTTGCTCTATGATTTTGCCAGAAAATGCCAGATTCTACCTTCTTGCTAGTAGAGAAGGAACAAAATAAATACCTGGCCTAAGCGTGACTTAACAAAGCATGATTTATTACTAGAAAGCTTAGTTTAACTCTAGAAAAAAAAATATTCATGAGCTAGTTTAAATCTCTGTTTAAATACTAGTAATACTCTAAAACATGTTTTAAACCAAAAAATCTTCTTTTAGCCTAAATTTGATTTTGCAGACTGTGTCTCATTTCTTTGTACCTATCTTCATATTTTTCAGCAGCTGCTGAAATCTCCAGGGAGTATCTCTCCAAGGATACAGAGCCAGACAGCCCAAGTCTCTTCTCTGTTCTTGAGTTCCTGTTTTCAAGTAATGATTTGGATAAACTAGAGACCAGTTTTCTTTCGTGCAGCTCTGGCAGCTGAAATTAATTCTCTTAAGACTCCACTTTGGAGTCAAGCAGATGGTACACATGCACGTGTTTTAGTCTTGATTGTACCAGTTCTGAATAATTTAAAGTTCCAAATCTCTATAAAACTACTGTATTCCCATTTCCCAATGCAATTTTTTTTTTCCTTTGGCCTCAGAAATTCCTTCCTTATATTTTGACATTTGGCTGAAACTTCATTCATTTTGTACTGGCTTCATTGTCACACACCTCCTGCTGTTCTTTGTTACAATTTTAGATAAGTATGGCTTTAGAAAAGTAAGATGCTTTTAGAAACTATTTTGCTGGTGATTTTCCCCTTACCATTTGCAAAGCATTTTGTATACATAAACAGCACATTAGCCAAATGATGTTGTTATCACAGTTCCTGTTGGTCTGCGCTTGGCTCTCGCTTTAGAATTACCCCAAATAGGTTTGCAGAGTTTTATAGTTGCATTATGAGGCACTCAATAATATGTATGAACTTAGGTATTTTTACCCCTGATATTTTCTTTGAGAAACAGCTTGTCCTATCTCTGTTGAAGATTCACTGCTGTTGCCAGTACAACATGGTAAGAAAGGAATGGTCACAAAGATCTCTAAGTAGGTTTCTCCATCTTGCCAAATGTAGTCCAAATTTTTCTGTGAGGGCTAGTGGTTTGTGAAGCTAATGGGGGCTGTGAGCTATGCATGTATGCACACTCACATGCATATATGTGAGGTATGCATGTATGCACACTCACGTGCATATATGCACACACACAGATAGCTACCCAACTCAATAAGAAAGCTCTGCTGCTGTAGGCACTATAGCTATGATTCAGTTCTGGATGAGTTTCACTAAGTTTTACTGTCATCTTCTCTTACCATGGCTAATGTACAAGCATATCTATAAAATAGAATGTGATGTATTAGCACAAGTCAAGAAATTTAACCATATAATCAGATAAAGATAAATAACAGTGCTAACTACAATATATAATTAGCCTTTACCAAGTGATGCTTTTATATTGTTTTGTGGTTCATTCAACCCTTACAAAAATTTCATAATTTTGAGTACCATAATGTGAATGCAGAACTTAAGCCTCAGAGAGTCTTAGTGGCTTGAGTATAAACAATGCTGCATTGAAATAAGGATACTAACTCCAGGTGCCCTGATACCAAATTCTATTTTTTTCCCACAGAAAATGGAACAAAATAAAAAGCATAGCATTTATAGAACACCCAAATACATTTTTTCCAGAATAACTTTACATCATTTTTGAAATATAACTACATACAAAACACTATATTCAGTTCAGTTCAGTTCAGTTCATTTCAGTCGTTCAGTCGTGTCTGACTCTTTGTGACTCCTTGGACTGCAGCACACAGGCCTCCCTGTCCACTACCAACTGCTGGAGTTCACTCAAACTCATGCCCATTGAGTTGGTGATGCCATCCAACCATCTCATCCTCTGTTGTCCCTCTCTCCTCTTGCTTTCAATCTTTCCAAGCATCAGGGTCTTTTCAAATGAGTCAGTTCTTCACATCAGATGGACAAAGTATTGGAGTTTCAGCTTCAACATCAGTCCTTTCTATGAACATTCAGGACTGATTTCCTTTAGGATGGACTGTTGGATCTCCTTGCAGTCCAAGAGTCTTTTCCAACACCACAGTTCAAAAGCATCAGTTCTTCGGTGCTTAGCTTTCTTTATAGTTCAACTCTCACATCCATACAAGACTCCTGGAAAACCCATAGCCTTGACTAGATGGACCTTTGTTGGCAAAGAAATGTCTCTGCTTTTTAATATGTTGTCTAGGTTGGTCATAACATTTTGTTATTTCTTGTATATGAATTTTGGAAAACAGAAACTTAGAACAACTGAAGAGAGCCTCAGAAATCTCATCTATTTGATAGAACGCTTCCTTTTGGGACCATAACAATTGCTATGCAGAATCAACAAATAAATAACTTTCAGTAGTGTTTCATCTCTCTTGATTTCAACCATTCAAGTGATGTGACGTCTACCACTTCCCTTGAGGGATAATTCCATAATCCAGCAGTTTCAGTGTCAAGAAGTTTTTCATGTATTCCATCCAAAATGTCTTTTCTCTAACTTCATTCCATTTCTCATAGTTACACCAGATCTGAGCCCATCACTAAATGATTTCTTATTCCCAATGAGGGTTACCCTCTTAAATATTTGGTGGCCAGATATTTTCTACTTTTATCTCTCACTTTTCCAAGAGTTACATATTTACCGCCAACAAACTGCCTTCTTCAGTCTCTTCATCAATTTTAAATTGCCTTCATCAATTTTAAATTCTTCCCTGAACAGCTATTTTTTTTGCTAAATGCCTTGAAGTCAGGCATAGGAAGATTATGGGTTTTCATTACAAAGCTATATCTAAACATATCATTCAAGATATTACCAACATCTATGCTTTTCAGTTCAAACATAATGCACAGCCAAATAATTAAAATAAATGACAATAAAATTCTCACCTTAAAGTAAGCTTTAATTTGACACCTGTTAGATCCCTTCTCAGGAGAAGGCAGCAAACCCCACTCCAGTACTCTTGCCTGGGAAATCCCATGGACGGAGAATCCTGGTGGGCTACAGTCCATGGGGTCGCTAAGAGCTGGACATGACTGAGGGACTTCATTTTTATTTTTCACTTTCATGCATTGGAGAAGGAAATGGCAACCCACTCCTGTGTTCTTGCCTGGAGAATCCCAATGACAGAGGAGCCTGTTGGGCTTCCGTCTATGGGGTCACACAGAGTCGGACACAACTGACGTGACTTTGCAGCATCAGTAGCGGCAGATCCCTTCTCAAGAATACAATGAAGGGACTTTCCTGGAGGTTTAGTGGTTAAGAGTGTGCTTCCTCTGCAGGGGGCGCTGACTTGTTTCTGATTTAGGAAACCATGATCTCACTTGCTGCATGCCACAGTCAATTAAACAACAACAGGAAAAAAAAAAAAAAAAAAAGCAAGGCAGAAGCAGTGTGATAAAAATCTAAAAATCCCCTATTAGCATAATGTATATTTAAAAGCATGCCTTTTCTCTTGGTGAGCACAGAATATTTTTGCGTCTACAAAAGTGGAAGTTTACTGGTAAGATAAAAAGATGAATTGGTGAGTTGGTAGAGGGACAAGGGGATTTGACCGTCCAGTTCGGCTAAGTTGCTCAGTCATGTCTAACTCTTTGTGACACCTTGCAATGCAGCACGCCAGGCTTCCCTGTCCATCACCAACTCCCAGAGTTTACTCAAACTCATGTCCATTGAGTTGGTGATGCCATCCAACCATCTCATCTGCTGTTGTCCATTTCTCCTCCTGTCTTCAATCTTTGCCAGCATCAGGGACTTTTCAAATGAGTCAGTGCTTCGCATCAGGTGGACAAAGTATTGAAGTTTCAGCTTCAGCATCAGTCCTTCCAATGAATATTCAGGACTGATTTCCTTTAGGATGGCCTGGTTGGATCTTCTTTCAGTCAAAGGGACTCTCAAGAGTCTTCTTCAACATCACAGTTCAAAAGCATCAATTCTTGGGTGCTCAGCTTTCTTTATATTTCAACTCTCACATCCATACATGACTACGGAAAAAAACAATAGCCATGACTATATGGTTCTTTGTTGGCAAAGTAATGTCTCTGCTTTTTAATATGTCATCTAGGATGGTAATAACTTTTCTTCCAAGGAGTAAGCATCTTTAATTTCATGGCTGCAATTACCATCTGCTGTGACTTTGGAGCCCCCCAAAATAAAATCTCTAACTGTTTCCATTGTTTCCCTATCTATTTGCAATGAAGTAATGGGACTGATTGCCACGATCTTAGTTTTCTGAATGTTTAACTTTAAGCCAACTTTTCCACTCTCCTCTTTCACTTTCACCAAGAGGCTCTTTAGTTCTTCATTTTCTGCCACAAGGGTGGTGTCATCTACATATCTGAGATTATTGATATTTCTCCCGGCAATCTTGATTCTAGCTTGTGCTTCATCCAGTCAGTGTTTCTCATGATGTACTCTGCATATAAGTTAAATAAGCATGGGTGATAATATACAGGCTTCAGGTACTCCTTTCCTGATTTGGAAGCAGTTTGTTGCTGCATGTCCAGTTCGAACTGTTGCTTCGTGACCTGCATACAGATTTCTCAAAAGGCAGGTCAGGTGGTATGGTATTCCCCCCTCTTTAAGAATTTTCCACAGTTTGATATATCAATAAAGCAGAAATAGATGTTTTTCTGGAACTCTCTTGCTTTTCTGATAACCCAACGGATGTTGGCAATTTGATCTCTGGCTCCTCTGCCTTTTCTAAATCCAGCTTGAACATCTGGAAGTTCACAGTTCACATACAGCTGAAGCCTGGCTTGGAGAATTTTGAGCATCACTTTACTAGAGTGTGAGATGAGTGCAATTGTGTGGTAGTTTGAGCATTCTTTGGTATTGTCTTTCTTTGGGATTGGAATGAAAACTGACCTTTTCTAGTCCTGTGGCCACTGCTGAGTTTTCCAAATTTGCTGGCATATTGAGTGCAGCACTTTCACAGCATGATCTTTAAGAATTTGAAATAGCTCAGTTGGAATTCCATTACCTCCACTAGTTGATACTTCCTAAGGCCCAGTTGAATTTGCATTTTAGGATGTCTGGCGTAGGTGAGTGATCATACCATCATGACTATCTGGGTCATCATTTCTTTTTTGTATGGCTCTTCTGTGTATTCTTGCCACCTCTTTTTAATATCTTCTGCTTCTGTTACGTCCCTAGAATTTCTGTCCTTTACTGAGCCCATCTTTGCATGAAATATTCCTTTGGTATCTCTAATTTTCTTGAACAGATCTCTAGTCTTTTCCATTCTATTGTTTTCCTCTATTTCTTTGCACTGATTGTTGAGGAAGGCTTTCTTATCTTTCCTTCCTATTCTTTGGAACTCTGCATTCAAATGGGTATATCTTTCTTTTTTTCCTTTGCTTTTCTCTTCTCTTCTTTTCACAGCTATTTGTAAGGCCTCCTGAGACAGCCATTTTCCTTTTTGCATTTCTTTTTCTTGGGGACGGTCTTTACCATGTCTCTTGTACAATGTCATGGACTTCTGTGCATAGTTCATCAGGCAATCTGTCTATCAGATATAATCCCTTGAATCTATTTCTCACTTCTCCCCTGTAATACTAAGGGATTTTATTTAGGTTATACCTGAATGGTCTAGTGGTTTTCCCTACTTTCTTCAATTTAAGTCTGAATTTGGCTATAAGGAGTTCATGATCTGAGCAACAGTTAGCTCCTGGTCTTGTTTTTGCTAACAGTATAGAACTTCTCCATCTTTGGCTGCAAATAATTTAATGAATATGATTTCAGTATTGACCATGTGGTGATGTCATGTGTAGAGTCTTCTCTTGTGTTGTTGGAAGAGGGTGTTTGCTATGACCAGTGTGTTCTCTTGGCAAAACTCTATTAGCCTCTGCCCTGCTTCATTTTGTACTCCAAGGCCAAATTTGTATATTATTCTAGGTATCTCTTGACTTCCTACTTTTGCATGTCAGTCCCCTATAAGGAAAAAGACATCTTTTTTTTTGGTGTTAGTTATAAACGTTCTTATACGTTTTCATAGAATCGTTCAACTTCAGCTTCTTCAGCATTACTGGTCGGGGCAAAGACTTGGAGTACTGTGATACTAAATGGTTTGTCTTGGAAACAGATAACATTCTGTCATTTTTGAGATTACATCCAAGTACTGCATTCCAGCGGAGAAGGCAATGGCACCCCACTCCAGTACTCTTGCCTGGAAAATCCCATGGATGGTGAAGTCTGGTGGGCTGCAGTCCATGGGGTCGCTAAGAGTCGGACACGTCTGAGCAGCTTCCTTTTCACTTTTCACTTTCATGCATTGGAGAAGGAAATGGCAACCCACTCCAGTGTTCTTGCCTGGAGAATCCCAGGGACGGCGGAGCCTGGTGGGCGGCCGTCTCTGGGGTCGCACAGAGTCGGACACGACTGAGCGACTTAGCAGCAGCACTGCATTCCAGACTCTTTTGTTGACTGTGATGGCTACTACATTTCTTCCAGTGATTCTTGCCCACAGTAGTAGATATAATGGTCCTCTGAGTTCAATTCATCCATTCCAGTCCGTTTTAGTTCACTGATTCCTAAAATGTTGATGATCACTCTTGCCATCTCCTGTTTGACCACTTCAAATTTGCCTTGATTCATGGATACAACATTCCAGGTTCCTATGCAATACTGCTCTTGCCAGCATTGGACTTTGCTTCTATCATCAGTCACATCTACAACTGGGTGTTGTTTTTGCTTAGGCTCCATCTCTTCATTCTTCTGGAGCTATTTCTCCACTGATCTCCGGTATTATATTGGGCACCTACCGACCTGGGGAGTACATCTTTCAGTGTGCTATCTTTTTGCCTTTTCATACTGCTCATGGAATTCTCAAGACAAGAGCACTGAAGTGTGTGATCAGATTGGTTAGTTTTCTGTGATTGCGGTATTCAGTTTGTCTGCCCCCTGATGGAGAAGGAAAAGAGGTTTATGGAAGCTTCCTAATGGGAGAAGCTGACTGAGGGGAAAACTGGGTCTTGTTCTTATGGGTGTGGCCATGCTCAGTAAATCTTTAATCCAATTTTCTGCTAATGGGTGGAGCTGTGTTCCCTCCCTGCTATTTACTGGGGCTAAACTATGGTGGAGCAACCCCCTGTCCAAGGAGCAGTGGTTGTGAGGGCACAGGAGGGCTGAGAGGAGCTACTCCACATTCAAGGTAGGAGGGGAGACTGTGAGGAGATACCCCTCATCCAAGGTAAGAGAAACCCAAGTAAGATGGTAGATGTTGCAAGAGGCATAGGAGGGCAGACACACAAACCATATTCACAGAAAGCTAGTCATTCTAATCACATGGGCCACAGCCTTGTCTAACTCATTGAAACTAAGCCATGCCCTGTGGGGCTACCCAAGATGGGTGGGTCATGGTAGAGAGCTCTGACAGACTGTGGTACACTGGAGAAGGGAATGGCAAACCACTTCAGTATTCTTGCCTTGAGAACCAGATGAACAGTATGAAAAGGCAAAATTATAGGATACTAAAAGAGGAACTCCCCAGGTCAGTGGGTGCCCAATATGCTACTGGGGATCAGTGGAGAAATAACTCCAGAAAGAATGAAGGGATGGAGCCAAAGCAAAAACAATACCCAGCTGTGGATGTGACTGGTGATAGAAGCAAGGTCTGATGCTGTAAAGAGCAATATTGCATCAGAACCTGGAATGTTAGGTCCATGAATCAAAGCAAATTGGAAGTAGTAAAACAGGAGATGGCAAGAGTGAATGTCGACATTGTAGGAATCAGTGAACTACAGTGGACTGGAATGGGTGAATTTACCTCAGATGACCATTATATCTACTACTGTGGGCAGGAATCCTTTAGAAAAAATGCAGTAGCCATCATGGTCAACAAAAGAGTCCGTAATGCAGTACTAGGATGCAATCTCAAAAACGACAGAATGATCTCTGTTCATTTCCAAGGCACACCATTCAATATCAGAGTAATCCAAGTCTATGCCCCAACCAGTAATGCTGAAGAAGCTGAAGTTGAATGGTTCTATGAAGACCTCCAAGACCTTTTAGAACTAACACTCAAAAAAGATGTCCTTTTCATTATAGGGGACTGGAATTTAAAAGTAGGAAGTCAAGAAACACCTGGAGTAACAGGCAAATTTGGCCTTGGAGTACAGAATGAAGCAGGGCAAAGGCTAATACACTTTTGCCAAGAGAATCCACTGGTCATAGCAAACACCCTCTTCCAACAACACAAGAGAAGACTCTACACAATGGACATCACCAGATGGTCAACACCGAAATCAGATTGATTATATTCTTTGCAGCCAAAGAATGAGAAGCTCTATAAGTCAGCAAAAACAAGACCGGGAGCTGACTGTGGCTCAGATCAAGAACTCCTTATTGCCAAATTCAGATTACATTGAAGAAAGTAGGGAAGACCTCTAGACCATTCAGGTATGACCTAAATCAAATTCCTTATGATTATACAGTGGAAGTGAGAAATAGATTTAAAGTACTAGGTCTGATAGGTAGAGTGCCTGATGAACTATGGACGGAGGTTTGTGACATTGTACAGGAGACAGGGATCAAGACCATCCCCATGGAAAAGAAATTCAAAAAAGCAAAACACCTGTCTGGGGAGGCCTTACAATAGCTGTGAAAAGAAGCAAAGCGAAAAGCAAAGGAGAAAAAGAAAGATATAAGCATCTGAATGCAGAGTTCCAAAGAATAGCAAGGAGAGATAAGAAAGCCTTCCTCAGAATTCAATGAAAAGAAATATAGGAAAACAAAAGAATGGAAAAGACTAGAGATCTCTTCAAAAAAATTAGAGATACCAAGGGAACATTTCATGCAAAGATGGGCTCGATAAAGGACTGAAATGGTATGGACCTATCAGAAGCAGAAGATATTAAGAAGAGATGCAAGAATACACAGAAGAACTGTACCAAAAAGATCTTCACGACCAAGATAATCATGATGGTGTGATCACTCACCTAGAGCCAGACACCCTGGAATATGAAGTCAAGTGGGCCTTAGAAAGCATCACTATGAACAAAGCTAGTGGAGGTGATGGAATTCCACTTGAGCTATTTCAAATCCTGAAAGATGATGCTGTGAAAGTGCTGCACTCAATATGCCAGCAAATTTGGAAAACTCAGCAGTAGCCACAGGACTGGAAAAGGTCAGTTTTCATTCCAATACCAAAGAAAGCCAATGCCAAAGAATGCTCAAACTACCGCACAATTGCACTCATCTCACACGCTATTAAAGTAATGCTCAAAATTCTCCAAGCCAGGCTTAAGCAATACATGAACTGTGAACTTCCAGATGTTCAAGCTGGTTTTAGAAAAGGCAGAGGAACCAGAGATCAAATTGCCAACATCTACTGGATCATGGAAAAAGGAAGAGAGTTCCAGAAAATGTCTATTTCTGCTTTATTGACTATGCCAAAGCCTTTGACTGTGTGGATCACAATAAACTTTGGAAATTTCTAAAAGAGATGGGAATAACAGACCACCTGACCTGTCTCTTGAGAAACCTGTATGCAGGTCAGGAGGCAAAAGTTTGAAGTGGACATGGAAAAACAGACTGGTTCTAAATAGGAAAAGGAGTATGTCAAGGCTATATATTGTCACCCTGCTTATTTAACTTATATGCAGAGTACATCATGAGAAACACTGGGCTGGAAGAAACACAAGCTGGAATCAAGATTGCTGGGAGAAATATCAATAACCTCAGATATGCATATGACAGCACCCTTATGGCAGAATATGAAGAGGAACTAAACGCCTCTTGATTAAAGTGAAAGAGGAGAGTGAAAAAGTTGGCTTAAAGCTCAACACTCCGAAAACTAAGATCATGATATCTGGTACCATCACTTTTGGGAAATAGATGGGGAAAGAGTGGAAACAGTGTCAGACTTTATTTTTGGGCTCTCCAAAATCACTGCAGAGTGTGATTTCAGCCATGAAATTCAAATACATGTACTCCTTGGAAGGAAAGTTATGACTGAACTAGATAGCATATTCAAAAGCAGATACATTACTTTGCCAACAAAGGTCCCTCTAGTCAAGGCTATGGTTTTTCCGGTGGTCATGTATGGATGTGAAAGTTGGACTGTGGTGAAAGTTGGACTGTGAAAAAAATTGAGTGCTGAAGAACTGATGCTTTTGAACTGTGGTGTTGGAGAAGACTCTTGAGAGTCCCTTGGACTGCAAGGAGATCCAACCAGTCGATTCTAAAGATCAGTCCTGGGTGTTCTTTGGAAGGAATGATGCTAAAGCTGAAACTCCAATACTTTGGCCATCTCATGTGAAGAGTTGACTCATTGGAAAAGACTCTGATGCTGGGAGGGATTGGGGGCAGGAGGAGAAGGGGACGACAGAGGATGAGATGGCTGGATGGCATCACTGACTTGATGGACGTGAGTTTTAGTGGACTGTGGGAGCTGGTGATGGACAGGGAGGCCTGGTGTGCTGTGGTTCATGGGGTCGCAAAGAGTCGAACATGACTGAGTGACTGAACTGAACTAAAACTGTGGTGGAGGTAATGAAGATAATGGCAACCCCATTCAAAAGATCCCATGCATGTACTGCTACACTCAGTGCCCCCAATCCTGCAGCAGGTCCCCACCGACCCACGCCTTCGCAGGAGACTCCTGCACACTCCCAGGCAAGCCTGGATCAGTCTCTTGTGGGGTCACTGCTCCTTTCTCCTGGGTCCTGTGCACACAAGGTTCTGTATGTGTCCTCTAAGATCTATTTCCTAGTACTTTGTCAGTTCTGGCAGCTCTATGATAAGTTTAATGGTGAACTCCTTCAAGAGGGCTTATGCCATACCCAAGTGTGCTGCACCCAGAGCCCCTGCCCCTGCAACAGTCCACTGCTGACCCATACCTCCACAGGAGATGCTTAAACACAGTTCTGTCTTAGTCTCTGTGAGGTCCCTGCATCCTGATGTGCACAAGGTTTGTTTGAGCCCTCTGAGCGTCTCTGGAGGGAATGGGGTTTGATTCTAATTGTGAATTCGCCCCTCCTACCATCATGTTGGGGCTTCTCCTTGCCCTTAGGCATGGGGTATCTCCTCACAGCCGCTCCAGCGCTGTGCAGCCGCCACTCCAGCACCTATTGTCTTAAGGCTTAAAACAGATACCTGCATTGATCATGGCATGGGTCTTTGGAAAATAAAGGATTGCTACTTTTCTTTCAAATGCTAGGTCTGGCCCCTTGAGAATATCATATACGAATGGTTAGTTTTAGTGTTTGCCTTCCCTTTTTTGGACTTTAGTTCCATCCGAGTTTTATTTTTCCCATTTTTAATAATTTAAGATTTCTTGATTGTGCATCCATGGTCTTTATTTGCTGTCTCTAAGATTTCTATTTTTTAAATAACACTTTGATTATCTTAAAGTAGGAGCGCTTATATTGAAACTAATCATGATTTTCACATTTTAATTTACCATACAGCTTAAGGAATACCATGTTATTCTTGATGTTAATTGCTAAGTCGTGTCTGACTCTTTTGCCACACCATGAACTATAGCCTGCCAAGCTTCTCGTCTAGGTGACTTCCCAGACAAGAATACTGGAGTAGGTTGCCATTTCCTCCCCCAGGGTATCTTCCTGATCCAGAGATCTAACCTGTGTGTCCTGCACTGCAGGTGGATTCTTTACTGCTGAGCCACTGGGGAAGCCTCTTTATTTATGGTTACATATTACAAAACTCAATAGGGCCTATCTTGGCAGAAAATTGTTTTCATCTTTAAGTTGATCTAAAATATAATTTTTTAGGAAGCAATTATTAGATGTCTATGATGTTCAGACAAAGTGTTATGTTCTAGTTACTTATACTTGTCCATGTCTAGTGTGGGAGAAGCATGCAATTAAATTTCACTTATGTAATTACAATTAGATAATAGCAATCCATACAGGGTACACTGAGGCACACCAGAGAGAGATCAACTCTGTGAACAAGGGGGAGGGGGGAGCTTTTAAGGTTATTCTTCATCTGGGTGTTCAGTAAGAATAGCTTTTTATCAAACATCCAGAAGCAATGACCAGGTGATGGAGCACTGTGAGGTCACAAAGCACAGAACAAACTTATATGTTCAGAAATATTAAAATCTTTAAGTCCCTGGAGCACAGTAAACATTGAAATTTAGAGAAAAATGACATTTGTGATAAAGCCAAATAATGAGAAGAAAATACACATTATTAAAAAGATTGGATTTTCACCTCTTGTATATAAAAAGCAAAACAAAACAATTGTCGAGACATAGTCATACCAATTGTTTATATAGTGTCTATGGTGGCTTTGATGCTACGAGTACAGAGTAGTAGTAGTTGAGTTGAATAGCAGAGACCAAGTATCCTGCAAAGCTGAAACTATTTACTATCCAAGTCTACAGGAAAAGTTTTTTGATGTCTTTTCTGGGCAATGTTGAGCCTCTGAAAAATTTGAGTTGAGAGCTAGCATGATTGGATCTCCAATTCAGGAAGTTGAGTTTGGTAACAGTTTGGACAATAGATTGGAGGCATTATAAAAGTGATAGTCTGGCCTGTAATAAGTGCTTTTTATCTGTTGTGTCTAATTTGATTCCTGTCTTTTCCTTTCTATTTTCCCCACAAACTCTGTTTACACTGATGCTAACTGATACTTTGCCCTCTTGCTTATTATATAATTACTAAATATTTTACTTTAAAGATATAAGGGGCAAACAGTAGTTTCATAAGACCTGTTTCAAAGATAATTGATAAAAAAAGATAAATCATAAAAAAGATAATTCATAATGCATGGCTTATAAAACACAAATGTCTATTCTTGGTTATAAGCATTTTCTATTTTTATATAAAAAAGAAATCAATAAACATTTATTGTGCATCCACTGTTTATAAAGAATTTTTCTAGGTTCAAATGTAGTATATTGAAAGTTCTTCAGGATGAAGGGCAATGTAATTGATCAATACATTAGCTCCAGGTTTCTCAATAGCAGCATTATTGACATCTTAAGGCAGATCATTCTTTGTTGTAGAGAGCTGTTTTGTACATCATAAGATGTTTAGTGGCATACCTGGCCTCTCTCCACTAGATGCCAGTGGCACCTCCTACCTCAGCTGTGATAGTCAAAAAGATCCCTGGATGTTACCAGATGCCAAACGTCTCCTGAGGGAACAAAATATGTGCTGATTGAGAACCATGGTTTTTTTTTTTTTGCTTTCTCTTCTATGCTCTCACAGAATATATCTTTGCTAAAAATAACAAAAAAAAAAAAAGAAAAGAAAAGAAAGAAAGAAAAATGCTGTTTTTTTTTTTTTTTAAAGATAGGGAGCTCTTTAATCAGGAAGTTGAGATCACAGGCTAATGGTATGATGAGGATGGATTCAGTCTGTGCTGTGTCCCAGTCTGTTCTTGAAAATTGACTTCATGTTGTTGAAATGTGACATTTTCAATTTTTGCAAAAATATTTGTCACAAAAACAAGGTATCAGATTTCAATTGTCTCATTTTTACATTCTTCTGTTGTAGTTTGTTGATCTTTTCAGTATTCTAAGCAAGATTAGACCAGCTTGAAAGAGCTGACCAATCCTTGGTCTTCCTAATAAAAAGTACAATAACCTATTGTGGAGACTAAGCCAACTGAGTTGAAGAATTTAGAAATGTAGAAATGGTCCATCATGCCAGATATTTCACAGTGGCTCAGCAGTAGACAAACCACCATCAATACAGGAGACAGGGGTTCAATAGCTGGGCCGGGAAGATCACCTGGAGGAGGGCAAGGCAACCCACTCCAGCATTCTTGCCTGGAGAAACCCATGAGCAAGAGGAGTCTGACAGGGTACAGTCCATCGGGTTGCAAAGAGTCAGATGAGACAAAGTACACAAACATAAAGCATTTTGTTTGTTTTAACTATTTTTTTAAAGTAAAGTCTAATCCAGAGTTTAAAGAAAATTAAAGCATGCCTTGATTAATGCTCTTCCTAAAGTTAGTCTGACTTGTCGTAAAGCTTTTGCCGTGTGGTCATCATAGGGAAATAGAACTTTTATAACTCCAGTTCAGAATAATAATTTTTGATACTGCTAGGCAACTATCTGTAGTCCTTCTGAGCCCTGGGAATACTTATATCTCTGTGAGTTTACTCAGCTCTACAGAATTTCCAGACAAAAAAGGTAAAACTCATTCAAATAAGAGACATTGCATTTTCTGCTTCCTCAGCAACACTGCAAGAATTTCCATTTAACAAAGTGTCAGCATCAGCAATACCATTATCAATGGACATCTGGTTTTCATTCTCATATACATAGGCAGCAAATTGAAGGTACGGTTTAGAATATTCAGTGAAGTAAATGTTTAGGAGGGATATTGGTGGGGGGAGGTAGATGTGTTTCTGCACTTCCTTTGAATCAGAATAGAATTTTAAATTACTTAGATATCAAAAAGCTGAATGTATTAGAACACAAGACTTGTACTAATATAGGGACTTTAAAATACAATATTTGTAACATATGTAAATGACATGAATTCTTGAATACAACAATCATGTAAAATTGTGCCTATTCTCTTTGTATTTAGTACCTGGAAGTACCAAGGGACACAGCTGCTGCCTGAATACTCAATACTGAACTGAAACAAAGAGTAGCAATTGGATACCAAAATATATTTTCTTCTTGTAGTTTGTGAAATCAGTTTACAGGTGTCTTGGGAACTGAGGGAGAGGAGTGACAAGTATAATGTAAACTAAAGCAAAAATTGTCTTAACACACTGTTAGCTATATGTAAAAGGAAAAATGGCTTGACCCTCACATTCAACATTAAAAATTTTAATAATAAAGTTATTTCTGACCTATGAGTCAGCATATTACATCTCCTAAGGCTGAAATTTCAGAGAAGTGAATATGGTCAGTGCATATTTTCTGTAGGGGAGCATAGAGGCTCTTATCCTTAAAAATAATTCAAGGTAGGAGTCATAAAAACTGGTTTTCAGTTTACATCATGTGTGCTTTTATCTCAAAAATTTAGGTATATGTTGTATTTCTTGGCAGATTTTCTTCAGGGAGATGATATTAATAAAGCTAAATTACTTAAAGGGGAACTATTGAAAAGCTATATTAAGTTAATAGGTTTATTTTATATTATACTTGGAAGCATCTACATTCACAGTGCTTGGAGTTTCACTTATAAAAATATACTTTGTTTAACAATTCCATGTGCAAAATTGAGAGGGGAATAGAAAATGTACAATAGATTGTTTCTGCCTTGAAGAAATTATTCTCTAAAAGAACAGTTAGGGAAAAATGAAAATACTTTGATAAGTAAAGTATTGTATAGCTTAAAACAATATTTAATTATACAAATCTGATCAATAAATTTTTGATTCCCATTATAAACTAGATACCCTGGTTGGCTAGGAAACACTGAAGAATTGTTTGTGATTTTGAATAGCTTATAGTCTAATTAGGGGGTATGGCATTCCAAGTATTACAGATGTAGTATACAGGTAAAGATGTAAAAAGTGTGTAACAAGGAACACAAAGAATAGACTGGTATAACTAAATTCAGATGTGAAAAGATAAGACCAAAATAGTTACATGCCTCAGTTCAGTTCAGTTCAGTTGCTCAGTCATGTCTTGACTCTTTGCAACCCCATGAACCATACCATGCCAGGCCTCCCTGTCCATCACCAACTCCCAGAGTTTACCCAAACTCATGTCCATTGAGTCAGTGATGCCATCCAACCATCTCATCCTCTGTCATCACCTTCTCCTCCCGCCCTCAATCTTTCCCAGCATCAGGGTCTTTTCCAATGAGTCAGCTCTTCTCCTCAGGTGGCCAAAGTATTGGAGTTTCAGCTTCAGCCTCAGTCCTTCCAGTGAACACCCAGGACTGATCTCCTTTAGCATGGACTGGTTGGAACTCCTTGCAGTCCAGGGGACTCTCAAGAGTCTTGCCCAACACCACAGTTCAAAAGCATCAATTCTTTGGCACTCAGCTTTCTTTATAGTCCAACTCTCACATCCATGCAGCGTTACTTGTGGTCAAAAATTAGAAGATTCAGAATTAAAATTCACATTTCATGCTTCCCAATCCAAAACTCTTCCCATGGCAGCTACTATCTTTTACAGTATATATTTACAAATAGAATATATAAGCCAGAAATATGTGAGTAAAAACAACAGATACAGAACATAATAGATATTAGGTGGTAAAAAGACAGTGTTATTAAAGCTAAAACAATAGCAGATTCTCTCTTATATTAATAGCATGGTGCATGGCAGTAATAGATGTCAGTATTTTTCAAACCTTTCAAGACAATCTTTGCAGGCATGTTGATGTGTTTACATATGTGAGCATGTATGTATATGTACACACATATATGTGTTAACATAACTCATGATGATAACTCATGAAAGTAATTGAGATTTCTATACAGAGACTCATTATAGTATTCATACATCAATGTCTCTTCTTTGAGTACATGCATATGTATATGTGAATTCAAGCTCCTCTTGCAGTAAGCCTAAATTCCCCCAATGGCTGGATCAATACTTGAAAACAAATAGTACAAACAATTACTCATTGCATCATGGTCAGTGATATAGTAAACAATGATATGATAATACAATATATTATTGATATACTTATTTTTGCAATTTCACTATGCAAACTAAATCAGTAACTAGTTGAATCACTTATTTTGTAAGTAATGAAAATCTAAAAGTGAAAGTCGCAAAGACTTTGTGAACCCATGGACTGTAGCCTGCCAGGGTCCTCTGTCCATCGAATTCTCCAGCAAGAATACTGGAGTGGGTAGTCATTCCCTCCTCTAGGGGATCTTCCTGACCCAGGAATAGAATCCAGTCTCCCACATTCTGTCTGCAATGCAGGAGTCCTGGGTTCAATCCCTGGGTCGGGAAGATCCTCTGGAGAGGTCATGGCAACTCAGTATGAAATCAAAATCTAAAGACTGTGCTAAATAAATATCAATAGCTAATTAAGTAATACTGTACATACATGATAAATTTTTCTATAAAGATTGTTTTTGTCAATCCTTACAGTCTGAAAACATTTTGGTAATTAGAGTCTTTGACTTGAGGAGCTGTGTTGAAAACACTAGAGTGGACTTCAGGTGACTTGTAGATCAGTCTCTAAAATTCATGAATCTTCAATTGAGTAATTTCAGGCTTGGTTATCTCACTTGCAAAAGAAGGAGTTAAAGCTACTGTTATCTCTAATACTCAATAATTTCAGATTGTTTTGTGTAATTAACCTCCTTCTCCCCCCCCACAGATTTATCATAATTACTAAATATTCTTTCCAATTTTACCTACTAAGCCTTAAAAGTCTTAACACATTTCATTATCTTTTCACATAAATCAGATTTTTGTATTATAATGCAATAAAATTTGATACCAACAACAAAAACAGCAAATATAAAACATATTAAAGTAAAAAAAGACTGAGCGAAATTGAGTTCAAACCAAATTATTTTTAAGAAATATTATCTTGTGGTAGACATATATTTTTAAATTCTCTTTATATAGTTAATTTTCACTTTATTTTCCCTCTGAAATTCAAATAAACTTCGTAGAAAAACTATATGCAGAACACCCAAGATTGTCAGTTACATCACATGGTATTTGCTGATTTTTAACCTTAGAAAAAGTGCTGCTGGGTTTCTTAGAGAAAATTATAATAGATCCTCTCGCTCGCTCTGTCTCAGAGAAAGAAAATCTATTTTTATATCCACTAACAAACATGATTGCTTTTCCTTCTGTTGTATACAAGTTTCCTTTTCTAAATTCACTGTCTACTCAGCATATTGCTGTATTATTAAATAATATTTTACATGACTTTTGTCAGCACAAATGATGTATACAAACCTTTATAAATTATGAGTATATAGTATCAAAATATTTCATGAGTCATTTAAATATGGCTTTAATAATTCTATCTAAAATATTAGATGCTGGACACACTGACAAAAATTCAATCTTTTGTTATAATGTAATGAGAAAATTTATTCCAACCTACTAGATAGTACTTTCTTTTAAATATATATCATAGTAAGAACTGCATGTGTCATGTATAAAATAAAATTGAGAAATGATTTAATACTTTTAATCAGAATGATGCCATCATAATCCAATATGAATCCAGACTTTTTATGAATTCCTTTTTAAAAGCTGATTAATTACTCACTTTTGGCTTACCAAACTAATTCACCATATAATAAATAATTTAAAGGACCTTAAAATAATTACCAGGCAAATAATTTACATAATTGATTACAATTTATAGACAATAATTACTTTGATATTTTATAATATCTTAATCAATTCAGTACAAGTAACTAAAATTAGCCAAGTCTTATCATATAATCCCTCTAGTACCAGAAAATAGCATATGACATTTGGGAAGAATATTCTTTCTTTCAGACCACAGGGATGCTATTTAATAAACTGCCACTTCAATGTGCTAAATGATGCCCCAATGGATTGAAAGAGAAGACTTGCTTCCAAAGCTCTAATTTGCACTGCAGGAGCATTTTTATTCACCGGACAAGTGCTGACCTGATCTATCATATTTTGAAGTGCCAGCAGATTTATACAAGAATAATTGATGGCAAATGAAAGCTACAAAAGATGACTTTTTTCTTTATCCACTTCCAAACATTAGATCCCCAGTTCACCAATGTATGATTTTACAAAGAAGACATTTTATTACAGCACAGGGACTTGATGTTGACATTATAATTTAATAGATCTTCTCAGGATATATTATATGATATGACTCAGAATTTCTTTTTAATTAGTTCAGGTGTTGTCATTTAAGACAAATTTTCTGACAAATTCTTTTTTTTAGACTTGATATTGTATAAATTTTTTATTTTTATATATCTATTGCATGATGCATATTTTACAAAATAAAGTATGACACATTAAAAAAGAAATGCAGAGTCCTGTGAAAAATTCTAAGAACATCTTTTGTTTTAAAAAAGACCTTTAGAAACTATTTTAGACTTTGCCAAAATGGTGACAAGTGCTGGTCCATTAACATCGTTCTAGCTCTCTGGAGAAGAAGTGCCATTAGTATCAATTTCTTAATGTGAATGATAAGGCATTTTAATGTAATATTAAATATTCTCTTTGACACATTCTTTAGGGACCATTTTAAAAAATGCAAATGATAGGATCCAATGAGAGATATAATAAGCAATTCTGATCAAGGTTGTTAAAAAGTTTGGATTGGTCCAAAGGGATGACTGAAAAGGAAGCATGCTTTTCAGATGGCAATTGAAAGGAGGGTTGGAAAGGTTAACAGGGAATTCCCTTTTGCTTTCTTTTAACTTTGGCTCAAAGTCTGTTTTGTTGTTATTGTTTGTTTGTTTGTTTTTGCTTTTTAAACTATGTAGTGCCTCAAAACTTCTGTATATGCAGCATGCTATGCAATTTACAGTATTCAGCTGAACCATAGTACTTTAAAGATATAAAAGAACTTAAACATTTCATTACAATCCTTTCTAGTTAGTGGTGAAGAAACTGAACCAAAGATTAGAACACTGGTAAACTACTATATAGTTAGATAACAGCAGATCCAGAATTTTTTTTTTTCTTTTCCCTTGAGCCAAACTATCTTTTAAAATAATAATAGCTCAAACATTTGCATGATGTGTTTTAAAAGCATGAGGGAAAATTAGCACAAGTTTTTATTTCTCAATTGAGAAGATCCACTATTTTTTATTTGATAAATCTAATAGCTCTTTCAAGGGATATAATGACATTTTACCCTGTTTCTTCTGTTTTCTTTAGTAGTGCTTTTGGAAATAATGTACTTTGGAATACAGTGGGATGGTACTAAATATTTTTTTATCAATAAATCATCATTTAATGAGAATTATATTTTAAAACTGGAAATTTACATGTTTATTTAGAAGACCATTCAGTCTCTACTTGCCTCATGATAAAAGCAAAAATGGACCAATTTATCCATTTACTGACTAAAGCAAGCAATTTAGAGGAGGACTGTCTACAGGCGTAAGGGAAAGCCTCTCCCTTTGTTGTATGTATTGTGGTCTGGGAATGAATTAGATATGGGGAAGCAAAACACTCTAAATATATGTCCTGAATTCTTCTCTTTGGGTGAAAGTATTGATACTAGTGAGAACTTCCAGATGTTCCAGCTTGGTTTAGAAAAGTAAAGGGAACCAGAGATCAAATTGCCAACATTTGCAGGATCATAGATAAAACAAGGGAATTCCAGAAAAACATCTACCTCTATTTCATTGACTACACTAAAGCCTTTGACTCTGTGGATCATAAGAAACTGTGGAGGAGATGGAAATACTAGACCATCTTACCTGTCTCCTGAGAAACCTATATGTGGATCAAGAAGCAACAGTTAGAACCCTGTATAGAACAACTGACTGGTTCAGGACTGAAAATGAGTACAACAAGGCTGTTTATGGTCACCCTGTTTATTTAACTTAACATCAGGCAACATTCCAGACTGGATAAGTTACAAGTAGAATCAAGATTCCTTGGAGAAATATCAACAGCCTCAGATATGTGGATGATACCACTCTAATCACAGAAAGCAAAGAGGAACTAAAGAGCCAAAAGCCAACTTAAAACTGAATATTAAAAACAAAACAAAACAAAAAACAAAACTAAAATCATGGTATCTGGCTCCATAACTTCATGGCAAATTGAAGGGGAAAAGATGGAAGCAGTGGCAGATTTCTTCTTCTTGGGCTCTATTGCAAATGGTGACTGTGGCCATGAAATTAGAAGGCAATTGCTTCTTGGAGCAGAAGTTATGATAAATCTAGACAGCATGTTAAATTTAAGGTTAAAAAGGTCCCTATAGTCAAGGCTATGGCCTTTCCAGTAGTCATGTATAGGCATGAGAGTTGGACAGTAAAGAAGGCAGAATGCCAAAGAATTGGTGCTTTCGAACTGTGGTTGTGGAGAAGACTCTTGAGAGTCACTTGGAAAGCAAGGAGATCAAACTAGTGAATCTTAAAGGAAATCAACCCTGAATACTCTTTGGAAAGACTGATAGTAAAGCTGAAACTTCAGTACTTTGGCCAGCTGATGCGAAGAGCTGACTCATTGGAAAAGACTCTGATGCTTGGAAAGATTGAAGGCAGAAGGAGAAGAGGGTGACAGAGGATGAGATGGCTGGATGGCATCACCAATTCAATGGACATGAACTTGGGAAAACTCCAGGAAATGGTGAGGGACAGGGAAGCCTGGTGTGCTGCACTCCATGGGGTCTGAAGAGTTGCACACAACTGTGTGACTGAACAACAACAAACATTAAAACTAGATTTGTAAATCACAATATTTAGGCTGCAGAAAAACTTTACACAGGAATAATCTATCTATTGCTGTTGTTCAGTTGCTAAGTTGTGTCCAACTCCTGTCTATCTATCTATCTATCATCTATTTGGTGACCTGAGAATAGACTGCAATGGAGAGTGGCCACATGCCAACATTGATGTGATCAAAACAGTAGTAATAGTGGAAAGTGTCTGTGGATAAGCCTCAAGTAATCTCCTGATCCTCCCCTTTCTGCATGCTTCATTCAAGGGAACCCAGAATCACATACCCAGGTGAGGGAGTAGGTAGATAACCAGAGAACAGATGGACCAGCAAAGGATTGAGGTCACAATAAATAGGCCGTATTATTCACGAATTTAAATTGGAAATAAATGTTGAGGATGATAGTCTCCAGATATGGGTATCAGCATGGCATTACCAGGCTAGTTATAATATGTAACACTGACCTCTCTATAGTCCAGAGACTAAATGGTGCATATGTGGATACGCAAGTCATTGTAAATACAATATACTCCTTTCTCTACTGCTGTTATAGAAATGCTTATGCCCACACCCAAATCTTTATCAATCTAAAGAGAAGGGGGAGTGGAAAGGGGAGCATGAAAATTTTACCCAAAAGAGAATAACTTGTGAGATACTTGTATTTAACTTAAATCTTAATTTAAAGCATTCTACTTTTTTTTTTTCATTTAAAAAATGTATTCCACGTACTTCTCAATGGCTTATGTGAGAAATATGATCACATACCCCAAATCAAGGGATCGACTTGGAGACATGAAACAGTGAAAGCGAGACTTCTAATAATGGTCTTGTAATAACGGATATCTATCTGGTGAGCAGGCATACCCAGGACAGTTACAGCAAGCACCTTTATTCCCTGGCGCACAGATCCCTCCCCAGTTCCTCACTGACTGAGCACTGTGGGGTTACAAAATCTTCCCAGGTTGTAAGTCCAAGTCTAAGTAAGCCTAAGTCTCATAGGGTATTCTTTCTTTTCCCTTCCAATCCTAAATCCACATTTTTCAGCAAAGACTTTAGTTTATCCCTTCTCAAACACCCTGTTAGCTTAGGGACTCTCCAGGTATAAGCTGTTAGGCAAGACTAGCTTTCCAGTAACTTTCCAGGACAAAACTAGCTAGCTCTGAGTGGAAAACCATTTTGAAATAATTTTCCACCCAAGGTCAGCTACTTCATTTTGAAAATAGACCACATCAAGTTCCATTTCTTAAAACTGTAAAATCATGAAAAAGATCTTATTCATCATAGTCAATAAAGAAACCACCTTTTCTTTACATTTTCTTTGAAACACAGTGTAGTACAATGTTCAATGTTACAATACAGTATAGAATGCAGATTAGATGAAAATAGATGAGAGGCATATTTACAAGAATTGATATTTGAATACAGAATGAAATATGAGTATACAGCTATTCGTATACAGTTTGAAAATCCCTAGAAATACTAGAACAAGCACTGGAAAAGCAGAAAATTCAACCTATTGACCAAATAGTTTGTCAAATCCCTGAAAAATAGAAACCATATGATATAGAAAAACTTCAGAGAAACTATCAACTTAACCAACGAAATATGCAAACAAAGAGGGAAGCAGAGGGGACCCAGGAATTACAATAACTCCTGGGGAACTGGATTCAGAAAAACAGTCTCCTTCTCTCTCTCCACTGTTACCCTTGGGCCGAGTCAAAGTACTAGGATCAGAGAGGGAGTTCACAGACCCAGCTGCTAATAATTCTTCAAGTAGCATTAGAATATTCTTATGTAAATGATTAGCTATCTATACACTCCCAATTTTCCTAATGCCTAACCTTTTTTACAGACCAGAAAAACATAGTCATAGACTGTTTTTGAGAGTTCATATTCACAGACTGTTAATCAGAAGTTTTCAATTGAAGAGATATAAATTCACACCAAGTGTCTCAGGAAAATCAACATCCTGAAAATGGATCATTAAAGATGACATATATATATATATATATATAAAATGAAAGTGAAGTCGCTCAGTCGTGTCCGACTCTTGGTGATACCATGGAAAGTAGTCTACCAGGCTTCTCTGTCCATGGGATTTTCCAGGCAAGAGTACTGGAATGGGTTGCCATTTCCTTCTCTAGGGGATCTTCCTGACCCAGGTCTCCTGTATTGCAGGCAGAAGCTTTACCCTCTGAGCCACCAGGGAAGCCTATATATATATATATATATACACATATATATATATATATATATATACACATACAATAGTCAACTGATTGTTGGTAAAGTAACAAAGGCAATACAACATAGCAAAGATAATTTTTTCAGTAAATGATGCTGGAACATATGGCCATCCACATGCCAAAAAAAAAGAAAAGAATCCAGGCATTGTCACATGAATCATTATTTAGGAGATAGCACAGGAGAAAATCTAGATGACCAAAGGTTTAGTGATGCCTTTTTAGACACAAGACCAAAGATACAGTAAGTGAAACAAATAATTGATAAGCTGTATTTCAGTAAAAGTTATTGCTCTGCAAAAGAAACTATCAAAAGAATGAGAAAGTACAGATTGAGAGAAACTATTTGCAAATCTAAAATATACAATGAATGCTTAAAAATCAGTAGAAGAAACAAAGAACCCAGTTGAACAATGAGTAAGCAAGCAGTTGGCAATAAACAATGAAAAGATGCTCTAGGTAATATGTTATTAGGGAAAGGCATATTAAAAAATAACAATGGGATACTACTAGACACACCCATAAGAATGCCCCAAAGCTGAAACACTGAAAACCTCTGTCAGGATGCAGAGCAATCAGATCAGATCAGATCAGTCACTCAGTCGTGTCCAACTCTTTGCGACCCCATGAATCGCAGCACGCCAGGCCTCTCTGTCAATCACCAACTCCCGGAGTTCACTCAGACTCACGTCCATCGAGTCAGTGATGCCATCCAGCCATCTCATCCTCTGTCATCCCCTTCTCCTCCTGCCCCCAATCCCTCCCAGCTTCAGAGTCTTTTCCAATGAGTCAATTCTTCGCATGAGGTGGCCAAAGTACTGGAGTTTCAGCTTTAGCATCATTCCTTCCAAAGAAATCCCAGGGCTGATCTCCTTCAGAATGGACTGGTTGGATCTCCTTGCAGTCCAAGGGACTCTCAAGAGTCTTCTCCAACACCACAGTTCAAAAGCATCAATTCTTCAGCACTCAGCCTTCTTCACAGTCCAACTCTCACATCCATACATTACCACAGGAAAAACCATAGCCTTGACTAGACGGACCTTTGTTGGCAAAGTAATGTCTCTGCTTTTGAATATGCTATCTAGGTTGGTCATAACTTTCCTTCCAAGGAGTAAGCGTCTTTTAATTTCATGGCTGCAGTCACCATCTGCAGTGATTTTGGAGCCCAGAAAAATAAAGTCTGCCACTGTTTCCACTGTTTCCCCATCTATTTCCCATGAAGTGGTGGGACCGGATGCCATGATCTTCATTTTCTGAATGTTGAGCATAGAAACTCTCAATTATTGCTGAAGGGAATCAGTTATCTAATAGGCTAAACATTCTCTTACCCTACAATGTAGAAATCATGCTCCTTGATATTGATCCAAGGGAACTGAAAACTCACGTCTACACAAAAACTTCCACATGGATGTTTATGCTCATGTGCTTAGTTACTCTTGAGAGAAAGAAATGGCAACCCACTCCAGTATTCTTGCCTGGAGAATCCTGTGGACAGAGGATCCTGGAGGGCTGCTGTCCATAGGGTCGCACAGAGTCGGACACAATTGAAGCAACTTAGCATGCACGTGTGCATTGGAGAAGGAAATGGCAACCCACTCCAGTATTCTTGCTTGGAGAATCCCAGGGATAGAGGAGCCTGATGGGTTGCTGTCTATGGGGCCGTACAGAGTCGGACACGACTGAAGCGACTTAGCAGCAGCAGCAGCAGCAGCTTAGTCACTCAGTCGTGTCCAGCTCTTTGTGACCTCATGGACTATAGCCTACCAGGCTCCTCAGTCCATGGAATTCCCAGGTAAGAATACTGGAGTGGGTTGCCATTTCTGTCTCCATGGGATCTTCCCAATCCAGGGATCAAACATGAATCTCCTGTGTCTCCTGCATTGCAGGAGGATTCTTTCCTGTCTGAGCCACTAGGGAAACCACCATGGATGTTTATAGCAGCTTTATAACATAGTCATCAAAACTTGAAAGAAACCAGGATGCCCTTCTGTAGATGAATGGATAAATAATAGTAGTACTATTATTAGTAGTAGTAAATAATAGTAGTACTAATATTATTATTATCCAGAATGTGTGGTATTATTAAGTGCTAAACAAAAGTGAGCTATCAAAGCCATTAAAAGACAAGTATTACTTAAGGGAAAGAAATCAAATTAGAAAGGCTACATACTGTACAATTCTAACTATATGACATTCTGGAAAGTCAAAACTAGAGATACAGTAGAAAATCAGTGGTTGTTGGGGATTATGGAGCAGGTGGATGAATAGGTAGAGCAGAAAGAATTTTTAGGGTAGTGACAATTTTCTGTATGGTATCATAATGATGAGTTCATGTCATTATATATTTGTTCAAACCCATAGAATATACCCAAGAGTAAAATCTAATGTACATTATGGACTTTGGGTTATAAAGATATCAATGTAGTTTCATCAATTATGACAAATTTACAACTCTGATGAGGGGTGTTGATAATGAAGAAGGTTATGCATGTGAGGGGCAAGACAGTATGTTAGAAATCTCTGCACCTTCTTCTCAATACTATTTTGAACATAAAATGCTCTAACAATAAAGCTAATATAAGAGTAATGATAATAAAAGTAGCAAATACAAAAAATACTTATAATTTAGTATAATTAACTTAGAATGACTTCAGAGGATACTAAAGCCATAAAACAAAATATTGCTATAATAAAAGAGAAACAACTACAAAATCTTGGAAATTAAAAATAGGATATAAAAATTTAAACAGATGGGCTAAAAGAAGAATGAATGCAACTGTAGAACAAATTATTATGTCTTGATGATTAAGCTAAGAATTCTCTCAAGAAGTTTGGCAAAGGAACAAAGGGATATTTCCCTTCTAATACTAAGACAGACTAGATTTTCTGAAATTACCTTTTATTTTTATACTTCCAAGTGAAAAATAAAATAACCATAAAAAATGCATGCTTAGCTAGAAAAAAAAAAAAAAGAAGATCCTTAGTGTAGAAGATAACATAGTGTTATAATAACACCAGAGGGATTAAAAAATAGTGCTAGGGTTTTGCTGGACACTGTTGCCAGCCCCAGGAAATTTTAGCTTTGGGAATTGACATTTGCATGATGGTCAACAGAAGAGGTCTTTTGTCAATTCAAAGAGAGAGAGCTGAATTTGACATAAAAGCATAAACCTAGAACATGCAATGCAGCCATTTCCTTAAAATAATCTGAAAAAAAAAATATAGACAAGATTATAAGTGGAAACAAAGTGAAGCATTGAGGGAACCTGCCTTTCTATGGGATCTCCAGGTGGAATAATAAGAATAATTGTTTACAGTGGGAATCTGAAACATTAATGCTTGGCTCACACTGCAATATGATTCTACATTACATTACTCATGTAGCCAAAAACATCATGTTGAGAAATCAAATTATTTTTAAAAATGGTAGAACCTATCTGGAGGTCAGCAAAAACAAAGGTAAATATTTTATGGAGTGAAGAATTCCCATTCCAGGTTGCTCAAGATTTCTCAAAATTAAGTTTTGTTAAAGATAAGCACATAAAAAAAATACACCAAACACAAGAAGGAAAATGTCACCATGAGATGAAGACAATAAATAACATATTGCACTCTCAATAACTTGAAAATTGTAAAGACCATTTGCAAAACAAAAAATAACTATGCATGGGATAAAAAATAAATTTACCTTATAGTTTATATCTTCCAATATATTAGTCTATGGTGCAAAATCACATTACATGTGTTATCTAGAAAATTTCATTTCAGAATTTTTTTAATTTCAGTTAGTATTGCCTTAATAGCTTGATAAATATTAATACAAATTCTCCACCCAAATGAACTCTCCAGTACAGACTTGCAAAACTCTTATTTGATGAGTATTGGAAGAAATATGCATTCAGTTGAAATAACCCACATATGCATATGTGATTACACACTTACACACAAACACACACACATACACACACACACTCTTTGGATGACCACAAAGAAACAAGACTTCGTGACTGAGAATTAACAGGATAAGAAAATATTAATCATTATCATTTTTCCTAATATTTTAAATATAGGTGTTATCAGATAACTCTTAAAGTTAAAATAAATATATTATTCAATAAATGAAAAAGGAAGTAGACATAAAAGAGAAGATCCAGTAGATTTGAAAATGAATAAAGCATCCAAAAATGTAAAATATAATCATTCATTTGAAATATAATTATTTCATTGGTTGATTATATACTAGTGGGTACACATTTGTATATTGGAGTAGGAGGGCAAAAATAAGTGAAGGAAAACAAAACAAAAGAAAGAAAGAAATATAGTCACACAGTTGTGACCAACTCTGAGATCCCATGGATGGTAGCCTTCCAGGCAGATATAAATATATAGTTATAAATATAGCTAGATGTAATATTGAAAAGTTCCCTGGTGAAATGCATGAGAAAGAAATAGCAGATAGTATTTAAGGAGAGAAAAAATGCAAATATAAATGGATGGATCAGAAAAAAAGAAAGCTCCATATTCCTCTCTCCAGGGGATCTTCCTGACCCAAGGATTGAATCCTAGTCTCTTGCATTGCAGGCAGATTCTTTAACATCTGAACCACCAGGATAGCTTTAAAATGATGACATTTGCCCAAAGATTCGGAAAGACGTCCCCTAGGTGGCACAGTGGTTAAGATCCATCTGTCAATGGAGGAGACACTAGAAATGTGGGTTTGATCCCTGGGTCAGGAAGAGCCCCTGGAATAGGAAATGGCAACCCACTCCAGCCTTGCCTGGAAAATTCCATAGACAGAGGAGCCTGGTGGGCTACAATTCATGGAGTCACAAAGAGTTGGATACGACTGAGCAGGGAGCAAAATATAACACAGGTCTGAAAACTATTGCAGGAAAACCAACCTGGGCCTGTAGCATTCTTTCATCTGGCCTGGGAGCTAAAAGACTATTTTTCTTTTTTCTTTGGTTTAAAGATTGAAAAAATGAGAAGTTGTGACAAAGTTTATAGATTGCCTAGAAAACCCCAAATCTTTGCTATTTGGATTTTTAAAGAAAATATTTGCTGACTGTATTTGAGAGGGAAAAAATGTGGGTAGAAGGCAAAACAAATGAAAAGGTTATTTGTAGATGGTGCCAGAAAAATAATTTAATGGGAAAATAGTGAAATTAAGTCCATCAGTTCAGTTCAGTTGCTCAGTCATGTCCAACTTTTTGTGACCCCATGGACTGCAGCACACTAGGCCTCCCTGTCCACCACCAACTCCCAGAATTTACCCAAACTCATGTCCATTGAGTTGGTGATGCCATTCAACCATCTCATCTTCTGTTGTCCCCTTCTTCTCCCACCTTCAATCTTTCCCAGCATCAGGATCTTTTCAAATGAGTCAGTTCTTCACATCAGGTGGACAAAGTATTTAGTTTCAGCTTCAACATCAGTCCTTCCAATGAATATTCAGGACTGATTTCCTCTACAATGGACTGGTTGGACCTCTTTGCAGTCCAAGGGACTCTCAGAAGTCTTCTCCAACACCACAGTTTAGAAGCATCAGTTCTTTGGTGCTCAGTTTTCTTTGTATTCTAACTCTCACATCCATACATAACTACTGGGAAAACCATAGCCTTGAGTAGACAGACCTTTGTTGGCAAAGTAATAACTCTGCTTTTTAATATGCTGTCTATATCTTACACCAAACAGAGAAATCAGTTTCAATGGGTTAAATGCTGAAATTTGAAAGGTCAAACTTTAATACTTCTACTAGAGAATATACAAAAATATATTCATTAATTCAGGATAGAATCAGATTTCTTAAACTAAAGTAGAAAGTGATAGCCACAAAAGTATTTATAGAACCATGACAATATTAAAGTTAAGAACTTTTTTTTTTTTTGTCAAAGTGTAGCAAAAGGATGTCAGAGAAATTTTGAAAAGAAAAAGAATTATGACACATTCAAAACAAGGAAGAATTAGTATATTGAATATACAAAGAACTTAAAATAATTGATAAGAATAAAATGAGTAACTAAGCATAAACTAGGCAAATGACATAAACAGATATTTGTTCTGGTGAGGAAACAAGATTAACATATAAACATATGGGAAGATGACATAACTGAAGTCAATGAGCATGCACACATGCACACAGAAAGATAGTTATCCTCATTTAAAATATAAGGAAGCAAATTAATTCCACAGTGACGTACTATTTTTGACAAACTATGTTGGAGGAGATTAAGACACTTTGCTTAAGGATGTGAATCAATGAGACCACTATACACTGACAATGGAAGTATGAATTATTAATATTACAAATATTTTCAGAAGCTATTTGGCTCTTGCTTATTGAATTGGGCATCTGTGTGATCTACAATACTGAAATTAGAGTCCTGGATATGTATTAGTTTAACTTACTCTGGAAGCTGACCCAGTCAAAAATTTCAGGATACTCCATTCTCCTGAAAGGAGTATGAAACTGAGATAGAGACAGAAAGAAAGTTAAAAAGTAAAAAACTGAACAAACCAAACCAAACAAAAATGAATACATAGATACAGAGAACAGGGAAGTAGTTACCAGAGAGGAAGAAAGATGGGAAGAGAGCAAGGAAGTTAACTGTATGTTGATGGATAGCAGCTAACCTTTTTGGTGTTGAGCATGCTGTAGTATATGAGTCAAAATATAAACTTACATATTAAACTTATAATGTTATAGACAAATGTTACCTCAATTAAAAAAAAATAAAAATAGATTATAGAGCAAGTTACCACTGTAGGCCAGTGCAGTGTTAAGCTAGTAATTCTGAGGCAACATGTGGCTCTAGGGTTATCCCACATGCAGGGGAGCAAGGGTGAAGCAATGGGATGTATTTATGGACCAACTTCCATCAGTCATTGAATTCAGCTCCTTATACCTTTTAGTCTCCCAAGATTTTTGACCTACTGAAAGGCAAATCATGCTTCAAAAGTCAGAGAAAGTCATCAGGCAAAGGTATGTATGTGCTCAGTCATTCCTTCATGTCCGCCTCTTTGTGACCCCATGGACTGTAACCTTCCAGATTCCTCTGTCCTTGGTATTCTCCAGGCAAGAATACTGGAGTGGTTTACAATTTCCTCCTCCAGGGGATCTTCCAGACCCAGAGATGGCACCCATGTCACCTGCATATCTTGCCTTGGCAGGTGGATTCTTTACCACTGAGCCACCTTATAGTTTGCATAGGCAAACTTATGCATCAGCTTTTGTGAAGCAGTTAGATCCCAAATAAAAAAGATAAAGGAAGAGGCATACACGGGGAACACTGGTCTCTTCTGCTACACTGTATATATTAGAGGATATTTTGCCCATGGGTAAGAATATAGCAGAATGCTCATAGAAACATTGCTCATGGTAGTTAGTTAATATACAAAAAGAATTGGAGTCTCAAATCAAGCTCAATAAATTAGGGATTTTAAACAGTACCTAGTTTTACTGGTATTTTCAAGGATATAATAAATCAAGAGAGTAAGATGAAGCAGGTTGGGATCTGGGACAGATAGCAGCTCTCCAGGCCCTCCAATGATTTTTGGAAAAACAAAAATCACATACAAAGGACTTAGGGCAGTGTCTAATGGTAAAAGACACACATTGTTTTGCTTTTTAATTAGATGGATATTGTATTATGCCAAATTGTAAGTAATGCAAAAAGTAACAAATATTAAAAAAATCACCTTCTTGAACCTCGTTAATCTGTATGAAATAAACAATTTCTGTAAAAACACTATTAATTAGAGTTGTGATACAATGGATCTTTGCTTTAACATTTAAAAAATAAGCTAAAATCAATATGAAGGTATATTTCAGTTTTGATTTTAGTATACTTCAAAAATTAAACATTGTGATTTGTGTGATTGCAAGTATTCAAAGTAGCTTATATTTCTACAAAACTGGCCATTTTAAAACCATATACAAATGGAAAATGCATAGTCTCTTTTAAGCCCCTGCATTTTTCACCAGGGATTACCACTTTTCTCCATCTCAAATACAGATAGATTGAAGTAACATAGTTTCAGATTCGTTATTTTGCAAAAATTTCCTTTCTTCCAAACTTGAAGCTATTCAATTATATTGACTATTCAATAGCATAAAATAAATTTTGAAGAGACTATATGGTCTTCAGTTTGGTCAACGTTGAAATTAACATTTTGGCTTTTCTGTTTCTAAAGCAGTATATTCTAAAATCAATTCAGAGAGTGCTGGTGAGAAAATTTGAACTACTACCTTTTATATAAAGCAAAGCATTACTTAAATAACTTTTAGCAAACAAAATGAACCTGTGATTAAGAATATAAAGGCTAACAGAAACTCAATGTTTTTTTTGTTTTTTTTTTTTTTTCATTTATTTTTGAGTTTCCAAACACAGGAGATAGCAGCTCTGTTCCTCTCTGCTTTATTGCACATTGTGTCTTAGTTGCCATTGTTTTCTTTCTTTTTTTTTTTTAAGCATTTTATTTTATTTTTTTTTTAACTTTACAATTGTTTTCATTATACTTGTATCAGTTTCTTTCTTGACTTTCTGACATAAAGCATTAGAGTAATCTATGTTTGGTAAAGACTCTGGAGCAAAGCCATTTCTGTTGAATGAAGCACCACATACAGAAAAAGGATTTCAAAGCTTTAGCTGAAAGTCCAAGATGGTTCTTGTCAGGAACTCTTCATTAGAACAAGTCTGCAGTCTCAACAGCTCTGGAAACCACTCTGAGGGAAGTTTGCCTGGAGAGAGTATATCTATTCCTTAGATGTCCTATCTGAACGGTGATGCGTTTTTACTCCTTTTCCTCTCTCCCAAAAGTTTGTGTAATTTTGTTTTTTCCCCCCAGACTGTTCTTTTGATTAGGTTTATGGCCACTCATCATCATTTTGCATATATTTCACAAATGCTTGCATTTTGCTTTGAAAACGATATTTCGCTGTCCTCAGTAATAATAAAACAATGAAAACCATTGTAAATTTAGAATGCTTCAAGTGCAGCAAAATTTATGGAAGTAAAGAGTAGTCTCCCTTTTTTTAATGAATACATATAAATAAGGAAACTTTATATTTCTAGGCTCTTAGAAGAGCTATTCCCTTTCCCCTTAACTATTTCTGTTATTTCCTTAACAACTGAAAACTTCCCTTTGCTCTTATTTCTTTTTGTTGCTATTAATCCTATAGGTTGCTAAAATATGAAAATTGCCAGTTTTATTTGAATATTCCCATATCTAAACTTACCAAATATGTTCTTAAATCCAATACAAAAAGAAAGTCAAATAACTCATAGTCTTAGACATGCTTTATATTTTGTTAAGAATTTTTAAAATATCAGAAAATGTTATTCTTCAACTGCTGCATCATATACTTTGTGGTATAATAATGGTTCTTAAATGAGTACAATATTGCACTATATTTTTCACTTTCTCTAGTATAGCTAATTCCTTAGCAAGCTACATATTCAACACTTAGGAGCACATAAAATAGAGTAACCTGTTTCCTTCAATATGATTTCCAATTATAACTCAGAATATTCTTCGGAATCATTATATTCTATAATCCTGCCAATTTGCATTATTTACAGTTTTACTTTCCCTTTGGAAGACACAATTCTTTACAAATTCACACTTCGTTTTTTGTTTGTAGAAAACAACCATACTGCCAGTAGTATTTTCTGAATTCCTTCTGTAAACTGCTACTTAAATATTGGCGTGGCCAAATGTGCATGGCTTTGGGCAAAGTCAAGAAGCATAATATATAGCATGGTGCAAAGTTAAATTAAAATTGCTTTATTTATTTTGTATTTACATATCTCAGGTGTTGAATTGGTTTCTTATTTAAAGAAAAACCCCTCTGATTCTTATTATGGATTGTAAAAACTTATGTATATCTATAGCATTTCATGATGAATACAGATCATAGAAATTGGATTGAATTCACTGAGAACAGCACAATTAATGAAAATGACTGAATTGTAATTATAATTTATATCATATAATGTTATAACTGAATGACTCTAATATACTACTCAATATTACATATGTTAAAATGAATCTTTTTTATTACAAAATTGTTATAATCCAGCCATATTGATTTAATGAGTATTAAATAACATTTTTAATTTAGTACTCACACATACCAATTTCTATAGTTTAAGTTAAAATTTAATTAACATTATAATAGACTGGAAGAAGAAAAAAATATAAAGCTGTTGACAAGAAATATATTTTAATGCCACTCTCAAATTGTTTTCATAGTCCTTTCTTTTATTAATTCAGTATCATATCTATAAGCAAATAGAAATAAATGCTTAATAGATGCAGTTAAACAACATTGTTACCTCCCCTTTTCCTCACTCGTCTTTTTCTTCTCTTTTCTTTCACCCTGTACAAGAATCTCCCCTGACCTCTGCTTCCAGATTTGCCCATGTGTAAGCTTTTGTGCTGGTGTGAACACATATGCAAACACACACACATACAGTATAGAAAACAAAAACAGATTTTGAAGCAACTCTGCTTGCCTTTGAACGTTTGCTCTGGTTGTAGCTGGACATGGGCAAATTACTTAATGACTCTATCAATTTTCTCATCTTTCAAACAGAGATTATGATAAAACCTATCTTACATAAATGTAATGAAGTTTGAATGAATTAATATATGTAGAACACTTAGATGGGTGCCGGGAACACTGTAAGGTTTGTAAAATGGTGTTTGTTTGTTTGTTTCCATAACAAACATTTAGATATATGAATAAAATTAAAATTGGAAATATTAACATATATTCTCTTTGGCCAATGAATGAAGTGTATATGATATCTATGAGGTATAGTGAATATCTAAAACTTTTGTAAGAAGCCAAATTTGCATATCTTAGGCCGATCACTGAATTTATAGATGTTATAGTTAGTTTCTCTTTAGATCAGAACTAAAATACGAATACATTTTAACTTAGAAAAAGTCATAAATATGCATAATGATTAATATGCTATCTTAATATGGAGGTCCATAATAATGATTAAAATTTATGAAAAGCTGCTTCACAATTATTCTGTTTTTATTGGCTAAAATAGTCATCAGACACTTAATTCAGTTCCTCATACAGTTGTAATTTTATAAACCAGCATGGATTCTCACCAACTAAATTTTTAGTAATTGCTCTATGGTGTTCTACAGTAAAACACTATAGTATATCTTTTAAGATTGGTAAGCAAGGTACTGATTTTAGTAGATGTTATTGGGATTTCGTCCTAGGCAATGGTGACTCCTTTTATGAGCATCTATTGATTCCACTGGTTGTTTGTAATTTGTAACCCACCTTCTGATAGTTGATTGCAGGAAATCTGATTCCTAATCCAAATTGGAATATTCAACTATTTGTCCTCAGTTCAGTTCAGTCGCTAAGTCATGTCCGACTCTTTGCGACCTCATGGACTGCAGTGTGCCAGGCCTCCCTGTCCATCACCAACTCCCAGAGCTTACTCAAACTCATGTTCATTGAGTCGGTGATGCCATCCAACAATCTCATCCTCTGTCGTCCCCTTCTCCTCCTGCATTCAATCTTTCCCAGAATCAGGGTCTTTTCAAATGAGTCAGCTCTTCATATCAGGTGGCCAAAGTATTGGAGTTTCAGCTTCAGCAACAGTCCTTTCAATAAATATTCAGGACCCATTTCCTTTAGAATGGACTGGTTGGATCTCCTTTCAGACCAAGGGACTCTCAAGAGTCTTCTCCAACACCGAGCATCAATTCTTCAGGGCTCAGCTTTTCTATAGTCCAACTCTCACATCTATATATGACTAGTGGAAAAACCATAGCATTGACTAGACAGAGCTTTGTTGCCAAAGTAATGTCTCTGCTTTTTAATATGCTATCTAGGTTAGTCATAACTTTTCTTCCAAGGAGTAAGCATCTTTTAATTTCAGGGCTGCTGTCACCATCTTCAGTGATTTTGGAGCCCAAAAAAATAAAGTCTCTCTCTGTTTCCATTGTTTCCCAATCTATTTCCCATGAAGTGATGGGACCAGATGCCATGATCTTAGTTTTCTGAATGTTGAGCTATAGACCAACTTTTTCACTCTCCTCTTTCACTTTCACCAAGAGGCCCTTTAGTTCTTCTTCACTTTCTGCCATAAGGGTGGTGTCATCTGCATATCTGAGATTATTGGTATTTCTCCCAGCAATCTGGATTTCAGCTTGTGCTTCATCCAACCCAGCATTTCTCATGATGTACTCTGCATATAAGTTCAGTAAGCAGGGTGACAATATACAGCCTTGACGTACTCCTTTTCCTATTTGGAACCAGTCTGTGTTCCATGTCCAGTTCTAACTGTTGCTTCATGACCTGCATACAGATTCTTTAAGAGGAGTATGTCAAGGCATCCTGTCCCATCACTTCAAGGCAGATAGATGGGGAAACAGTGGAAATAGGGGCTGACTTTATTTTTCTGGGCTCCAAAATCACTGCAGATGGTGATTGCAACAATGAAAAAAATGCTTAGTCCTTGGAAGAAAAGTTATGACCAACCTAGACAGCATATTAAAAAGCAAAGACATTACTTTGCCAACAAAGATCCATCTAGTCACAGCTATGGTTTTTCCAGTGGTCATGTATGAATGTGAGAATTGGACTATAAAGAAAGCTGAGTGATGAAGAATTGATGCTTTTGAACTGTGGTGTTGGAGAAGACTGTTGAGGGTCCCTTGGACTGCATGGAGATCCAACTAGTCCATCCTAAAAGAGATCAGTCCTGGATGTTCATTGGAAGGACTGATGTTCAAGCTGAGACTCCAATACTTTGGCCACCTCTTGTGAAGAGTTGACTCGCTGGACAAGACCCTGATGCTGGGAAAGATTGAGGGCAGGAGGAGAAGGGACGATAGAAGATGAGATGGTTGGATGCCATCATCGACTCGATGGACATGGGTTTGGGTGGACTCTGGGAGTTGGTGATGGACAGGGAGGCCTGGCGTGCTGCGATTCAATGGTTCACAAAGAATCAGACAAGACTGAGCGATTGAACTGAACTGGACTAAGAAGAAGGACACCTTCCTTGGTTATTTTAAAGAAATTACCTATAAAATTTATTTGGACCAGTGTAATGACTATCATATGTGATTTTATCATTCTTCTGATGAAAGAGTCTACTTCTTAATAAATATGAGAATCAGGAAACAATCAGTTACCAGTGAGATCATAGAAATCATATTCCTAGACTCAGGCATTGATTTTGGGATGGGCATCTTACCCAGTAGTGTTATATCAGATTCTGTTAATTATCCAAAAGGTGTGCTCAGGAAGATGCACTGACGCTCTAAAGAAATGCGTCCATGGAGAAGACATAGTTCCAGGCCACAGAAAGAAGAAGGAGAAAATGTAGCTAATGACACCCAGCTAAAAATAAAAGGCAGGAGGCAGAAATAGATTCTTGATGGCCTTATATTCATAGTCCCAAGAAGCTAATGGGTTGCAATTGTGTGAGGTAAACAAGTCTGTTTTAGTCAGATTTTTTTTTTTTTTTTTTACTTTGGCACGCTATTGGACTCATGAATTTTGCAATAAGGAGTTCATGATCTGAGCCACAGTCAGCTCCCAGTCTTGTTTTTGCTGACTGTATAGAGCTTCTCATTCTTTGGCTGCAAAGAATATAATCAATCTGATTTCAGTGTTGACCATCTGGTGATGTCCATGTGTAGAGTCTTCTTTTGTGTTGTTGGAAGAGGGTATTTGCTATGACTAGTGCATTCTCTTGGCAAAATTCTATTAGCCTTTGCCCTGCTTCATTCTGTATTCCAAGGCCAAATTTGCCTGCTACTCCAGGTGTTTCTTGACTTCCTACTTTTGCATTCCAGTCCCCTACAATGAAAAGGATATCTTTTTTGGGTGTTAGTTCTAAAAGATCTTGTAGGTCTTCATAGAACCATTAAACTTCAGCTTCTTCAGCATTACTGGTTGGGGCATAGACTTGGATTACTGTGATACTGAATGGTTTGCCTTGGAAACAAACAGAGATGATTCTGTAGTTTTTGAGATTGCATCCAAGTACTGCATTTCGTACTCTTTTGTTGACCATGATGGCTATTCCATTTCTTCTAAAGGATTCCTGCCCACATACTTGATATAATGTCATCTGAGTTAAATTCACCAATTCCAGTCCATTTTAGTTCGATGATTTCCTAGAATGTCGATGGTCACTCTTGCCATCTCCTGTTTGACCACTTCCCATTTGCCTTGATTCCAAATTCAGACTTAAATTGAAGAAAGTCGGGAAAACCACTAGACCATTCAGGTATGACCTAAATCAAATTCCTTAGGATTATACAGTGGAAGTGAGAACTAGATTTAAGGGACTAGATCTGATAGACAGAGTGCCTGATGAACTATGAATGGAGGTTCGTGACATTGTACAGGAGACAGGGGTCAAGCCATCCCCATGGAAAAGAAATGCAAAAAAGCAAAATGGCTGTCTGAGGAGGGCTTACAAATAGCTGTGAAAAGAAGAGAAGGGAAAAGCAAAGGAGAAAAGGAAAGATATAAGCATCTGAATGCAGAGTTCCAAAGAATAGCAAGGAGAGACAAGAAAGCCTTCCTCAGCCATCAATGCAAAGAAATAGAGGAAAACAACAAAATGGGAAAGACTAGAGACCTCTTCTGGAGAAGGCGATGGTACCTGACTCCAGTACTCTTGACTGGAAAATCCCATGGACGGAGGAAACTGGTGTGCTGCAGTCCATGGGGTCGCGAAGAGTTGGACACGACTGAGCGATTTCACTTTCACTTTTCACTTTCATGCATTGGAGAAGGAAATGGCAACCCACTCCAGTGTTCTTGCCTGCAGAATCCCAGGGACAGGGGAGCCTGGTGGGCTGCCGTCTATGGGGTCACACAGAGTCGGACACGACTGAAGTGACTTAGCAGCAGCAGCAGAGATCTCTTCAAGAAAATCAGAGCTAAAAAGGGAATATTTCATGCAAAGATGGGCTCAATAAAGGACAGAAATGGTATGAATCTAACAGAAGCAGAAGATATTAAGAAGAGGTGGCAAGAATACACAGAAGAACTGTACAAAAAAGAACTTCATGAACAGGATAATCACGATACTGTGATCATTCACCTAGAGCCAGACATCTTGGAATGTGAAGTCATGTGGGCCTTAGGAAGCATCACTATGAACAAAGCTAGTGGAGGTGATAAGTTATTTCAAAATCTAAAAGATGATGCTGTGAAAGTGCTGCACTCAATATGCCAGCAAATTTGGAAAACTCAGCAGTGGCCACAGGACTGGAAAAGGTCAGTTTTCATTTCAAAGCCCCAAAAAAGGCAATGCCAAAGAATGCTCAAACTACCACACAATTGCACTCATCTCACACGCTAGTCAAGTAATGCTCAAAATTCTCCAAGCCAGGCTTCAGCAATATGTGAACCATGAACTTCCAGATGTTCAAGCTGGTTTTAGAAAAGGCAGAGGAACCAGAGATCAAATTGCCAACATCTGCTGGATCATGGAAAAAGCAAGAGAGTTCCAGAAAAACATCTATTTCTGCTTTATTGACTATGCCAAGCCTTTGACTGGGTGGATCACAATAAACTGTGGAAAATTCTGAAAGAGATGGGAATACCAGACCACCTGACCTGTCTCTTGAGAAACCTATATGCAGGTCAGAAAGCAACAGTTAGAACTGGGCATGGAACAACAGACTGGTTCCAAATAGGAAAAGGAGTATGTCAAGGCTGTATATTGTCACCCTGCTTATTTAACTTATTTGCAGACAACATCATGAGAAACACTGGGCCGGAAGAAGCACAAGCTGAAATCAAGATTGCAGGAGAAATATCAGTAACCTCAGATATGCAGATGACACCACCCTTATGGCAGAAAATGAAGAGGAACAAAAAAGCCTCTTGAGGAAAGTGAAAGAGGAGATTGAAAAAGTTGGCTTAAAGCTCAACATTTAGAAAACAAAGATCACGGCATCTGGTCCCATCACTTAATGGGAAATAGATGGGGAAACAGTGTCAGACTTTATTTTGGGGGGCTCCAAAGTCACTGCAAATAGTGACTTCAGCCATGAAATTAAAAGACGCTTACTCCTTTGAAGGAAAGTTATGGCCAACCTAGATAGCATATTCAAAATCAGAGATATTACTTTGCCAACAAAGGTCCATCTAGTCAAGGCTATGGTTTTTCCTGTGGTAATGTATGGATGTGGATGCTGGACTGTGAAGAAAGCTGAGCACCGAAGAATTGATGCTTTTGAACTGTTGTGTTGGAGAAGACTCTTGAGAGTCCCTTGGACTGCAAGGAGATCCAACCAGTCCATTCTGAAGGAGATCAGCCCTGGGATTTCTTTGGAAGGAATGATGCTAAAGCTGAAACTCCAGTACTTTGGCCACCTCATGTGAAGAGTTGACTCACTGGAAAAGACTCTGATGCTGGGAGGGATTGGGGGCAGGAGGAGAAGGGGACAACAGAGGATGAGATGGCTGGATGGCATCACTGACTCGAGGGACATGAGTCTGAGTTAACTCCGGGAGTTGGTGATGGACAGGGAGGCCTGGTGTGCTGCAATTCATGGGGTCACAAAGAGTTGGATACGACTGAGCGACTGAACTAAACTGTACTGTACTCATGATTAAATCCTTCTTTTCCATTGTCTCCCAGGATTATCGTTCAATAGTTTTTCAGTCTTCTTGAACCAGTTTTGAAAATGTATGTAATATTTCCATTTCATCAAAACTTTCAAATGTATTATCATTGAGTTTTAAGTAAATTATATTCTTTAAAATTTAGATCAATTTTTAGTTAGTCTTTCTAAGTGTTATGTCTTAAAGCCTAAAATATTTTTTTGGCTTTATATTTTTCTGAATGGGTATATTCAATTATTAAATAATCCTTTTTTAAAAGTCTGTTCTTTCTTCCAATGAATTGTGTTGCACTTACATTGAAAATAATTGAACAATATATGTGTGGGTTTATTTCAAGTTTCTCTATTCTGTTATACTGATCTATATATCTATCCTTAGGGCATTCTGATTGCTTCAGAATTATGGTGAATCTTGAAATCTATAACTATTTCATTTATTTTTAACAATCAATTCTTGGCTGATACATAAAATTTTTTTTAAAATTTATTAAAAGTTCTCCGTCTATTATTATTTTTGTATTTTATTGTTTTCTTAGACATTTTTTCTAAGCTTGCTATATAAGTTTAATTTCTTTCTCAGTTTTTTAAGTAATTGGAGCATTATGTCTTGAATTTTCTTATTTTACTTTGTAAAATTTTCAAATGATGTGATATATGGTCTTATTTAGCTGTTTTTCAAATAACAATATCTGGCTGTATTTTACTCTATATTTCATTAATTTATATTTATTGTCATAATTTTTTAGTTGTCATCAATGTTGATTTTTTTAACATTGTTACATCTCATAATGAAAAATTAAATTTGCTATTATTAGCATGTATAGTTTTGAATGGCCCATTTTCATTAATATCTCTATGTGGAACTTTTTTATTTCTGAAAAAATTAGTTAAAATTTACACATATATAAAAATTATGTTGACCCAGAAGAATATTAATCTTTACTCACTACAAATAACAGAATATGATTTATAATAGTCAAAAGAAAACCAACATTTGCAGTTTAGACAAATAGCATTAGAATTCTCTATAATAATCCACATAAAGAAAAGCAAGTGAACATAAAATTCATTAATTTTAAATATAGAACTATATCTGCACAGGTTAAAGAACATGTGATATATATCTTGTATATATCACATAACATGTAATTTCAAATGTGGCCAAGGACTCTAATATTCAGTAATAAATCAATCATAGAGAAGACAACTGAATTTTGATTTATGGAAGAGATTTATGACCTATTTTCTACTTTGGAAGGAGAACATACTGTCATCTAAAAGAATATTTTTGCATATGAGGAATGAATATCCATGCATTCCTATAACCAGAAAAAACTAATTAGAAAAGATTTTATTTTAGTTGAAAAACAAGATTGTTTGCTTTTGATTAGAATCCCTTTGCAAATTTTATATCATTTCTCCAGAAGCTGTATTTATGTACCTTTAATAAAATTCAAGCAAATATACCTGTTGGACTGGTAGAAGCACACCTATGGAGACAAAGCCTAAGCCTTTAATGAAAGAAATCAAAGAATCATTATATGTAAGTTTACTACAGACTAACTTTACATTCATTTCAGCTTCCTCACTTTTACCTACTCAGAGTACTGGGTTTTTAACTTGAATTTAAAAATCCATTTTTTCAGACCAATATTTTCCCTATGTATGAGTAGCTCTTATTTTTCTATTTCAGAAATGTAAATGTGGAATTCATTCTTCAAGTCCTCACATATGTGCTGTAATCTGGTGTTCTGCCTAGGCATTTTTTGCATTTTAGTATCTAACCAATTCTTGATTTCATTTTTCACTACAAGAATTACTACTCTTCTTTGCATAATGTCTTATATAATTTCTGTTAGGAGACTGACATGATTGGAACTTGATATTATTTTCTAGTGAAATTGTTCTTGATCTTACTGTTAATAGTTGTTACATGGATATATTCCTTTGTTAATCTCATCAAATCCTATGCTTAAGAAATGAACATTCTATTTTATATCAGTTAGACCTCAAGCTATCAAAGTAATAGGAGGAGCAAAGTAAAATTCAACAAATACAGACTTGATTTTTGAGGTGGTTTCTTTTCAATGAGTGTAGATAACAAGTAATTGATGTTATCTGCTATATGAAATCCAACTATATGAAATTGTATATAACTATATGAAGTCCAAAGAAATTTTCTTTTGTTATTTTTTTAATTTCATTTTATTTTTTAACTTTACAATATTGTATTGGTTTTGCCATATATAACTGGGATAATTAACAGATATTTTGTGTGTTGATGAAAATAATCAATAGAGAAATAAGCAATGAGGGTGAGGAATACAGGCAAAAATGCAGTGACTGTGCTCATGGTTAAACAAAAGTGGATGAAATTCAGTATACCGGCCATATGTTGTGGAGAAGGCAACGGCACCCCACTCCAGTACTCTTGCCTGGAAAATCCCATGGGCAGAGGAGCCTGGAAAGCTGCAGTCCGTGGGGTCGCTGAGGGTCGGACATAACTGAGCGACTTCACTTTCACTTTTCACTTTCATGCATTGGAGAAGGAAATGGCAACTCACTCCAGTGTTCTTGCCTGGAGAATCCCAGGGACGGGGAGCCTGGTGGGCTGCTGTCTATGGGGTCGCACAGAGTCAGACACGCCTGAAGCGACTTAGAAGCAGCAGCAGCAGCCATATGTTGGCTTCAAATAGAATAAGAGTGTATATGTGTATCATGTGTATATGATAATGAGAGAGAAAGCACAGATACAGAGAGTGACTTGTTTTGTTAATTGGAATTTACAAAAGTTAATTTCTGATTGTTTTTATTTTATTCAGATAGATAAGCAGGTATCAGGTTTGAGAAAAAAGAAAATAAAAAGGATCTTCCCTAGGTGATGCAGTGATAAAGAATCCATCTGAATATTTAGGATATGCGAGAGATATGGGTTCAATTCCAGGATTGGGAAGATCCCCTTGAATAGGGAACGGCAACCCACTCCAGTATTTTTGCCTGAAAAATTCCATGGACTGAGAAGCCTGGTGGGCTACAGTCCATGGGGTCACAAAGAATTGGACATAACTGAGCATGCGTACATGAAAAAGGAAAAAATAGGACAAACTGAAGATGTATTTCCAAAGTGGATTTAGTACCGGGTTTAGTACCAGGTGAGGTAAAATTCAGTGATGAGCCTAATTTCATATTTTTGATGGATTCTGTGTTTTACCTATTTGATCATGATAATACAAGAAGTAGATAATTATAAACACCCAGAATAATAGTGACTGTCTTGGAATTGTTTCTCTGGATAATCATTCTAACTATATCAAGATCACTGGAGGGATATTTTTCATGGAATTCTTTCTAACTTTTTTGAAATAGAAAGAGGATCTTGGAATGGTGTTATAAAAAGAACTTGTGTTATAATATATACAGGTTTTATGGCTCTGTGAAAGTTACTGGGCAAGATATTTTAAAATTTCTAATACTGGGGGAAAAAAATCATTGATGAGTTCTAGCAGCTTTCTGGTAGCATTTTGGGGATTTTCTATGTATAGTATCATGTAATCTGTAAATAGTGACAATCTTAATTCTTTTCCAACTTTGATTCCTGCTAATTATTTTTCTTCTTTGTTTGCTGTGGCTGGGACTTCCAAAACCATTTTGATTAAAGGTAGTGAACGTGGGTATTATTACCTTGTTCCTGATATTAGAGGAAATGCTTTCACCTTTTTCATCATGGAGTATAAAGTTAGCTGTGGATTTGCCATGTATGGCCTTTACTATGTTGAGGTAGGCTCCTTCTATGCCCACTTTCTGGAGAGTCTTTATCATAAATGGTTGTTGAATTTTGTCAAAAGCATTTTCTGCATCTACTGAGATGATCTTATGGTTTTTATTCTTCAATTTTTTGATGTGGTGAATCACACTAATTAATTTGCATAAACTAAAGAATACCTGTATCACTGGGATAAATCCTCACTTAATTGTGGTGTGTGTGATCCTTTTACTGTATTGTTGGATTTGGTTTGCTAATGTTTTGTTGAAGAGTTTTGTGTCTATATTCGTCAGTGATATTGTCATAATTTTCTTTTTTTGTGGTATCTTTGTACGCTTTGGGTATCAGGTTGATGGTGGCCTCACTGAATGAGTTTGTGGGTGTTCCTTCCTCTGAACATTTTGGAAATGCTTAGGACAGGTGTTAACTTTAGAAGGATAGGTGTTAACTTCAGAAAAGTTGCAGAACACAAAACTAATACCCAGAAATCTATTGAATTTTTATACACTAACAATGAAATATCAGAAAGAGAAATTAAGGGAAAATCTTATCTACTATTGCATCAAAAATAATAAAATACCTTTGAAAAAACCTACTTATGGAGGCAAAAACCCTGTACTCCAAAAACTGTAAGATGCTGATGAAAGAAATTGAAGATGACACAGACAGAATGATATACCATTTTCTTGGGTTGCAAGAATCAATATTGTCAAAATGACTATACTACCTAAGGCAATCTACAGATTCAATGCGATGTCTATAAAATTACCAGTGACATTTTTCACAAAACTAGAATGAAACATCTTAAAATTTGTATGGAAACACAAAAGACTCCAAATGATGAAAGCAATCTTGAGGAAGAAAAGTGAAGCTGGAGGAATAAGGTTCTCTGACTTCAGTCTATATTACAAAGCTATAGTAATCAATAATATGGTACTGGCACAAAAACAGAAATATAGATCATTGGAATTGAATAGAAAACTGAGAAATAAACCCACACACCCACTGGTCAATTTATTTATGACAAAGGAAGCAAGGCTCTACAGTGGAGGAAACACAATCTATTCAATAATTGGTACTGGGAAAACTGGACAGCTACATGTAAAAGAATGAAATTAGAGCACTCCCTAACACTATACACCAAAATAAACTCAAATGGATTACAGATCTAAATGTAAGACCAGTTAATATAAAACTTCTAGAGGAAAACATAGTCAGAACACTTACATAAATTGCAGCAATATCCTTTTGGATTCACCTCCTACAGTAATGAAAATAAAACAAAAATAAACAAATGAGACCTAATTAAACTTAAAAGCTTTTAGACAGAAAAAGAAATTATAAAAGTGAAAGGGCAGGATGTGTGTTGTGTTAGTCGCTCAGTCGTGTCCGACTTTTTGCGACCCCATGAACCACAGCTCACCAGGTTCCTCCATCCATGGAATTCTCCAGGCAAGAATACTGAAGTTGGTTGCCATTTCCTTCTGCAAAAGGACAGGATGGGAGAAAATATTTGAAAATTATGTGACTTACAGGGGAACAGTCTCCAAAATATATACACAGTTCATCTAGCTCAATATAAAAAAACCCAACAACCCAACCAAAAAATGGGCAGAGGAACTAAATAGATATTTCTCCAAAGAAGACATACAGATGGCTTAAAGGTACATGAAAATATGCTCAGTATTATTAATTATTAGAGAAATACAAATTGAAACTACTTCAAAGCATCACCTCACATCATTCAAAATGGTCATTCCTCCTGTAAGAATTGCCAGTGCTTACCTAACCAAGAGCTCTTTTTCTTTGTCTCTAGTCTCTGAATTTCTTAGAAATGGGTTTTAACTGGGTTGAACTAAAGGAGAGTTTGGAAAGAAGTCACCAGAAGGATGATGGTGGTTAGGACTACACTGTAGCTCATGGAAAAGAAAAAAAAAAGTGTAAATGAGTATGCTGTGCATATGAGAAGGTAAATATTGTTAGAAGTGGCTTCAAATATAGATTTTAATTTGGGGATGAATTGCTAACCACCACAAAATTATAATTAAGAAACAACAATTATAAAGAGATACTGCCATAAAAAACCTAAAATATGGCTTTTTAAATGTTTGACTATTACAGAAGTCATTTCTATGAATTAATAGTTTAGCATACATTGATACCTATTAAAGGTACTAATTTTTTGTCTTTTCCAAAATTATCCTCTAATTTTACTCCATGAATCAGGTAAATCCCTAAATTTTTTCTTTTCATTGGGTAACTTCAAGTCTTCTGTCCTTAGCTTAATATACAATATTGTTTATTCAGGCAAAGTAAGATCAGAGCTGTAATCATTTTTTTGGGTAAATATGTTTCTAAAATGAGTCTTAACTATAACTAGCTCCTAAAGAAACCCAAACTTGTAATCTTTTTAAATAAGGCTATTGTGTGTATGCATGAGTAACTCCACTTTAAAAAACAAAACAAAACACACTGGGTATCAAGCTTTACATTACCTACAGGGGAAATCAGATTCATTCTTTGTGAAATAAGCAACTGTTGCCATGGTGAGAATCTGACTGAGATACAGGTTGCTCTCATGTATAATGTTTCAAAATCCTTAATACTTTATCTGTGTGACCAGAGTGTCTGAACACTCTCAAAGGATTTACTAGCAGCATAAATACATTCTGTGTTTATGGTAACCATACAGTATTTAACAGATGATCCGCATTCAAAAAGTATCTGTTAAAATTTTATCATAAGTATGAAACTATGCCAAGTTCCTTTGGATAGATACAAAGTAAAATAACTCCACAAGGAACATACATTCCAGCTGAAGAGATGACATACACCCATTAAAATTTGAACTGAGAATTAAATAAAAACATGATACACAGTTCAAGAGAGGTTATACAAAATGTGAGGTATTTGAGGAATGGTAAAAATAATTAGGACAGAGTGCCAAGGGGGAAATAAAAATCTCTTAGAGGAGTATGTGAGATTTCTTTAAATGGCTTTCAGTAGTCTATGGCAGTTATATCTTAAAGAAGAGGTAAGATTTGGAAAAACTAAATGAAACAGAGCATATATTATCTTCTGGGAATAAATGCAGAGGATCTGAGGAAGCCTGGGGCCTACAGATTGTAAAAAAAAACTCAGAACTTTTACAAGGAGCAACAAAACAGCAATCCAAATAATAGAACTTTGGAATAAGGCTGATGCATTCAAGGCCAAGTAGAAGTCCCATTGTCAAAACTTCGGTACAAACTGTGAGCAAAATTAAGGAAGCATTAAATTTATATGGCCAGTGCATATATCTTTGGGGCTTACCAGGTGGTACTAGTGGTAAAGAACCGACCTGCCAATGCAGAAGACATAAAAGACAAGAGAGACTTGGGTTCAGTCCCTGGGTCAGGAAGATCCCCTGGAGGAGGGCATGGCAACCCACTCCAGTATTCTTGCCTAGAGAATCCTATGGACAGAGGAGCTTGGAGGGCTAACAGTCCATAGGTTGCACAGAGTCAGACACGAATGAAGCAACTTAGCATGTATATATCTTTGACATTTTCATTAAGAGGACTGGATTTAACGTACAAACAGTGATCCTTTTGTGATTAACTGTTGCCAAAGGAGGTAAAAGAGATTTATGTAAGAAGCCTTTCCCCTGGGACTATACCTTTCAAAAAGTAGCCTTATAATTGTTAAAGAAAGATGTCTGAGGCTTAGAGTCTCCCAGATATGGTTCCACTCTCTCTGCCCTTCTACTAGCATGCACTCCATTATCCCACTTCAAAAAGGCTAGTAAAGTGATTACTGTGCAACTGCAGTTTGCCTTTTTCACCCCCATCCATGGATTCAACCAACTGTAATTCAAAACTTTGAGAAACATTTCAGAAAGCTCCAAAAGCAAAATTTGAAATTGCCATGCACTGGCAACATAACATTTACCTAGTATTTACAACTATTTACATAACATTTATATTGTACTAGGTATTATATGTAATCAAGAGATGATTCAAAGTAGATGGGAGGATGTATACAGTTTATACATGGATATTATGACATGTATAAGGGACCTCAGTATCTGCAGATTTGAAATCTGAAGGTTTTTCTGGAACTAATACCCCACAGATACTGAAAGACAACTGCAACCTTCTTTAAATTTCCATGGACGACTCCTGTTAATTATTAGACTGAATCTCTGTTTTCTTTAATCCATCTTTCTATTCTATCCATTTAGAAAAACTCAAACTTTTTATCACAATTACTACATTCATTTCATTACAACCCATTTACTCCTTTGAAATCTGAAATAAGTAAGAAACAATGATTTCTTATTTATTCACTTCAGTGAACATTTCACCACTAGTATCTAGAGACATATCTGCAGCATTCGGCTTTTCTGACATGCCCTCTGTTTGGAAAAACTCCATTTTGTTTCTTTCCACAGCAACAAAATGCTAGTTACCCTCATGCCTGTGTGATCCTTCATCTTCATTTCTGCTTTATTTCACCATCAGAATTTGGAATGCCTGTTAATCTTCTCCTTGAATTCTGATGCTTTTAAATTTTTTCCTTGAATTCTGATGTCTTCTGGACAATGTCCTATGGTAAAATTATTTAAATTGCACACATACACACACACATGCTGATAATGCAAAGATTCATATATCCTATTATCCGCTAGACACCTTGACTTGAATGTTTTCACCTATGTCTGAAATCTAGTACCTTGCCCTAAATCTTACTCTTAGGTTGTATTTTAGTTGATAGAAACAGTATCCATCTGTTCACCAAAGTGAAAGCCTGATAGGCAAATTTGACTCATCCATTCCTCAGCCTCCAAATATGCTAAATCAAGTCTCACAGCTTGCTTCTAGACATTCTGATAATCTATTCTGCCCAACACTGTGCTGTAAATACTTAATGACTAGTTCTCTGGGAAAAAGTTTACAGCTTGATTTTTGGCACTTGATAATTATCTTTGGGTAGATAATATCCACCACAGCAGATTTCAAGCCATCAAAGTGATATAACTGAACACATAGTTCATTCAATTCTAATGAGTCAGCTCATTTTCAAGTGGCCAATTTTCTGCCTCACTTTCTACAACTGTTTATCCTTTATTTAAGGGCTATTGAATAAAGGATATTTTGCATTGCTAACATGGTAGTTTACTATGCTACTTCAACCGCTTCCTAACAGGCATCCTTGCCTCAACTGTTGTCCCTTAATAATTCATCTTCCATCCTGCTTGCAGAAATTTTCCTAATACATAAATTTGATCTTTTCATTTTATTGTCTAAATCACATCAGTGGCTTCCTGCTAACACATTCACATAGTCCAGAAAAGGAGAAATGATTGTAAGGTCTCTCATGGTTTGGTAGGTGTTGTCTCATAAGCATAATCTTTTCAACCACCTATATTGCACTTTTGTCATTCCACTTATACACCATGCAGTTTTCCCCTTTATGCAGTCTGTCACTTCTGCTTGAAATGAGCATCCCATTCTACCCAATTTCACACACTTACATCAAGTCTGGCTAACTCATGTTTAAATGTTTAAGATATATTAAAATTATTTTAATTCTAAGGAAGTATACAGTGATTTTCTGCACACTCCCTCCCTGCTCCCAGTAAGCTAACCTCCCTAGTTTCACAGCTATTTGCATTACAAATGATAAACTGTGTCTGACTAGTCCAAAAAGAGAAGAAAGGAGGGAAAGGTAGGATTAACAGAAAGAGAACCTTCTCCATTAGATATGAACTAAATTTTGTCAGTGTTTCTATACAATGTATTTTAAATCTATATAAAAAAGGAAGATTGTTACAGAAAGTAAATAAAACAATATCCTTCTTACAAGAAAAAATATATCAAATAAATGCATAGAAAACTTCCAATTAAAAATATGGAAAGATATGTTCTGTAAACATATTACAGAATAGTTACTTTAATTATCTTTCCCTCTTCAAAAACACACAAAATCTATTACGTCTATACGAATATCAGACAAAATAAACTCTAAAGAAAAAATTACTTGAGAAATACAAAGGCCCTTTCATTATGATTAAGAGCTTCTAACAATATTAAATCTGTACACACATAATAATATAACTTCAGACATTAAAACAAGCATTTACAATATTAAAAGACAGGAGAGACATAAATATACCTGTAAGTGTTAAATAAATGTTAGTTGCTCAGTTCAGTTCAATTCAGTCACTCAGTCGTGTCTGACTCTTTGCGACCCCATGAATTGCAGCAGGCCAGGACTCCTTGTCCATCACCAGCTCCCGGAGTTCACTGAAACTCACGTCCATCGAGTCGGTGATACCATCCAGCCATCTCATCCTCTGTCGTCCCCTTCTCCTCCTGCCCCCAATCCCTCCCAGCATCAGAGTCTTTTCCAATGAGTCAGCTCTTCGCATGAGGTGGCCAAAGTACTGGAGTTTCAGCTTTAGCATCATTCCTTCCAAAGAACACCCAGGGACTGATCTCCTTTAGAATGGATTGACTGGATCTCCTTGCAGTCCTTTGGACTGCAAGACTGCAAGACTCTCAGGAGTCTTCTCCAACACCACAGTTCAAAGGCATCAATTCTTTGGCGCTCAGCTTTCTTCACAGTCCAACTCTCACATCCATACATGATCACTGGAAAAACCATAGCCTTGACTAGACAGACCTTTGTTGTGGAAAATTTTGGTAAGGACATCCAAAAAGCCTCTCCTCTATAAAGACAGTGAGAACACTGGTAAAAATTGTCAGAATTGCCATTTTTATAACTGAAAATTTGCTATAAGCTTGCAGCAATTCATAGGGCATTTTAAAAAAGGATAAATGTCATTAAGAAGAGCAAGCTTTACAGTGCTTTAAATTGCCCTATTCCCACTCCCACCCCGAAAATTTTAGTGGCCTTGAAAACCAACAACCACAACCATAGCTAAAGCCAGCAGTTTGGCAGCCTTTGTTAGTTGCTCAGTTGGGTCCAACTCTTTGCAACCCCATGAACTGTAACCTGCCAGTCTTCTCTGTTCATGGAATTCTCTAGGCAAGAATACTGGAGTGGGTAGCCATGCTCTTCTCCAGGGGATCTAACCTGGTCTCCTGCACCACAGGCAGATTTTTTACCATCCGAGCCACCAGGGAAGCTCTACATATACCCATAGTAGGGACTTTGAAATACTTCTCTCAGAAACTGATAGAAAAAACAGACAATAAATCATCAAGTAATCAGAAGATCTAAGCAACTGAGCAACTAAAAATATTGATCCAAGTGGCATCAATGGAATAGAGCCTCCAGTGTTAACAGCACATGCGTTCTTTTAAGTGTGCATGAAACACTTACAGAAGCTGATTATCTACTGTGTTACTAAGCGAGTATAATCTTGTTTACAATTGTGAACCTTCAATGAAATCCAACCATTGTCAATAATAACTCTGAGAAACATCTATAAATATTAACTATCCCTCTGCTGAAATCAAATTATATGTACTCATGTTATAAAAGTGGTGTATAAATGCTCTTTCTAGAATATGACCATTGGATTCTAGAAAAATGCAGAAGAAAAGAAGGGAAATTTGTGTTAGTCACTGGCAATAGGCTGAGATAGGAAATGGGAGAGATCTTTTTGTTTCAATTTCTCCCAGGTTGTCTCTTTTCTCCTTTCTTTCTGTCCCATGATTTTGCTTAGGTAAAAGCCTCAGAGCAAGATATTCAGACTGGAAAATTTTTTAAGTCTCCTCAGTGCATTGTTGATGATGAAGGAAATAGAGTAGAACATCACTAATATTTCTGATGTTTACATTACATTAGGGGAGAGAAATATTTCTATATATTAATTAAAGAAAGAAAATTAAATAGTTCCACTAAACTGCCTGGTCAAACCTTAATAAAGACTTGAATCAATAATGAATACTCTAAGTATTTTTTAATTATACTGTTATCATTTGAAGAAAATATTCATTTATCAGTTAGTTATATTCACAAGATAATCTATATCACTCAATATTAAAGTATTACTGTGAATATGGTGGAAGATAGGTAAACATACCCAATATAATATGCAAAACCATAGAAATATCTTTTTTATTATACTCACTGTCTTACTTTTCACTCACTGTAATGTCTCCACCATATTCAGTGTATATAAGTTCTAAACAAATATTTAAATTTATTAAACTGAGCAGAATCCCATGAAAACAAAAAATGTGTAATAGTATATGGAGAAACTGTTTAATTATTTGTCCTAGAGATTCTTCATTTATAAATATAGATTCATTATCAAATATTGGAATTGTACAGTGAAGTTTTTGGAAGTACATATCGAAATGCAGTACTTGGATGCAATCTAAAAACGACAGAATGACCTCTGTTCATTTCCAAGGCAAACCATTCAATATCACAGTAATCCAAGCCTATGCCCCAACCAATAACACTGATGAAGCTGAAGTTGAACAGTTCTATGAAGACCTACAAGACCTTTTAGAACTAACACTCAAAAAAGATGTCCTTTTCATTATAGGGGACTGGAATGCAAAAGTAGGAAGTCAAGAAACACCTGGAGTAACAGGCAAATTTGGCTTTGGAATACGGAATGAAGCAGGGCAAAGACTAATAGAGTTTTGCCAAGAGAATGCACTGGTCATAACAAACACCTTCTAACAACACAAAAGAAGACTCTACATGTGAACATCACCAGATGGTCAACACCAAAATCAGATTGATTATGTTCTTTGCAGCCAAAGATGGAGAAGCTCTATACAGGCAGCAAAAATAAGACTGGGAGCTCACTGTGGCTCAGATCATGAACTCCTTATTGCCAAATTCAGACTTAAATTGAAGAAAGTGGGGGAAACCACTAGACCATTCAGGTATGACCTAAATCAAATCCCTTATGATTATACAGTGGAAGTGAGAAATAGATTTAAGGGACTAGATCTCATAGACAGAGTGCCTGATGAACTATGGACAGAGGTTCATGACATTGTGCAGGAGACAGGGATCAAGACCATCCCCATGGAAAAGAAATGCAAAAAAGCAAAATGGCTGTCTGGGGAGGCCTTACAAATAGCTGTGAAAAGAAGAGAGGCAAAAATCAAAGGAGAAAAAGGAAAGATATAAGCATCTGAATGAACAGTTCCAAAGAATAAGTAGGACAGATTAGAAAGCCTTCCTCAGCGATCAATGCAAGGAAATAGAGGAAAGCAATAGAATGGGAAAGACTAGAGATCTCTTCAAGAAAATTAGAGATACCAAGGGAACATTTCATGCAAAGATGAGCTCGATAAAGGACAGAGATAGTATGGACCTAACAGAAGCAGAAGATATTAAAAAGAGGTGGCAAGAATACACAGAAGAACTGTACAAAAAAGATCTTCACAACCAAGATAATCATGATGGTGTGATCACTCAGCTAGAGCCAGACATTCTGGAATGTGAAGTCAAGTGGGCCTTAGAAAGCATCACTACGAACAAAGCTAGTGGAGGTGATGGAATTCCAGTTGAGCTATTTCAAATCTTGGAAGATGATGCTGTGAAAGTGCTGCACTCAATATGCCAGCAAATTTGGAAAACTCAGCAGTGGCCACAGGACTGGAAAAGTCAGTTTTCGTTCCAATCCCAAAGAAAGGCAATGCCAAAGAATGCTCAAACTACTGCACAATTGCACTCATCTAAGCCAGGCTTCAGCAATACGTGAACCGTGAACTTCCAGATGTTCAAGCTGGTTTTGGAAAAGGCAGAGGAACCAGCGATCAAATTGCCAACATCCGCGGGATCATGGGAAAACCAAGAGAGTTCCAGAAAAACATCTATTTCTGCTTTATTGACTATGTCAAAGCCTTTGACTGTGTGGATCACAATAAACTGTGGAAAATTCTGAAAGAGATGGGAATACCAGACCACCTGACCTGCCTCTTGAAAAACCTGTATGCAGATCAGGAAGCAACAGTTAGAACTGGACATGGAACAAGAGACTGGTTCCAAATAGGAAAAGGAGTAGTCAAGGCTATATACTGTCACCCTGCTTATTTAACTTATATGCAGAGTACATCATGAGAAACGCTGGGCTGGAAGAAGCACAAGCTGGAATCAAGAATGCCGGGAGAAATATCAATAAACTCATATATGCGGATGACACCACCCTTATGTCAGAAAGTGAAGAATAACTCAAAAGCCTCTTGATGAAAGTGAAAGAAGAAAGTGAAAATGTTGGCTTAAAGCTCAATATTTAGAAAACAAAGATCATGGCATCTGGTCTCAACACTTTATGGGAAATAGATGGGCAAAGAGTGGAAACAGTGTCAGACTTTATTTTTTTGGGCTCCAAAATCACTGAAGATGGTGATGGCAGCCATGAAATTAAAAGATGCTTACTCCTTGGAAGGAAAGTTATGACCAACCTAGATAGCATATTGAAAAGCAGAGATATTACTTTTCCAACAAAGATACGTCTAGTCAAGGCTATGGTTTTACCAGTGGTCATGACTTCCCTGGTGGCTCAGATGGTAAAGCACCTGTCTACAGTGCAGGAGACAGGGCTTTGATCCCTGGATTGGGAAGATCTCTTGGAGAAAGAAATGGCAATCCACTCCAGGACTATTGCCTGGAAAATCCCATGGACAGAGAAGCCTGGTAGGCTACAGTCCATGGGGTCGCAAAGAGTTGGACACGACTGAGCGACTTGACTACTATTCACTATGTATGGATGTGAGAGTTGGACTGTGAAAAAAGCTTAGTGCCAAAGAATTGATGCTTTTGTACTGTGGTGTTGGAGAAGACTCTTGAGAGTCCCTTGGACTGCAAGGAGATCCACCCAGTCCATCCTAAAGGAGATCAGTCCTGGGTGTTCACTGGAAGGACTGATGCTAAAGCTGAAACTCCAGTACTTTAGCCACCTCATGCGTAGAGTTGACTCATTGGAAAAGACTCTGATGCTGGGAGGGATTGGGGACAGGAGGAGAAGGGGACGACAGAGGATGAGATGGCTGGATGACATCACCAACTTGATGGACATGAGTTTCAGTGAACTCTGGGAGTTGGTGATGGACAGGGAGGTCTCGCGTGCTGTGATTCATGGGGTTGCAAGGAGTCAGACATGACTGAGCAACTGATCTGAACTGATGGTCATATTAAAGTAAAGTAAAGTAGTCGCTCATTTGTGTCCAACTCTTTGCATCCCCACGGACTGTATCTACCAGGCTCCTCTGTCCATGGGATTTCCCAGGCAAGAGTACTGGAGTGGGTTGCCATTTCCTTCTCTAGAGTCTCTTCCTGACCCAGAGATCAAACCTGGGTCTCTAGCATTGCAGGCTTTAAAAGAAGTTAGAGGGTGTCTTGGAGAGTGCAAAGTCTGGGCATTAGAAAAGCAGACACTAACTGACACTGTAACTCTAACCATATCTTTCTATTTTATGTACCCTGATTCTTCCAACTATATAGTGAAGTCCTTGTTTCTAAAATCATTTTGATGCCATTCTAAATCATTTTGAAAGGAATCAGTAATTAGATCAAGAAAAATAATAATTATAAAATATACTTCTGCCTGTATTTATCATGCAGTATGTATTCATAACAGAAGTAAATACTTAATAACTTCTGAATTAAAATTGTGCATTATAACCAATACACACAGGAACACCAAGTATACCATACAATAATTTCAATATGTTAAAGTCAACCAAGGGAAATTGGTAGTCAGATTTGTTTTTCCCCCACACTTAAGAGAACCAGCATTACTTTTCACTTACTAGGAATAAAAGTACCACTGTAGTAACCCCATCTCTCACAAGTTTTAAAGCATTTAATATGTATATTTCTGACTATAACACATTTACATTTTTTAAACGTTCCCAGGGCATAATAACTAAATGATCTCATTCTCTCACAAATTAAACAGGCCATACAGACTTTTTTCTTATTATTCTTGCCTATGAAGTTAATCCTCACTGAGCTCTCATAAAGACTTCTTTAAGCCTCCCAGGTGAGGGAGAAGCAGCCCTAATGAGCATGAATCAGTGGCATTTGATCCCCACCATAGTTAAATGCCGACACAGATACAATCTTTTGCTCTTCCAAAGCCTTTTAACTCTGAGAATAAAGAACTCAAAATCTCCAACATCAGCAAGCCTTTAAACTAGTTCCTTCTTCTATCCAACAGCTTATCCTCCATTATTTTGCAAAAACAAAGCTACAAGTGTTTTATGGGTTTCATTTGGAGAGAATATGGGGATTGCAGTAGAAAAGGGACCTATATTCCTTGTATTAGAGTTTCTTGTTTCTTCCATTTGATCAGGGAAACTTTTCCTTCCAGAGTATATTGAGCCAAATTGGCAAATAGAAAGAAATTAGTTTATACCATGAGTCAGTGAAGTTACCACATAAGTGTGGATTTATATAAGAAATATTTTAGATGAATTAAATACTCCTTTGGGAAATAGCTGGAAAAGACACAATACAGATAAGGCAAATAGAAACAGCACGATAAATTAAGTACATTCTCATTACATCGTTGCACCCCCTTGACCAGAAACAATAACCTCTCCCCCAATAAATACACAGTCTCAGAAAAAAGATTAGTGTACCCTGAGGGCAAAGCAAAGAGATATATCTTGTGATATGTTCAAATAATCGTAAAGCTGTACCTCTGGCAGATGATGGGTAGAAGTGAATTAGAGAGGTCTAGGTGAATTATAGAGGTGGGAATCTTCCATCAGGGAGGCCCAGCTGTCTGCCTCAAGGTGCTTGACCCTGGAAACAGACAACAGGAGAAGCCAAGCAAGCGACAGCTGTTGCAGAGGGGAAAAAGGAAATAAGTGAGATTCTCATAATTGGGCCTGGGGATGGTAGGAAGTATTTTCCATCATCATATCTTTTAAGCTTGAGTCAACATCATAGTATTATTAAACTATGAAATTGTAGATGTACTATATATCATGCATACACACACGTTTACACAATGCATACACATACGCTCACACATACATAGTAAAAGGTAATTAGTATTGATATTGAATCTTTAAGTGATTTTTCCCATCTTAAAAAAAAAAACTGATAACGAAAAGAAAGCACAAGTAATTACATGAGAGTATCTCAACAAAGCTGAAGATTTCTCTCTGACACATTCTCAGTTCTTGATGTTTTCTGTGGCTGCTCTCATTAAATTTTATACTACAGAAAACCTGAACAAAAGCCTGTGCAATGTAAGGGAACAATGATTCGCTTTTGCAAGGAAAAGATTTATAGAGAAAAATCACTTGTATCTGACAGTCACTGACATCAGTCCTTAGTTCATGAAAAGCGACTGGGGCCTGATAGATCCTTCTGCCGTTCATCATAAAGCAACTGTTTTTCTTGTCTCAGCAATAAATGGAAAATGAATAACGATCACATTGATGTGTGGGAAAAAGTCTCGTTTTATAACTAGAGAAAAGTTTTTACAAATTGAATGATGAATCATTAAAAAATGCAGATTAGACACCTGAAAGTATTTCACAGAATAACACCCTTCTTTTCTCTTTTTTTTTTTAAAGAAAATATCTACTTAAGAACAGATTTTAAACACATACATTTAAAAATAAAATTAGCTACTAAAATATTCCATAAAAACACTATTGAAAAACAAATTTGACTTCTGGGGAAGAAAGATCACTTATATTTACATTAACTACATAAAGCAAATATATAATACTTAACAGTGCACTTAATTTCTCATCACTAATAGTTTGTCTCTTTAGGTAGAAGCAGAAACTGTCCCTACATTACTAGTAACAAGCTTTGTTTGTCACTGAATTACACCTCCAGTATGAATTTACATCTTGACCAGATTGGAGAAAGCTCTAAATAGTCTCAATGATTTAATACATTGCTTAAATACAAAAGTATTTTCCTCTAGGCCTCTATTATTGCCCAGAATTATGTCAGTATAGCTTTACATGTCTCTATTGTTTATTAAAAAAAAAAAAAAGCTACTCTGTTTCTACTTGTATAGTAAAGGGTTTATAATGAAGAATTATGTTTAGTGATAAAACAATTGTGTTATTCCAAGAACAAGGCCTATAGCCATGGTAAGGTCCTTAGAATCCGGATTCTCTGGAATTGAAAAGAGTTCCTGGTTTCAGATATAAGAATTTAGCAGCTACAAAAACTGCCTGATTGAGTGACAACAAATGAGACTCATCAATATGGCTCTATCATGATCAAAACTAGGACTTCTTCCAAGGACTGGTACGTGATAGAGATTGACTTTGACTATTCCCTAATAGACATATCCAGTGAGAGAGGCTGCACAACTAAGGGAAATAGTAAACAGTACAACTCAAAAGAAAAGAGCAAGCTATACCTATCTACATAATCTATACAGCAGAAACTTTGAAATAGAAATATAAAAATATAAAACAAATTATAAATATCTTTAGAGAGGTAAAGAATGCAAATCATTTGAAAGTAAGATAAGAAAATATCATTTGGATATATTGTATATAAAAATGATAGGTGAAAAAGACAGAACCCACTAGATAAAGATAAATAATAGAATGAATAAAGACAAATAATTAAAGATCAGAGTGAGCACCTCCTACAGAAAACAGGAAAGAAATAAGACACAAAATACTTAAAAAAAAAAAATCTTACCTAAAAGTTAAGTTCAAAATTCTAGATAATAAAAATCTCTGAAGAAGAAAATACAAATAAAATGCATAAATATTTGAAGAAAAATTGGCATAGATATTCCAGGAGTATAGGCAGAAATATATTTATAATGTCAAAGATTAGAGATTACAAAAACTTAAGCATGTTAAGAAAAATTTGAGGAACAATTGTACATGAGTTTTATCAACAGACACACTGGAAGCATAAGGGACATTAAATAGCAATTTTAACATTTTGATTTAAAAGGATGTTGAACTTATAATTTATATCCAGAAAGTTATTTCACTTAATCTATTATTATAAAATATTACCAAAATACAATTATTAAAGATTTGTAACCAAGGAACATAATAAAAATATTTTTAGAAGAAGTACTCAGATGATGCCACAAGACAAGTAAGAATTGTGAAATAGCTCGTTAAAGTTTAGGATGAGGGAAATTAAAGGATTTTCATTCCAAACTTGGACTAAAATTGTGGGCAATATTAACTTAATACAGTGAAGACAGAACTTATATTCATGAGAAGATTTATGAGAGGTAGCATTTTGTGTAAATACATATTAAGATGGATCTTAAGCTAAAAAACCTAACATAAGAAAAAGACAAATAACTTTTAAATAAACAGAAGAAATCTTAGTCTATTCAATTTAAATCAATAAAAAAGAAGAAAATAAAAAGAGACAACAGTAAAAAGAAAATAATATAAGAATCAAATCTTAACATAATAGTGAATGTAGAAATACATAAATTAAAAGTGCTGAGCTATAGGTAAACATTTGTAACCAGAGTAATTCACCTTGAAACAGGGAAATTTCACTTTAGATATATTAGATTAAAATTATAAAGTAAGATAATGTTAATCACCAGCAGGAAGCTAGGGATATAAGAACTCTAATCCTCTCCAGGAGGGACTGAAAATTAGGGCATCCACCAGGAAGCCATTTTGGCACAGTTTGTTCCAATTGCATAAAACATATTCTTAGAATCAAAAAGTCCAATCCTGGACATTTAAGATCCCAGTAAAATCTTACAGTTTATTAGGAATCATGTTCTAGGATAATCATTGCCACATTCACTGTGGTCAGAAGTTGGAGACTTCTGTATCCATAACATATCAAATAAATGTACAGAATTCAGTGACTGTGTCCCACATGTTCTTATTCAACAAAAAACAACATACAGTTAAAAATTATATTGTAAATTTGCTAATATGGATAGCCTTTGAAATCAAAGCTCAATTAAAAAAATGAAACAGACTTTAATATACAACATAATGCTGTTTATGTAAATAAATAAGCACAATACATCAGCATATATTTTTCAAGAACATTTAAACATGAAAATATTAGAAATATAACTTGAGAGAGAGAATTTGAGTGGGTTGAGGGATGACGCTTTAAATAAATAAACCAAAATGAGTAGACAGGTCAATAGTGAAGATGTGCTTTGAACTTCAGGAATATAATTAAATCAATTTTGCTCCTAAACTAAAAATAGTAATAAATATGAAAACCAGATGAATAAGGCATGGAGATTCAAATTATCTTTATAACAACTAAAGATAATAGTGGAAAATAAGATTCTAATATAGTGAGACTGCTAATGCTTCACACTCAGATTATTCATGTTTATTGGCAGTGCTGAACATACATAGACTGACATTGTGAGGATCTGACCTTGTATAGAACGCAGGTGCAGTGTTGATGTGTGTTCCCTATAGATAATTGTGTATCACAAAGAAGAAAAAGGAGTACCTTACAAAAGGAGTAATAAACAACAAACCTCCAAGTATGTTATTCTCCTTCTCTCCAGCTAAGCGCTTAGAAAATGGCAGGTTGAGTTGCCTTGTAGATGCTCCTCTATAAGGACTGGAGAATGGGTCCCTCTCATACAACTATAACTATAAACCTGTCGGATCTACTTTCTGAAAGGTGGAGCAGCCAAATAGCTACTGACTGGGACCATTTGAATTCTACTGCCTTGTGTTATTAAATGCTGTATCTGAAGAGACCACTATCCAAAAATATGAGATAAAGGAAAATAAAGTTATAAGAACATTGAGTCATGTAAAAATTCTACAGCACAAAGGAAAGAGAAATTTGCCTTGAAGACACAAATTTGAGAATAATTTACATAACAAACAACAATGTAGAGGAGAACTAGTGGAATCGTTAGAATAGATTTATTGTGAGGAACAGATATGAATGGACTGAGATTAAATGAGAGATGAAAATAGACTGGTTACAATAAGTAAAAACCATGACAACATGAAATAAATTCTTCACTGAAGAGAGTTAACTGCAAAAGATAATCATAAAGAAAATCAAGTGCATGATGATAAAAATACTATCAGAATGTAGAAAGATTAAAAGTAGGAGGAGGTTTATGAAAAAAATTTGAAAAAAAAATGTGACAAATGACAAAACATTGCTATCTTTAAATATATTAAGGATGACAATAAAGCAGTATTAGTGTTAATTGAAACATTTAAAAGAAAAATGCAATGACAAATCTCAAAATAGAAATGTAACATATTACAATAATAAAGTAATACAAAATTTAACTTTATATATAAACAAAGTAAATTAAGTTAATATGAAGTAAAAAAAAATCTACCAATAAAATAAAGAAGGCTTTTAAAATAATAATCAAAGACACTATCAGTCTGGTTCATTTATAAATATCAGTTTATATAACACAAATTTTCTGATTTAAAGTTGGAATTTTTTTTTTAATTAAAAAGATTTTTTGAACATTTTTTTTGAACAAACTACCATACAATTGAGCTCATTTCACATGCTAGCAAGGTAATGCTCAAAATCCTTAAAGCTAGGCTTCAACAGTACCTGAACTGAGAACTTCCATGTGTACAAGCTGGATTTAGAAAAGGCAGAGGAACCAGAGATCTAATTCCAATATTTGTTGGATTATAGAAAAAGAAAGAGAATTCCAGAAAAAGACCAACTTCTGCTTCAGCTACATCAAAGCTTTGACAGTGTGGATCACAGCAAACTGGAAAATTCTTAAAGAGACAGAAATACCAGACCACCTTACCTGTCTCATTAGAAACCTGTATGCAGGTCAAGAAACAACAGAACTGGACATGAAAATACGGACTGGTTTAAAATTAGGAAAGGACCATGACAAGGCTGTCAATTGTCACCCTGCTTACTTAATGTATATGCAGAGTACATAATGAGAAAGGCCAAGCTAGATGAATACAAGCTGGAATCAAGATGAATACAAGCTGGAATCAACAACCTCAGACATGCAGACAATACTACTCTAAGGGCAGAAAGTGAAGAGGAACTAAAGAGCCTCTTGAGGAGGGTAAAACAGGAGAGTGAAAAAACTGGCTTAAAACTCAACATTCAAAAAACTAAGACCATGGCATTCAGTCTCATCACTTCATGGCAAATAGATGGGGAAACAGTGGCAGATTTTCTTTTCTTTGGCTCCAAATCAATGCGGATGGTGACTTCAGCCATGGAGTTAAAAGACACTTGCTCCTTGGAAGAAAAGCTATCACAAAGCTAGACAGCATTTTAGAAAGCTGAGACATCACTTTGCTGTCAAAGGTCTGTATCATCAAATCTGTGTTTTTCCCAGTAGTCATGTATGTATATGAGACCTGGACCATAAAGAAGGCTGAGCACAGAAGAATTGATTTCAAACTGTAGTGCTAGAGAAGATTTTTGAGAGTCTCTTGGACAGCAAGGAGATAAAACAAGTCAATCCTAAAGGAAACCCTGAATGTACATTCGAAGGACTTATGCTGAAGCTTAAGTTCCAATACTTTGTCCACCTGATTTGAAGAGCCAACTCATTAAAAAAGACCCTGATGATAGGAAAAATTGAAATCAGGAGGAGAAGCTGACAACAGAGAATGAGATGGACATGAGTTTGAGCAAATTCTGGGAGTTGGTGAAGGACAGGGAAGCCTGGCGTGCTGTGGTCCATGGAGTTGGAATGACTTAGGGACTGAAACAACAGCAACAACTAAGATTTTTCATAGTTTGATAATTTATCTGTAAGAAGCCTATGATGAAGTTTTAATTGGTGAAACACTACATGCAAAAAGATGCTTACTGCAACATAATGTATAAAGTAAGAAATAGACCCTGATGCTGGGAAAGATTGAGGGCAAGAGAAGGGGGCGACAGAGGATAAGATGGTTTAATGGCATCACCAACCCAAAGGACATAAGTTTGAGCAAACTCCAGGAGATACTGAAGGACAGGTAAGTCTGGCATGCTTATGTCCCTGGGGTCGTATGTCAGACATGACTTAGCAACTGAACAACAACAAGGAATAGAAACACCAATGTATTCAGAAATAGCATTTGATGTGACAAATTATTATGCACTCATTTAAAAAATATTTTCAAGAACTGTTCAATGGTATTTTTCACAATGAAACAAATGTTCAAAGGTATTTATAACAATGAAAAAAAAATGAAATAATAATTAATGTATATATTTTTATTTCAATCTCCTAAAGAAGTTTCATAATACATTGTAATGTATGTGATATTAAAGATAACTGAGTTGGATGGCATCGACTCACTGGACATGAGTTTGAGCAGGCTCCAGGAGTTGTTGATGGACAGGGAAGCCTGGCATGCTATAGTCCAAAGAGTCAGACATGACTGAGTGACTAAACTGAACCGGAATAAAAAAGGATGAATAAAAAAGTAATTTCTGCTACATCATGAAATTAATGGTGATTTATATTTCATCTTTGTAGTTTTGTTATTCTCATATCATCTACCTTGGATTTATATTGGTTTATTAATGAGTAAAAGTCCATTGAATATAAAGATAAAAGTTAGAAAATAGAAACAATTTCCTTGATCATATTGATTCTGAGTTGCATAAAGACATTCAGAAAATATATTTAATTGGAATTTAGAAATGTTAGTTTTAGTTATGGTGGTTTAGAAGGATTCATCTGTCAGTAACCCACATCAAAAGTACCTGAAACAGAGTGAGTATGATAATATTGAGAGAGTTTATAAACAATGACAAAAGTTGAATGTGTATGCACCCTGTGAAATTCCAACATACAATGAAAAGTAAATTATGAAGTAGTCTACCATTGTTTTTTTCTCACCATTACAGTTTTTGTACAATGAAGAAAAAACTGATCAATTTAAATTGTTAAACTAGGAAGTAAAAAGTGAGGGCAATTCTCTGGACAAAAAATGGAAATGCACTGAGAAGTTGTAAATGTGTTTGCAACTATGCACAGTTTTTCATCAGTGTGTAAAATTTCTCATGATCAAAGTTGCAAATTGTATCCATTATTTCTATTCAGGTCATTAACAAGGAGCATTCAAATACGATTTTTTAGTATTGCCTTATTGAATGCACTCAAGTAGCACTTTATAAATGCACAACAACAACAGAAAAAAATATCAACAAATATTTAGCTCTATTAAAGGATATGAAGACCAATAATAATGCCTTTGATTCAACTCCATTTAAAAACCATTTCACTGGATACAAAAACTATCAGCTCATGTGGCACTTCTATCTGTGTCAGCTGATTACGGAGTCTCATGCTTCTAATCTTTACTACAGAAATGTGTAACAAGTTGTTAATAAATCCAATTCAATTAAACTCAAAGTCTTAGGTTTGTTCCTAAATTTGTCTTTATATCACTTTCAAACAGTTAAAATCCAATAATTGTCAATGCATATGAACCTAAGCTATTCATGTTTTTGGGAAGGGAAAAAAAATCACAGTGAAAGAAACTGACATTTATAGAATGTCTCATGCGTTACAGACAAGCTGAGAGATTATTTATCATCATTATCTCATTAATTCAGAAAAGTCCTTTGTGAATTTGAAAATATTATTTCTATTTTATAAATGTAGAAAATTGATAGAATTGATAGATTCCCTAACAACCAGTGTAACAGAGCTAATAATTGCTGGAGCTTACAATGTCCTAGAGGTTAAAATTGTTGTAAAAACTGAGAAACTAATTTCAAAATTTAATTCGAAATGTGAGTTACCTAAAATAGTCAAAACAACTTTGAAAAATTATATTTAGAAGTATTAAAGTACCTACTTTAATGACTTACTTTAAAATTATAGTAATCAAGATATTGTGGTGTTGGCCTAGGGACATACATATAGATCGATGGAACAGAACATAAAGTTCAGAGACAAACTCATAGCCAGAGATTTTTCACAAAATAGTTTAATAATAAACTCTTTGTTGTTTAATCACTAAGCTTTGTCTAACTCTTTGTGACTCCATGGACCATAATCTGCCAAGTTCCTCTGACCTTTGGGTTTCCCAAGCAAGAATACTGGAGTGGGTTGCTGTTTCCTTCTCTAGGGATCTTCCTGACCCAGGGGTTGAACTCACATCTCCTGCATTGGCAGGCGGATTCTTTACTGCTGAGCCACCAGGGAAACTCAAAAATAAACTGGGTAATCTTTAAAATGAATTTTGCTAAAATAGACTGCTATCTGGAAAAACTGAACCTCAACTTTTAGCTCACATAATAGACAGCAATTATTTGAAATGAATAATAGACTTAAAACTAAGAGCTAAATGTATTAAGAAAAGAAAAAACAAAAACAAACCTAGGGGAAAAAGAGATGAAAGCTTTTCTACCCTTGGATTAGGCAAAATCCCTAGGACATAAGAAGTCTGAACCTTTAACAACTATTGTATGTAGATAGATAGATAAAAGTTGAAATTCATCTAAATTTTAAAACTGCTCATTAGATGACATGTTAAGAGAATAAAGAGGCAAGCTACAGACAGGGAGAAAATATATGCATAACATGTATTTAATAAAAAACTTATCTAGAATGTTAAAATGAATGCTTACAACTCAGCAACAGTGGAGTAGAATATTAATATTAAAAATTGAGCAAAAGATTTGAAAAGTCATCTCACCAAAGAGTGACAAATAAGCATATGAAAGAACTCTTGACATTTGTTGTGGGAAAATTCAAGCAAAAGCATCAATGAGATACAACTACACAGAATTATGAAGGCTGAAGTGTTAAAAGATTGACAATATATGCATTGCAAGAAAGTGAAGTAATGACAACTTTCATATGTTGTTGAGAAAATGCAAAATGGTACTCCTACTTCAGGACAGTTGGTGGTCTCAAAAAAATTAAACACCAACTCATTATGCAACCCAGAAATTTCAGCTTCTAGGATGATACATAGAAGAATGAAAACATATCCATACAAAGAATTAGACAAAACTGCCCATAGAAGATTCATTTATAATAGCTAAAACTTGGACCAATTAAAATACTTATCATTCTGAATTAATAAACAAAAATGTATATATCATTTTGAAAAACACCACTATTACTAATTAGTGAAAGGGAATAAACTAGTTATTTATACAGAGAACATGCATGGATCTCAAAAGCATTTTGTTGGGATAAGAAACACAGACATAAATGATCACTTAATGTTTCTATTTATATAACATTTTAGAAAGGCAGAAAAATTGGGATAGAAATCAGCTCTGTGGTTTTTAGAGACCAAGTTTAGAAGAAGGAAATAGTTGCAAAGTGGCACTAGGAAACTGATACAAATGTTCTATATGCCACTGCTGGGCATACACACTGAGGAAACCAGAAGGGAAAGAGACACGAGTACCCAATGTTCATCGCAGCACTGTTTATAATAGCCAGGACATGGAAGCAACCTAGATGTCCATCAGCAGATGAATGGATAAGAAAGCTGTGGTACATATACACAATGGAGTATTATTCAGCCATTAAAAAGAATACATTTGAATCAGTTCTAATGAGGTGGATGAAACTGGAGCCTATTATACAGAGTGAAGTAAGCCAGAAAGAAAAACACCAATACAGTATACTAACGCATATATATGGAATTTAGAAAGATGGTAACAATAACCCTGTGTACGAGACAGCAAAAGAGACACTGATGTATAGAACAGTCTTATGGACTCTGTGGGAGAGGGAGAGGGTGGGAAGATTTGGGAGAATGGCATTGAAACATGTAAAATATCATGTATGAAATGAATTGCCAGTCCAGGTTCGATGCATGATACTGGATGCTTGGGGCTGGTGCACTGGGACGACCCAGAGGGATGGAATGGGGAGGGAGGAGGGAGGAGGGTTCAGGATGGGGAACACATGTATACCTGTGGCGGATTCATTTTGATATTTGGCAAAACTAATACAGTTATGTAAAGTTTAAAAATAAAATAAAAAAAAAAATGTTCTATATGTCAATTGCTAAGGTAGTTACATAAGTACATATATTTGTCAAAATTCATTGATTTGAGAACTTAAGATCAATGAATTGTAGTGTATGTCAATTATACCACAACAAAGTTGAATTTACAAAAATTGGATTTGGCTAATACTGGAATCCATACTCTTGTGCACTGATAATTCTAATATAGCCAAATCATTAATCATGTCTGAAAATGTGCAAAAATTATTTTGTGTTCAATTTTAGTATCTGGGAGTTTGTCTGTTCACACTCAACCTATAGGTTTAATTAGAATATGAATGACTTTATCTGTATTTTGCAAGCACAAATGTTTCTTGATTCTAATCTACCTGGCATATCTTTTAAATAATGTAGCAAACATGGTGGTTTAGAACTGTTTTATTTATTTATTTTTTTAATTTCAGTCACCAGTAATCTTTGAAATTAAGTAACTCTTAGGTATAATGGTAACATCTTTCTAGTCTTGATATTGTCCATATCACATGTCTGTCTAACTGTGAGTTAAAGTATATGGAAAACATTATAATTACTGGACTGCCATTTATTGCTTTGATTGCTAGTTGGCATTGCTTTTGTTTATTTGACCTGAAAACTGCATCTATTTTGATTGATAAGCAATATCTAGATAAACATCAAATAATGCATTCACTTATAATTTTTATGAATCCATATAAGGATATCAGAGAAGAAAGAATTTTATGAATATTTAATGAATTTAATGAATGTTAAAGAATATTGACAATTAATGACTGAGTTAACAAAATATCTAAACTTAATTAAATGGAATTCACATTTTAATAAATACATATATAATTTAATACATGTAGTATTTGTGAAAAACAGATGGTTATGCCCTGTTTTAAATGTATATAGAAATTGCTATTTGACTTTGCTATAAGAAGAAGTACAAACAGGAACTAATATTTACTTAATGCCTTTTATTTATCAGTTGATTTCAGTTCTATTCATTCCTTTATTCATTAAGCAAGTCTTCACTACTTTTTAGTGATTATTATGGATGCTCTACCTTCAGTGATTATCAAGATTGACATTACATTTTCTGGTCCAAGATTGTAGGCTGGGCATATATGGTTAACTGTTCATGAAAGGACTTTAGCAAAAAACAAAATATATTTGACCTGAAAATCTTGGAGATAGGAAGGAACAAATAAGAGTATTTATCAGAGACTTCTAAATCTCCTCTAATGTCTCATCATCCCTCTAATTTTCAGTAGGTCCATTGTTGCATAGAATAAGGGTTACATTTTTCAGTTCTCGGGGTCAGTTGTAAATATTTGGCAAAGTTTTGCGGGGCCTGGAAGCCAGCTTCTTGGAAATTTATCTTCATTGAATCCTCCTTTATGATGACTGGAATGATGGAAGTAGCCCAATGCCATTTTTTGTATGGAGCACAAATGTGAGAGTACTTTCAAAGCTCCATGTAAGTACTACACTGATTTCCCATCTGAGGGTGATGTTCTCCACAGTTGTCTCAGACCCTGCTCCTGATTTTATATTCACTATCCTATTCTTGCTAAGTTTCCCTAAGCCTACTAGGCAGCTAATGGTGTTCAGCACATTCTACTCCCAAATATTCCACCTTGGCATATTGAATATTTTAAGTTGTAGGAGCTTGAACGGAATAGACAGGAAGTTCTTTCATTGACCTTCTTCTGTCCTTCTCCCCTGAATCATATCATGAAACCTTTATGCAAGAGTTACCCGCTCTATACCCAAGGAAATAATCACCTTTGATTTCAAGATAGCTGGACATTGAGGAACATCCAAATGAACAGGCCTTTCTAAATTTTCATCAGTTTAGCAGACTTAACTCATGCTCTTTGTAGAATCATATTTTTCTGTGATTTTCTGCTCATCAAACCTAACATAAAAACACACAGGATTAACCAGTTTTTCTTTTTATATTTATTTCCTTAGGAGATATTTCATCATGTAAAACTTATGCTAAAAATGTGTCCTCTTTTTTTCTGTTCATCTGTTTTTGCCAGTTTAATTTTCAGACATGCCAAGGACCATAAGAGCATAGGAGAAAACTGTTTTTTCCTGCAGTTTCCCCTTGAAGAACCTTCTCTGACTCAACTTAGAATTGAGAACATATAATTTAATGAATAAGATATAAGGATTGCTAAATGTATCATTACCGTTCACTCTCCTTTCCTAAATTTATGACCCAAATTATTTAGGCAGACAGCAATGTCTATGCTCATGTGCACTTCAGATTAAAAAGGATACATGCCGATTTTTTTTAGGAATACTTTCACATACTTTTATTTCTCTTCTAATGATTCGTCAAACATCCAGTTGGAAAGCACGAGGCCAGCATCTCTTCTTTTCAGGCTCCTCAATTATCTATGTTTTGTTTTGTTTTAGTCTACTCAGTGGTATCTGAGAGGCAGCTTATATTGACTACAAGGAGCAGATTCACTGTATCTCTTCCCAACTATACATTCTCTGATATTAAGTTGGTACCTTGAGGAACCTAACACAGTATAAGTATTTATACCAAAAAAATTTACAAATACTCAAAAAGGTTTCTCTTTTGAGAAATTTATTAACGCAGTATTGAATCCATGTGTTCAGTTTGGGGTGTAGGGACTCTAGGTTTCCAAAATAGGATGATAAAACACTTACACATTCATTTATTTCTGTTAACTCTGGTATCATGATCATACAGACTGGTTGGAATAAGTGATGGGAGAGTTAAAAGGCAAACACAGCCGTCTGTTAAGTAGCACTGTACTTGATATATGTCAGCTCTTTTCACATAAAAGGAAAAGGCCCATTTTAAATATTGCTGTAAATTATAGACTTAATTATGACTGTGAAAGAGAACTTATTGATTACTATGTTTTAAATTTTAAAACTAACAGTCATCAGAAGTTTGGAGGTCATAGAGAAATATGTTTAGGCTCTAGATTTTCATGTAACAAATTAAGGAATCAAAAGATTGGCCTATAGATCCTGATCGAGAGAAAACAATAACAAAAAAGTCCACAAAATAAAAATTTGAGTATATTATTAAAAGTTAAAGAGGTATTATAAATACAAATTTAGACAGAAGAGGAGTTTGGTTAGACCAAGTTAAATTTTGATCTATTATTATGAGAAAATAACTGCTAATGTGTTTTAAATAGCTCCAGAAACATTGACAGAAGCATATTATATGAAATTATGAGATCATATCTTAGAAAATGTAGATAGTCTAAATAGATCAATTTCCTTTGAGAAAAATAAAACTGAATGTTGGAAGTATGGGAGCAGTTTATATTATAAGCACCTTTGTATTATCAGATATTTTAAATAATTCATACATTACTTTGGAAAAAAGTCTTTTTAAAAGAGAGATTTATTTATCCTTGGTTGTTAGCAGTATAATATATTGAAAAAGATGTGCAGTTAAGTCAGAAATTTTAAATATTGCAAAAAAAGAGATATAATTGAAGGACATCATGGATGTAATACTAACCTGAGTTAAAGGGTCAGGAATGGCTGCATAAAGGAAGTGATGTTTAAGCTCAAACTTTAATAATAAATAGAACTTAATTAATTAAAATAAAGCAAAATTTCATTTTTAATGTCTGAGTATTATTCTATTATATATCTTCAATCACATCTTCTTTAGCCATTCATCTGTTAATGAAGGTTGCTTCTGTATTCTTACAATTAAAACAATCCTACTATGAACACTGGGGTGCATGTATCTTTTCAAACTGGTGTTTTTGTTTTTTCAGATATATGCCCACAATTGGAATTTCTGGGTCATATGGTAGTTTTAGTTTTTTGAGAAAACTCCATACTATTTTCTTCAGTGGTTGCACCAATTTACATTCCCATTGATTGTGTACAAGCATTCCCTTTTCTGTCCATCCTCACCAACATTTATTATTTATGTGCTTTTTGATGATAGCCATTCGACTTGTGTAAGTTAGTGCCTCATGGTTTTGATTTGCATATCCCCAATTATTACTGGTGTTGAGCATCTTTCCATGTGTCTGTTGGACATTTGATTTCCTCTTTGGAAAAATGTTTACTCAATTCTTCTGCCAATTTTTTAACAGGGTTGCTTGATTTTTTGATGTGGAGTTGCATGACCTCTTTATATAATTTGTATATTAACTGCTTATTGGTAATATCACTTACAAATATTTTTTCTGATTAAGCTGTTTTTTTTTTTTTTTGCTTTGTCAATGGTTTATTTTGCTTGCAAACGCTTTTAAATTTAATTAGGTCCCATTTGTTTATTTTTGCTTTTATTTCCTTTACTTCAGAAGAGGGATCCAAACAAATATTTGTGAAAGTGTTCTGCCTATGTTTTCCTCTAGAAGTTTTATGGTATCTGGTCTTACATTAAGATCTTTAATCTATTTTGAGTTTATTTTTGTATGTGGTGTTAGAGAATATTCTGATTTCATTCTTTTACATGAAGCTGTCCAGTTTCTCCAGGACCACTTATTGAAAAGTTTTTTTTTTTCTCTGTTGTATATTCTTTTCTCCTATGTCATACTGTAAGTGCATAGGTTTATTTCTGAGCTTTCTATCCTGTTGCATTGATCTATGTGCTTGTTTTTGTGCCCATACCATACTATTTTGATTATTATTATTTTGTAGTAAAATTTAAAGTCAGGGAACACGATTCCTTCAGCTCTGTATTTTCTCAAAATTGTTTTGGCTATATTGAGTCTTTCATGTTTCCATATAGATGTTTTGTTTTAGTTCTGTGAAAAATGCCACTGTATTTTGATGTGGATTGCATTGAACATGTAGATTGCCTTGGGTAGTATGACCATTTTAACAATATTGATTTTTCCAGTCAAAAACATGCTTTATCTTTTTATCTGTTTGTATCATCTTCAAGTTGATACAAACCTTAATTGAAGGTTTATATCACCTTCATCAATGTCTTCTATTTTTCCAAATGCAATTCCTGTGCTTTCTTAGGTAGGTTTATTCCTAGGTGTGTGTGTTTTTGTTTTTTTTTTTAATTGAAGGATAATTGCTTTACAAAATTTTGTTGTTTTCTGTCAAACCTCAACCAAATCATCCATACGTATTCATATATCTCCTCCCTTTTGAAACTCCTTGCCATCTCCCACCCCATCCCACCCCTGTAGATTGATACAGAGCCCCTGTTTGAGTTTCCTGAGTCATATAGCAAATTCCTGTTGGCTATCTATTTTACATATGGTAATATGTTTCCATGTTACTCTTTCCATACAGCTGACCCTCTCCTCCCTACTCCCCATGTCCACAAGTACATTCTCTATGTCTGTTTCTCCATTGCTGCCCTGTAAGTAAATTCTTCAGTACTATTTTTCTAGACTCCATATATATGCATTAGAATACGATATTTATCTTTCTCTTTCTGACTCACTTCACTCTGTATAATAGGTTCTAGGTTCATCCACCTCTTTAGAATTGACTCAAAGGCATTCCTTTTTATGGCTGAGTCAGACTTTATTTTTTGGGGCTCCAAAATCACTGCAGATGGTTACTCCTTGGAAGACGCTTACTCCTTGGAAGGAAAGTTATGGCTAACCTAGGTAGCACATTCAAAAGCAGAGACATTACTTTGCCAACAAAGGTCCATCTAGTCAAGGCTATGGTTTTCCCAGTGGTCATGTATGGATGTGAGAGTTGGACTGTGAAGAAGGCTGAGCGCCAAAGAATTGATGCTTTTGAACTGTGATGTTGGAGAAGACTCTTGAGAGTCCCTTGGACTGCAAGAAAATCCAACCAGTCCATTCTGAAGGAGACCAGCCCTGGGATTTCTTCGGAAGGAATGATGCTAAAGCTGAAGCTCCAGTACTTTGGCCACCTCATGCGAAGAGTTGACTCATTGGAAAAGACTCTGATGCTGGGAGGGATTAGGGGCAGGAGGAGAAGGGGACGACAGAGGATGAGATGGCTGGATGGCAGCACTGACTCAATGGACGTGAGTCTGAGTGAACTCCGGGAGTTGGTGATGGACAGGGAGGCCTGGCGTGCTGCGATTCATGGGGTCGCAGAGTCAGACACAACTGAGTGACTGAACTGAACTGAATATTCCATTGTGTATATGTACCACAATTCTTTATCCATTCATCTGTCGATGAACATCTAGGTTGCTTCCACGTTCTAGCTATTGTAAATAGTGCTGCAATGAAAAATGGGATACATGTGTCTTTTTCAATTTTGGTTTTCTCAGAGTATATGCCTAGGAGTGGGATGGCTGGGTCATATGGTGGTTTTATTCCTAGTTTTTTAAGGAATCTCCATACAATCTTCCATAGTGGCTGTATCAATTTACATTCCCACAAACAGTGCAGGAGTGTTCCATTTTCTCCATTCCCTCCCAGTATTTAATGTTTGTAGACTGTTTGATGATGGACATTCTGACTTTCTGATGGTGTGAGATGGTATCTCATTGTAATTTTGATTTGCATTTCTCTAATAATGAGCAACGTTGAGCATCTTTTCATGTGTTTCTTAGCCATCTGAATGTCTTGTTTGGAGAAATGTCTGTTTAAGTCTTTTCCCACTATTTGATTGCGTTGTTTGCTTTTCTGGCATTGAGTTGTATGAGCTGCTTGTATATTTTGGACATTAACCCTTTGTCAGTTGTTTCATTTGCTATTATTTTCTCCCATTCTGAGGGTTGTCTTTTCACCTTGCTTATAGTTTCCTTTGCTGTGCAAAAGCTTTTAAGTTTAATCAGGTCCCACTTGTTTACTTTTGTTTTTATTTCCATTACTCTAGGAGGTGGGTCATAGAGGATCTTGCTTTGATTATGTCATCGAGTGTTCTGCCTATGTTTTCCTCTAAGAGGTTTAGTTTCTGGTCTTACCTTTAGGTCTTTAATCCATTTGGAGTTTATCTTTGTGTATGGTGTTAGGAAGTGTTCTAATTTCATTCTTTTACATGTAGCTGTCCTGTTTTCCCAGCACCATTTGTTGAAAAGGCTGTCTTTGCCCCATTGTATATTTTTGCATCCTTTGTCAAAAATAAGATACCCATAGGTGCATGGATTTATTTCTGTGTTTTCTATCTAGTTCCATTGGTCTACATTTTTGTTTTGTGCCAATACCATACTGTCTTGCTGACTGTAGCTTTGCAGTAAAATCTGAAGTCAGGAAAGCTGATTCATCTGGCTCCATTCATCTTTCTCAAGACTGCTTTGGCTATTCGGGGTCTTTTGTGTTTCCATATGAATTGTGAATTTTTTTATTCTACTTCTGTGAAAAATGCCATTGTTAATTTGATAAGGATCATATTGAATCTGTACATTGCATTTGGTAGTATAGTCATTTTCACAATATTGATTCTTCCTACCTGGGAACAAGGAAAATCTCTCCATCTGTTTATGGGTGTCTTTGATTTCTTTCATTAGTGTCTTATAATTTTCTGTGTAGAGTTCTTTTGTCTCCTCAGGTAAGTTTATTCTTAGATATTTAATTCTTTTTCTTGCAATGGTGAATGGGATTGATTCCTTAATTTCTCTTTCTGATTTTTCATTGTTAGTATATAAAAATTCAAGTAATTTCTGTGTATTGATTTTGTATCTTGCAACTTTGCTAACTTTACTAATTAGTTTCAGCAATTTTCTGATATTATCTTCAGGGTTTTCTATGTACAGTATCATGTCATATGCAGCAGTGAGAGCTTTACTTATTCTTTTCTGATCTGGATTCCTTTTATTTATTTTTATTCTCTGATTGTTGAAGCTAGGGCTTCCAGAACTATGATGAGTAATAATGGTGCAAGTGCACACTCTTGTCTTGTTCCTGATCTTAGGGGGAATGCTTTTCCCATTAAGTTTTTCACCATTGAGAATAATGTTTGCAGTAGGATTATCATATGCAACCTTTACTGTGTTGAATTATGTAACTTCTATGCCCATTTTCTGAAGAGTTTTAATCAGGCTTCAGTAATACATGAACCATGAACTTCCAGATGTTCAAGCTGGTGTTAGAAAAGGCAGAGGAAACAAAGATCAAATTGCCAATACCCACTGGATCATCGATAAAGCAAGAGAGTCCCAGAAAAACATTTTTTTCTGCTTTATTGACTATGCCAAAGCCTTTAACTATGTGGATCACAATAAACTGTGGAAAATTCTGAGATGAGAATACCAGACCACCTGACCTGCCTCTTGAGAAACCTGTATGGAGGTCAGGAAGCAACCATTAGAACTGGACATGGAACAACAGACTGGTTCCAAATAGGAAAAGGAGTACTTCAAGGCTGTATATTGTCACCCTGCTTACTTAATATATATGCAGAATACATCATGAGAAACGCTGGGCTGGAGGAAGCGCAAACTGGAATCAAGATTGCCAGGAGAAATATCAATAACCTCAGATATGCAGATGACACCACGCTTATGGCAGAAATGAAGAACTAAAGAGCCTTCTGATGAAAGTGAAATAAGAGAGTGAAAAATTCGGCGTAAGGCTCAACATTCAGAAAACTAAGATCATGACATCTGGCCCCATCACTTCATGGCAAATAGATGGGGACACAGTAGAAACAGTGACAGATTTTATTTGGGGGGGCTTCAAAATCACTGTATATGGTGATTGTAGCCATGAAATTAAAAGACTCTTACTCCTTGGAAGGAAAGTTCTGACCAACCTAGACAGCATATTAAAAAGCAGAGACATTACTTTGTCAACAAAGGTCCATCTAGTCATGGCTATGGTTTTTCCAGTAGTCATGTATGGATGTGAGAGTTTGACTATAAACAAAGCTGAGCACAGAAGAATTGATGCTTTTGAACTGTGGTGTTGGAGAAGACTCTTGAGAGTCCCTTGGACTGCAAGGAGATCCAACCAGTTCATCCTAAAGGAAATCAGTCCTGAGTGTTCATTGGAAGTACTGATGTTGAAGCTTAAACTCCAGTAGTTTGGCCACCTGATGCGAAGAGCTGACTCATTTAAAAAGCCTCTAATGCTGGGAAAGATTGAAGGCAGGAGAAGAAGGGGACGACAGAGGATGAGATAGTTGGATGGCATCACCGGCTCAATGGACATGAGTTTGGATAAATTCCAGGAGTTGGATGATGGACAGGGAGGCCTGGCATGCTGTGGTTCATGGGGTCGCAAAGAGCTGGACACGACTGAGCGACTAAATTGAATTGAATTGAATCATAAATGGGTGCTGAAGTTTGTCAGAAGCTTTTTCTGCATCTAATGGGATGATAGTATTGGTTTTATCATTCAATTTGTTAATATAATGTATCACATTGGTTGATTTTCCACATATTGAAGAATCCTTGCATCCCTGGAAGAAACCCAAGTTGATCACTGTGTATGAGCTTTTTGATGTTTGCTGAATACTGTTTGATAAAATTTTGTTGAGGAATTTTACATCTATGTTCATCAGTCGTTAGTTCAGTTCAGTTCAGTTCAGTCGCTCAGCCGTGTTCGACTCTTTGCGACCCCATGAATCGCAGCACGCCAGCCTTCCTGTCCATCACCAACTCCCAGAGTTCACTCAGACTCACGTCCATCGAGTCAGTGCTGCCATCCAGCCATCTCATCCTCTGTCGTCCCCTTCTCCTGCCCCCAATCCTTCCCAGCATCAAAGTCTTTACCAATGAGTCAACTCTTCGCATGAGGTGGCCAAAGTACTGGAGTTTCAGCTTTAGCATCATTCCTTCCTCATACTGGCATGTAATTTTCTTTTTTGGTGTTGTCTTTCTCTGGTTTGGTATCAGGGTGATGGTGGCCTGGAAGCATGAGTTTGGAAGTGTTCCTTCCCCTGCAATTTTTTGAATGTGTTTTGGAAGGATATGCATTAACTCTTCTCTAAATGTTTGATAGAATTCTCCTGTGAAGCCGTCCTGTCCTGGGCTTTTGTTTTTGGAAGATTCTTGATCACAGCTTCAATTTCAGTGCCTGTAATTGGGTTGTTCATAATTTCTATTTGTTCCTGTTTCAGTCTTGAAGATTGAACTTTTCTAAGAATCTGACCATTTCTTCCAGGTTATCCATTTTATTGCCATATAGTTGTTCATAATAATCTCTTATAATCCTTTGTATTTCTGCATTGTCTGTTGTAACCTCTCCTTTTTTATTACTAATTTTGTTGATTTGACTCTACTCTCCTTTTTTCTTGATGAGTCTAGTTAAAAGCTTGTCAGTTTTATCTTCTGAAAAAACCAACTTTTAGTTTTATTGATCTTTACTATTGTTTTTTTCATTTCTTTTTCATTTATTTCTGCACTGATCTTTATGATTTCTTTCCTTCTACTGATTTTGGATTTTTTTGTTGTTGTTCTTCTTCTTTTTCCAGTTTTTTATGTGTAAAGTTAGGTTGTCTATTTTATGGTTTTCTTTTTTCTTAAGGTAGAATTGTATTGCTATAAACTTCCCTGTTAGAACTGCTTTTGCTCTATCCCATAGGTTTTGAGGTCTCGTGTTTTCATTGTCATTTGTTTCTAGAATTTTTTGATTTCTCTTTTGATTTATTCAGTAACCTGTTGGCTATTTAGAAATGTGTTGTTTAATCTCCATGTGTTTGTGTTTCTTACAGTTTTTTTTTTTTCTTGTAATTGATATCTAGTCTTATAGCATTGTGGTTGGAATAGACGTTTGATATGATTTCAATTTTCCTAAATCGACTGATGTTTGATTTGTGACCCAAGATGTGGTCTATCCTGGAGAATGTTCCATGTGCTTTTGAGAAGGTGTATTCTTCTGCATTTGGATGGAATGTCCTGAAGATATCAATGAGATCCATCTCATCTAATGTATCATTTAAGACTTGTATTTCCTTATTAATTTTATCTTTTGATGATCTGTCCATTGGTGTGAATGAGGTGTTAAAGTCTCCTACTATTATTGTGTTACTGTCAATTTCTCCTCTTATGTCAGTGTTTGGCTTATATATTGAGGTGCTCCCATGTTGAGTACATAGATATTTACAATTGTTATGTCTTCCTCTTGAATTGATTCCTTGATCATTGTGTAGTGTCCTTCCTTATCTCTTGTAATCTTCTTTAAGGTCTATTTTGTCTGTTATGAAGCTTGCTACTCCAGCTTTCTTTGGCTTCCCATATGCATGGCATGTATTTTTCTACCCTCTCAATTTCAGTTTATATGTATCTTTAGGTCTGAAGTGGTTTCTTGTAGACAGCATATATATGGGTCTTGTTTTTGTATCCATTCAGCCAGTCTGTGTCTTTTGCTTGGGGCATTTAATTCATTTACATGTAAAGTAATTATTGATATATATGTTCCTATTGCCATTTTCCTAATTGTTTGGGGTTAATTTTGTAGATCTTTTTTCTTCTGTTGTATTTCTTGCCTATGTAAGTCCCTTCAACATTTGTTGTAAAGCTGATTTGGTGGTACTGAATTCTCTTAACTTTTGCTTGTTTGAAAAGCTTTTTATTTCTCCATCAGTTTTGAATGAGATCCTTGCTCGGTACAGTAATCTCGATTGTAGATTTGTCCCTTTCAATACTTTAAATATATCCTGCCATTCCTTTCTGGCCTGCAGAGTTTCTGCTGAAAGATCAGCTGTTAAGCGTATGGGCTTTCCCTTGTATGTTACTTGTTGCTTTTCCCTTGCTGCTTTTAATATTCTTTCTTTGTGTTTAGTCTTTGTTAGTTTGGTTAGCATGTGGCATGTTTCTCCTTGGGTTTATCCTGTATGGGACTCTTTGTACCTCTTGGACTTGATTGACTATTTCCTTTTCCATGTTGGGGAAATTTTCAACTATAATCTCTTCAAAAGTTTTCTCATACACTTTATTTTTCTCTTCTTCTTCTGGAACCTGTATAATTCGAATGTTGGTGTGTTTGATAGTGTCCCAGAGGTCTCTGAGACTATCCTCAGTTCTTTCCATTCTTTTTTCCTTTATTCTGCTCTTCAGAAGTTATTTGCACCATTTTATCTTCCAGCTCACTGATTCATTTTTCTGCTTCATATATTCTGCTATTGATTCCTTCCAGAGTATTATTAATTTCAGTAATTGTTTTGTTTGTTCTGTATGTTTATTCTTTAATTCTTCCAGGTCTTTGTTAGTTGTTTCTTGCATTTTCTCCATTTTGTTTTCCAGGTTTTTGATCTTTACTATCATTATTCTGAATTCTTTTTCAGGTAGTTTGCCTATTTCCTCTTTTTTTTTTTTTTTTTAAATTTGGACTTCTGTGTTTCTAGTTTGTTCCTTCATTTGTGCAGTATTTCTCTGCCTTTTCATTATTCCTTTTTTTAAACTGATTGTGTTTGAGGTCTCCTTTTCCCAGTCTTCAAGTTTGAATTCTTTCTTCCTTTTGTTTTCTGCTCTCCTAATGTCAGTCCAGTGGTTTTTGTATGCTTTGATAGGGCGAGATTTGTGCTGAGTTTTTGTTTGTTTGTCTGTTTTTCCTCTGATGGGCAAGGCTGAGTGAGGTGGTAATCCTCACTCAATTTGCCAATGATTGGGTTTGTATTTTTGTTTTGTTTGTTGTTTAGATAAGACACCCTTCACAGGGTGCTACTAGTGGTTGGATGATACAGGATCTTGTATTCAAGTGGTTTCCTTAGTGTGAGTTCTCACTATTTGATACTTCCTAGGGTAGTTCTCTGGTAGTCTAGGTCTTGGAGTCAGTGCTCCCACTACAAATTCTCAGGGCCTGTTCTTGAGATTTGTGTGGTTCTGTATATTCTTTTCTTCTGGTCAGGTACTCCTGTCCACTCTCAGCTGGTGTTCTGCAAGCACTTCTGTGCCTGAAGGTGTATTCCTGATCTATCCATGGAGAGAGATGTAATCCATGTCCACCTACTCATCTGCCATCTTATTCTCCTGTTTGTTTGTTTGTTTGTTTGTTTTTTCCTTTAAGCTTTCTAGTTTCACTGGCTCATAAGGTGGCCAGGCCCAGAGGCCTCTCAGCTTGTATTTCGGACCCAAGTCCTTACTTAAAGAAAAGCAGAATTTACTGGTAGAAAAGATCAGAGGAAGGAAATCCAAGCAGTTTTCAAGTCAAAGCAGGGGAGATGCTGAGTTTTTCATGTAAGAGAGGGTTTACTAGCAAAGCAGCCCAGTGAGGAGACAGGAGAGAAGTATCAAACCTGCCTTCGCAATGCAATGGGATTGCACAGGGATGGACTTTGAGGGCATTATGATAAGTGAAATAAGTCAGAAAGAGAAAGACAAATACTATATGGTATCACTTATATGTAGAATCATAAAAGTAAAACACGATACTGAATATGACAACAAGAAAAAGCAGAGTCACAGATATAGAGAACAAACTAGTAGTTACCAGTGGGAGTAGAGGGAGTGATGGAGGAGAGGAGCAATGTATTGGTGGGAGAGTGGGAAGTATAGACTATTGGTTATAAGAAAGGCTCAAGGATGCATGATATAACCTAATTGTTAATATATCCATCATTTTGTAATAACTGTAAATACAAACTCACCTTTAAAAACTGTATAAAAAGGAATTTTAAAATGTTTAAAAACATAAGATAGAGTAATATAGAAGAAAATATTCAAGAAGTTATTTTGAAGACAGTCAAAAGCACTTATGATTTGATTGGAATAAAGTCATGGAGGTTGAAAGAGTTAAAGTTTTGTCACTCTGGAGAATAGGAGACAGAGAAATGGGGAAGAGCACAATGTTTGGGAGACTTGAGGTGAAAAAAAAAAGGTTACTTTATATTTGTATAAATCTGAGAAATTCTGAAATTTTCTTCAGTGGTGCTAGACTGGCACAACACTGTAACAAGAGTCCTGAGAAAATTTGTAATGAACCATTGGCCATGGCGAACCATGGTGAACTGAAGAGGGCAAGGAATAACATTTGTGGAAAGAAGTAAAAAAGTAGAGGGAAGAAGGGGCTGGAAATGTTTGATAAAAGCAATATATTGGTGAAAACAAGATGATATTTAAAAAAAAATAGGAGTTTCAAGTTATTATGTTAAAGGAAAAATAACTTCAGATAATTATAAGAAATATAAATAGATGAACTTACAGAAAGAAGTCAATCTCAAAAGATGAAGAGGCCAACAAACTGAAATGCCAAGTAATTGAATGGATACTGAAGATACCTGGAAATGGTGAGAATCAGGGATGAAATAGTAAGAAAACAACTGAGAGAAAGGAATCAAAAATGGCCTGAGGAAACAGTGGATATTAGCAATGCCAAGAGTTGGAGAATAATACAGGTGGTTGACAGAAATATAGATTTTACAGAGAGATGTAAACTGAACAAAAGCATTAGCATAAGCAAGGGGGATAATTAGTCTGCTCACCAATACTTTTAACTCATTAATCTATTTGTTTATTCATTCACTCTTCTCTTTATCCTTTCAACCATGTTTACATTTGTTCATTAAGCAACTTAATTCATGATTTACTATGTACCAAGTTCTGAAAAAATTCTTAAAGTTAAATACATACTTTCTGCTCTAGTTTTCCTAATCTAGTTGAGTAGAAAGATGTGTAAAAAGAGAATTACACATCAGCATAAGTTTTATAACAAAGATCTTTGCAAAATGCTCTCTGGAAATAAGAGAGAGTTTATATGGTTATTAAAAGGACCCAATCATAAGCACTCCATGGAGACTCTGGAGGAGCTGTATTTTAACTGAATATTTACTTCTGAGAAATGTGAAGTAGAGAAGAATATAAGGACATGAGAAGGACATATGAACAATTCACTTAGAAAACACTCTCAGCAAATTTAGGAAATAGCAATGGCCATGAGGTAGTCTCTTGAATAAGTAGACCTTGATTTCTGTAGAATACCATTAATAGCAATTACTGAAGCATAATGAAGTAATACCTCTTGCCAAGCGCACTGAATTTAGCCTCTGTATCCATGATCGTGTGGAGTCCAGTGATCTGCAGATTACTTACCTGAAAAATTTTAATTTAACTTTCTTTGTACTCAAGTGTCTAATTTATCTTTGAAGCAAGATGGATATTAACACTTTCTGATCTAATCATCCTTGTGCTTAATGTTGTCTCTCCTAAAGTTCTAATTAAATCCATTCTTCTTCTCCCACTGTTAAAACATCCCAAAGAGCATTGATTTAATGAATTATTTGTATACTGATGCTGTGTTGAATCTTTTCTTTTAGGTGTATATGAGAAGATTTTAAGCATTCTGTGAAATATTTTCATTCATCCACAAGGAAAAATGTACTGGGCCCTTTGTTACTTGACAGAACTAGTTGTTCTAAGTCTAATATGACAGTGAAAATAAGATGCATATTTTCCACTGTTTTTTTTTCAGGTCTAGGATTAGCAATTTTAATTTTAACTGTTACATTCACAGGCCTTCAACTGGCAGAAGACAAGCTGCAGAATAGGTGACAGTAGTTGGTACATCTTTGAAGATATATTTTAAAGACATCTAACAACTGAATAAAATATGATTATAAATAAAGAGACTGTATTATTGTAGTTATTTTTTCTGAATTAAAGATTGGTTTTCCTCTTCATAAATTTCTGAAGTAAAATAATAGTAAAAGTAAATAAAATTTTTATTGTCCTCACACTTTCATTTGTTAGATCTGTGATATAACTAACCCAGACAAAACCACTGTCCTTTCAAGGCATCAGGTCAGTTCAGTCGCTCAGTCGTGTCCGACTCTTTGCGACCCCATGAATTGCAACATGCCAGGCCTCCCTGTCCATCACCAACTCCCAGAGTTCACTCAAACTCACGTCCATTGAGTCGGTGATGCCATCCCGCCATCTCATCCTCTGTCGTCCCCTTCTCCTCCTGCCCCCAATCCCTCCAAGCATCAGGGTCTTTTCCAATGAGTCAACTCTTCACACGAGGTGGCCAAAGTACTGGAGTTTCAGCTTCAGCATCATTCCTTCCAAAGAACACCCAGGGCTGATCTCCTTTAGGACGGACTGGTTGGATCTCCTTGCAGTCCAAGGACTCTCAAGAGTCTTCTCCAACACCACAGTTCAAAAGCAGAATGGCATTGAAACATGTAAAATATCATGTATGAAATGAGTTGCCAGTCCAGGTTCGATGCACGATACTGGATGCTTGGGGCTGGTGCACTGGGACGACCCAGAGGGATGGAATGGGGAGGGAGGAGGGAGGAGGGTTCAGGATGGGGAACACATGTATACCTGTGGCGGATTCATTTTGATATTTCGCAAATCTAATACAGTTATGTAAAGTTTAAAAATAAAATTAAATTAAAAAAAAAACAAAAACAAAAACAAAAGCATCAATTCTTTGGTGCTCAGCTGTCTTCACAGTCCAACTCTCACATCCATACATGACTACTGGAAAAACCATAGCCTTGACTAGACAGACCTTTGTTGACAAAGTAATATCTGCTTTTTAATATGCAATCTAGGTTGGTCATAACTTTCCTTCCAAGGAGTAAGCATCTTTGAATTTCATGGCTGCAGTCACCATCTGCAGTGATTTTGGAGCCCCAAAAAATGAAGTCTGACACTGTTTCCACTGTTTCCCCATCTATTTCCCATGAAGTGATGGGACCAGATGCATACATTAACATTATTCACTCAATTATATATTTAAGAAATATTTCTAGGTACTGAAAATTGTGGTCATAGTTAGATAAGACTGATTGGATAAGAAATATTTATTATATCTTTATATCATCTATAATCTCTGATTAATATTAATATGGAGAAATTCTGATATCTAAGACTTAATGTATGAGAAAAAAACATTTATCTGTTCTTTTTTTAATCTCCACTTATTTATTTTAATCTAAAACTATTCATAAAGTATAATTCTGAAGCAGGAAGTCCAATTTTCAGAAACCAAACCGCAGTAGCTATTGTCTGCTTCATCTTTTTATCAAGGCATCTATTTCAAGATTCCCTCTGAGTCACATATAACCAATCCCTATATGCTCCATTGCCATCCTGCTCCTCAAGTTTGACATGAAATATGTTTCAACTTCAGTGCCATAGCTTAAGTTTTCCTTTCTTCCTACAATATACAAAATTCTCTTCTCTTCCTCTCATCATATATCCTTCTCCATCTGGAATATACATAATTATTCTTCCCATGGCTTAGTTATTTTATAACCAGAAGTTTGCACCCTATGACCTCCTATTTGCTCATTTTATCCATTTCCAAGCCCCTTTCCTTCTGGCAATCATCAATCTGTTCTCTTTATTCTTACTTCTTTTGTTTTCTGGATTCTATATGTAAGTGAGATCATACAGTCTTCAACTCTCTGATTTATTTCACTTAGCATAATGCCATCAGGTCCTTCCATATTGCCACAAATGATTGTTTTTTAAGGCTTAATGATAATCCATTGTGTATATATAAAGAAGCAATGGAAAATTATTTAAAATCTACTCTAGAAGGAACATTATTGAGATAAATTTTAAAAACAGATTGAAAGACAAAAAGTTTAAAAATAAAATAAAAGAAAAAAAAGAAAAAAAGTTATGAGAGTCTACTATATAATAAATGGTCATTCAAAAAAGCAAGTCACTATTTTTACAATTATATGTGAAATTGAGCTTCCTTGATAACAGATCATGTAGCATTGTAGTTTCTTATATTTAAGAGCATTTTGTCAATAAATTGATGTCCATAGTATTTCCATCACAAAGTATCAATGAATAAAAATGGCTGACCTATTGAAAAATAGTCTATAAAACATTGGATTTTTAAGTTTTAAGTAGATATGGAGAATATAAGAATGGTGATTAATTAGCAATTTTTTAATTTGCAAAATTAATAAGGTAAACAAGATAAGGATGAGATGCTTCCATGGGTTTCATTGCAGACTATCCGTATAAGACATTTAGAATATAATTAGTGTCAGAGCTGCCATATCAATGAGAGGCCTATAATTAACTAGAAACAAAGATGAGTTAGTTGAATGAAATATATGATTTTACAGAAAAATTTTAACCTGTGAGGTGTAATCTTTTGCCTTTATAAAATATTAGAACACAGTCATTAATAAACTTGTTAGCTAAAATAATATATAAAAAATGTTAAAGCTAAAGAGTATCTTAAGTTTGATTAATGTTGATAATTAAAGTCTTGAAGACTGACCTTGCCTACACTGGATATTGCCATATTTTCCATTTTACCAGTGTTGTGACTCCTTTCATGGAATTTAATTTGCATTTCCTAATGAACTTTTTATACTATTGGTCATTTGGATACACCCTGCTATGAAATATCTGTTCAAGTCTTTAGCCCTTTTTGCTTTAGGAGTCCTAAACATACTTTGTAGGTGGAGCTATCACACTGCCTTCTCCCACTCTGTGGACTTCTGTACTCCTGTAATTCTATAATCTGGTAAAAAGAAGTCCCTAAACATTTTTTTTTTTTTTTTTTTTTTTACTGTGCCTTTGGCTTGTGGGTCTTAGTTCCCCAATAAGGGATTAAACTTGGGCCCTCAGGGCAGGGAGACCACCGGGTTCTAACCACTGCATCAGTGATGATTTCCTAAGTCCTTAATCTTTATATTATTCAACTAATCCCTTTTTTTTTTTTTTTTTTGTCATTTTCGAGTCAGTTCAGTCACTGTCATGTCCGACTCTTTGTGACCCCATGGACTGCAGCACGCCAGGCTTCCCTGACCATGACCAACTCCCGGAACCTACTCAAACATGTCCATCACATTGATGATGCCATCCAACCATCTCATCCTCTGTTGTCCCCTTCTCCTCCAGCCTTCAATCCTTCCCAGCATCAGTGTCTTTTCCAGTGAGCTAGTTCTTTGTATCAGGTGGTCAAAGGACAGGAGCTTCAGCTCCATTCCTTCCAATGAATATTCAGGACTGATTTCCTTCAGGATGGACTGGATGGATCTCCTGGCAGTCCAAAGGACTCTCAAGAGTCTTCTCCAACACCACAGTTCAAAAGCATTAATGTTTCAGCGCTCAGCTTTCTTTATAGTCCAACTCTCACATCCACACATGACTACTGGAAAAAGCATAGCTTTGACTAGATGGACCTTTGTTGGTAAAGTAATGTCTCTGCTTTTTAATATGCTGTCTAGGTGGTCATAGCTTTTCTTCCAAGGAGCAAGTGTCTTTTAATTTCATGGCTGCAGTCACCATCTGCAGTGATTTTGGAGCCCCCCCAAAATAAAGTCTGTCGCTATTTCCATTGTTTCCCCATCTATTTGCCATGAAGTGATGGGACCAGATGCCATGATCTTAGTTTCCTGATTGTTGAGCATTAAGCCAACTTTTTAACTCTCCTTTTTTTTTTTTTTTCCATATATATCACCTCAGAAATTTCTCTTAAGCTCTCTCTATCCGGTTTTTAGTGACCACTGATCTGAATTCTGTTACCATAGTTTTCCCTTTTTCAGAGTGTTGTATAAATTGAAATGTGCATTTTCTAGCCCTTTCTTTCCTAATTTTACCTTTTCCTTTTCTACTCTTTTCCATACAATTCTTTAATTAAATAAACTCTATATTTTTTCTGGCTTTTCATGCTAATATAAAATTGCTGACCTTTAACGCAAATGAACATTTTGAACCAATTCACTTAAACATTATAGTAGTAAAAAACACCATATATTCTGCAAATACATACTCTTGAAAAGAAAATTTACATATACAGTTTTATCTACTAGAAAGACATATAAAATATTTTATTACATAGAATAGGATAAATCAACTAAAAGCCATAAGTGATCAGTTAAAACTGGCCCTAATCAGTGAGGGAGGAATCAACTAGAATAGCTTGCTAGTGCATATGAGGTGATTATTGGTTCTACCCTATGTTTGTGCCCATTCCTATCTAAATCATTTATTAATGTTAATTTTAAAATCAAAATCAGGAAAGAGCTTTGATCAAAACATTCAGTTCAGTTCAGTTGCTCAGTTGTGTCCGACTCTTTGGACCCCATGAATCACATCACGCCAGGCCTCCCTGTCCATCACCAACTCCCGGAGTTCACTCAGACTCACGTCCATCGAGTCAGTGCTGCCATCCAGCCATCTCATCCTCTGTCGTCCCCTTCTCCTCCTGCCCCCAATCCCTCCCAGCATCAGAGTCTTTTCCAATGAGTCAACTGTTCACCTGAGTTGGCCAAAGTACTGGAGTTTCAGCTTTAGCACCATTCCTTCCAAAGAAACCCCAGGGCTGATCTCCTTCAGAATGGACTGCTTGGATCTCCTTGCAGTCCAAGGGACTCTCAAGAGTCTTCTCCAACACCACAGTTCAAAAGCATTAATTCTTCGGCACTCAGCCTTCTTCACAGTCCAACTCTCACATCCATACATGACCACTGGAAAAACCATAGCCTTGACTAGACGGACTTTTGTTGGCAAAGTAATGTCACTGCTTTTCAATATGCTATCTAGGTTGGTCATAACTTTCCTTCCAAGGAGTAAGCATCTTTTAATTTCACGGCTGCAGTCACTATTAACATTGTATAATTTGGAAGTCTAAATATTCTACTGGTCAGCCACTGCATTTGGTAACCTTAGTATTTAATAAGAACAATGACTAAAGATATTTACTTCAGGTATATCTATAAAAAAGGGACTAAGAGGAAGAGGTCAGAAAAATACTACGGTCACTAACCTATGAAGATTTATTTATTTATTTAATTTTATTTTATTTTTAAACTTTACATAATTGTATTAGTTTTGCCAAAGATCAAAATGAATCTGCCACAGGTATACATGTGTTCCCCATCCTGAACCTTATGAAGATTTTATATAAAAATTTTCAGCTTTAAAATGATGCAAAAGCGATATGGATTCAGTAGAAACCCTACTTCGAATTTTGATTCCTGCCCACCCCCGTCCTCTGCCCAGGGTAGTGATATGTTATGTCATGATGCTAGGCAGCAGTAGGGAGCCACATCTGTAGGTCAGTCATGGAATCTCCAGGGTAACACGCTCATTCTGTATCCATAAAGCCATTATATTTCACTTTCAGAGTAGTATTCACTAAACGCATTAGATAGTCAACACTTTATTATAAGATGTCACATTTGATGATTTTCTCAACTGTAGGCTAATGTCATTGTCCTGAACATGTAAGATGGACCAAGTGGTTATGATGTTTGGTAGGTTAGGTGTATAAAAGGCATTTTCTTCTTAAGATGTTTAAGTAACTTATGTTAAGTTACTTAAGAAAAGTTCAAGAAACTTCTTGTAAGTTTTTACTTTAAACTTACAACCAGTTTATTGAAATATTATCCCAATATATTTTGAAGAATATCTGTAATCTGTGAGTTTGTTGTTATTCATCTGAAGTCTGAAGGAAGTTCCTCAAAAAGGAGAGCCTAAAGCTGCACCTTTAGGCTCAAGGCTGTATATTGTCACCCTGCTTATTTAACTTATATGCAGAATACATCATGCAAAATGCTGGGCTGGATGAAGCACAAACGGAAATCAAGATCACTGGGAGAAATATCAATAACCTCAGATATGCAGATGACACCACTCTTAGGGCAAAAAACAAAGAACTAAAGAGCTTCTTGATGAAAGTGAAAGAGAGAGTGAAGGAGTTTGCTTAAGGAATTTGCTCCTTGATTAAGGAGTTTGCTTAAATTCAACATTCGGAAAACAGATTATGGCATCTGGTCCCATCACTTCATGGCAAATAGATGGGGAAACAATGGAAATAGTGACATACTTTATTTTGGGGGGCTCCAAAATCACTGCAGATGATCACTACAACCATGAAATTAAAAGACACTTGCTCCTTGGAAGAAAAGCTATGACCAACCTAGACAGCATATTAAAAAGCAGAGACATGACTTTGCCAACAAAGGTCCATCTAATCAAAGCTATGGTTTTTCCAATAGTCATGTATGGATGTGAGAGTTGGACTATAAAGAAAGCTGAGCACCAAAGAATTGATGCTTTTGAACTGTAGTGTTGGAGAAGACTCTTGCGAGACCCTTGAACTGTAAGGAGATCCAACCAGTCTATCCTGAAGGAAATCAGTCCTGAATATTCATTGGAAGGACTGATGCTGAAGCTGAAGTTCCTATCCTTTGGCTACCTGATGTGAAGAACTGACTCATTAAAAAACACCCTGGTACTGGGGACGATTGAAGGAGGGAGGAGAAGGGAATGACAGAGGATTAGATGGTTGGATGAGATCACCAACTCGATGGACATGAGTTTGGGAGTTGGGGATGGGCAGGGAAGCCTATCATGCTGCAGTCCATAGTGTCACAAAGAGTTGGACATGACTGAGTGACTGAACTGAACTGAAAGCTGCACCTGACAGATACATCATTTAGCTGCTAAACATCATTATTTGCAGATTCCATATTTGCAACTTCACCTACACACTCATTTATTTGCAACCCCAAAAACAATACTTGAGGTTTTTTTCCCCAATTGTTTGAAGATGCAAAGCAGTAAAAAAAAAAGAAATCAGTGTTGCCCAATATGCTTGTTTCCAGCTCAGGTTGAAAAAACAACTGCTCTGTTTTCTGTTTTCCCCTCTCATACTGTATTCAAGTATCCTGCCAATCTTTTTTTTTTTTTTTTTTTTTTCAATTTCTGTGCTTTTGTGACTTTGCTGTTTAAAATGGCCCTCATGCTGAAATGCTGTCTAGTGTTCCAAAGTACAGAAAGACTGTGATGGACTTTATGGAGAAAACATCGGTGTTAAACTAACTTTGTTCAGGCATGAGTTATAGGGTGATTGGTCATGAATTCAAACTTAATGAATCAACAGTATGTAGTATTTAAGATATCTTAAGGTATGAGCTCACAAAATTGATGAAAATGCTGTAATGGAACTCATAGGAGTCTAATCCTGTTTTTCTCCTCTGGGTAACAATTCATACTTGCTCATTCAGCATTCCTGACAACCTACTAGAATAGAACTATTCTGAATAATAAAAATCAACTGTACTTATAAAGAGATTTTTTAAAAGAAGCAAGTGCTTAAAAATTTTTATTAAAAAAAATAAACATTATTTTCAGGGAGATATCAACTAAACACTAGTAAATACTATATTTAATTTCATATTATCCCCTATATCATAATATATTCAGTGCTATGGAACTGCTATGTAAAAGTAAAAAACTTGAAACTTCAGAATAATTTGAATGTTACTTTGGAGCTGGTATTTATTGATCAGCTTATTACAGAAAAATTATGTAAATGTAACTTCTAGGCATTTAGAATGATAAAATTTGAGCAACTATTATGTATGTAGCTTTGACAATTTATAAGTAACAAAGTATTTGCTTAATGTCAGTACTAAAAACAATTCCAATATCTAAGAATGCTGCCATTTATCTCTTTTAATATTTATTCACAGTGGGGTGATTACTTGATTCATTCCACTATATTTCAAGTATATACCAATAATTTCAAGAATCAACAAAATGTCTGTGCTTCTTCTGTATGAACATTTTAGTAAATATTGTCTAAGTTCTTGTTTCACTCCTAATTTTATATGTCAAAACATGTTTGCTTTAACTCTGAAAGATTGTCAGAAGGTTTTACATATATTTACTCTTTCAAGCTATTGTTAAGTTTTCTCTTACTCTCTGTTAAGTTTCCTCTTGCTTCAGGAACAGACACACAGACATGGAGAATGGATATGTGAACATGCCACAGGGTAGGGGTGGCCAGAGAGGAGAGTGGGATAAATTGGGAGATTAGAAATTGACATATATACACTACCATGTACAAAACAGATAGCTAGTGGGTACCTACTATACAGCACAGGGAACTCAGCTCAGTACTCTGTGATGACCTAGATGGGTGGGATGTGGGGTTGGGAGGGAGATTTAAGAAGGGGATATATATGTACAAATAGCTGATTCACTTCATTGAACAGTAGAAACTAACCCAATATTGTAACACAATTAACTCCAATAAAAATTAAGTTTTTGACTTTTTAGTGGTATCTTGGTTGAATTGCTAAGATACACATTTGTGCCATTAAGGCAACTTATAAGTTTTAAAAATGTTTAAATTTTCAAAATGTTTTTTTACTGGAAGCAGTTAGATTACAGAGCTTAAAATAATTTATTTTGTTTATCACATCAGAATGGATGTTGAGTTTGAATCTTTATGACTTTGTATTCCTTAGAACACAAGGTTACAGTGTATTCTTATAAATAAATGTGAATAATGAAAAAGTACAACATTCTTGTTTAGACTAATGTCAATAATACAAAAATGAATTCTTCAAGGTATATTAAAATATCTTTATTACAATCTGTAATATGGTGGTAGACTCTGAAATATTGAAATGTCAATGTTAGGGGAAAACCAGCATGTCATCCTTGTATTGGATAATTTATGTCTATTCTAAAAACATACAAGATAAAGATATGTTCAACCAAATTAATTTAGTTTCCTAAATGGTCATACATTTGTTCATTTAAATATTATTTCAATTATTGTTCATAACTCTATGCTTTAACCCTGTGTCCTGAAACTAAGAGACATTCTTGTGGTGACAGGATCTTTTTGTCTTAGAGTCATCGATTCAAAAATCCATATCTACTACTTATTTGCTATTTGCCATTTAGCAAGTTATTTATATAATTAAAATGATTATCTTTCTTATCTCATTTTGTCTTGATTATTTGTTCACTTGTCTGCCCTAGATTGTGAGTTATGTTTGGGTAAATGTTTGGTTATTTTCGTCTGTATGGCACAAAGTTGTTAATATGCTTAGTGAATAAAAATGAAATATAATGAACAGCTAGTGGAAAGGGAATGAGTAAAAGAAGAAAGACATTTTCTTTTTGTATAAAAAATTCTATTACAAATTATGTTGTCCAAATAGAATAAATATCTTGAATATAGTAAATAGTCTTCCAAAAACACTTTTATGTATATATCTTTCTTAGAAATAACTTTTATGTAAAGTTTAAGTATGTTATTTAAGAAACTATATACTCCTGGGTATTTTATCACACATCAAATTATTAGATACTAATAATAAGAAGCATTAGTCAAATAATTCAACTTTCATGTTAAAACTTTACATTCATTGCAAAAATTATGAGAAGTAGTTTTTAAGGAAGCATCTATTTCACAGTTTTTTTTAATTGAATTTCAAGTAAAACATAAATGTGATTTTCTTAACGTTTTTATGTAACACAATTAGTGATATATGCTTTTAATTGTCAGGTATGTCTTGTGTTTATTTTTATTGCAATATTTTGGTTCATTGTAATGTGTTGGGCTACTTTTTAAAAATTTCAGAGAAAGAATATCATTAGATTTTCTATATAGACAGACTCTGTGATTAAAGTTTGTCAGATAAAATAATGATTGATGTTGTAGTATGAATTTTTAATTAAGCTATTTTCTGTGGCTAATGCTTTAAAAGGAAGTTGAACTATAGCCTGAGTTGTACATCAAAAGTCACCATCTTCTGGGTTTTAAATAGTTTCAAGGGGTCATTTTGGATATGCTATGCTAATCTGTTTGTTCGACCTCTTATTTCTCTTAGCTCTTGTTCATCATGAATTTCAGTGAATACAAAAAGACTTCTTGACCTATCTGAGCTCCACATCTATGCAATGTGTTTATCACTTAAACTGTCTGTGAAGATCTCACACTTTCAATCAGTACAGCAGATTCACCTCCTATTCAGAACTTCTCTAGAAAATGCCTCACATAGAGAAATAATTCAGCTAATCCTTATCACTTTTTTGATAGTTTTATTAAAATAATTAAAGATCATATCATTGGAGGAAGAGGAGTGGTGGATAGGATAAAGTTAACAGACCAAGCTTCTAAAACTTACCCTTCCTCACTCAAGTCACTAAAAATGATAGAGAAATTTAGTGTATCCAGTGTATACACATGCAGATACATATACATACAAAAGCACACACACATACATTTTCTTGTCATCTTAGGATATGGACTGGAATATCAGACCCAAGGGGAATAAATGATAAATACATCATTCTAAAGTAAAGTGACTAGTTGGATCCTCCGGCAATCCTTTTTGATATCCCACCTGCTGCCTATACAATAGGGAACTTGTGCTATGGGACCAACATGATGTGGTGACAATGTGACAGAGCTAATACTAATTTTCTTTCCCTCCATTTGGACTTGCCTGTTCTGGATATTTCATGTGAAAAAAATCACTCAAGTTGTACTTGAGTTGAAGTTGTACCATATATTCCTTTTTGTGGATGAGTTCACTGTATGTATATATTAATAACAACTTTTTGTGTGGCTTTCACCTGTGTCTGCTATGAGAAGCCTGGCAGGCTACAGTCTTTGGGTTGTAGAGTCATACATGACTGAGCTATTGAGGAGGCATGCACATTTTATGAAGAATACTACTGTAAACATCCTTACAAAATTTTCTATGTAGACATATGTTTTTATGTCTCTTTGATATGTACCTAGGAACGAAATTGCTGGGTAGTATGCTAATTCTATGTCTAACTATTTAAGGAAACAATAAACTGATCTCCTCAGAGCCCATACATTTTACATTCCACTAACAATGTATGAGGATTTCTATTTATCCACAGCCTTATTACCACATTTTTTACATTAAGAAAATTATTGTACCATTCCTTGTAGGTAAAAGGTAATATCTCATTATGGTTTTAATTTGCATTTTGCTAATGCCTAGTGCTGTGGACATATTGTCATGTGCTTATTAACCATTCATATATCTTTGGAGAAATGTCTACTCAAGTCCTGTGCCCACTTTTTAATCAGGTTGTTTGTTTTTGTTGCTGCTGTAAAGTCCTAGAAGGACTTTATCAAATATATTATTTACAGGTGTTTTCTTCCATTCTATGGGTTTCATTCTCAGTATATTGATAGTGCTCTTTGAATATACAAAAGTTTATAAATTTGATGAAATCCAACTTATCTATTCTTTATTCCCTGTGCTTTGGGAATTATATGCAAGGAATCATAGCCAAAGTCAATGTAATGAAGTTTATCCCTATGCTTTTTTTCCTAAGAATTTAATACATCTGGCACTTGAATTTAGGTCTTTGATTCATTTTGAGTTAATTTTGTTTACAATGCAGTGTCAAGATTCAAATTAATAGATGTATATCTCTCTCTCTGAAAGTTCTGAAAGTGTACATATATATATATAATATGTGTGTATATGTATACATATGTATATAAACATAATACATTGCTATATATATATGTATGTGTTTTATATATAAGTATATAAATAAAACAATGTATTATGTATTTATTTAGTCATCCAATTTTCTTAACATCATTTTTTTAGAAAATTTTCTTTTCCTTATTGAGTTTTCTTAATACCCTTGTCAAAATCATTTGGTTATATATATGTAATGGTTTCATTCTGGTTCTTTACTTTATTCCATTGGTCTACATGTATTCAGTTCAATTCAGTCACTCAGTTCATGTCTGACTGTTTGCAACCCCATGAAACACAGCACGCTAGGCCTCCCTGTCCATCACCAACTGCCGGAGCCTACCCAAACCCATGCCCATTGATTTGGTGATGCCATCCAACCATCTCATCCTCTGTCATCCCCTTCTCCTCCTGAACTCAATCTTTCCCAGTATCAGGGTCTTTTCAAATGAGTCAGTTCTTCACATAAGGTGGCCAAAGTATTGGATTTTCAGCTTCAACATCACTCCTTCCAATGAACACCCAGGACTGATCTCCTATAGAATGGACTGGTTGGATCTCCTTGCAGTCCAAGGGACTCTCAAGAGCCTTTTGCAACACCATAGTTCAAAAACATCAATTCTTCAGCTGCTCAGCTTTCTTTATAGTCCAACTCTCACATCCATACATGACTACTGGAAAAACCATAGCCTTAACTAGATGGACCTTTGTTGACTACATCCATACATGACTACTGGAAAAACCATAGCCTTAACTAGATGGACCTAAGGTAATGTCTCTGCTTTTTAATATGCCATCTAAGTTGTTCATAACTTTCCTTCCAAGGGGTAAGCGTCTTTCAATTTCATGGCTGCAATCACCATCTGCAGTGAGTTTGGAGCCTCAAAAAACAAAGTCAGCTACTGTTTCCACTATTTCCCCATCTATTTGCCATGAAGTGATGGGACTGGTTGCCATGATCTTAGTTTTCTGAATGTTGAGCCTTAAGCCGAATTTTTCACTCTCTTCTTTCACTTTCACCAGAAGGCTCTTTAGTTCTTCATTTCTACCATAAGGGTGGTGTCATCTGTATATCTGAGGTTATTGATATTTCTCCTGGCAATCTTGATTCCAGCTTGTGCTTCCTACAGCCCAGCATTTCTCATGATGTACTCTGTATATAAGTTAAATAAGCAGGGTGGCAACATGCAGCCTTAAAGTACTCCTTTTTCTATTTGTAACCAGTCTATTGTTCCATGTCCAGTTCTAACTGTTGCTTCCTGACCTGCATACAGGTTTCTCAAGAGGCAGGTCAGGTGTTATGGTTTTCCCATCTCCTTCTGAATTTTCCACAGCTTATTTTGATCCACACAGTTAAAGGTTTTGGTATAGGCAGTAAAGCATCTTTATGCATTTACCATAGTGTTTTAATTACTGTGGCTATGTAGCAAGTTTCAAAATTAGTGTTAGATCTCCAAATTTGTTCTTCATTTTCAAGTAGTTTTATCTTCTTGGGATTTGTTGAGGTTTCAAATTAATTTTAAGATATACATTTTTAATTATACAAAAGACATCATGGGGATTTTGATAAATATTATACTGTTTGGTCAGTGTTGATATCTCAACAGTATTAAGTTTTCCAATTCATGAACTTGAGATATCTTTCCATTTATTGATGTATTCTTTAGTTTCCTTCACTCATACATTTAGTTTAGTTTTTAGTATACAAATCTTTTCCTCTTTGTTTACATTTATCCTAAATCTTTTATTATGATTAAAATACTATTGTAAATGGGAAAGTTTTATTAATTTCATTTTCAGATTGTTTATTGTTAGTGTATATAAACACAACTGATTTTGGCATACTGATTTGATATTTTTCAACTTTGCTGAATTCACGTATTTTTTTTTAAAACAGAAGCTGTAAGGTTTTCTATACAGAAAAACATGTTTCCTGTGAACAGTTAATTTTATTTCTTTCCAATTTGTATGATTATATTTCTTTTTCTTGCCTTTAATTGTTCTGGCTAGGACTTTGAGTTAAGTAGAAGTGATGAATGCAAGAATCTTTGTCTTGTTCCTGATCTTACAGAAAAAAATTTCCAGTCTTTCACCATTGAGTATAATGTTGCCTATGGGTTTTTCATACATGGCCACAAATAAGTCAAGGTAGTTTCATTCTATTCCTAGTTTTCTGAGTTATTTAATCATCAGAGAGAGTTTAATTTTGTCAAATGCTTTTCCCACATCAGTTAAGATAATAGTGAGTTTTTCCTCCTTCATTTTTTAAAGTGGTATATTCCACTGATTTTCCTTTATATATTGAACCATTCTATCATTTCAGGAGGAAATTCCATTTGATTATGGGGTATAATTATATACAATTTATCTTGCTATTTTTAAGGCTTTTTTGTTTTGACTTTTGAAAGTTTACTCAAATTACTTAGATTTTTCATACATCTAAATCCACATCTTTCCTCAAATTTGGGAATCTTACAGCCTCTATTTCTTCAAATAAGCTCTTAGGCTTTTTATATCTCTTTTGTGTATCTGAAAGTGAAAATGAAAGTCGCTCAGTTGTGTCCAGAAACCATAACTGAAAGAGATACGTGTACCCCAATGTTCACTGAAGCACTGTTTACAATAGCTAAGACATGGAAGCAACCTAGATATCCATTGGCATACAAATGGATAAGGATGTTGTGGTACATATACACAATGGAATATTACTCAGCTATAAAATATAAGTCATTTGAGTCAGTTCTAATGAGTTGAATGAAACTGGAGTCTATTTTACAGAGTGAAGTAAGTCAGAAAGAGAAATACCAATACAGTATGTTAACACATATATATGGAATTTAGAAAAATGATAAAGATAAGTATATATGCAAAACAGCAAAAGAGACACAGATGTAAAGAATAGACTGAACTATGTGGAAGAAGGTGAGGGTGGGACATTTGAGAGAATAACATTGAAACCTGTATATTACCATAGGTAAAATAGAAGACCAGTGCAAGTTTGATGCATGAAGTAGGACACTCAAAGCTGGTGCTCTGAGACAACCCAGAAGCATGGGATAGGGTTGTAGCTGGGAGTGGTGTTCCTGATGGGAGGGACATATGTACACCCATGGCTTAATCATGTCAATGTATGGCAAAAACCACCACAATATTATAAAGTACTTGGCCTTCAATTAAAATAAGTAAATTAATTTAAATGATAAAAAATAAAATAAAACCAATAAAAGCATTTTAAAAAAAAGGCTTCTACTGCACCACATTTTGAAAGTATCAATTCTTCAGCACTCAGCCTTCTTTATGGTCCAACTCTCACATCCATATATGACTGCTTGAAAAACCAGAGCTTTAACTAGATGGACCTTTATAGGTAAAGTGATGACTCTGCTTTTTCATATGCTGTCTAGGTTTGTCATAGTTTTTCTTGCAAGGAACAAATGTCTTTTAATTTCATGGCTGCAGTCACCATCTGCAGTGATTTTGGAGCCCCTAAGAATAAAGTCTCTCACTGTTTCCATTGTTTCCCCACCTATTTGCTATGAAGTGATGGGGCCAGAAGCCATGATCTTAGTTTTCTGAATGTTGAGCTTTAAACCAATGTTTCCACTCTCCTCTTTTACTTTCATCAAGAGGATCTTTAGTTCTTCTTCACTTTCTGCCATAAGGATGATGTCATCTGCATATCTGAAGTTATTGATATTTCTCCCAGCAATCTTGATCCCAGTTTGTGCTTCATCCAACCTGGCATTTCTCATAATTTATTCTGCATATAAATTAAATAAGCAGGGTGACAATATACAGCCTTGGGATACTCCTTTCCCAATTTGGAACCAATCTGTAGTTTCATGTCCAGTTCTAACTGTTGCTTCTTGACCTGCATACAGATTTTTCAGGAGGCAGGTAGGTGGCCTGGTATTCCCATCTCTTTAAGAATTTTCCAGTTTGTTGTGGTCCACACAGTCAGAGGCTTCAGCATAATAAATGAGGCAGAAGTAGATGTATTTATGGAATTACTTTGATTTTTCTATGGTCCAAGGAATGTTGGAAGTTTGATCTCTTGTTTCTCTGCCTTCTCTAAATCCAGCTTGTGCATCTGAAAGTTCTTGGTTCATGTATTATTAAAGCCTGGCTTGAAGGATTTTGAGCCTTACCTTTCTAACATGTGAAATGAGCGCAATTGTGTGGCAGTCTGAACATTTTGCATTGCCCTTCTTTGTGACTGGAATGAAAGCTGACCTTTGCCAGTCCTGTGGCCACTCCTGAATTTTTCAGTTTTACTGGCTTGCTGATTGCAGCACTTTAACAGCATCATCTTTTAGGATTTGAAATATATCAGCTGGAATTCCATCACTTCCACTAGCTTTGTTCATATTAATGCTTTCTAAGGCCCTCTTGACCTGACTTCAATCTTCAGAATATATGTCAGAATGATAATTATTAATGGTGGAGGAAGGAGAGAGTGGGACAAAGTGAGAGAGCATCATTGAAACATATACATTACCATATGTAAAATATATAGCTAGTTTGAATTTGCACTATGATGCAGGGAGTTCAAATCCAGTGCTCTGTGACAACATAGAGGAGTGGGATTGGGTGGGAGGTAAAAGGGAGGTTGAAAAGGGAGGGTATTTATATATACCTATGGCTGATTCATGTTGATATATGGCAGAAGCTAACACAACACTGTAAAGGAATTATCCTTCAATTAAAAATGAATACATTTTTTTAAAAAAGGAAAGAAAAAATGAAAGAAAAACTAGGCAATAAAAAATTGTAATTATTTTTGTGGGAAATAAGGGATATTTTGAGGCTGATATGTAGTATATTAGATTGTGGACTTAGTAGTTTAATGACAGGTATAGATATATACAGATACAGTTAAACCTATAACTCTTTGCACTTATAACTCTTGTCTTGTGTGTGTGTGTTTGTATTTGTGTAAGGATATGTGTATGTATGTACAAAGAAAAGAAAGGAAGATAGAGACTTTTGTTTTGTTTTTTTTTTATTATCTAATAGAATTCTTAAAGATTTATCTGTTGATTCTTGCCTCCTTTGTCAAAGATAAGGTGTCCATATGTGCGTGGATTTATCTCTGGGCTTTCTATTTTGTTCCATTGATCTATATTTCTGTCTTTGTGCCAGTACCATACTGTCTTGATAACTGTGGCTTTGTAGTAGAGCCTGAAGTCAGGTAGGTTGATTCCTCCAGTTCCATTCTTCTTTCTCAAGATCGCTCTGGCTATTTGAGGTTTTTTGTATTTCCATACAAATTGTGAAATTATTTGTTCTAGCTCTGTGAAGAATAGTGTTGGTAGCTTGATAGGGATTGCATTGAATCTATAAATTGCTTTGGGTAGTATACTCATTTTCACTATATTGATTCTTCCAATCCATGAACATGGTATATTTCTCCATCTGTTAGTGTCCTCTTTGATTTCTTTCACCAGTGTTTTATAGTTTTCTATACATATAGGTCTTTAGTTTCTTTAGGTAGATATATTCCTAAGTATTTTATTCTTTCCGTTGCAATGGTGAATGGAATTGTTTCCTTAATTTCTCTTTCTGTTTTCTCATTATTAGGGTTTTCTATGTAGAGGATCATGTCATCTGCAAATAGTGAGAGCTTTACTTCTTCTTTTCCAATTTGGATTCCTTTTATTTCTTTTTCTGCTCTGATTGCTGTGGCCAAAACTTCCAAAACTATGTTGCATAGAAATGAATGAAAATGAAAACACAACAACCCAAAACCTGTGGGACATGGTAAAAGCAGTCGTAAGGGGAAAGTTCATAGCAATACAGGCACACCTCAAGAAACAAGAAAAAAGTCAAATAAATCACCTAACTCTACACCTAAAGCAACTAGAAAAGGAAGAAATGAAGAACCCCAGGGTTAGTAGAAGGAAAGAAATCTTAAAACTTAGAGCAGAAATAAATGCAAAAGAAACAAAAGAGATCATAGCAAAAATCAACAAAACCAAAAGCTGGTTTTTTGAAAGGATAAATAAAATTGACAAACCATTAGCCAGACTCATCAAGAAACAAAGGGAGAAAAATCAAATCAATAAAATTAGAAATGAAAATGGAGAGATCACAACAGACAACACAGAAATACAAAGGATCATAAGAGAGTACTATCAACAATTATATGCCAAAAAAATGGACAACGTGGAAGAAATGGACAAATTCTTAGAAAAGTACAACTTTCCAAAACTCGACCAGGAAGAAATAGAAAATCTTAACAGACCCATCACAAGCACGGAAATTGAAACTGTAATCAAAAATCTTCCAGCAAACAAAAGCCCAGGTCCAGACGGCTTCACAGCTGAATTCTACCAAAAATTTAGAGAAGAGCTAACACCTATCCTGCTCAAACTCTTCCAGAAAATTGCAGAGGATGGTAAACTTCCAAACTCATTCTATGAGGCCACCATCACCCTAATACCAAAACCTGACAAAGATGCCACAAAAAAAGAAAACTACAGGCCAATATCACTGATGAACATAGATGCAAATATCCTTAACAAAATTCTAGCAATCAGAATCCAACAACACATTAAAAAGATCATATACCATGACCAAGTGGGCTTTATCCCAGGGATGCAAGTATTCTTCAATATCCACAAATCAATCAATGTAATACACCACATTAACAAATTGAAAAATAAAAACCATATGATTATCTCCATAGATGCAGAGAAAGCCTTTGACAAAATTCAACATCCATTTATGATGAAAACTCTCCAGAAAGCAGGAATAGAAGGAACATACCTCAACATAATAAAAGCTATATATGACAAACCCACAGCAAACATTATCCTCAATGGTGAAAAATTGAAAGCATTTCCTCTAAAGTCAGGAACAAGACAAGGGTGCCCACTTTCACCATTACTATTCAACATAGATTTTTTATTTCTTAAGGGTTCAGTCTTGGTTGATTGTATGTTTCTACGAACATATCCATTTCTTCAAGGTGACGTTTGCATGTAATTCTTCAGTCTCATGAGCTATTGTATTTCTGTGGCATTGATTGTAATGTTTTCTCTTTCCTGATTTTGAGTTTTTTTTTTTAATAATTAGCATGACTATATATTTTTCAAATTTATATATCATTTATGAGAACATCTCTAAATTTTGTTGGCCTTTTAAATTATTTTTCTTGTCTCTATTTCATGTATTTCTACTCATGAAGTAGAGTAATAACAGTCCTCTAAACTTTACACTCTTTCGGTATTGAGTTAGCTGATATGCATCTTTTCCCTGTCTGTATAAACTTTAGATGTCGTTCGTCAATATCTGAAAAATGACTTGGAATTTTGGTTGGACGTGTTTTAAATCCATACTTCTGGTTGAAAAGAACTGACATCTTGACAATATTGAGTCTTCCTATTCAAGAATATAACATATTTCTCCATTTATTTAGTTCTTGGTATGTTTCATCAGAGTTTTATAGTTTTCCTCACAAAAATAGTGCCAATATTTTTATTTTTACCTAAGTATTTCACTTTTTTTTTAAGTATTTCACTTCTAAGGGTGCTAAGGTAAATAGTATTGTGCTTTTAATTTCAAATACATTTATTTTTTTATTATTGATCTGTAAGAAATCCATTAACATTTGGGTATTAACTATACATTTTGCAACCATTATAACCACATCTTTGCCAGTTTACTCTTTATTCTTTAGGCTCCTCTACAAATATTATCATTCCATCTGAAAACAAAGACCATTTTATTTCTTCCTTCCCAATCAATGCACCTTTTATTTTTCTAGTCTTATTCTAATTACTGCTTTAAGGTTTGATTATCCACCACTGCAGCAATGATAGATCCACATACCACAGAAATGAGAATGATATGCTTTGCATTAGAGTTATACTATCTTTTTAGTTTCAATTCCTCAACACAATTTTAATATTAGTCCTATTCAATTCAGTCGCTCAGTCATGTCCAACTCCTTGCAACCTCATGGACTGCAGCATGCCAGGCTTCCTTGTCCATCACCAATTCCTAGAGCTTGCTCAAACTCATGTCCATCGATTTAGTGATGCCATCCAATCATCTTGTCCTCTGCCATCCCCTTCTCCCCCTGCCTTTAATCCTTTCCAGAATCAGGGTCTTTTCCAATAAGTCAGTACTTCCCATCAGGTGGCCAAAGTATTGGAGCTTCAGCTTCAAAATCATTCCTTCCAATGAATATTCAGGACTGATCCTCTAAGATTGACTGGTTTGATCTCCTCACAGTCCAAGGGACTCTCAAAGGTCTTCTCCAACACCACAACTCAATAGCACCAATTCTTTGCTGTTCAGCTTTCTTTATGGTTCAACTTTCACAGTCATACATGTCTACTGGAAAGACCATAGCTCTGACTAAACAGATCTTTGTCAACAAAGTAATATCTCTGCTTTTTAACATTCTGTCCAGGTTGTTCACAGCTTTTCTTCCAAGGAGCAAGTGTCTTTTAATTTGTAGTGATTTTGGAGACCCTCCCCCCCAAAAAAATAAAATAAAATCTGTCACTGTTTCCATTGTTTTCCCATCTATTTGCAATGAAGTGATGGGACCGGATGCCATGACCTTTGGTTTTTGAACATTGAGTTTTAAGCCAACTTTTTCACTCTCCTCTTTCACCTTCATGAAGAGGCTCTTAAGTTTCTCTTAGCTTTCTGCCATAATGTGGTACCATCTGCATATTTGAGGTTATTGATATTTCTCCTAGCAATTGTAATTCTAGCTTGTGCTTCATCCAGCCCAGCATTTTGCATGATGTTCTCTGCATATATGTTAAATAAGCATGGTGACAATGTACAGGCTTGATGTACTCCTTTCCCAATTTGAAACCAGGTTCGCTGTTCTGTTTCTGGTTTTAACGGTTGCTTCTTGACCCGCATACAGTTTCCTCAGGATGCAGGTCAGGTGGTCTGGTATTCCCATCTCTTTAAATATTTTCCACAGTTTGCTGTGATCCCCACAGTCAGAGGCTTTAGTGTAATCAATAAAGAAGAAGTAGATGTTTTTCTTGAATTCTCTTGCATTTTTTATGATCCAACAGATGTTGGCAATTTGATCTCTGGTTCCTCTTCCTTTTCTAAATCCAGTTTGAACATCCAGAAGTTCTTGGTTCACCTACTATGGAAACTTAGCTTGGAGAATTTTGAGCATTACTTTGCTAGCGTGTGAGATGAATGCAATTGAATGGTAGTTTGAACATACTTTGTCATTGCCTTTCTTTAGGATTGTAATGAAAACTAATCTTTTCCAGTCCTGTGGCCACTGCTGAGTTTTCCAAAACTGCTGGCATATTGAAGGCAGCACGTTCATAGCATTATCTTTTAGGATTTGAAATAACTGAGCTGGAATTCTCTCACCTCCACTAGCTTTGTTCATAGTGATGCTTCCTAAGGCCCACTTGACTTCACATTCCAGGATGTCTTGTTCTAGGTGAATGATCACACCATGGTGGTTATCTGAGTCATTGAGATCTTTTTTGTATAGCTCTTCTATGTATTTTTGCCACCTCTTCTTAATATCTTCTGCTTCTGCTAGGTCCATACCATTTCTGTCCTTTATTGTGCCATCTTCGCATGAAATGTTCCCTTGGTATCTCTAATTTTCTTGAAGAAATCTTAGTTTTTCACATTCTATTGTTTTCCTCTATTTCTTTGCTTTCATCTCTTAGGAAGGCTTTTCTTTTTTTTTTTTTAATCTCTCCTTGCTATTCTTTGGAACTCTGAGTTAGATGGGTATATCTTTCTTTTTCTCCTTTGCCTTTGGCTTCTTTTGTTTTCTCAGCTATTTGTAAGGGTTCCTCAGATAACCATTTTGCCTTCTTACATTTCATTTCCTTGGGTATGGTTTTGATCACTATCTCTTGTACAATGTTATGAAGCTCCATCCATAGTCCTGCAGGCACTCTGCATATCAGATCTAATCCCTTGGATCTTTTTGTCACTTTCACTGTATAATCAGATAAATGTGATATTAGGTATTTAATTTCACTAACTCTTCTGATTTAATTTCCAATACATTTTTTGGAAATGTGTATAATGAAGAGAAATTACTACTTTCCAAATTCTTTTTTCTTTTTGATGATTGTTACACCTTACAATTCCATTCAATTACCTTAGTTTTTCAAAATTGAACTTGTTGGTGTTTGTTTACATGATGATTAGTCTAACAGTGAAATAATACTAGCACTTTTAATTGATTTTCTATCATTGTCCTGAGATGGGGTATACGTTATCCTTTCTTTTGACACTTTTTCTTCATAATATGAGTCATGCATGATGTAGCTTTTTTTGTTAAGAACCATAAACCTAGTGAGTTGAGATTGCATCAATCAGTTCCATAAGCCCGCTGCCATTTCTTTCATTATTTAAAAATGTTTGAAGCAAACAAAACACATGTGGCTTAACCTTGGCCTACCAGATTTCCAAATTTGTTGAAAATTTGGTCTTACCAATAAATGAGCTATGTTTGGCTAATTTTGAATTTGCTTTCGATAACTAAAATTATACCATTTTTTCAAATATCAGCTAAAGGTTTATGTTTCCCAGTATTCAGACACAGTTCTATTAACTACAGTTATTGATTCCTAAATCAACTATGTCCCTGTATTGGTTTGTTGTGGTTTTCCATCTATAAGCATAGCCTAGTTAATTTTTATCCATATTTTTATATCAGTGGTTATGGCAGGACACCACTCTTGGGAATTGTGCACTTGATGTTAGTATAGACAATTTAATCTTTGGTTTTTAAATTTGGAAATAGTAAAATTATATCCATATATTTTATGAGTTTAGCAATTTGAGTTAAGAGATCATTGTTATGTTATGATTAACAACTCTTATACTTAAAAAAAAAGTATCTAATTTAATATCACTTAATGATCCACTAAATATATTCAAGGGTTCATTAGAATCATTTAAATGTTCTCAAAAAACATAAATTTAAAGTATATACAGCTGAAGATGGTTCAACACAGTTCATAAGGCATAAAATGTGTCATGAGCTGATACTCAGCTGCTTGCTTTACTTACTAGGGAAACCTGAAGACTTGTATTCTTCTTCTTATTGAGCTGTAAGGATGTAACAAGCTTTCTTCCAAAACTTTTCAAGGGAATATAAACTATCCACACCTTTTATAGCATAGGCTGAACTTAAATCCACTAGCTGTGAAAAATGTTGGAGAAGACCTTCATACTGAATTATTTCCTCTAAATTTCTTTTACTAGTTCAGATAATGATAATAATAATCTTAAATGTGAATCAAATTCTTATGATTTCCCTTTACAAAACATCTCAGATATATCACTATTGCCTTAGTTAATGTATCACTCTAGAAGTGAAACATTAAGTTGCATGCAAAACCTTTGCTTTCTAGGTTGAACTCACTCAGGGACAGGTATATTCTCAATTTGACCCTGGAGGTGTTTCTAATGAAGAGATACTTGTTTATTTGCTGTTTCCTAGAAGAAGAGAAAATGAATTTACTTCAAGAAGAGAATATTACTAACATCAATTTAGAAAGCTTAAAATGTATGCCCTAAGAAAACCTATGAAATGCCATATGGCTTCACCCCTAAAATTATGATAATAAAAATGCTAACAATGTTTCTATTCCATATGCTTCAAATGCCTCAACTTCCCTATATTCAAGAAATAAGTGGATAAATTTATCTCATCTTTTGGCCAGAGGCATTGTGAGAAATTAATTTCAAAATTATTTTTCCTCATTATATAAAAGTTGCTAGGACAATAGTCATAAAAATTATGACAGTCTTCCAGACAGGCAGCATTTTGGAAATTTGTACTCTTTTAGGTATTAGATGATTACTTATGTCAAAACTTTTTTTCAATTTCCTTTGATGAGCTTGAAAAGCATCATGAATACAATGAATTACTTGTGCCTTCTTTTTAAAAATGACTTTGATTCTTCTAATACAAGTTTCTTAGTCACAATAGACTTGTTTCTACTTGCAGCACATATAGTAATCTTGACTACAGCTTCCTGTAGGTTCTAGGATACCCTGCTAAGCCTCACATGACCAACATTATAACAGAACTGCTTGCAACCCACTGCTTATCTACTACATATTCTCAACTCAAGATTATTCATCTCTTTCCCCCAGATATTAGGGGTTATTTAGCTCCTGTGACTTTTAAAAATCTTCTGAACAAGGTCATTTTGGATTTTCAGGTCAGGATGGTAACCAGCCAGTTAATGCTTTCCCCAGACTTCCACTGAAAATGCAGAGAGAAGGAAAATTAGTAGAAATAGCAATTCAGAAAATTGGTTAAATTCTCTCAGGCCTTAAGAGAGTTTCTAATGACCAAAAGATGCTGATATGAAATGTCAGAACAATGCAGGAAATCAGTAAATTAGAACTAGAAATTATACCTAGTGTGTTCTCTGTGTCAGAGGTATGGATTATTTGCTGACCTAAGGGGAGATAGCCAGGCCTCATATCACATTGGATCTGCTCTATGAGGTAGGAAAGCAATGAAAAAGCCTTCATTTTCCTATTCCCCTCATTGGTGTTTCTTTTTGTCTGCCTCACTTATCAAATAAATTTCTCAGCAGTGTTCCTGGAAGGAGCAGGGGAAATCAGTAGTGCACTATGTCCTGGGATGTGAAATCAGCAATAGAAAATGGGTGGAACAAGAGCCTTATGGGGGTACAGTTTTATTTGATTGTTTTCAGGCAAGAAAAGAGTTCCAGACTGCTGCAAACTGTCTATAAGAAATCCCCTTCTCAGAAACTGAAGATCAGGAATGGTGAGCAGGCAGAGCCATGGTAGATGAATGACTGCCAGATACTGCAAGTGTGACTTAGATTTAAATCAATAAACAAACAAAATATCAATGACATAAGTGATGCTTTTAGCAGGCACTCAACTGATGCTTCCCTGTATGTGCTCCATGTACCACCTATATCAGCCTTACTTTGGAAGCTTGTTAAATGTATAAATCCCTCAGCCTTCCCCCTTAGTCACATTTGTCAGCTATGTTGTAATATAACAGTCCCACAACTTCAGGTACTTGCAACAACCTTCTGTTTATGGCTCAGAACTGCTGGTGATTTGAAGTACATGCTTCATGTTTTCTCATTCTTGGACTTACCCTGGAAGAACAGTTGCTTCCTGGCACATATTGTTCTCCTGACAGAGATGAACATCAAGAGATGGATTGGACTTGGATAATTTTGTTTGGAATGCATGTTTGGATGTGGTATGTGTTACATAAACATATTATTTTGCCCAAAGATACAAATAGGAAGTACTCTAAACCATGTAGCAGTAGGTGAGGATACATACTTCCTCTTTACAGGGAAGGAAGGAAACAGTTGTGAAAAATTCTACATGATCTCAGAAAATAATTTTTGAGTAGGTATAGTGGGGCCCATAAATTACATTTTAGCAGTCCTCCCATGTTATACTGATATATGTTTAATTTGAGAATCACTGAACCATGTAAATAGTGACAAGCTTTGTGTCATTTCTTGTATGAAAAGAAAAATATATTTTAGCAAAAATATTTAGGATACATTTAAAAAATATCTTTCTGAGTTTCAATATTATAGCATTAAACACTCTAAAATTGGGTAAATGGTGATAAAAATACAAGATGCTGAAATCAGTGGAAAGCAAATTATGAAACAAGCAGAAGTTAAATGAGACTTGAAGAGATAATCTTCAACATCAAGAATTTAATATGGATTAGAAACGGTGGTGAATGTAATTGGCAATGCAGAGTATCAAATCTACAATATTGAGAACTATCTTGAGAAATCATTCTCAAATATAGAGGAAAGTATAAATAAGATGAAATGGACAGAAGATTAACTTCCAAAATATACAAGCAGCCCATGAAGCTCAATATCAGCAAAACAAACAACCCAATCAACAGTTGGGCAGAAGACGTGAACAAATATTGCTCCAAAGAAGACATACAGACAGCTAATAAACACATGAAACGATGTTCAACATTGTTCATTATAGAGAAATGCAAATCAAAACTACAGTGACTTATCACTTCACACAAGTCAGAATGGCCATCATCAAAAATTTACAAACAATAAATTTGGAGAGGTTGTGGAGACAATGGAACCCTCCTGCATTGTTGGTGAGAATATACATTGATACAACCACTATTGAGAAGAGTATGTAGATTCCTTAAAAAGCTAAGAATAAAACTACTCTATGACTGAACAATCCCAGCTACCAGAGAAACCCAGCAATTCCACTACTGGGCATATATCCTGAGGAAACCATACTTGAAAAAAACACATATACCACACTGTTCATTGCAACACTATTTACAATAGCTAGGACACAGAAGCGACCTAGATATCCATCAACAGATGAATAGATAAAGAAATTGTGCTGCATATTTAGAATGAAATATCACTAGGCCATAAAAAAGAATACATTGGAATCAGTTCTAATGAGGTGAATGAAACTAGAGACTATTATACAGAGTAAAGTAATTCAGAAAGAGAAAATCAAATATTGTATATGAATGCATATATATATATATATATATATATATGGAATCTAGAAAAATGATACTGATGAGCTTATTTGCAAGGTAGCAATGGAAACACATGTACTTTGGGACTTCCCTAGTGGCTCAGATGGTAAAGCCTCTGGCTACAATGCGGGAGACCTGAGTTCGATCCCTGGCTTGGGAAGTTCCCCTGGAGAAGGAAATGGCAACCCACTCCAGTACTTTTGCTTGGAAAATCTCATGGATGGAGGAGCCTGGTAGGCTACAGTCCACAGGGTCTCAAAGAGTCAGACATGACTGAGCAACTTCACTTCACTTCAGTGGAAACACAGACATAGAGAACAGACAGAGTGGGTAAACACAGCAGGGGAAAGAGAGGGTGGGATGAATTGACAGACACAGAGAACAGACACAGCGGGGGACACAGTGGGGAAAAGAGAGGGTGGGATGAATTGATAGAATAGCATTGAAACATATATATTATCATATGTAAAATAGATTGCCAGTGGGAATTTGCTGTATCATACAGGGAGCTCAAATCTGATGCTCTGTGTCTACCTAGAGAGGTAGGATGGGATGGGAGGTGGGAGGGAGATTCAAAAAGGAGGGTAACATATACATGCTCATGGCTGATTCATATTGATGTATGGCAGAAACCAACATAATACTGTTAAACAATTATCCTCTTATTAAAAATAAACAAATTAAAAAAGAAATGGAAACTGCATAAGATAATACATAGAAAATGGGAACTTAATACTTTGATCACTTATATCACCAATACAAAAAGAAAATACAATATAGGTATTTTCAATATCAGTGAAAAAAAAGGGGAAGAAACTTCCTGTACAAAAAAATAATAAATTAGCTTGCACATTGAAATAGCACAAGTGTCAAATTGTTGAAATGTATGTATATAGAATATTTGAATTTTAAGAAAACATTTTCAAATGTCCAGTAAATAGAAAAGAGGTTCCTTTAAAGATTTATTTTATTGGTATGGGCTCAGATTTCTGCTGTACAATATTAAGCCAATGAAGCAATATTTGAAGATATTTGAAAGAAAATGTACCATCAAATTTCTATATCAAATCAATTTACCTTTCTCATCTAAAGACAATAAAATAATATTCCCATATCTTTGAAACTCAGGAAATATACCACCTATAATTTTTTTTCCTGAAGCTCAGGAAATATACCACCTATAATTTTTTGAGTGTTTTCTAAATATACTAGAAATAGTTTTTCTAAAAATTATATGATGAAAAATAATAATTATCTTTATATAAATACAACAAAATATAATAACAAATATATGCCATTTTGGAGAGAGGTGACAAGAAATAAAAGAAAACTAAATTCCTCATTTTATGACAATATAATATTGGATGTAACACAAAGGCCCAGCAATGTTTAAATGAAAAATAAAATTAAATACATTAAGATGATACAAACTTCTAAAGCGTAGCTTTGAAAACTACTCAACACATGATAATTTTCCTCATTTCCTTACTAAAGTAATATATATTAAACATGGAATTAAAAGGTGTTTTGTATATCATTTTGCTACAGATTCATGAAGTAAAATACAACACAATAGAGCCATGACACACATTGTACTGGATCTTGGTTTCTAACAACACTCTCTAATAAGAAGAAAATCAAAGACTCTTTGGGGAAATGACTGTATCCCTGACTAGGACAGAAAATATACAAGGTAAACTGGAGTATCTTGCAGTGACAGACATTAAGTCCAAAAAAAACAAAACAAAACAAAAGCAAATATATACACACACACATAAAACAATAAAGTCTGAGAAAGCAAGATCAAACCAGTCAATTGTAAAATAAATCGGTTCTGAATATTCATTGGAAGGACTGATGCTGACGCTGAAGCTCCAATACTTTGGCCACCTGTTGCAAAGAACAGACTCATTGAAAAAGATCCTGATGCTAGGAAAGATTGAAGGTGAGAGGACAAAGGGATGCAGAGGATGAGATGGCATCACTGACTTGATTGATATGAGTTTGAGTTGGTGACAGACAGGGAAGCCTGGCGTGCTGCAGTCCATGGGGTCACAAAGGGTCGGAGACGACTGAGTGACTGAACTTACTGACAGAAGAGAAAGAGACATAGGAGCTAAATAAAGACTCCAATACCAAGAGCAGAAGCGATTTAAGCAACAAGCTACACTCTGGTAAGTATAGAACCAGAGTTAGTCATGTAGTATAAATAAATCAGTGAATAAATAAATGAAGGAGGAAATATAAATCCCCTGCATAGAAAAACTTCACTTTATGTAGATAATCCACTTTCAAGGAGGTTGGACTTGACTCTCCAATATATTCACATAGTGACTTTCTTCCAAATTATGGTAGGAAAAGGAGGAATGAAAGAGTAGTAACACTACCTCAGCCAGATGATCAAGGTCAATATTACCTTAATAAGTTACACTGAAAATATGTACTCTTGGTATGAGAGCTTCCTTGGTGGCTCAGTGATATAGAATCTGCTTGCAATGTAGGAGACACAGGTTCAATCCCTGGGTTAGGAAGATCTCCTTAAGTAGGAAATATCAATCCATTCCAGTATTCTGCCTGGAAAATTATATGGACAGAAGAACCTGGCTGGCTACAGTCCATAGGGTCATGAAGAGTTAGACATGACAGCACACACACCAACACCACTCTTGATATGATGTAATGAAAATGACATTTTACCTCTGGTCTTTGCCCTAAAACCCACAACCGCTAATATAAAACATCAGACAGGTCTCAGGTTGGAAATAGTTTATGATATATCCTACCCATACTCTTCAAAACTTTCAAGATCACAAAAAATAAGGAAAATATAAGACATTATCACAGACTGTAGGAAACCAAAAAGACACAATGACTAAATTAACATGGTGTCCTCAAGTTGATCATAGAATAGAAAAGAGACCTTAGGAAATAACTTAGGAAATACAAATAAAGCATTGGCCTCAGTCAACATATTAATATCTGTTAATTAATTTTAAGAAATACATCATGCTAATGTAACATTAATATGTTCAATAATAAAGAAAATGAGGTCTGGATATTATGGAAACTGAACTACTTTCACAATTTTCTCTAAAGCTAAACATTTCTAAAATGTAAAGTTTACTTTTATAAAGATTTTAAGAATTTTTACTGACTTCTGGATCATGGTGCTATTAGAATTTAATTTGTATTCATCTATGAGGGAACTTTGCCAAACTTAATTTTAAAAATATGTGATGCTGTGATCACTCACCTAGAGCTAGACTTCCTGGAATTCGAAGTCAAGTGGGCCTCATGAAGCATCACTATGGACAAAAAAGGTGAAGATGATGGAATTCCAGTTGAGCTATTTCAAATCCTAAAAGTGCTGCACTCAATATGCCAGCAAAATTGGAAAACTCAGCAGTGGCCACGAGACTGCAAAAGGTCAGTATTCATTCCAATCCCAAAGAAAGACAATGCCAAAAAAAAACTCAAACTACTGCACAATTGCACTCATCTCACACGGTAGTAAAGTAATGCTAAAAAATCTTCAAGCCAGGCTTCAACAATATGTGAACCATGAACTTCCATATATTCAAGCTGGTTTTAGAAAAGGCAGAGAAACCATAGATCAAACTGCCAATATCTCCATTTTTATGCATTTTATGCATTTTATCTGCCAACATCAGCAGATATGCAGATGACAACATCAAATTGTCATCTGTGTATCTGAGGTTAATGATATTTCTCCCAGCAATCTTGATTCCAGCTTGTGCTTCATCCAGTCCAGCATTTCTCATGATGTACTCTGCATATAAGTTAAATAAGCAGGGTGACAATATACAGCCTTGACGTACTCCTTTTCCTGTTTGGTACCAGTCTGTTGTTCTATGTCAAATTCTAACTGTTGCTTCCTGATCTGTGTACAGATTTCTCAAGAGGCAGGTCAGGTGGACTATTATTCCCATCTCTTTCAGAATTTTCCACAGTTTATTATGATCCACACAGTCAAAGGCTTTGGCATAGTCAATAAAGCAGAAATAGATGTTTTTCTGGAACTGTCTTACTTTATCGATGATCCAGCAGATGTTGACAATTTGATCTCTGGTTCCTCTGCCTTTTCTAAAATCAGCTTGAACATCTGGAAGTTCATGGCTCACATATTGTTGAAGCCTGGCTTGGAGATTTTTGAGCACTACTTTAATAGTGTGTGAGATGAGTGCGATTGTGCAGTAGTTTGAGCATTCTTTGGCATTGCCTTTCTTTGGGATTGGAGTGAAAACTGACCTTTTCCAGTCCTGTGGCCACTGCTGAGTTTTCCAAATTTGCTGGCATATTGAGTGCAGCACTTTGTCAGCATCATTTTTTATGATTTGAAATAGTTCAACTGGAATTCCATCACCTCCACTAGCTTTTTTCATAGTGATGCTCCTAAGGCCCACTTGACTTCACATTCCAGGATGTCTGGCTCTAGGTGGTGATCACACCCTCATGATTATTTGGGTCATAAAGATCTTTTTTGTATAGTTTTTCTGTGTCTTCTTGCCACCTCTTCTTAATATCTTCTGTTTCTGTTAGGAAGTCCCTTCAGAAATGCTATAATATTTCTGAAATGCTGTAACATTATAGAGTCACCTCAGAAATGCTATAGCAATCATTATTTGACACCGTGCCCTTGACTTTATCTCTGGTGGGCAAAGGCATTGAGAGTATGAATCACTTCTTTGAAGTTCTTAAGAAAAACTATTGTATTTACCACTTATATGAAAGGTCTTTACTATTTTTACAAGGACTTGTTTTTCCATATATCCTTATTAGAGTTGAGAGATAAGAACATATTATATCTCCCTTTGTAAATTAAAGTGAAGTAAAGTGAAGTTGCTCAGTCATGTCCAACTCTTTGGAAACCCCACAGAGTGTAGCCTACCAGGTTCCTCCATCCATGTGATTTTCCAGGCAAGAGTACTGGAGTGGGTTGCCATTTCCTTCTCCAGGGAGTCTTCCAGACCTGGTGATCGAACCTGGCTCTCCTGCATTGTAGGCAGACACTTTACCATCTGAGCCATAAGGGAAGTTTAATTTATAGTTCTTTCAGTTTCTCTTCTAGATTTGGCTTCCAGGAAATATTGAACCTAGTTTTGCTCTCAAATATAAAAGCCTTTCCTTAGCCTAGGTTTTCTAGCACATTTATTTGCTTCCTAATATTTGTTGTTTTCTTATTTGTTCATATTTTTAAACCTAAATATAAAAATGACTTTTTTTTCTTAGAAATTGGCATCAGTTCAGTTCAGTCACTCAGTCGTGTCTGACTCTTTGCAAACCCATGAATCACAGCACGCCAGGCCTCCCTGTCCATCACTAACTTCCAGAGTTCACTCAAACTCATGTCCATCGAGTCAATGATGCCATGCAGCCATCGCATCCTCTGTCATCCCCTTCTCCTCCTGCCCCCAATCCCTCTCAGCATCAGGGTCTTTTCCAGTGAATCAACTTTTCGCATGAGGTGGCCAAAGTACTTGAGTTTCAGCCTCAGCATCAGTCCTTCTAATGAATACCCAGGACTAATCTCCTTTAGGATGGACTGGTTGGATCTCCTTTCAGTCCAAGGGACTCTCAAGGGTCTTCTCCAACACCACAGTTCAAAAGCATCAATTCTTCAGTACTCAGCTTTCTTCAGAGTCCAACTCTCACATCCATACACGACCACTGGAAAAACCATAGCCTTGACTAGATAGACCTTTGTTGCCAAAGTACTATGTCTGCTTTTCAATATACTATCTATGTTTGTCATAACTTTCCTTCCAAGGAGTAAGCGACTTTTAATTTCATGGGTGCAATCACCATTTGCAGTGATTTTGGAGCCCAGAAAAATAACGTCTGACACTGTTTACACTGTTTCCCCATCTATTTGCCATGAAGTGATGGGACCAGATGTCATGATATTAGTTTTTTGTTAGCTTTAAGCCAAGATTTTCACTCTCCTCTTTCACTTTCATCAAGAGGCTTTTTAGTTCCTCTTCACTTTCTGCCATAAGGGTGGTGTCATCTGCATATCTGAGGTGATTGATATTTCTCCCAGCAATCCTGATTCCAGCTTGTGCTTCATCCAGTCCAGCGTTTCTCATGATGTACTCTGCATATAAATTAAATAAGCAGGTTGACAATATGCAGCCTTGACGTACTCCTTTTCCTATTTGGAACCAGTCTGTTGTTCCATATCCAGTTTAACTATTACTTCCTGACCTGCATACAGGTTTCTCAAGAGGCAGGTCAGGTGGTCTGGTATTCCCATATCTTTCAGAATTTTCCACAGTTTATTATGATCCACACAGTCAAAGGCTTTGGCATAGTCAATAAAGCAGAAATAGATGTTTTTCTGGAACTCTCTTGCTTTTTCGATGAAAATTGGCATAGTGTGTGTGTAAAATAATAGTATGCTACTAACTTATCTAAGATATTATACTATTAAGATGTATAAGTTATAGCTTCTTTAATTATATTATGTACAAAGTATTATTTAGCTATTTATAGAGCACTCTATTTTCTACTGACATCTACACCTTTTTTCTTCAACACTGCATGTGTACCTACCATTTGGAGTAGTTGTATACTTATCCTGAATAACACCCTCTTATAAAATAAGCCAAATTTCTAATGTCAAAATTAGTGTTATTGGAAAATGAAATAAGCCTAATGAGTTTTAAAAAGAATAATCTATTTGTAAGTTAAATATTCTCTCCATAAAACTCTGAAACTCTAAAATATCTAAATGATAAACTTTCAACTGTTGGATTAAAAAAAAAATTCTTAAAATAAAAAAAAAAACACAGTAATTGTATTAATTGATTATAGAGATCATGATACCATGCTTTTCTCACCTCATCTTTTTTTTTTTCTAAAGTTTCTCCTTTTAATGAAATGATACGAGAAAAATCCCCAAATCTCAGGGATTATCACAAACATTTTTACTCTTAAATGATCATAGGAATCTTAAACCAACTCTGGTAACTGGCTTTTTACTTCACTGGAACCTTATACAAAGATATGTTTGGTACAATTTCCATCTCCTGTTGGTACTGCCATATCCTGCTGAAGCAATAGGTACTCAACCAAATTCCATGGCTTCACAATCTAAATTACTGTTTCTTCTCTAGGTTTAGGCAATTTAACCTGTATTTACCATGGTCAAATAACCACATCAACGTTTCTAACAAAGAAATTTCCAACTAAAAATGTACACAAAATACTTTTTTATGTTGTTGTCCTGTCGCTAAGTCAAGTGCGACTTTTTGCAACCCCATGGACTGCAGCATGCCAGGCTTCGCAGTCCTCTGCTATTTTCTGGAGTTGTCTCAAACTCATGTCCATTGAGTTGGTGATGCTATCCAACCATCTCATCCTCTGCCACCCCCTTCCCCTTTCACCTTCAATCTTTCTGAAACTCAGGGTCTTTTCCAATCAGTCAACTCTTCCAATCAGGTGGCCAAAATATTGGAGCTTCAGTTTCAGTATCAGTCCTTCCTATGAATATTAAGAGTTAATTTCCTGGTTTGATCTCCTTGCAGTCCAAGGGACTCTCAAGAGTCTTCTGCAGCACCACAATTCAAAGCATCAGTTCCTCAGTCCTCAGACTTCTTTACAGACCAGTTCTCACATCCATACATGACTACCAAAAAAACCAAAGGTTTGACTATATTGGCAAGGTAGTAATGTCTCTGCTTTTTCATATGCTTTCTAGGTTTGTCTGAGCCACCGGGGAAGTCACTAGGTTTGTGATGGGCTTCCCCAGTAACTCAGAGGTAAAAAATCTGCCTACCAATGCAGAAGCCACAGAGAGGTGGGTTCAACCCCAGGTTCAGGAAGATTCCTTGCAGGAGAGCATGGCCACCCACTCCAGTATTCTTGCCTGGAGAATCCCATGGACAGAGGAGCCTGGTGGGCTACAATCCATAGGGTCACAAAGAATCAGACACAACTGAAGCTACTTAGCATGCATGCATGAAGGTTTGTCATAGCTTTCCTTCAAGGAGCAAGTGTCTTTTAATTTCATGGCTGCAGTTGCTGTTCATGGTGATTTTGGAGCACAAGAATATGAAATCTATCACTGTTTCCACTTTTCCCCGGTCTACTTGTCATGAAGTGATGGGACTAGATGCTATGACCTTAGCTTTTTGAATGTTGAGTTTCAAGCCAGCTTTTTCTTTTTTTTTTTAATCCAAAAATTAATTTATTGAATACTTGGTATTATTCTCTATACTTTTCTGCATCTCTACACATTTTTAATTTTTTTTTCTGATTTCTTTTTTTTTTTCTTTTTTTTCTTTAATTTTATTTTATTTTTAAACTTTACAATATTGTATTTGTTTTGCCAAATATCAAAATGAATCCACCACAGGTATACATGTGTTCCCCATCCTGAACCCTCCTCCCTCCTCCCTCCCCATACCATCCCTCTGGGTCGTCCCAGTGCACCAGCCCCAAGCATCCAGTACCATGCATCGAACCTGGACTGGCAACTCATTCCATATATGATATTATACATATTTCAATGCTATTCTCCCAAATCATCCCACCCTCTCCCTCTCCCACAGAGTCCGAAAGACTGTCCTATACATCAGTGTCTCTTTTGCTGTCTCGTATACAGGGTTATTGTTACCATCTTTCTAAATTCCATATATATGCGTTAGTATACTGTATTGGTGTTTTTCTTTCTGGCTTACTTCACTCTGTATAATAGGCTCCAGTTTCATCCACCTCATTAGAACTGATTCAAATATATTCTTTTTAATGGCTCACGTACATATCAAGCCAGCTTTTTCACTCTCCTTTTCCACCTGCATCAAGAGGCACTTTAGTTCTGCTTCACTTTCTGCTGTTAAGAGTGGTACCATCTGCATATCTGGGGTTGTTAATATTTCTCCCTGCAACCTTGATTCCAGCTTGTAATTCATCTAGCCCAGCATCTCGCTTGATGTACTCTGCATATAAGTTAAATAAGCAGGTGAAATAGGGCTTCCCTGGTGGCTTAGTTATAAAGAATCTACCTGCCAGTGTTGGAAATTTGGGTTTGATCCCTGGGTTGGGAAGATCCCTGGGAGAAGGAAATGGCAACCCACTCCAATGTTCTTGCCTGAAAAATCCCATGGAGAGAGAAACCTGGAGGTCTACAGTCCACGGGGTCACAAAAGAGTCACACAAGACTTAGTGACTCAACAACAAGAATATTTTTTATACTACTTATGCAAAAGTTTCAAGGAAATTTGAATATACAGATGTAGACTGATTCACTAATAGGGTCAGAAACATCATGCAAAAAGAGCTCTGTATTTTGATAATCTAAAACAATCTAAAACAAAAAACAGAGTTTAAATTGCCAAAGGCCCTGGATATGATATTTACATTTCATGTTTGTGTAGACATATGTGGTGAAGACAAAATGAAAAAAAAAAAACCTTGAAGCTAATGAAACCATTTTTTTCAATTAATGTTCAATCAATCAAAATAAAAGTTACCTCAAAAGTCCCATGTTATTTTAACTACTCATCCTGTTACCAAGCTTAGGTTTGGCTGCCCTCTGTTCAAAAGCCAATGCTTGAGAGACAAATGTTGGTGTGAAAAGAAAGCTTGCTTTATTCAGGAAGCCAACAACCTAGGGAGAAGTTGTACTCATGTCCAAAAACAACTCCCAGTTGCTGATCAGGGAGCAAGAGCTTTCCAAAGGAGGATTTTCAGGGTTGTATGTGTGGAAAGAGGGGGCTATATGCAAAGCATCACAGTCAGCTCTGAAAATCATTTTGAAATTGACCATGTGATAGTCTGATCAGCATCATCTTGATTGCTTTAATACAGTTATTTTGCAGTTCCAGGATCAGTTTATTCCCATTTCCTTGAGACAAGTTCCAAAATTGTCATGGAGCAACTTATGTCATGGCTACAGTCTGTTCATCCTGTAGTTAACTTTCTTCTGCCTGGTGGGGTTTCAATACCTGCAAAACAACTCAAATAATATGACTCAGAATATTATCTATTGTCCTTGAGGAAGAACTAAAGGCCCTTTACTTTGGTTAAGAGATAACTATTATTATTTTGCCTTTGAGTTCTTTGAGTTCTTTCTTTTGTTTCTGCATTTTCTCACTTCTATGATTACATTTAAGTTTTTCTACAGAGAAGAGACAGGCTGAGGACATGAGGGGTCTATTCTGGGAAGGCCCCATAGGGTCCTGCTCCATTACAATCCAACCAAGTTATCTTTAATCTTTCTTAGTTCCTTTACTTCTGTTCATATATTAAATTTTTAGTACCTAGTCTAGAGTTGCTTTTCTTTTCTGAATATGTATTTGGGTGACTAAATCCAGCCCTTTATGATTATCTTTTAACCCCCAAACAATTTCCTAGCCTAAACTTCTAACTATAAATCCTTTCTTACATTCTAGATAGGTATATCTTATTATTGTCTTGTTTTATTTTCTCTATCATCTATCTAATATTGACGTTTTCAATTAGCACCGAGTTCCTTATTTTTACTCTATCCATAGTTGTTCCTTTCCTAGGCATCCATATATGAGTGAACTACCCACTTTTCAAGAAAAAAAAAAAATCATTGATTTATCTTTAATTCACCCACCAAATCCAATGAATTGGCAAATTCTAACTCCACAATTTCTCTTAAATGACCAACTTCTTTCCATTGCACTTTTGTTGCATGATTCCCACATTGACATCTTCAAAAATCTTTTACCTAATAGCCCTGTGTCTAGTTTTGCCAAACCCACATCCATCATTCATCAATAGCCAGTGATTTTAAAAAATCAGAATGAGAGAATTTCCTCTCCCTTTCTTGTAAGGTATGCCTTCTGTCTTTATCTTTGTCTTCATCATTGTCTTTATCTTGTACCCCAGGCTTCTACACTTCACCTCTATTGCCTATCTTTGGACCCTTCAGAATTTCAAATTCATGTGTCTCTTGAATGCTCACCCTGAAATGTTTCTTATAATGTTAACATTATTTACCGTCTTGTGTGATTCAGCATTCTCTCCTCAAATATTGTCTCAGTGAAACTCTCACACACCATCAGTTCTGAAGTATCCATTTAGTTATGCATTATGACATCACCCAACTATAATAGCTGCATAGCATTCTTATTACCTTTATTTACTCATTATCTGTACCTTTATTTTAAAATATAGTTTCCATGAGAGCAAAGATTTCTTTACTTTTTACTGAATTCTCAGTGTCTAGAAGAATGCTTAGCACATATAGCTGACATTCAATAATTATAAGTTGAGTGAATAAATAAATAACTGGATGAGTAGGAGCTATTTGGATATTTACATACTTTGCTTACTTTTATTACTTATTTTTCTTGAAAATTTTACCCACCAACCCCACTTCCGATTCCTTCACATAATCATCATCATCCAAAAATTTAGATATTTCAAAGACCATTGTACATATTTTATAATGTGAATAATATTCCTTGAAAACTTGGAGACACTGTATATATATATATATATATAATACTGTTATTTAATTATTGTTATACTGTGAGCTCAAAGAGTGTGATTTTTTTTACATGTCTTTAATTGTCTTTATGTAATATGTGGTACCAATGCCATAAGATACATAGTTAATATTTTATAACCATATTACTAACTTTTAAAACCTGTAAGATTAAAATGGTTTAAATATTTTCTACTTTCATATATGCTATTAAAGAAATGTGACAATTATTGTCATATTGTTAATTTTCTTCAAGGATGACTTTGGAACTTGAACATTTTAACTGAAGAAAACAGTTGAACTTTGGTTTGCAGTGTTCACTGGGATTTGAGAGGTCAAAATCATTATCCTCTTTTTTTTTTTTTTCTGATAATTACCAATTTGAGACAAGAACAGAAAATAGAGATGATACAACATGCATTCTCAGTTTTATTACTTTACACATCTAAGTACCAATTTCTTCATTTAGCATATGAAAAGATCAGCAATTATCAGAAAATGAAGGTTATGAACAAAACAAGTTCTGTAGAAATCAGTTTCCCCACAAGTAATATGGAAATAATATTATTAATTACCTCCTGAGATTACTTTGAGAATTAAATGAGTTCAATCATGTATAACACTTAGATTCTGAAAAGATAAAGAAAAACCAGTCATGGTCTCTGTCTTAGTTTAGTAATGGAGATGGATATTGATTTATTTAAAGAGTTTTGCGATGGTCATTCAAAATTGACAGGTATAGAAATCATATCAACTAGGTAGTGATTAATTTTATCTAAGCTTCTCAGAAACCAAGGAAGCAGGCTGACCAAATTCTAATGTAGAAAAACTTAAAAAACAACCTGTTTTTAAATTTGACATAGATAATTTAGGACAAATTTAAAAATACAACATTTATATATTTGGATAATAAACTTTTCAATGTAGTTACCCAACTATTGGATACCCTCAACATATTAATATATAAACACATACTGAATTAACATATAGCTGATCTACCTTAACTGAATAATCATTTAAAAAATTAATTACTTTATTTTAATTGGAGGCTAATCACTTTACAATACTGTAGTGGCTTTTGCCATACATTGACATGAATCAGTCATGGGTGTACATGAAAATATTGATACATAAAATTTCTTCCTGTATCTTGAATTCAGGCAGTTGTCTAAAAATGCTACTTTTGACTACCTCTGCCTAGGTTAGAAACATAACAATGTACCATGTTATCATCTTTGGACATGATCCAGCATAGAAAGAATCCATTCATATGACCTACTCTTTCCTTTCAATTTTCTATTGCTCACTGTGCTCTCATCCTTACTTCTGCTCTATTCTCATTCACCATCTTATTTTGTCATATTAAGCATTATAGAGAGTAGACAAAGGCAAAGTTGGAAGCTTTCCAGGTTAGTATCAGCCATTTAAAGTTGAGACAGATTTAGTTTGTTCTTCAAAGGGACAGGTGCAAAGACAGATATTCACATGGAGACCTCAGAACTCTTTTCAGAGGGTCACTACAATACTGCCAGCTTTAGTGTTAAAAAAAAATGAGAAATATATATAATGCAAAAAGATTTTCAACAGCTCCTTAGAGAATATCCTATTTTGAAGGCAAACATTCTCCATCCCAGCATTGATTTAAAATCTCCTATGGAACTTATAGTAAATACATATTCAAAGACTGAATTGAATACTATAAATCAGTATATTTCAAAAGGAGCTTGGACTTCTGTATTTTTATTTTATTTTATTTTTTAAACTATTTTATTATTATTATTTTTTAAATTTTATTTTATTTTTAAATTTTACATAATTGTATTAGTTTTGCCAAATATCAAAATGAATCTGCCACAGGTATACATGTGTTCCCCATCCTGAACCTTCCTCCCTCCTCCCTCCCCATACCATCCCTCTGGGTCGTCCCAGTGCACCAGCCCCAAGCATCCAGTATCATGCATCGAACCTGGACTGGCAACTCATTTCATACATGATATTTTACATGTTTCAATGCCATTCTCCCAAATCGTCCCACCCTCTCCCTCTCCCACAGAGTCCATAAGACTGTTCTATACATCAGTGTCTCTTTTGCTGTCTCGTATACAGGGTTATTGTTACCATCTTTCTAAATTCCATATATATGCGTTAGTATACTGTATTGGTGTTTTTCTGTCTGGCTTACTTCACTCTGTATAATAGGCTCCAGTTTCATCCACCTCATTAGAACTGATTCAAATGTATTCTTTTTAATGGCTGAGTAATACTCCATTGTGTATATGTACCACTGCTTTCTTATCCATTCATCTGCTGATGGACATCTAGGGTGCTTCCATGTCCTGGCTATTATAAACAGTGCTGCGATGAACATTGGGGTACACGTGTCTCTTTCCCTTCTGGTTTCCTCAGTGTGTATGCCCAGCAGTGGGATTGCTGGATCATAAGGCAGTTCTATTTCCAGTTTTTTAAGGAATCTCCACACTGTTCTCCATAGTGGCTGTGCTAGCTTGCATTCCCACCAACAGTGTAAGAGGCTTCCCTTTTCTCCACACCCTCTCCAGCATTTATGACTTGTAGACTTTTGGATCGCAGCCATTCTGACTGGTGTGAAATGGTACCTCATGGTGGTTTTGATTTGCATTTCTCTGATAATGAGTGATGTTGAGCATCTTTTCATGTGTTTGTTAGCCATCTGTATGTCTTCTTTGGAGAAATGTCTATTTAGTTCTTTGGCCCATTTTTTGATTGGGTCATTTATTTTTCTGGAGTTGAGCTGTAGGAGTTGCTTGTATATTCTCGAGATTAGTTGTTTGTCAGTTGCTTCATTTGCTATTGTTTTTAGAAAATTCAATAAGTTCAGAGACATTCTGAGAATGAGGATCTCTGAAAGCAGTCTTTGGGTTAGATTATTAAGGAAAAAGTATGGTATTTGCATGTGGACTTCCTAGGTGGCTCAGAGGTAAAGAATACACCTGAAAATGCAAGAGAAACAGGTTCCATTCCTGGGTTGGGAAGATCCCCTGTAGAAGGAAATGGTAATCCTCTCCAGTATTCGTGCCTGGGAAATCCCATGAACAGAGGAGCCTGGAGGGCTACAGTCCATGTGATGGCAAAGAGTCGGCATGACTGACGGAGCACATATGCATGATATTTGCAAAATATTACTTATATTATAAAGAAGAAACCTCAGTAACTTAGAGATTTGTGCTAATACAAGAGCAATGAAAGAGATATTTATGTTTTCTAGGACAAAGTTTATTCACTCATAGATAGAATTAACAGGTTAATATTTTATAATGTCACATTAAGTCAAATATTTAAATCAGCATGGCTGTATATTAGCATTATCTATCTTAGTATTTACTGAAGAAAGACAAAATTTCTAAGATATATATATACACACACACACATATGTATATGTATATATGTATGTCTATACGTGTGTGTGTGTGTGTGTGTATATATATATATATATATATATATATATGTCTGAGAGTAAGAAACCTGAGTTCAAGTAGCCTTCTATTCTAACATCCTGTACAATTACAGATAAATCACTTTAAAAATAATCATCATAATCATCAGTTACTTCACTCCAGTTTATGGTCTTTGATATCACCTACTCAAGTACACTTTCTCTACACTCCAATTAGGTGAGGTCACTGAATAATTACTGTAATCAGCTTACCTCATCTACAAATCTATAAATTAATGGATGGAGGCAGAGCAAGCAAGGTATTCCGTGTCAGTACAGAAACAATAAATGGAGAGCTACATGTCGATGTAGAAACTCAGATAAACAGCTTTAGTAGAACATTAAATGTGAGAGGGAGGGTAGAATATCAAATATTTCTGAGCATGGAGAAAGGAATAACTACCTCATCCAGGGTCATTATGGACATTTAATGACTACTTCCTAAAGAAGGTGGTACTTGAGGTCAGACATTGGGGTTACTCAAGAATGTTGGAAGGATATTCTTGAAATTGTCAGGTAGAAAAATTATAGGCCATTTTTATGTATATTAGTATATTTATCTGAGAACTTTCTGTGTAAAATAAAATAGTGGAAAAGAAATTAAGATCAAATAATTACAGTTTCAAAATAGCACCTCTTTTGAGTTTATATTAATACTTGAAGTACCAAGAAGTTACTGAAAATCTTTAAGCAGTAAAGTCACAAACTATAGCTCTGGTAGTATTATGAATGGTAGTATTATGAACAGTGAAATTATTCTGGTTTTCATCATGGTATGCTAAGTTGTTTTAGTCATGTCCAACTCTTTGCGACCCTATGGACTATAGCCAGCCAGGCTCCACTGTCCATGGGGATTTTCAGACAAGAATACTGGAATGGGCTGCCATGCTCTCCTCCAAGGGATCTTCATGAACAAGGGATCAAACCTGCATCTCTTGTATTCTTGCACTGGCAGGTGGGTTCTTTGCTACTAGTGCCACCTGGAACTCTTATTAAATATTGGGAGACTGAACTGTCCTCATTATTAATGGCTTATAATTCCAGGTAATAATCATAATTATCTTTCTAATTCTGCTAAACCTATAACATCTAAAATGTATGCAGTCTCTGGCTCTGAAACCCATATGCCTGGAAAATGTTAGGACTGTAAGCCTTCCCCGTGGTCCTGTGAGGATTTTAAGCCACACATTATGGGTAGAAATGAAATGAAGAATTAACATTTCTGAAAGGCTATTGTTCTAGAACAGTAAAAATTCAAGGAATACTGGTAGTTTTATAGCTTTATGGTTTTTTGACCATGTGATAAGGAAGGAGAATATTTCTTATTAGAGACCTAAGAAACAGCATGCAACATATAAGCTCAATTTTTACTTTAGAGTAGAAAATAAGAGCATCATTTGAGAATCCTCAAGTTTTCTTTTCTCCATCTCACCAGTTGCTTTCCGAACAGCTTTACATATATTCCAAAGCAGAATTTATGTATTCTTGTTTCCATCCAATCCCTTTTATTTGTTTTTTGATTTTTTTCTGTAATGTCCCTTTCCACCTCCTTCTTTCATTTCACCAGTTCTATCTCTGAAAAAACATGTAACTATGGCTTATCAGATGGGTTATAGAGATAGTACTAAAAACCATATACATTGTATGCAAAGTGCAGCCCTAACAAGAATGATATAAATTTACAAAGTGACACCAGTGTTAGACTATTTCAAACAAGTATCTGAATATGTGGCTATAGCCTGTCAGGGGAGGCTAAGATACTAGTTGTATCATGAATAAGTCACAAGTTCTGATTTACTAAGAGATAAAGAATACTAAGAAATACCCTCTTAGGTTCCTGAAACTTGTATATTTCAGTCAGTCTTGTAATTAACAATCATAATTCTCCAATCAGTTAAGAACTGTGGAAGCTCTTGGTGCTACTTAATAAGAATTTCTGGTTTACTGTTATTCAAAAATGCTTCCTACAACTTTCTCTTTGACTGGAACTATATGACCAGTTTGGGCCAAATAATTGTGGATGGAAATACTCATGTAATGTTTGGCCAGAGTATTTGAATGTGAGTATAAGACCCTCCAGAGATATTTTTTTCCTTCTGTCACCTCAACTGGCAATATTTCTGATAGTGGCTACTTCATTAATTGATTCTTAAAGTCAAATCATTGCAGAAAACTTAGCTTCTCTGTGACAAATACCTTGCCTAAAGGTATTCATTAAGTACAAATATAACTATATACAAAAGACCTAAAGACAAGAGTAGATGACAATTCACCAGATGGTATCATTGGTAATTGTTAGGTTGGAAAATTGTAGGGCTGTTTTCCTCTTATTGTTGCAGTTCTTAATTTTACAAATTTTATTTAATGATTATAACATCCTTCCTATTAGAAAAATGTAATTTAAAAAAAATGTTGTTCTTTTAATCATCTTGGCACTGCAGTGACTTGCTGAATTAGAATTATGTAGTAGACATCTATTTTATATTGTGTGCTCTTTGCATATTTATTCAGTAACTGTTCTTTATCTACTTTAAATCATTTTGTGCAACAATCAAGCATAATATTTTTCTATGAAAATAGGCAATTTATATAGTCCGACTCTCCAAAGAAATAGAACAAATAAAATGCATGTGTATGTGTGTAGAAAGAGAGAGAGATTTATTTTAAGGAATATTTTTAAATTTTTAACATTATTTAATATTTAATGTTAATATTTAACATTATTTTAAAGAAAATATTTCACATGATTATGAAGGCTGGCAAGTCCAAATCTGCAGGGTAAGCCAGCAGTCTGGAAACCCAAGAAGAAGCCAGGGTTAAACAGTTCAAGCCTGAAGGCTGTCCACTGGCAGAATAACTTTTGCTCAAGGGAGGTCAGTCTTTGTTCTATTAAGACTTCAGCTTATTAAATAAAGCCCACTCACATTATGGAGGGCACTTTGCTTTATTCAAAGTCCACTGATTTAAGAATTAATCTCATCTGAAAAAAAAAAAAAAACACCCTCACAAAATATCCATAATAATGTTTGACCAAATATTTGGGTACTATGGCCCAGGCAAATTTAAATATAAAATTAACTACCACCATTAACTGTCATTATCAGACCACAACTCCTTTATCCCCTCATAAATTATATGTACCAGGAGTACATATAACTGAAGTACAACTTTGAAAACTAGTGTGAATACCAAGATCTTTTCAGAATTTCTTTGTGAATTCCTAAGTTTTAAAACTTGTAAAATCTAAGATTAATCTTTCCCATCCTCCTCAAAATGAAGTCAATCCACCAAGGTCTATAGATAAGTAAATAGAAAGTTTCCTGATAATATTGTTTCAGCTGATAGATCTAACTGTAATTTAAACCACTGAACTATTATGACTGTTTATGATGTAGTGTAAACAGGTCATTCTGACAAATATTATATAAACCAAAATCCCTTTTTTGCATATACTTGTTAGAGTTGGATTTCTGTCTCTTACAATCATGCATGCATGCTAAGTTACTTCAGTTATGTATGACTCTGCGACCTATGGATTATAGCCTGCCGGATTCCTCTGTATATGGGGATTCTCCAGATAAGAATGCTGGAGTGGGTTGCCATGCCCTCTTCCAAGGGATCTTCCCAACCCAGGGATCTTCCCAACCCAGGGATCAAACCTGCATCTCATGTCTCCTGCATTGGCAGGCAGGTTCTTTACCACTAGTGCCACTTGGGAAGCCCACTTATCATCAAAGAGCCTTAAATACAGCACTGATTTAATCTAGCTATTTCTGCCTTAATAAAGTCATGGCAGAGCCATCAGTCAGAAATTTGGGGTAACATTTTGTCTGTGAGGTGTTAGTCCCACAGTCAAGTCTGACTCTTTGTGACTCCATGGACTGTAGCCCACCAGGTTTCTTCATCCATGGAATTCTTCAGAAAGAAACACTGGAGTGGGTAGAAATTTCCTTCTCTAGAGGATCTTCCCATTCGATCCCAGAGATCGAATGTGGGTCTCCTGTATTGCAGACAGATTCTTTACCATCTGAGTCACCAGGTAAGATAAAATCTCAGACACTGTTGTTACTGCCTGTCTCATGTCTACATTTATTAGTAAAATATTCTCATTGAATGCCTACAATATCTGTGGTATTAAGATCATGAGCTCTACTATTTGAATCTTCGCATGCATGAAATTACCAGAGAATCCCCATTTCAAAAACTTTGACATTAATTATCTTTACTACATAAGATATTTGTCTTTCTATCAAACAGCAACTTAACAAAATTAGTTTCAATTTTCTTTTTAAAATATTTAAGTTACTTAAAATATCTACCTATTCCTGGGCAGCACACATGTTCCATGTCCTCTTAAATAGAATTGAGGAAACTGTTGATTATGTTGTGACTAGTCTACAGAAACTCAAATGTAATAGAATAGAAACCACTGTTACCTGCAGAGTTTGTGAATTAAAGCATAGTATACCAGCCGTGTCTGATGATTCAGAAAACAATAGGTCAGCATTTGCCAATCATTAAGAAATAAGACTCGTAAAGCACAGCATTATGCCAGAACAACCATGTGAAAGATTATTATACACAAATTCAAAAAGGCAAGTTGTGAGGGGAGGAGCCAAGATGGCGGAGGAGTAGGACGGGGAGAATGCTTTCTCCTCCACAAATTCATCAAAAGAGGATCTAAACGTCGAGTAAATTCCACAAAACAATTTCTGAATGCCGGCAGAGGACATCAGGCACCCAGAAAAGCAACCCAACTCTTCGAAAGGAGGTAGGAAAAAATATAAAAGACAAAAAAAGAGACAAAAGAGAGAGGGACGGAGTTCCATCCCGGAAGGGAGTCTTAAAAAGAGAGAAGTTACCAAACACCAGGAAACCTTCTCACTGCCGAATCTGTGCCGAGCTTTGGAAGCACAGAGGGCAACATAAAAGGGAGAAAAAAGAATAAATAAACAATTAAAAATTGCAGATTGTGAGCCCTACGGTAACTCCCCCAGCGGAGAAGCAGCGCAGATGCCTGCACACGGCATTAACAAGCGGGGGCTGGGCAGGGAAGCACGGCGCAGGCTGTGTCCCTTAGAATAAGAATCGGGCCCTAATGTCCTGAGCGCTATCTGAGCGAAATAATTTGGGCTAGCAAACCAGACTGTGGGATATCTACCACGCGAAAAGCCAGCCCTAACCTAAGACACCGCCAGGCCCGCGCACAGAACAAAGGACTGAACAGAGATAGCCAGCTGCAGACCTTCCCCCTCCGGTGACAGGCAGCCAGAGCCGTAAGGGGGCAATCGCAGCCCAAGAGAGACACTGTCTATAAAACTGTAAGCAGGCTTCTTTGCTAACTAAAACTTCTTGGGGGTCTGGACGGTCAACATCTGCCTGAGAAGGTGCGCCGGTTTTACACCTAGATAACCGAGTGGCGGGGAGGCGATAAGTCGCAGCATTGGCGCCCGCCAAACACCTCATCACCTGAGCTGCTCGGATCTGGGAAGAGCACAAAACGCAGGCCCAACCGAGTCTGCACCTCTGAGGACTACCCGAGTGCCTGAACCTGAGCAGCTTGGACCTGGGAGCTCAGCCCAGGGCCGGCCTCTGATTGTTCCCGGCGGAACAACCTCGAGCCCGAGCAGTGTGGGCAGGGAGGCTACACGCGCCGGGAGCAGGGGCAGACCCAGTGTGGCTGAGGCACTGCGAGCGCACGCCAGTGTTATCTGTTTGCAGCATCCCTCCCTCCCTCCCCACAGCGCGGCTGAACAAGTGAGCCTAAATAAAATAAAAAAAAAAATAGTGTCCTCCACCGTCCCCTTTGTGTCAGGGCGGGAACCAGACACTGAAGAGACCAGCAAACAGAAGAAGCTATAACAGAGGGAAACGCCTTGGAAGCTACAGGCCATAGATTAAAACCCTGTGTTTACTACGGACTACATAGGAAGGGGCCTATAGATCTTGAGAAATATAAGTCAGACCAAGGAACTAGCCAAAAATGAACTGAACCCACAATACTCACAACAAAACCAGAGAAAGACCTAGATATATTTTTACGATCAATCTTTCTTTCTTTTTTTTAATTAAAAAAAAAAATTAAGTCCTCTATTGTCCTTTAATTTTCACTTTTATAACTATTACTTTGCAAAAAAAAAAAAAAAAAGACCCTATTTTTTTTCCTTCTTCAGCAAACTTCATGTATATATTTTATAATTTTTTGACCATGTTTTGTTTTGTTTTGATTTTTCTTTTTCTTCTTTTCTTTAACATTGTATTTTTGAAATTCCAAACTCTACTCTAGATTTTTAATTTTAGCCTTTTGGTATATGTTATCAATTTTGTACCTATAGTTTTTTTCATAATTTCTGTGACTTTTTTTCCCCTCTGTTTCTTTCTCTTCTTCTTTTGTATAACATTGTATATCTGCAATTCCAAACTCTACTCAAGATTTTTAATTTATGCTTTTTGGTATTTGATATCAATTTTGTACCTGTATTTTCTTTATAATTTTTGCAACATTGTTTTTGTTGGTTTGTTTGTTTTCTCTCTTTATTTTTCTTCTTCTTTTTTTTTAACATTGTATTTGTGAAATTCCAAACTCTACTCTAGATTTTTAACTTTTGCTTTTTGGTATTAGTTATCAATTTTGTACCTGTAGTTTCTTTATAATTTTCACGTCCTTGTTTGTTTTTCTTTGTTCGTTTTTTCTCTCTTCTTTTCCTTCTTCTTTACATTAACATCGCATTTTTGAAATCCCAAACTCTACTCTAGAGTTTTAATTTTTGCTTTTATGTATTTGTTACCAATTTTGTACCTTTAAGAACCCAATCTTCAGGACCCTTTTTCATTAGGGAACGAGATTACTGGCTTGACTGCTCTCTCTCCCGTTGGACTCTCCGTTTTCTCCACCAGGTCGCCTGTATCTCCTCCCTAACCCCTCTCTACTCTACCCAACTCTGTGAATTTCTGTGTGTTCCAGACGGTGGAGAACACTTAGGGAACTGATTACTGGCTGGATCTGTCTCCCTCCTTTTCATTTCCCCCTTTTATCCTTCTGGCCACCTCTGTCTCCTGCCTCCTTCTTCTCTTCTCTGTATAACCCCGTGAACATCTCTGAGAGGTCCAGTTGTGGAGTGCACATAAGGAAGTGACTACTGGCTAGCCCACTCTCTCCACTATTGATTCCACCTCATCTCATTTGGGTTACCTCTATCTCCCTCCTCCCACTTCTCTTCTCCATGTAACGCTGTGAACCTCTCTGAGTGACCCTCACAGTAGAGAAACTTTTCATCTTTAACATAGATGTTTTATCAATGGTGCTGTATAGAAGGAGAAGTTTTGAAACTACTGTAAAAATAAGACTGATAACTGGAAGTAGGAGGCTTAAGTCCAAATCCTGACTCCAGGGAACTCCTGACTCCAAGGAACATTAATTGACAGGAGCTCATCAAACGCCTCCATACCGACACTGAAACCAAGCACCACACAAGGGCCAACAAGTTCCAGGGCAAGACATACCAAGCAAATTCTCCAGCAACAAAGGAACACAGCCCTGAGCTTCAAGATACAGGCTGCCCAAAGTCACCCCAAAACCATAGACATCTCATAACTCATTACTGGACATTTCATTACACTCCAGAGAGAAGAAATACAGCTCCATTCACCAGAACATCGACACAAGCTTCCCTAACCAGGAAACCTTGACAAGCCACCTGTACAAACCCACACAGAGTGAGGAAACGCCACAATAAAGAGAACTCCACAAACTGCCAGAATACAGAAAGGACACCCCAAACTCAGCAATTTAAACAAGATGAAGAGACAGAGGAATAGCCAGCAGATAAAGGAACAGGATAAATGCCCACCAAACCAAACAAAAGAGGAAGAGATAGGGAATCTACCTGATAAAGAATTCCGAATAATGATAGTGAAATTGATCCAAAATCTTGAAATTAAAATGGAATCACAGATAAATAGCCTGGAGGCAAGGATTGAGAAGATGCAAGAAAGGTTTAACAAGGACTTAGAAGAAATAAAAAAGAGTCAATATATAATGAATAATACAATAAGTGAAATTAAAAACACTCTGGAGGCAACAAATAGTAGAATAACAGAGGCAGAAGATAGGATTAGTGAATTAGAAGATAGAATGGTAGAAATAAATGAATCAGAGAGGATAAAAGAAAAGCGAATTAAAAGAAATGAGGACAATCTCAGAGACCTCCAGGACAATATTAAATGCTACAACATTCGAATCATAGGGGTCCCAGAAGAAGAAGACAAAAAGAAAGACCATGAGAAAATACTTGAGGAGATAATAGTTGAAAACTTCCCTAAAATGGGGAAGGAAATAATCACCCAAGTCCAAGAAACCCAGAGAGTCCCAAACAGGATAAACCCAAGGAGAAACACCCCAAGACACATATTAATCAAATTAACAAAGATCAAACACAAAGAACAAATATTAAAAGCAGCAAGGGAAAAACAACAAATAACACACAAGGGAATACCCATAAGGATAACAGCTGATCTTTCATTAGAAACTCTTCAAGCCAGGAGGGAATGGCAAGACATACTTAAAATGATGAAAGAAAATAACCTACAGCCCAGATTATTGTACCCAGCAAGGATCTCATTCAAGTATGAAGGAGAAATCAAAAGCTTTTCAGACAAGCAAAAGCTGAGAGAATTCTGCACCACCAAACTAGCTCTCCAACAAATACTAAAGGATATTCTCTAGACAGGAAACACAAAAATGGTGTATAAATTCGAACCCAAAGCAATAAAGTAAATGGCAACGGGATCGTACTTATCAGTAATTACCTTAAACGTAAATGGGTTGAATGCCCCAACCAAAAGACAAAGACTGGCTGAATGGATACAAAAACAAGACCCCTACATATGTTGTCTACAAGAGACCCACCTCAAAACAGGGGACACATACAGACTGAAAGTGAAGGGCTGGAAAAAGATTTTCCATGCAAATAGGGACCAAAAGAAAGCAGGAGTAGCAATACTCATATCAGATAAAATAGACTTTAAAACAAAGGCTGTGAAAAAAGACAAAGATGGTCACTACATAATGACTAAAGGATCAATCCAAGAAGAAGATATGACAATTATAAATATATATGCACCCAACACGGGAGCACCGCAGTATGTAAGACAAATGCTAACAAGTATGAAAGGAGAAATTAACAACAACACAATAATAGTGGGAGACTTTAATACCCCACTCACACCTATGGATAGATCAACTAAACAGAAAATTAACAAGGAAACACAAACTTTAAATGATACAATAGACGAGTTAGACCTAATTGATATCTATAGGACATTTCATCCCAAAACAATGAATTTCACCTTTTTCTCAATCGCACATGGAACCTTCTCCAGGATAGATCACATCCTGGGCCATAAAGCTAGCCTTGGTAAATTCAAAAAAATAGAAATCATTCCAAGCATCTTTTCTGACCAAAATGCAGTAAGATTAGATCTCAATTACAAGAGAAAAACTATTAAAAATTCCAACATATGGAGGCTGAACAACACGCTGCTGAATAACCAACAAATCACAGAAGAAATCAAAAAAGAAATCAAAATTTGCATAGAAACGAATGAAAATGAAAACACAACAACCCAAAACCTGTGGGACACTGTAAAAGCGGTCCTAAGGGGAAAGTTCATAGCAATACAGGCACACCTCAAGAAACAAGAAAAAAGTCAAATAAATCACCTAACTCTACACCTAAAGCAACTAGAAAAGGAAGAAATGAAGAACCCCAGGGTTAGTAGAAGGAAAGAAATCTTAAAACTTAGAGCAGAAATAAATGCAAAAGAAACAAAAGAGATCATAGCAAAAATCAACAAAACCAAAAGCTGGTTTTTTGAAAGGATAAATAAAATTGACAAACCATTAGCCAGACTCATCAAGAAACAAAGGGAGAAAAATCAAATCAATAAAATTAGAAATGAAAATGGAGAGATCACAACAGACAACACAGAAATACAAAGGATCATAAGAGAGTACTATCAACAATTATATGCCAATAAAATGGACAACGTGGAAGAAATGGACAAATTCTTAGAAAAGTACAACTTTCCAAAACTCGACCAGGAAGAAATAGAAAATCTTAACAGGCCCATCACAAGCACGGAAATTGAAACTGTAATCAAAAATCTTCCAGCAAACAAAAGCCCAGGTCCAGACGGCTTCACAGCTGAATTCTACCAAAAATTTAGAGAAGAGCTAACACCTATCCTGCTCAAACTCTTCCAGAAAATTGCAGAGGATGGTAAACTTCCAAACTCATTCTATGAGGCCACCATCACCCTAATACCAAAACCTGACAAAGATCCCACAAAAAAAGAAAACTACAGGCCAATATCACTGATGAACATAGATGCAAAAATCCTTAACAAAATTCTAGCAATCAGAATCCAACAACACATTAAAAAGATCATACACCATGACCAAGTGGGCTTTATCCCAGGGATGCAAGGATTCTTCAATATCCACAAATCAATCAATGTAATACACCACATTAACAAATTGAAAAATCAAAACCATATGATTATCTCCATAGATGCAGAGAAAGCCTTTGACAAAATTCAACATCCATTTATGATAAAAACTCTCCAGAAAGCAGAAATAGAAGGAACATACCTCAACATAATAAAAGCTATATACGACAAACCCACAGCAAACATTATCCTCAATGGTGAAAAATTGAAAGCATTTCCTCTAAAGTCAGGAACAAGACAAGGGTGCCCACTTTCACCATTACTATTCAACATAGTTTTGGAAGTTTTGGCCACAGCAATCAGAACAGAAAAAGAAATAAAAGGAATCCAAATTGGAAAAGAAGAAGTAAAGCTCTCACTGTTTGCAGATGACATGATCCTCTACATAGAAAACCCTAAAGACTCCACCAGAAAATTACTAGAACTAATCAATGACTATAGTAAAGTTGCAGGATATAAAATCAACACCCAGAAATCCCTTGCATTCCTATACACTAATAATGAGAAAACAGAAAGAGAAATTAAGGAAACAATTCCATTCACCATTGCAACGGAAAGAATAAAATACTTAGGAATATATCTACCTAAAGAAACTAAAGACCTATATATAGACAACTATAAAACACTGGTGAAAGAAATCAAAGAGGACACTAACAGATGGAGAAATATACCATGTTCATGGATTGGAAGAATCAATATAGTGAAAATGAGTATACTACCCAAAGCAATCTATAGATTCAATGCAATCCCTATCAAGCTACCAACAGCATTCTTCACAGAGCTAGAACAAATAATTTCACAATTTGTATGGAAATACAAAAAACCTCGAATAGCCAAAGCGATCTTGAGAAAGAAGAATGGAACTGGAGGAATCAACCTACCTGACTTCAGGCTCTACTACAAAGCCACAGTTATCAAGACAGTATGGTACTGGCACAAAGACAGAAATATAGATCAATGGAACAAAATAGAAAGCCCAGAGATAAATCCACGCACATATGGACACCTTATCTTTGACAAAGGAGGCAAGAATATACAATGGATTAAAGACAATCTCTTTAACAAGTGGTGCTGGGAACTCTGGTCAACCACTTGTAAAAGAATGAAACTAGAACACTTTCTAACACCATACACAAAAATAAACTCAAAATGGATTAAAGATCTAAACGTAAGACCAGAAACTATAAAACTCCTAGAGGAGAACATAGGCAAAACACTCTCTGACATACATCACAGCAGGATCCTCTATGACCCACCTCCCAAAATATTGGAAATAAAAGCAAAAATAAACAAATGGGACCTAATTAACCTTAAAAGCTTCTGCACATCAAAGGAAACTATTAGCAAGGTGAAAAGACAGCCTTCAGAATGGGAGAAGATAATAGCAAATGAAGCAACTGACAAACAACTAATCTCAAGAATATACAAGCAACTCCTACAGCTCAACTCCAGAAAAATAAATGACCCAATCAAAAAATGGGCCAAAGAACTAAATAGACATTTCTCCAAAGAAGACATACAGATGGCTAACAAACACATGAAAAGATGCTCAACATCACTCATTATCAGAGAAATGCAAATCATAACTTTTCTTCCACAGAGTAAGTGTCTTTTAATTTCATGGCTGTAATCACCATCTGCAGTGATTTTGGAGCCCAAAACAATAAAGTCTTTCACTGTTTCCATTGTTTCCCCATCTATTTGTCATGAAGTAATGGGACCAGATGCCATGATCTTAGTTTTCTGAATGTTGAGCTTTAAGCCAACTTTTTCACTATCTTCTTTCAATTTCATCAAGAGGCTCTTTAGTTCCTTGCTTTCTGCCATAAGGGTGGTGTTATCTGCATATCTGAGGTTATTGATATTTCTCCCAGCAATCTTGATTCCAGCTTGTACTTCATCCAGCCTGGCATTTTGCCTGATGTACTCTGCATATAATTTAAATAAGCAGGGAGACAATATTCAGCCTTAACATACTCCTTTCCTGTACTGGAACCAGTCTGTTGTTCCATGTCCAGTTCTAACTGTTGCTTCTTGACCTGCATACAGATTTCTCAGGAGGCAGTTCAGGTGGTCTGGAATTCCCATCTCTTTAAGTATTTTCCACAGTTTGTTGTGATCTACACAGTCAAACCCGTTGGTATAGTCAATAAAGCAGAAGTAGCTGTTTTTCTGGAACTCTCTTGTTTTTAGATAATAGAGGAGATGTTGGCAATTTCATTTATGGTTCCTCTTCCTTTTCTAAATCCAGCTTGAACATCTGGAAGTTCATGGTTCATGTACTGTTGAATCCTGGCTTGGAGAATTTTGAGCATTGCTTTGCCAGTGTGTGAGATGAGGACAATTGTGCAGTAGTTTGAATATTCTTTGGCATTGCCTTTCTTTGGGATTGGAATGAAACTGACCTTTTCCAGCCCTGTGGCCACTGATGAGTTTTCCAGATTTGCTGGCATATTGAGCACAGCACTTTTACAGCATCATCATTTAGGATTTGAAATAGCTCAACAGGAATTCCATCACCTCCACTAGCTTTGCTCGTAGTGATGCTTCCTAAGGCCCACTCAACTTTGAATTGCAGGATGTTCTGCTCTAGGTGAGTGATTATACCATTGTGGTTATCTGGGTCATGAAGATCTTTTCTGTATATTTCATCTGTGTATTCTTGCCACAGCTTCTTAATATCTTTTGCTTCTGTTAAGTCCATAACATTTCTGTCCTTTATAGTGCCCATTTTTGCATAAAATGTTCCCTTGGTATCTCTAATTTTCTTGAAGAGATCGCTAGTCTTTCCCGTTCTATTGTTTTCGTCTATTCCTTTGCATTGATTGCTGAGGAAGGCCTTCTTTTCTCTCCTTGCTAGTCTTTGGAACTGTGCATTCAAATGGGTATATCTTTCCTTTTCTCCTTTGCATTCAGCTTCTCTTCTTTCCTCAGTTATTTGTAAGGCCTCGTCAGAAAACCATTTTGCCTTTTTGCATTTCTTTTTCTTGGGGATGGTCTTGATCACTGCAATAACTTTAATAACAACCTTAAAACAGCTTCTGATTGCTCATTATTCTAATATGTATTGTCACAATGGGCTCTCACAATAACTGTATTTCATAGTTGGAATATGTTTCTTGCTTTAAGACCTGCTTTAGTCCACATATGAAACCACAACATTCATATCTGTATCCTGAAATAATTCTGTCCTCTCATCAGTAGTTGCAATTTAAGGAATCAAAGCTCACAACCAGTACTACAGGGTCTTGGGTTAACCCAGTAGCTACCCTGCTCCATATTTATATTATCTCTATTATGGGACAACTCTTTTCTACTTATTAAATTCCAGGTTAACCAATTCAGCTTTCTGACTTGCCTAACACCATGGTATAACACATTTTTGCCTTAATTCTTAAAGCACTAAACCCCAACCCTCTATGCAGGATTGTGCTGCCTGAAGCCAAATCTTCCTGCCCCTAGCATAGTGGTATAAAGCATGACTTTCAAAATGAGATAGATTTGGTATTAGATATTTGAACACTGGGTATATCAGTCTTATCTGTAAAATAAAAATAACTAGTTTTTGCCTCATTTTTTAAAGGAGATGATAATTCTATTATGCTTAGTGCAATACTTGGTATAATGAGGCATTATTATAGTAATAACAATTAATTACCAATTGTTAATACTAGCAATTAGTAGGCTTCCCTGATGGCTCAGATGGTAAAGAATATGCCTGCAATGCAGGAGACCCAAGTTCAACCCCTTGGAGAAGATGCCCTGGAGAATGGAATGGCAACCCCTCTGCCTGGAGAATTCAATGGACAGAGGAGCCTGGTGGGCTACAATCCATGGGTCAGACACGATTTAGAGACTAACACAAGAACAATTAATAGTAGCAATTTCCCATTTTTGTCCTTTATCTATGTACTATCACTTTAGTTTACTGCTGAGTGTTTCTTAGGACAACTATGTCATTAGCCTGTTACCTTTTATGTTACCATATTTACTGGATTATATATGTTCATATTGTCTTAATGAGTTGTCATGAGTTAATATAGTCTAGCTCCACACTAACCCCACTCATTGAATATGTTGTATTTCAAAATCTATCTTCTCTGGACAATTTCATAGCCTACCTTAAACTGAAGGTTTATAGATAGTATAAATAATAACTTAGAAAATTATTTGATATATGTATATCTATTTATCTATCTATACATATACACATATGTATAATCATATAGATATTAACTCATGTATATAAAGTTACATACAAATGAGTCCTGAATTTGTGAGAACATTGTAGGCAAATAATTATTTTCTCCTTATTATTTAATGTACTAGAGCTTGAATACTTCTTAAAATGCAAATCACAAGAAGTTAAAAATTAACCTAAATGAAAGTGGATATTATGCTGCAAGCAAATAGGATAAAATGTGTAACATGTTAAATATAAAAGTTTCCTTAGAAACAATTTAATCTCTTTAAGAACAATATAATTATTATTACATATTCACATTCAGCCATCAAACTCAAATCACTGCTTAGTTTAATTCATTTACACAGAATACTTAAATCAACAGAATATAAATGGTATGCAGATTTTGTATATATCTTTTGTGTTCAATTAAAAAATGTTAAAGGAAAATTCTTAAACTACATAGTAAACCTTTAAAAACTGCTTTAAGACAGTTTTCCTATAACGTCCTGTGGTTCATTCAATAGCAAGTGTTTATAACTCCATATTTATAAAGCATTGTCAAGGAATGAATTGATCATTCTAAATAGCTCATTAAAAACTGCCTTTCTAAGGGATTAACTTTAAGTTTCTAAAAGGTGCAAGTATTTTATTTTGTTAATTTTTATTGAAATACTTCTAATATATGCTAAAGTTCTGGCTTTCAAAATTAATGTATAACAAACTTATCATAACCTTCCATGCACTTTCTCTGTTATTTATCTGAAAATGGAAAGAAAACCCTAAGCCACTTTGGCCTAATTTATTTTTAAAAAAACTGCGGCCAGTAGTGCTCTACTTCCTAAAGTAGACTAGATAATGGTTGTTCTGTCAATCTGATTTTTCAGTATCCACATAATTACATTCAAAGATAAATGTGATACACCAGTGTACGTGGAAAATTGAAATTTTAGTTGGATAGCTTACAGTTGAAAGACTCTGGTTATTGGTGACCCTGTAACTTCTAAAATAGACAAGACAATATAATTCCACTTCTCTCTCCTTCCCAGCTGGTATATTTCTTGTACTGGTCCTTGGTCCTTTAAACAAACTGTGATTTCTGTTAGGGAGTCCAGAACTCCACCATTTGTTATCCTATCGTCATGTTTCATGGCACCAGTAGCAGAAGCATAGTGAATTAAAGCAATAGTGGGGATATAATATTCATTAATAATTATAAATGAACTCTAGATGGGCCAGTAATATTTTCATTATTATGTGTAATGGTAGAAATTTTTATTAATTGTTCATTTGATACCTATCATTTACACATCATCAAGAAAGAGCATACAGATATATAATTGAAAGTTCTAAAGCAACACTTTAAAATGTGAAGAGAAACTAAGGATTATGATTGAAAATAAGGAAACATGGAGACAACAGATTCTATTGGCAATGTGATTGGCAGAACCTACTTTGATTAAACAAAAGTCAAAATATGATATAAACTAAAAAAAAAAACACATTTTTTGAAAGGGTAAAATTACCATGAGGATATTTTTGTGTCCATTTAATTTTTTTTTTAGAGACAAAAATAAAGATTGATGCAGTTTGGCTTGTGCTCAGAATAAGAAAAGCATAATTTTCCTCAGTTTGAGCAGGCTATTATTGATTTTGATGTGGGTATCATAGGAATTTTTTAATTTATTTTTTCATGGGAGGAAAATTGTTTTACAATATTGTGTTGGTTTCTGCTGTGCAATGATGAGAATTAGCCATAATTATATATTTATCCCCTGCTTCGGAGGCCTTCCTCCCCTCCCCTGTTCCCACCCTCTAGGTCATCACAGAGCTACAGGCTGGGATTCCTGTGTTATACAGCAACTTCCCTTCAGCTATGTATTTTACACATGATGGTGTATATATGACAGTACTGTTTTCTCCATTGTTCTCACTCTCTCTTTCCCCTGCTGTGCTCACAATTCTGTTCTTTATGTTTGTGTCTCCATTCCTTTGAAGCTGGATCTCCTAAAATCTCTATTCAGTTTAGTTCAGTCGACTAGTCATGTCCAGCTCTTTGCAACCCCATGGATTGCAGCACACCAGGCTTCCCTGTCTTCCAACTTCCAGGCTTCCAACTTCAAACGTCACGGTCATGGACTGGCGAAATACATGAGAGGTCAGGGCAGACTATGAGGCTATCATTCAGACAACTCAGATCCCTTTTCCATGAAAATGCTCAAGAAATGAAAGATGGTCAAGATATTCTATTTATTTAACTTATATGAAGAGTACATCATTCAAAATGCCAGGCTGGATTAATCACAATCTGGAATCAAGATTGCTGGGGGAAATATCAACAACCTCAGGTATGCAGATGATACCACCCTAATGACAAAAAGTGAAGAGGAACTAAAGAGCCTCTTGGTGAGGGTGAAAGAGGTAAGTGAAAAAGCTGGCTTAAAACTCAACATTCAAAAAACTAGTATCATGGCATCTGGTCCCATCACTTCATGACAAAGGGTGGGGGGGATGTGGAAACAGTGACATATTTTCTTGAGTCACAAAATCACTTCAGATGGTAACTGCAGCCATGAAATTAAAAGACACTTGCTCCTTGAAAGAAAATCTATTACAAAGCTGGACAGCATGTTAAAAAGCAGAGGCATCACTTTGCTGAGAAAGGTTCATATAGTCAAAGCTATGATTTTTCTAGTAGTCATGTATGGATGTGAGAGTTGGACCATAAAGAAGACTGAGCACCAAACAATTGATGGTTTTGAATTGTGGTGCTGGAGAGGACTCCTTTGAGCAGCAAGGAGATCAAACCAGTCAATCCTAAAGGAAATCAGTCCTGAATATTCATTGGAAGGACTGATGCTGAAGCTGAAACTCCAATACTTTGGCCACCTGATGTGAGGAGCCAACTCATTGGAAAAGACTCTGATGCTGAAAAAGACTGAAGGGAGAGGAGAAGGGTCGATAAAGGATGAGATGGTTGGATGGCATCACCTACTCAACGGACATGACTTCTAGCAAACTCTGGGAGATAGTGAAGGACAAAGAAGCCTGGCATGCTGCAGTTCATGGGGTCATAGTCAGACATGACAGTGATTGAATGAAAACAACAATTTCTCTTTTCAGAGCACTTCAGTTGACTAATTATTAAGAAAGATAATTAATATATATATATATATAAATATATATATATATATATTCCTTCACTAACCTCCAAATGGACAGAGTTCTAAAATATGAGATATAATTTCATAATGCATTTGGGAGAGGATTTCAAGAAGTTTTCAGTTAGATAATAGACTCATTTGGTGTTTTCATTAAGACAGTCTGGGAAGATCCAGGCAATATTTTTTCTTCTTTTCTTTCAGGAAAACCAAGCTACTAAACAGACAATGGAGAGCCTAGAAAAACTCTACTCCAAGATAGTGACATGCAGATTCCTTAGTCTTGGATGCAGAGGAAATATAACCGATTGATGGGACAGTAGGCTCAATAACAAGATCATTGCAAAGTTGTATTTGTAGTGGTATTAAAGGGAGGTGATGGTGGTGGTAAATGGAGGTGATGATGGTGGTGATAGTGACAATGGTATTTAGAACAGATGTGGAGTCTGCCGAGTGGAAATGGATTCTCCAAAAATATATTTCATATGCTAGTAATCATATTATAAAACAGAGCATATTTACTGGTGACTCAAAAAATGAGAACTCAATGGATATTTGATTGCACTTCATTCACATTAGAGGGAGGAGGGTTCAGGATGGGGAACACATGTATACCTGTGGCGGATTCATTATGATATTTGGCATAACTAATACAATTTTGTAAAGTTTAAAAATAAAATAAAAATTAAAAAAAAAATCAGGTCAACCCAATTACCTTTCAGTTAAAAATAAATAAATAAATAGAAGGAAAGTAAAGCTTGAGTATTTTGATCAATATGATCTCTCTGAAGGCTCCAAACTATTTTTGAATGATCACCAAAATTATAGAAACACATTCTGGTTCTAAATTATACTGTCTACTGCATTACTGTGCCTACAAACACACATACATGTAAATATACATTAGTATTCAATAATCAGAATTTTAGTGTGAAAAATTAAAAGGAGACTAAGTAAGGCTATATGAGCAGTTCAGTTTAACATTGTCCATTGGTATTAAAGTGGAAATAAAATTCTTTGGTTTGGAAGAAAGTGAAGTCACTCAGTCGTGTCCAATTCTTTGGGACCCCATGGACTGTAGCCTACCAGGCTCCTACATCCATGGAATTTTCCAGGCAAGAGTACTGGAGTGGGTTGCCATTTCCTTCTCCAGGGGATCTTCCCAACCCAGGGATCGAACCCAGGTCTCCCGCATTGCAGGCAGATGCTTTACCTTCTGAGCCACCAAAGGACAGGTTTGGAAGAGAGATGCCTTTTTTAAATTAATGTTATAAAGCTTATACTATTTTGTTTTAGGTAAATATGGCAAAAGAGGACTAGAACTATACATTCTTAAACTGATACTAATCCACTGTGTTCAGGAAGAACATTAAACTTGTTTGATTCTTTTTAATGGCATCTGAAATCTCACTTATCCAAGTACTCAGTGACTTCCTGTATCTCTTTACTATGTTAAATATACTACATTTGGCCCTTTGTGATTGCATTTTAAGTGGAGTTTCTCACTTAAATAAAATCTGGATCAAAGTATTTAATTACAAGTATTGAAATTTATTGAAATTTTATCAACAAAATTGATGAATTATCAGTTAATTGTTCAGAAAACCACACACCATTTTAGATAAGCCCACTAGCTAAAACAGTATATATTTATATAGTATAAATACTATAAATAAGTGAATTTTAAATTTTCTTTGATATGCACTACATTATTACATACCATATCTTTTATTTCATGCTTTTTGCTATTTCTTTTTCACATTTATTTTACAACTAGAAATAAAGTCTCATTTTTATCCAGATAGATATTATACTATTTTCCCCCCAAATATCTAATTCTTGTTAAGAATGTATAATGATATTCATGTCACTAAAGTTAGACTGCATATGGAATTCCATTAGCTTAAGGGAAGAAAGGGCTTCCCAGGTGGCATAGTGGTAAAGGAACCAGCCTGGCAATTGCAGGAGACTTAAGAGACACCGGTTTGATCTTTGTGTCAGAAAGATTCCCTGGAGGAGGGCATGGCAACCCACTCCATACTCTTGCCTGGAGAATCCCAAGGACAGAGCAGCCTGGTGAGCTACAGTCCAGCATGGAGTCAGACACCACTGGAGCGACTTAACACGCACACATGCAAGGCAAGAAAATGATCTTAGTGTAAAGCTGAGAAATTTCAATCCCCCAAACAACCGTATTTCCAAATTTCATACAGATGACATAAGATTGATAGTCAATCTCCTTAGTTTGTTTTTTTACTTTTAAGAGATCAGGTGAACAGTATTAAAAGATCTTAGATGGAGCTTAAATTAATAATATTTCTATTATTATTAGGCATGAGAAAGAGGGAATGGTAGATTTAAAAAAAAAAAAATCTGAGTTTTTGCCTCTGAGTTATTTGCACAAGGAGAAAAAATAAGCTCTGTATTTTAGCTGTCAAGGCAATTGCTCAAATATAATTTTGTGGTTGGGTAACTCAAGAATGGATTCGTTACAAAACTGATTTCTGGTATTTGCTGTTCAAAGTCCTGAATAGGAAGTCAGGATGCCTTGTTTCACAATGTGCATTTAAAAAACAATGTGGAAACAACAGCAATCTGCATCTCATCACTTTATTGGGATTCTAAGCAATTCTGCAGCCTTCCTCTGTTTAAAGCAGCATAGACTGCTGGGCTCCAGATGTTTCCAGGGAAGGGCATTTGCTTTCACCAACATTTTCCTGACCACAGGGGATTTCCAGTTGGCTCTGGACAAAAGCAACAGAGGTTTTGTGTCATTCCAGGTGTCACACAGCTAACCTCTAGAGATGCTGGGCTTTTTATGTAGTCTGCTTATTGCTTAACCACCTTTCTATGAGCAGATTTCTTTAGTGCACTCAGACAATTTGCAGAGCATGGCAATAAAATGCTTAAGTTAATATTATTAAGAAAATGTAAACACTGATTTGATAGATGTCATGAGTATACTTAAAGTACAGAATTGGTTGCAACAGAACAGCTGGCTACTTACTGATTTAAAAAGAGCAGAGAGGCTGAATGCACTGTCTTTTATCTACTGCTTTCTCCAGTAGAATTTGGAGATGTCCCTAGAGTATTGGTTCAGACACTTGCTAAGATGAAAGAAAGGATCTGTTATACAATTAATAGATATTTAGAACTTAAATACAAGTTCTGCTTCAATATAGTCTGTAATTTTTAAGCTGACTTTGATCTCTAGTCTTTTATCTAGTTATTTGATGGCACTAATTATTCATAAATACAATCATTTTATATGATATTTTATCATAATGTTCATCTTTAACTACATATTTAGTCCATGAAGGTTTTCAAATTTTATTTATTCTCAGAATGCTGCTTCTGTTTATTGACAATTTTATTTTTATTCTTATGGTTTGAGCTGGCCTATTCTTTCTGAGAATCTATTTTCAGTAGATTATTTTCTTATAGATTTCCCCATGGAACGTTTCATCCTAGAGTTGACTTTTTAAAAATTTTTTAGAAAAATGCTTTCATTCATTTTAAAAATTCAGATGCTAAAGTCAGTGATCGGTAAATGGAATGTTTAATTTCCTGTAGAGCATGCACACTGGCACTGTTTTGTTTTCTGATTAGGGCTAATTCTCTGCAGCCAGTATTCAAACTTTTAGATATTTAGTTTTCCTTCCTTCCCCAAACAACTAATAGATGGTAGAAAAGCTTATCAGAATTTGGTGCTCTGTTTTCTGAAACTCAAACAATGAGCAGTCTATAAGCCTTACCCGAATGTAAGTTCTTCTTTTCTTCAGTCAGCAACAGACAAAAAGAAGCTTATCCAAGACTCCATCAGATTCTGATTAAAAGGTTATTTCCCTCAACTAGCCTTTTTCTAAATCTTTATTCTTGTCTTTTGTTGGTTATCTACCATTATCTTCAGTACTCTCTTTATAGGTAATTTTATTGTCTGGTCCTATGAATCCTACTGTGCCCTTTGAGAATCAGATACTTTTGAGACCAATGAAACACATTACAGGTCAGGATCTATTTTATTTGCCTTTGAGGAACTATGATCATTGAATGGAAGAAACCATCTTGACAGGCGCTCTCTGCTATATCTCTTTGGGAGTTAGAAAGTCTGAAGATGGAGCAATATCTCTGATTCCACAACTCATTCCTGACCAAATGCCACTTGGTACACCTGAAGTAGCTAATTTGATTCTCCAAAACATAAAATGTGCTTTTCCCATGGGCAGATCCTATTCAAAACAGATGAAATACATAAGCCCATTAGTTTTATACTTCACAGTGCTAAAATTCCCACAGTTTTGGTCTAATGTAGTACATTTTGATTAAGATTATTTGTGCAAGTATCTATTGTTAAGCTGATTTTTTTTATTCATTACATAGTGAATTATGGGTATTTCTCTCTTTTTTTTACATGAAAATTGCAAAGGTTTAGAAGAGATAACATTATATTTAGGTTACAAATTATTTTAATAATGAAGCTTTAAAGTGTATACATACATATATGTTAGAATCATAGGAGCCCAGAGTGCAAGAGAATGGAAAGATTATAAACTTTGTACTATGAAATATTTAGATAAAAAAAGATGTCCTGAAGGTTGAGCATTTGCCTGGGTCACATTGCTTTTCAGTGTAAAATGTGATATTTTAACCTGAAACTGGATATTTTAACCTGAATCCTACGCAAAGGTCTAGTGTCATCTAAGTATATGGATTCACAAAATAAAAATATGATGATAAAAATTATAGAATGACTCTGTCCATGGGATTTCCTAGTCATAAATACTGGAATGGGATGCCATTTTTTTCTCCAGATCTTCCTGACCCAGGGATTGAATTGGAGTCTCCAGCATTATAGGCAGTCTCCTGCATTGCAGGCGGATTCTTTACAGACTGAGCTACCAGGGAAGCACCAGAAAATGACAATCGGAATAAAACAACAAAGCCACCATCACTACCAAGAACACCAAATGCTAGTATACTTGTGTAAATGTAGCTCTGTGTTCGGTATATATTTTTCAACCCAATAAATAATTGCAAACAAAAACAATAGGCTTTTATTATAACAATGACATTACAGCAGTGTAGTCTGTGGTATGAACAAGACTAGCTTTAGAGATTTAGGGAATGTTATGGCTTTATGACATGGATCACAGCCTTGTCATGGTGAAGGAGCATGCATAACTCAATGAGGCTATAAGCCATACCATGCAGGGCAACCCAAGATGGACAGGTCATCGTAGACAGTTCTGACACCATATGGTCCACTGAAGAAGGGAATGGCAAAACACTCCAGTATTCTTGCCTTGAGAGTCCCATGAACAGTATGAAAAGGCAAAAATATAACACCAGAAAATCACCGACTCAAAGAACATGAATGTGAGCAAACTCTCGGAGACAGTGAGTGAAAGGGAAGCCTGGCATGCAACAGTCTATGGGGTCACAAAGAGTCAGACATGACTTAGTGACAAACAACAGCAATGACAGTGACTTCTTTGTGTATACATAGTCAGCTTTAAAACAAGGAAGTGTGGTCAGATATCCAATGATATTTCATTCCAGTTTTGAGCTTCTGTAATTCAGTGGTTCAGATCAGTTCAGTCACTAAGTTGTGTCTGACTTTTGTGACCCTATGGACTGCAGCTCGCCAGGTTTCACTGTCCATCACCAATTCCCAGAGCTTCCTCAAACTCATGTTCATCGGGTTGGTGATGCCATCCAACCATCTCATCCTCTGTCATCCCCTTCACCTCCCATCTTCAATCTTTCCCAGCATCAGGGTCTTTTCAAATGAGTCAGTTCTTCGCATCAGGTGACCTAAGTATTGGAGTTTCAGCTTCAGTATCACTCCTTACAATGAATACTCAGGACTGATTTCCTTTAGGACGGACTGGCTGGATCTCCTCACAGTCCAAGGGACTCTCAAGAGCCTTCTGCAACACCACAGTTCAAAAGCATTGATTCTTTAGCACTCAGCTTTCTTTATGGTCCAACTCCTACATCCATACATGACTACTGGAAAAACCATAGCTTTGACTAGATGTACCTTTGTTGGCAAAGTAATGTCTCTGCTTTTTAATGTGCTGACTATTTTTGTCATAGCTTATCTTCCAAGGAGCAGGTGACTTTTAATTTCATGGCTGCAGTCACCATCTGCAGTGATTATGGAGCCAAAGAAAATAAAGTCTGTCACTGTTTCCATTGTTTCCCCATCTATTTGCCATGACGTGACCTGACCTGATGTCAGGATTAGTTTTTTGAATGCTATTTTAAACCAGCTTTTCACTCTCCTTTTTCACCTTCATCAAGAGGTTCTTCTTCAGTTCCTCTTCACATAAAGGTGATGCCATTTGCACATCTGAGGTTACTAATATTTCTCCTGGCAATCTTGGTTCCATTTTATGCTTCATCTAGCCTGGTATTTCACATGATATACTCTGCATATAAATTAAATAAGTGAGGTGACAATATATAGCCTTGACACACTCCCTTCCCTATTTGGAACCAGTCCAGGTTCCATGTCTGGTTCTAACTGTTGCTTCTTGATCTTCATACAGATTTCTCAGGAGGCAGCTGAGGTGTTCTGATATTCCCATCTGTTTAAGGGTTTTCCACAGTTTGTTGAGATTCACACAGTCAAAGGCTTTAGCATAGTCAATGAAGCAGAAATAGTTGTTTTTCTGGAACTCTCTTGCTTTTTCTATGATCCAACAGATGTTGTCAATTTGACCTCTGGTTCCTCTGCCTTTTCTAAATCCAGCTTGAACATCTGGAATTTCTCAGTTCATGTAGGGTTGAAGCCTAGCTTGGAGAATTTTGAGCATTTCTTTGCTCGCGTCTGAAATGAGTGCAATTGTGTGGTAGTTTGAACATTCTTAAGCACTGCCCTTCCTTGAGATTGGAATGAAAACTGACCTTTTCCAGTCCTGTGGCCACTGCTGAGTTTTCCAAATTTGCTGGCATATTGAGTGCAGCCCTTTAATAGCATCATCGTTTAGCTCAGCTGGAATTCTGTCACCTTCACTAGCTTTGTTCGTAGTGATGCTTCCTCAGGCCTAATGACTTTGTACTACAAGATGTCTAGGTAGTGAGTGATCACGCCATCGTGGTTTTCTGGGTCATTAAGATCTTTTCTATATACTTTTTCTTATATTCTTGCCACCTCTTCTTAATATCTTTGGTTCTGCTAGGTCCATTTCTGTCCTTGATTGTGCCCTTCTTTGCATGTAATGTTCCCTTGGTATCTCTAATTTTCTTTCTTTTTTTTTTCTTCTTTTTTTTTTTCTCTAATTTTCTTAAAGCAATATTTAGTCTTTCCCATTCTATTGTAAATTTCCATAGAGTAAAACAAAATATAACTCAAAAATACTTTTATTTCATCACTTCATTGGGAAAAATCAAGCCAGTTTTCTTAGCATAATTCAAAAATAAACATTAAAAGTAAAAAGCATTCAACCCATTTACGTTTAAGGTAATTACTGATAAGTATGATCCCGTTGCCATTTACTTTATTGTTTTGGGTTCTTAAAAGCTTCTGCACAACAAAGAAAACTATTAGCAAGGTGAAAAGACAGCCTTCAGAATGGGAGAAAATAATAGCAAATGAAGCAACTGACAAACAACTAATCTCAAAAATATACAAGCAACTCTTACAGCTCAATTCCAGAAAAATAAATGACCCAATCAAAAAATGGGCCAAAGAACTAAATAGACATTTCTCCAAAGAAGACATACAGATGGCTAACAACCACATGAAAAGATGCTCAACATCACTCATTATCAGAGAAATGCAAATCAAAACCACTATGAGGTACCATTTCACACCAGTCAGAATGGCTGCTATCCAAAGTCTACAAGCAATAAATGCTGGAGAGGGTGTGGAGAAAAGGGAACACTCTTACACTGCTGGTGGGAATGCAAACTAGTACAGCCACTATGGAGAACAGTGTGGAGATTCCTTAAAAAACTGGAAATAGAACTGCCTTATGATCCAGCAATCCCACTGCTGGGCATACACACTGAGGAAACCAGAAGGGAAAGAGACACATGCACCCCAATGTTCATCGCAGCACTGTTTATAATAGCCAGGACATGGAAACAACCTAGATGTCCATCAGCAGATGAATGGATAAGAAAGCAGTGGTACATATACACAATGGAGTATTACGCAGCCATTAAAAAGAATACATTTGAATCAGTTCTAATGAGGTGGATGAAACTGGAGCCTATTATACAGAGTGAAGTAAGCCAGAAAGAAAAACACCAATACAGTATACTAATGCATATATATGGAATTTAGAAAGATGGTAACAATAACCCTGTGTACAAGACAGCAAAAGAGACACTGATGTATAGAACAGTCTTATGGACTCTGTGGGAGAAGAAGAGGGTGGGAAGATTTGGGAGAATGGCATTGAAACATGTAAAATATCATGTATGAAACGAGTTGCCAGTCCAGGTTCGATGCACGATACTGGATGCTTGGGGCTGGTGCACTGGGATGACCCAGAGGGATGATGTGGGGAGGGAGGAGGGAGGAGGGTTCAGAATGGGGACCACATGTATACCTGTGGCAGATTCATTTTGATATTTGGCAAAACCAATACAATATTGTAAAGTTTAAAAATAAGATAAAATTAAAAAAAAAAAGTAAAAAGCAAAACATATACTCTCTCTATATATATGCATATACTGATAGATATAGATAGGCAGATAAAGGATATAAATATATACATATGTACAGAAATATATATATCTAAACAGAGAGCATAGAATATAAGCTTTGATTTTGATTTTAATGTTTTTTACTGATTTCTCTCCAGGTACAAATGTTTATATGAAGACATCATATTATAGTTATATATATATATAATACCACATATATAAAAACACTATAACTATATAAGTTCATTCTCACTCTTGATATTGTTAGATGAGAGGTGATAGGTTAACAGAATATCTAAAAAGTATGCTTAGAAACAATATGCAGGATACAGAAAGTATTCCTGTCCTAAATTCTTGGCTAATTACTTTCAAGATATTTGACCATCCAACCCAAGTTCAGGACATGTGTTTGAACAACTATTAACACTGGTGTATAGGTGGCTCTATGTGCAAGCTCCACATTTTACTGGCGTAATATAAAAATCAGTGCAACAGAAAACAACCCAATATATATGTTCCTGTTAACTCTGGAAAAACAGTCTGTCCCCTTATTTCAAACAGTGATAGACTGCACAGATTTCACAACACTGTTATGTTTCAACAATTCAGTATGAAAAATCAGTTTTTTGAACCTTATTATACAACTATGAGATAGATGATAAACTGAGAACAACAGGTTTGAAAAATATATTAAAGATTAAATGGATAAACAAACAACCACCCTGATCCTATTGCAGGCATGATTGGATCTTTTAGAGATGGCTATTGCTGCTGACCTTGTTGATGAACTTGTGAAACTGTCTCCTCCAGATGGTGACGAGGTTGTTACTGATAGATACAAACAGAAGCAAGTAGTCGAAGATAAGTATAAAAATTCTATGGAGGTGCTCAGTAATGCTCTATAACACCTGTTAAAAATAAAAGCTCTGTCAAATAAATACACATAGAAGAGACCTCATAAAATACAAGCTGAAATCAGATTTATGAATCTCCAAAAGACCCATCTGTCACCTTATTCTCTTTGAATTGATATTTATCTCCCTGAAAGGAAAATATTAATACTTCTATTGTTTCAGATTCTTTCAAAATTCAGATCCACAGAAGTCAATGGGTAAATAATTTTGTAAAAACTGACAATATAGCTTAAAAGGTATGACCTGTAAAAGTAGCAACACACACACACACATGTATATAATTGTTATTTTTCTAGGGATCTTAATATTCACTCTGTATCCTTTGATATGGGAATTAGGGAAGCTCTGACACTCACATCAGGTCACACAACTGATAAGATTTGAGGTTCCGAACCTCATCTTCTATCTATATTTCTTGGCTTGTTTTTTCACTTTATCTTTGTCCAATTTTAGTTTAGCTAAATCATGATATTAAGTCCAGTTTGAAGGGTTGGATATACTGATATTACCTTTAAAGGAGGGAGTGGTCACCTCTACGTAGAATATATTCCTGCCTATTTTCTATGGGTTAAGTAGTAACCATGAATACCATCCAGATTGCCAGGAGCCGGCATATTGTATATTGAGTGAGGATCTGGAATAGCTCAACTAGATTTCTGTCACTGCCGGGAGCCAGCGTGAGGCACTCCGCCCATGGCAAAAGTCATGAGGAAGGAGGCTCAGCATACGCAAAGGCGGGATCGAGCCTCAGGAGTCCCCCTGGAAATTCTCGAGCCTGGCCAGAAGATGATGTAATTCACCTGAACTTTTGCATATGATAAGTTTGAAAGCCTGGCTTCGATTAGGACCAGGAACTGCTGTCCTTGCATGACTCCACCCCTTCCCCCATTATCCTCTATGCACAACTTAAGGTATAAAAACTACTTTGGAAAATAAAGTGCGGGCCTTGTTCACCGAAACTTGGTCTCCCCATGTCGCTCTCTCTTTCAAATTCTGGCTGAGTCTCCATCTGGAGCGTGGAACCCGCCATGCTCGCTAATTATGCCTGGGCTTCTAAGATCCGACCGGGGAGGCCTCAGTGTCTCCTCTCCTTCGGGAGAACGGAAGGACGCCTGCGGCCTACGTAAGTGGTGCAAACTTCTTGTCTTGAAGTTTTATTGGTCTCCCGCGTAAACCAAGCTACTCAGCCTCTTTTCTCCACTGAATTTTCCTACTGAGCTATCCTCATTCTATTACTCTTTATATCCTTAATTAACGTTTAATTAAGCAGTTGTTTCCTGACCCTCGCCTACGCCGTCTCTCCTTCAAATACCCTGGATCAGCTGGGGCTGGACCTCGGCACCAGATATGCTCCTTCCACTCCAGTTGCTCAAATATATACTTAAAGTTGTGGAAAGCAGCTGTCATGTGTAAGATCACCAAGTGTTCCCATAGTCAGTGGTCACTTTAGGCATAACAATTAAGTCCAGAACTTGAATTTCTCCATTTATGAAATATTGTGTGGTATTAAGAGAGAGTAAGGAGTACGTCAAGGCTGTGTACTGTCACCCTGCTTATTTAACTTATATGCAGAGTACATCATGAGAAACTCTGGGCTGGATGAAGCACAAACTGGAATCAAGATTACCGGGAGATATATCAATAACCTCAGATATGCAGATGACACCACCCTTATGGCAGAAAGTGAAGAGGAACTCAAAAGCCTCTTGATGAAAGTGAAAGAGGAGATTGAAAAAGTTGGCTTAAAGCTCAACATTCAGAAAACGAAGATCATGGCATCAGGTCCCATCACTTCATGGGAAATAGATGGGGAAACAGTGGAAACAGTGGCAGACTTTATTTTTGGGGGCTCCAAAATCACTGCAGATGGTAACTGCAGCCATGAAATTAAAAGACACCTACTCCTTGGAAGGAAAGTTATGACCAACCTAGATAGCATATTCAAAAGCAGAGACATTACTTTGCCAACAAAGATCCATCTAGTCAAGGCTATGGTTTTTCCAGTGGTCATGTATGGATGTGAGAGTTGGACTGTGAAGAAAGCTGAGCATTGAAGAATTGATGCTTTTGAAGTGTGGTGTTGGAGAAGACTCCTGAGAGTCCCTTGGACTGCAAGGAGATCCAACCAGTCCATTGTAAAGGAGATCAACCCTGAGTGTTCTTTGGAAGGAATGATGCTAAAGCTGAAACTCCAATACTTTGGCCACCTCATGCGAAGAGTTGACTCATTGGAAAAGACTCTGATGCTGGGAGGGATAGGGGGCAGGAGAAGAGGATGACAGAGGATGAGATGGCTGGATGGCATCACCGACTCGATGGACGTGAGTCTCAGTGAACTCCGGGAGTTGGTGATGGACAGGGAGGCCTGGTGTGCTACGATTCACGGGGTCGCAAAGAGTCGGACATGACTGCGTGACTGAACTGAGCTGAACTGAACAGAGTATCTCTTTGCTCTGTGTGTGTGTGCTCAGTCACTTAGCTGCATCCAGCTTTTTGTGACCCTATGAACTGGAGCCTGCCAGGCTCCTCTGTCCAAAGTATTTTCCAGACAAGAATACTGGAGTGGGTTGCCATTTTCTGTTTGAGGGGATCACCTTGGTAGCATTCCTTTTATTGCTCCAATGAGGGCATCTGTGGAGACATCTGTGGAGACAAATTCAGGACACATGAGTTTGTTTCCATTTATGGAAGCATGGGTTAAAATGTGTCTTTTTTTCTGTGTTTGCTGCTATTCCTGGATACCATAGATTGGGTGGCAGCAACAGATACTTATTTCCCACAGCACTGAAGGCTGAAAGTCCAAGATTAGGGTGGCAGCCTGGTCAAATTCTGGTGAAAGGTTTTTTCCTAATTTACATCCAGCAATCTTCTTCTTGTATCCTTAACCTTGTTGAGAGAGGACAAGTGAGCAAGCTCTCTGATGTCTTCTCCTATAAAAGCACTGATTCCATCATGCAGGTGCTACCTTCATGACCTAATTAGATCCCAAAGACTCTACCTCCTAATGCCATCCTATTGGGATTATGTTTTAACATACTAATTGGGATGCGGGCACACAAAGATGCAAGCCATAACAAAACACTTTAATCAAAAATTTGAAAACTGGTTGGCTTCTTTAAACATTATAGCAATATCGTGTTCTTATTCCAGAGCAAGCAATATCTGAGAGGGTTAAAATATCTGGGATTAAACACCTGAAAAGTTTCCTCCTATAGGAATAAAATGCAGCTGCTTCATGAGTCCAGAGTTTGTAAAAAATTTAAGGGCAAGAATTGGTCATTAGTTAGCTGACTCTCTGACTTCCACTAAAATAGTATTTATTAAAATGTTATATATGATTTGAGATTTAGAGTGTATAACATGAAATAAAGTGAACATATAGAAGTAGGAGATGCATTAATGCTTATTAAACTCCTCTAATATAATAGGCCAAGTAATCAGGACTTTAAATATATTATCTCATGTAATACTCATGATGACATCTTCTCATATAATGATCTCTGACTTTTACTCTCAGTCATAATGAAATAACAGCTACAGAAAAAAAAATGATATGAAACAATGGTTTGAAGAAGCAAATAAAGCTTTCTGTCTTGATGAGGCAGATTCAGAATTTGAGACTAATGTAGCTAAAATCTTCCATGTAGAGCACTGGAAAGAGGAGTCTATAGAGAGAGCGTTGGTATTCTAGAGTGGTTCCTTGAGTTTGGGGCTGAGTACTGATTTGTGTGTGTGTGGGGGGGGGGGGGTGGTGTGTGTTGGGGGGTGTGCATGTATGTGTGTGCATGTGTGTGTGAGAGGAAGATATGAAGATCACGGAAGTACCATGAGAAAGAAATAGAAAGAAAAAACAATCAGAGGTCACACAGGACCAAGAATGTGTTACATTCCCAGTAGTTGATGTTCAGATGCCCAGTAGTGTCTGACTTTTTGCAACCCCATGGAAGGCAGTACGCCAGGATTCCCTGTCCCTCACCATCTCTCGAAGTTTGCCCAAGTTCCTGTCCATTGCATCAGTGATGAATAAGGGAAAACTTCCAATGCCTAAGGCATAAGAGAGCATTCTCAGAAGAATATTATTACAAATAGGGTCTTGCACAGAGTTCAGGGAGCTAGCCCTAAAGGAAAGCCTGCTCAAAATTCCTGCTAAGAAAATTTGAAAAGAAGACTCAGAGGAATCAGACTGATTGCAAGAAACTTAAATAAAGGACAGAAAAATAATCTTACACTAATTTAAAAGAATAAAATATAATTCAACAAACAACAATGTAACACATTTGAAATTAAAAAAAAAAATGATAAGAAAATGCACAGCTAGGAAAAATGTTTAAATAGAAAGAGACCCAGAAACACAGGCATAGTGAAATCAACTCATAACACTGAAACTCTCATAAATACTTCTAGTTATTTAAGTAGGAAAACTAATGTATGAACAATGATAAGAAGTATAGACAATCAAGAAAAATCCATACCATAAATTTAAAGTTAAAACATATAATATTTAAAATAGAAAATTAATCATCATATTAAAAACTACAAAAGGGAATATTAGCAAATTTGAAAGACTAGCAATAGAATATATCCAAAATTTTAAAAACAAAAAGAAAAACTCTGAAAATAAATGAACAGTGCTTCAGTGAGTTCTAGGACACTATTGACCAGAATCATATAGGTATAACTGGAGTTCCATGGGAAATAAAAAAAAAAAAAAAAGATGAGATACAGAAACAAAATATTATAAGATATAAGAGATGGAAATATTAAATATTATCAGTTCAGTTGAGCCGCTCAGTTGTGTCCAACTCATTGCGACACCATGAATCGCAGGCCTCCCTGTCCATCACCAACTGCCAGAGTCCACCAAACCCATGTCCATCGACTCTATGATGCCATCCAACCATCTCATTCTCTGATGTCCCCTTCTCCTCCTGTCCTCAATCTTTCCCAGCATCAGGGTCTTTTCCAATGAGTAGGCTCTTCACATCAGGTGGCCAAAGTATTGGAGTTTCAGCTTCAACATCAGTCCTTCCAATGAACACCCAGGACTCATCTCCTTTAGAATGGACTGGTTGGATCTCCTTGCAGTCCAAGGGACTCTCAAGAGTCTTCTCCAACACCACAGTTCAAAAGCATCAATTCTTTGGTGCTCAGCTTTCTTTATAGCTCACATCCATGCATGACCACTGGAAAACCCACGGCCTTGACTAGACGGACCTTTGTTGGCAAAGTAATGTCTCTGCCTTTTAACATGCTGTCTAGGTTGGTCATAACTTTCCTTTCAAGGAGTAAGTGTCTTTCTAATTTCATGGCTGCAATCACCATCTGCAGTGATTTTGGAGCCCCCAAAAATAAAGTCAGCCACTGTTTCCCCGTCTATTTGCCATGAAGTGATGGGACTGGATGCCATGATCTTCATTTTCTGAATGTTGAGCTTTAAGCCAACTTTTTCACTCTCCTCTTTTACTTTCATCAAGAGGCTCTTTAGTTCTTCATTTTCTGCCATAAGGGTGGTGTCATCTGCATATCTGAGGTGATTGATATTTCTCCCAGCAATCTTAATTCCAGCTTGTGATTCATCCAACCCAGCGTTTCTCATGATGTACTCTGCATATAGGTTAAATCATCAGGGTGACAACATACAGCCTTGATATACTCCTTTCCCGATTTGGAGCCAGTATGTTGTTCCATGTCCAGTTCTAACTGTTGCTTCCTGACCTGCATACAAGTTTCTCAAGAGGCTGTTCAGATGGTCTGGTATTCCTGTCTCTTGAAGAATTTTCCACAGTTTATTGTGTTCCACACAGTCAAAAGCTTTGACATAGTCAATAAAGCAGAAATAGATGTGTTTTTTTGGAACACTCTTGCTTTTTTGATGATCCAGCAGATGTTGCCAATTTGATCTCTGGTTCCTCTGCCTTTTCTAAAACCAGCTTGAACATCTGGAAGTTCATGGTTCATGTATTCCTGAAGCCTGGCTTAGAGAATTTTAAGCATTACTTTACTAGCGTGTGAGATGAGTGCAGTTGTGCGGTAGTTTGAGCATTTTGGGCATTGCCTTTCTTTGGGATTAGAATGAAAACTGACATTTTCCAGTCCTGTGGCCACTGCTGAGTTTTCCAAATTTTGCTGGCATATTGAGTGCAGCACTTTCACAGCATCATCTTTCAGGATTTGAAATAGCTCAACTGGAATTCCATCACCTCCACTAGCTTTGTTTGTAGTGATGCTTTCTAAGGCCCACTTGACTTCACATTCCAGGATGTCTGGCTCTAGGTCAGTGATTACCATCGTGATTATCTGGGTTGTGAAGATCTTTTTTGTACAGTTCTTCTGTGTATTCTTGCCATCTCTTCTTAATATCTTCTGCTTCTGTTAGGTCCATATCGTTTCTGTCCTTCATCGAGCCCATCTTTGCATGAAATGTTCCTTTGGTATCTCTGATTTTCTTGAAGAGATCTCTAGTCTTTCCCATTCTGTTGTTTTCCTCTATTTCTTTGCATTGATTGTTGAAGAAGGCTTTCTTATCTCTTCTTGCTATTCTTTGGAACCCTGCATTCAGATGTTTATATCTTTCCTTTTCTCCTTTGCTTTTCACTTCTCTTTTTCACAGCTATTTGTAAAGCCTCCCCAGACAGCCATTTTGCTTTTTTGCATTTCTTTTCCATGGGGATGGTCTTGATCCCTGTCTCCTGTACAGTGTTACGAACCTCAGTCCATAGTTCATCAGGCACTCTATCTATCAGATCTAGGCCCTTAAATCTATTTCTCACTTTCACTGTTTAATCATAAGGGATTTGATTTAGGTCATCCCTGAATTGTCTAGTGGTTTTCCCGACTTTCTTCAATTTCACTCTGAATTTGGCAATAAGGAGTTCATGATCTGAGCCCCAGTCAGCTCCTGGTCTTGTTTTTGCTGACTGTATAGAGCTTCTCCATCTTTGGCTGCAAAGACTATAATCAATCTGATTTCGGTGTTGACCATCTGGTGATGTCCATGTGTAGAGTCTTCTCTTGTGTTGTTGGAAGAGGGTGTTTGTTATGACCAGTGCATTTTCTTGGCAAAACTCTATTAGTCTTTGCCCTGCTTCATTCCATATTCCAAGGCCAAATTTGCCTGTTATTCCAGGTGTTTCTTGACTTCCTACTTTTGCATTCCAGTCCCCTACAATGAAAAGGACATCTTTTTTGGCTGTTAGTTCTAAAAGATCTTGTAAGTCTTTATAGAAGTGTTCAACTTCAGCTCCTTCAGTGTTACTGGTTGGGGCATAGACTTGGATTACTGTGATATTGAATGGTTTGCCTTGGAAACGAACAGAGATCATTCTGTAGTTTTGAGATTGCATCCAAGTACTGCATTTCGGACTCTTCTGTTGACCATGATGGCCACTCCATTTCTTCTGAGGGATTCCTGCCCACAGTAGTAGATATAATGGTCATCTGAGTTAAATTCACCCATTCCAGTCCATTTCAGATTGCTGATTCCTAGAATGTCGACATTCACTATTGCCATCTCTTGTTTGACCACTTCCAATTTGCCTTGATTCATGGACCTAACATTCCAGGTTCCTATGCAATATTGCTCTTTACAGCATCAGACCTTGCTTCTATCACCAGTCACATCCACAGCTGGGTATTGTTTTTGCTTTTTCTCCATCCCTTTATTCTTTCTGGAGTTATTTCTCCACTGATCTCCAGTAGCATATTGGGCACCTACTGACCTGGAGAGTTTCTCTTTCAGTATCCTATCATTTTGCCTTTTCATACTGTTCATGTGGTTCTCAAGGCAAGAATACTGAGGTGTTTTGCCATTCCCTTCTCCAGTGGACCACTTTCTGTCAGATCTCTCCACCATGACCCGCCCGTATTGGGTTGCCCCATGGGCATGGCTTAGTTTCATTGAGTTAGACAAGGCTGTGGCCCTAGTATGATTAGATTGACTAGTAAAGTATAGATTTATTAAAATAATGAATTTTTAAAAATAAAAATTTCATAAATTGAAATGTGTGTGTGTATATATATATATATATATATATATATATATATATATATTTGTCTGACTTTAATGGGGGAATGAAACTTCTTTGAGAGTTATAACTACAGTTCCCCATTGTATTTATAGAATAAATATTAAAATAACAAACCTAATTATAATTTCAAGCTTTGGTTATTTTAAATTCTAATAACACGAGTGGAGATTATCTAAATTCTTTATGGTTTCCTATTTCTTGACAATTATCTTGTGTATAATAAGACAAAAATATTTTTTATTTATTTGTCTTTAAACTTTCAAAACACTTAATTTGATTTTTGATAAAAAGCAATCCTTGCTTTTAATGCTCTGTTGTGTACTTGAAAGCTGAGATTGCAATAATAAACATGTCCAGCACAGACATGTTTGGGAACAAACCCATTTGTTATTGTTAAAGATACAACTTGTGAGGGTAGAAGTGTCCAGACATTACCCAGTGTTCTTCACTCCTGTATTGTTTCTACTTCAGTCCCTGAAGGAATGGATAACTGTTATTGGACTTGCTGTCCTTTTGTAACAAGTAGGAAGTTGGGAAAACTTTGAAAAGTATATGTTTCAGAAACGGACAACAGGCAATACAAGATTCAGATGCTCAGAGAAAGAAATCAAGAGAGGGAACTCTATGAGGAGATCACAGGAAGAGTGTGCCCATCCCACTGAGTGGAGCACAAAGAAATTAGAGTGTGGGGAGGCTGATGTGGTTAGAATTTTTAGATCACAGAGTAAGAGATGAGAGAACAATGTAGAAGAAGGTCGCCATAAATTGGCATATGCGTGTGCTTCAGTGTTTGAATTACTAAATTGCATGTTTCTAGGAAAGGATGGGAGAAGGCAATGGCAACCCACTCCAGTACTCTTGCCTGGAAAGTCCCATGGACGGAGGAGCCTGGTGGGCTGCAGTCCATGGGGTCGCGAAGAGTCGGACACGACTGAGCAAATTCACTTTCACTTTTCACTTTCATGCATTGGAGAAGGAAATGGCAACCCACTCCAGTGTTCTTGCCTGGAGAATCCCATGGACGGGGGGGCAGCCTGGTGGGCTGCCGTCTATGTGGTCACACAGAGTCGGACACGACTGAAGCAACTTAGCACCAGTAGCAGCAGCAGGAAAGGATACCACAAGGTTTGTCAGATATCTACTAGAGAAGAATTAAAAATTACTGGGAAGCTGAGAGGTAAATATCCTGAGAATTCACACATTTGTGTTCCAACCAGTCAGTTGGGTTCTCACTGAAACTAAGACATTTGGTAGGGACTTCAGAGTATAGTGCTTTTCAAGTGGGGACAATTTTGCTCTCTTGGGACTGTCTTGAGATAATTTTGATTGTCACAACTTAGGAGGGTACAACTTGCATCTCATGTGGAGAGGACAGGGGCACTGCTGAATATCTTATCATGCACAAAACCACTTCCTACAATAAAAACACAATCATGAGTGAAGCGTACTCATGAAACTAAATAAGCCATTTTAAATATAGTCACTTTTTAAAAATAAAATTTGAAATTGAGCAGTCATATACACTTGAGTTTTCTATTGCTAATTACATTACACTAGTGTTAGTCACTCAGTACCTTCAGTGAAAAAAACTTTGGATATCTGTGGATATATGTGTATGTGTATGTCTATGCATTTAGGGCAAGTCATATTAGTACAGTTTTAAATTTTCCATGATTTAATTTTATCATCAATAATATAACATCAGCACTCATTTCACATGCTTCAAATTTATCAGCCATAGTGCCTTATTTAAAGCAGAGTGTTTATCAGAGATAAATAGTACAGAAGGCCAATGTATCACCGTCAATAATACTAAACGTCTACACAAACCACAAAATTAAGTACCTTGGAAGAACATTACAAAGTGCTATGCTTGCATAGGGATCAATTGAAGGTAGAAAAAGGAGTCCTAGAGGGAGTTCATTTGCGTAGTATTTGCATTACCACTCTTGTCAATTAGTTCAAATATAAGCCAACTCAGTAGTCACATATGAGGCCAACCTAAAGGGAAATATGTCAGTTTATGTTAGCTTTCTTAACAGGAGGCACACACACAGAGTTGGGTAGAAAGGAAAAAACCAAAAAGTCAAACTTAAGCTTAATGTCTTAAATATTTGAGAACATTGATAATATTATATATGTATCAATATATATGTATCACTATGTCTATAAATAAATAGATACATGGGTAGACATAGATAGATATGTACAGTGTATGTTTGCTTTCTTTCAAACCTAGAACAAGCCTGTTGGGATACACAGATAGTTTTGATTATAAAGCTTGTAAATATCATATCAGAAAATTTCTACATTTATATAAATTAAAATTTCAAGTAAAGCATCTTTCAGAATTTGAAAATTGATAACTAAAATCAGTTCATCAAAAGTTGATATATAAATGTTCAAACAAATATTTAACAACATTCACATCTATTTATTTTTCAGTTAGAATGCCTTTTTTAATATTCTGCAGGGAGATTTCTCCTATTTGTATCATAAACTTGCATAAAATTTGAGAACTCAGTTTAAGAAACTTGATATTGTTTTCAATATTTGGTATAGGAAAGGATGATTTATTTCTTGAGAATATTATAAAGCTCCTCTTAAAAGATTCACAGCAGTTTGCCTTCTTAATAAAACAATATAGAATTTGTAAAGTCCAGATGCATTATGAATCTTGGACATGTGTTGTGTTTCCCGACAACATCATAAACTTTCAAATTAACCTTGAATTAACATTTGTGAATTCTAGGTGGGCTTGTTTTTCCTATTAAAGCTTTGGAAATTTGTATATATATTGAAATTGAGTATGACATTCATGAACCCAGATTATTTTTATGTTGTTGTTACCCAGGGTTAGAATACAATGATATTATAATCCACAGAATGATTATTGCTTTATACTTTGCCAATAGTGTTAAGCCTGGAATTTTCTTCTTCTTACTCCCTCTGCCTATATGTCATTTCCTTCTGTTTATCCACCTTCACTTTATGGCTATCTGCAGGACTAAAGACCAAGTTCTCAGTGCCTGCCAAATTCTTCCCTTTGTCTTAACTAGAAGAATAAATTGAACTGACTGCTATCTGAAAATAAAATTAGAACTGGGAGGCATCATCAACTCCTATGCTATAATGTCAACTGCTCATAGGCAAAGGCCATAACTTTATGTTTATGAGACTATAAGGTAGCATAGTTGGACCATAGAAAATGCTTATAACAGCAATTAATGAGCTAATAAATGAAAAACTGAATAAACCTAGTGGACTCTACACATTTTGTAAATATAAGAAACAAGCTCAAGGTATTTAGATAACTTCTCTAGACTTATAATGATTTAGTAAGACAAAATTCATATAATTCTGTATTTTTGCTTGTTTAATTTTAAGCTATGTTATTTGGAAAATACAAAATTTTTCAGTTACTTTTTCAAACTCAAAACTTTCTAGTTTTTTCTGTTTTGAATCTGGCTGTCAAATCTGATAGTCTCTCCTTTTCCATTGTTTTATTTCTTTTATTTTTTTATAAATAAAACTTTACATTTTTCATCTTTTAAATTTAATAATTGAATTTTATGTTGTTATAATTATATATTTTTGAGTGCTTTATCTGTCTTTTTCCTGTGGTGATGAAGTTTTCTCATATTTTTAGTGATATTCAATGCTGAGTTCACTTTCCATAGAAAATATTTGAGGGCTAGATTTTACATTATTTCTTCAGAGATAAATTATCTGGACTTCACCCAGGGGCTTAGTTATTTCCAAGGATCAAAATAACTTGGGTCCACAATTTTTCAAGTTTGAATTAGGGATTTTGAGGAGGGAATATACGAAGGTAGGATGACTGATGATTTTGTGATAGTTTAGAGACAATGGTGAGATAGAGATAAATTTCCAAATTCTTACTCTGCTAGTAGTTTTCTTATCTTTTCATATCTTTCACTAAGGTTTCCCCTTTGGGGATGTCAAATGTCAGGATGGAGATAATGAAGTTGGGCTGAGAGGCTGATGACCTCCTACCTGCTTTGTCTTCTGGTCAGTTTCTAGACTAGCAACTATTGGTTCCAGTTTCTTACTTATTATTATGGATTTTACTTTTATGTTGTTATTGTTATTTCTGGCTTCCAAAGAATTATTTAAATTTCCAGCTATGACATTCATGTCTTAAACATTTATATTTATCTTTTCCAGCATTACTAAGTACACTATATCTAGAGTAGTTAACTCTGAACATTTAATCCTGTATATCAGCACGCTTTGTTTTCTCATTGAGAGTGAAAGTCACTCAGTCATGTCTGACTCTTTGCAACCCCAGGGACTATACAGTCCATGGAATTCTCCTGGACATAATACAGTGGGTAGCCGTTCCCTTCTCCAGAGGATCTTCCTAACCCAGGGACCAAAACTAGGTCTCCTGCATTGCAGCAGATTCTTTACCAGCTGAGCCACCAGGGAATTTCTAAAATAATGTAGCTGGTAAGTATCAATACATGCTTAGAAATTTTTTCCATACAATTTTATTAGAACATCTCAAGCACATGATTCACATCTGAATTGACTACTACCCAGACTACAAAAGCAGACTATGTTTTAAGCTATCTAATGGACCAGGAAGTAAACAAAGAATAAATGCTCTTTGAAAAAGTGATGTTACACATGTGTAAATAATTTTCCACATATTTATTTTTATAAAGGACAAGATTTGGGGGATTAAGAATGGTTTAGAAAAGCATTTACAGTTAAGCTTACTAAGCACAAATTATCCTACACAGACTACTTTCTCCTAAGAAATAATCAATTAGAAAATGTAACACAGATGAAAACAGTAAGCCTGATATTACTGATTTATCTGAAATTACAAGTAGATAGCTCTTTGTATTCAAAACGAAAATAAAGATTCAATATATGTTATTATGAATTTTTAACCACACTTATGGTAAAATAAATTTAATAATTAAGTTTTATATTAGAATAATGTGAGTATAGATATTTCTGATGTTCAATTTCCCTTTATATGTCCAATTAACCTTTATTTACTGAGAAATCATGGGATTCTAATTTGATTGGCAGCACCAGAGCTGGCGCCAGTAAGGGGAGTTCAGAAACTCTGCTGGAAAATCATGGTTTATTAATACATCATTAAGCACTTTAAATGGATTCCAATGGTGTATGTCTAAGGAAGGAAATAATTCAACATTTGTTAGTTACTGACAGAGTACAGAATTGAAATTTACATTATAAGCCTTCCGTTAAAAATCCTAATGTGCCAGCAATTGAATTACACATCACAAAATGATAGTGTATGTCATCTGCCTTTTTACCACAGAGAACTATAAATGTTAATGATTATGTACTTTCATCCAGACAAAAGCATATTATCATATAGTAATACAATCTAGAAAAGTATGAGTGCAAATAAAATAAAAACTAGATTTATTTGCAATATGCTTGTAATGGGCATTTAGCTCATTTATGATTTAAATCTAAATGGTGTCATGTACAGTTGAAACATATGCAATCTGAATTGCACTTTATTTCTAATGACCACACAACCAGTCTGGATATCTATGATTTTCATCTATGATTTTCAAACACCATTATATTTTTCTCTATGTTAACAGTCTAAATTGTTTGCAAGAAAAACATTAATTCTTGAGTTTGGAAAGCATTCACATCTTTATTTTAATTTCTAACATCAATCTAAACCAGGGCTACATTAACTTCTTTCTCATGCTTATGGTTGAATATGGATTTTCTGAGAAAGAAAATTATTTTGTACATTTCTAATTAATTCATGATTACAACATAAAAGATATTTTTGGAAATTATTTACATTTCAAAATTATGTAAGACTATTAAAATATTTTTCACCTAGCCTGAACACTTGATTACAAGTAAATATATTTTGTATGCAAAATTTGTATAGTATTCAGTTCAGTTCAGTCGCTCAGTCGTGTCCAACTCTTTGAAACCCCATGAATTGCAGCACACCAGGCCTCCCTGTCCATCACCAACTCCAGGAGTTCACTCAAACTTGTGTCCATCGAGTCAGTGATGCCATCCAGCCATCTCATCTTCTGTCGTCCCCCTCTCCTCCTGCCCCAATCCCTCCCAGCATCAGAGTCTTTTCTAATGAGTCAACTCTTCACATGAGGTGGTCAAAGTATTGGAGTTTCAGCTTTAGCATCATTCCTTTCAAAGAACACCCCAGGACTGATCTCCTTTAGAATGGGCTGGTTGGATCTCCTTGCACCCCGTGGGACTCTCAAGAGTCTTCTCCAACACCACAGTTCAAAAGCATCGATTCTTCGGCACTCAGCTTTCTTCAAAGTCCAACTCTCACATTCATACATGACTACTGGAAAAACCATAGCCTTGACTAGACTAGAGATCTATAAATACTAAAATTTGCACAATAATACTCTATCTTATTTTGGTGTAAACTGAACTTTTATTGGCATGTTTGTTGGAGATTTTGTACACGTTTGACTGATGTACAAAGAAGAGCAATCACAATAATTAAGATATTTTGATATTAACTATGCCACTGATATAAATATTTCTTTAATTGTATTCCTTGGCATTTAGGGAAATTGTTCTCTGAGCAATTCCAAGAAACAAACTGGTAGCAGGAAATTTGGATCTGTATATAAGGAAGTAGTGTTTATCACTCTTCAAGCTCATATCAACACAAGTCTCTTCTTTCTCTCTAGCCACAATATAAACTCGGTTATGTGATAACACATGACACACAGTCATCTTTCATGGTTATACCCTAATCTCCTTAAACTAAAAAAAATCTTATTATCATGATTCTTTTTTTTAAATTTATTATTATTATTATTTTTTACTTTACAATATTGTATTGGTTTTAAAGTAAGTATCTAAACAACATTTAGAGAGTATGAATAAATGTGAATGATTCGACAACAAAAACTTCAGATACAATAATGAAATCAGTAATATTGATTCCTTAAATATCTTTGGAACCACAGTGGCTGTACATAAAAAAGTGCATCATTTCCTTTCCATACAATATATACACTAGTAACAGTTGATAAATGGCTAGACTTTAGTGGATTCCTGTGATAAGTAAGGAAAAACAGTAATTAAGTCTATTTATGCGCTTGTGGTGAATCATCTATGCATGTACACTTTTTGCCACAGTTTCAATTTGTGAGAAAATATATACATTTTGCTAGGTGGGAATGTATAGAAGAAAAATGACTATTGTTGAATTCATAGTTTAGATAGGAGTAAGATAGGAAGTCAGAAAGAAAAATGATCAAGGAGAGGGCAGCCCAGAGCAAGAAGTAAGCTGTGTTTTTAAGATAAAAGTAAGGAAAAGTGAAACAAAAGGTAGATAGAGATGATACTGAAAATAGAGTGTGATAAGGAATACTAGAATCACAAACTCACAGTCAATTTTAAACACAGCACATCTGTTAGAAGTTGTAGGCAGGGGATCAGAAAACCAAAATAAAGCCTGATAGAAACAGAAATAACTGACATGAAGTTAAGAAAAAAATTGTTTTATACACTTTAATTTTGTATGAGCACTAGTAACTGGAGGTCTATTTTAGATAGTCTCTCTTTGGAATTTTCTTAACATCCAATAGTTACCAATAAGCCCGAACACTCTCTCCCTTCCCTTTTTCTGACTTGAAATGGTATAATTTGGTGTTGGCAGGAGGTAGAATTGATCCTGCTATCTCATGCATTTTTTATCTCAAAATATTAACTCATAAAACTGACAGTTCTTTTGTTTCTTCTCTCTGTTTGGAAAGGTATTAAGGGACAATAAGAAAATAAGAAAACAATAAATAAAATTTAAAAAAAAACAGACTTTTTTTTTTTTTTACAATTTTTCTGAGACTCCATAAAGGTGCCTGCTTTATGTATCTAAATGTATATACTCAGTTATAAACTATTTGTGTAAAAATCAATCTTATTTTGTTCCCTGATAAAGCTAATAGGTGACCGCCCTATGAAAACAGAAAAAAGTAGATGCGGTAAACAATATATATCCGTATGTGCCATGGTAACTTAGTGATTAACATGCCATGGACTTGAAACTGTTATTTCAAGTATTAAAATAAGAGGGGAACGTTAACAATAAAAAACTAAGGAGAAAGATTTCCTAAACAACAAAAACAATAATAGCAAAAACTCATTTTGATATTTGGCAAAACTAATACAATTATGTAAAATTTAAAAATAAAATAAAATTTAAAAAAAAGGAAAAAAAATAGCAAAGCCAAACCTAAGCAGTTAGAGAAAAATCTATCTATGCTTTATTTGTCTCCCTGGAGAAGAGAGAGAGGAAGAAAGAGAGAGAGGGAGGGCGGGAAGGAGGCAAGGGAGGAAGGAAGGAAGAAATTTATGTTTTCAAGGGCAGGAAGTAGAGATTAATACAACTGAAGTAACCCAACTAGAATGAGGTAGGTAGAGCCGTATTAAAAACCAAGAGGACATTTTTACAGGAAAGCTAGACTTTGCCAGGCAGGAGGAAACAAGGTATAGTGTTATCTAAAGGAAGATATAACATGTGCTCCAAAGACCAAAGTGATCATTTGGATTACAGGAAAAATAGAAATGGAAAGGAAATAAATGATAAGAAGTTACTATGTCTCAGGCAGCATAAAAAACTCAGCTTTAGAAATATGTATACAGATTAAAAAAAAAAGCCTGTAAAAGAGCTAAGGCATTAATCATAGAATATTATAATTACACCAGTGCCAACAGTTTGAGAATAGGAGGATGCCCATGGAGGCGGCACACTTGAAGAAAACTGAATGTATAATGTATAGATAATATTCATAAAGAAAACATATCTATATGTACACTGGAGTTAGATTTTGGAAACAGCCTGGTAGAAATGATAAATGTGACTAGTATAAATAGAATCAATAGGAAAATGAAAAAAAAAAAAGAAAAGACAGTAATACACAATGATTAAATACTGAGACAGTTTTATGTAGTTCAACATAAGAAATTTCACCATTCAATAGATGTGGTGAACACCTGCTGTGGATAAGGCACAGAATTTTAGAAACTAATACAAAGATGGATGACACAGAGTCCCCAGCCTCAAAAACTACAGTTTGAATTTATGGAGTATTTACTGGTGTTTAGTGAGTATGCCAAGTCTTTAATTTATGAAAGTCTATATCTGCTGGGTTGAAAATAATGCATACTTTTTCATTTGAGTCTTCTGATAAAGTAACAGAGCTCCACAAAGCTTAGTTATATTAACAAAGAAATTACATCAATTTGATGTGGGAAGACAGAGGCAAAAAGCACCAAGGCCACATAAGAACCTGAATCTTCCATCTGAAATGCCAAAGCAAAATGCCCAAAGGACAAAGCAAAACCAAGCAGCCCTCATTCAGCTTGGCTCTTTCCAAGTCTATAGCTCAGCTTTTCCCAGACAGCTGCATTAAGAAGCCTTCTAACATCATGCATAGATTCTGACCTTCAGTCACCTGTGTTTGAATTCTTGATCCACGTTTCTGGGACTTAGAGTGAGTTACTTATCCTTTCTGTGTCTTCAATGTTACAACAGGGTTATTAAAACCTGTTTCACAGATTCTCTCCAACATAGAGATGAAAAGAGAAAATATAAGGAAATACTTGTGAATTCTGCCTAGCACATCATAGGGCTAGATAGCTGTTCATTCTTTTCTATCTCTAATTGTTGCCTTTTATCTCTAGACTTTTAATTTAATATAAACTTTAATTTGAACAACATGTCAAGATTAAATTTCAGTTTTTAAATCACAAGTCTAAATTTCCAGAAGAAATGGATCAATAATCATAATATACCTAAGCATTTTTAATAAATATCTATTATTTAATAATTACAAATTATAAGGTTTCAAACCAGACAGTTTTACAGCTGAATTCATTTTAACATTTATATTCAGTTCAGTTCAGTCGCCCAGTCGTGTCCAACTCTTTGCAACCTCTTGGACTAGAACACACCAGGCTTCCCTGTCTATCACCCACTCCCAGAGTTTATTCAAACTCATGTCCATTGAGTCAGTGAGGCCATCCAGACATCTCATCCTCTGTAGTCCCTTTCTTCTCCTGCCTTCAATCTTTCCCAGCATCAGGGTCTTTTCAAATGAATCAGCACTTCACATCAGGTGGCCAAGTATTGGAGTTTCAGCTTCAACATCAGTCCTTCCAAAGAACATTCAGGATTGATTTCCTTTAGGATGGAGTGGTTGGATCTCCTTGCAGGCCAAAGGACTCTCAAGAGCCTCCTCCAACACCACAGTTCAAAAGCATCAATTCTTTGGTGCTCACCTTTCTTTATAGTCCAACTCTCACATCCATACATGACTACTGGAAAAACCATAGCCTTGACTAGACAGACCTTTATGGGCAAAGTAATGTCTCTGCTTTTTAATGTGCTGTGTAGATTGATCATGAATTTTATTACAAGGAGTAAGTGTTTTTTTAATTAATGGCTACAGTCACCATCTGCAGTGATTTTGGAGCCCCCCAAAATAAACTCTGCCACTGTTTCCACTGTTTCTCCATCTATTTGCCATGAGTGATGGGACCATGCCATGATCTTTGTTTTCTGAATGTTGAGCTTTAAGCCAACTTTTTCACTCTCCTCTTTCACTTTCATCAAAAAGCTCTTTAGTTAGTCTTCACTTTCTCCCATAAGGGTGGTGTCATCTGCATATTTGAGGTTATTGATATTTCTCCTAGCAATCTTGATTCCAGCTTGTGCTTCAAGCCTGTGGACCTTGTGGAAGCAAGGTCTGATGCTGTAAAGAGCAATATTGCATTGGAACCTGGAATGTTAGGCCATGAATCAAGGCAAATTGGAAGTGGTCAAACGAGATGGCAGTCAACATTTTAGGGGTCATCAAATTAAAATGGACTGGAATGGGGGAATTTACTCAGATGACCATTATATCTACTACTGTGGGCAAGAATCCCTTAGAAGTAATGGAGAAACCATCATAGTCAACACAAGAGTCAAAATGCAGCACTTGGATGCAGCCTCAAAAACAACAGATGATCTCTGTTCGTTTCTCAGGCAAATCATTCAGTATCACAGTAATCCAAGTTATGACAGTAATGCTAAAGAAGTTGAATTTGAACAGTTCTATGAAGACCTACAAGACCTTCTATTATTAAAATGCAAAAAAAGATGTCCTTTCATTATAGGGGTCTGGAATGCAAAAGTAGGAAGTCAAGAAATACCTGGAGTAACAGGCAAATTTGGCCTTGGAGTACAGAATGAAACAGGGCAAAGGCTAATAAAGTTCTGCCAAGAGAATGCACTGGTCATAGCAAACACCTTCTTCCAACAACACAAGAGAAGACTCTACACATGGACATCACCAGATGGTCAATACTGAAATCAGATTGATTATATTCTTTGCAGCCAAAGATGGAGAAGCTCTATACAGTCAGCAAAAAGAAGACTGGGAGCTGACTGTGGCTCAGATCATGAACTCCTTATTGCCAACTTCAAACTTAAATTAAAGAAAGTGGAGAAAACCACTAGACCATTCAGGTATGACCTAAATCAAATCCCTAAAGATTTTACAGTGAAAATGAGATATAGATTTAAGGGACTAGATCTGATAGACAGAGTGCCTGATGAACTATGGATGGAGGTTCATGGCATAGTATAGGAGACAGGGATCAAGACCATCCCCAAGAAAAAGAAATGCAAAAGAGCAAAATGGCTGTTTGAGGAGGCCTTACAATTAACTGTGAAAAGAAGAGAAGTGAAAGGCTAAGGAGAAAAGGAAAGATATGAATGCAGAGTTCCAAAGAATAGCAAGGAGAGATAAGAAAGCCTTCCTCAGTGAACAGTGCAAAGAAATAGAGGAAAACAATAGAATAGTAAAGACTGGAGATCTCTTCAAGAAAATTAGAGAGACCAAGGGAATATATCATGCAAAGATGGGCTCAATAAAGGACAGAAATGGTATGGACCTAACAGAAGCAGAAGATATTAAGAAGAGATGACAAGAGAACTGTACAAAAAAGATCTTCACGACCCAGATAATCATGATAGTGTGATCACTCACCGAGAGCCAGACATCCTGGAATGTGAAGTCAAATGGGCCTTAGAAAGCATCACTACAAACAAAGCTAGTGGAGGTGATGGAATTGCAGTCGAGCTATTTCAAATCCTAAAAGATGATGCTGTGAAAATGTTGCACTCAATATGCCAGCAAATTTGAAAAACTCTCAGCAGTGGCCACAGAACTAGAAAAGGTCAGTTTTCATTCCAATCCCTAAGAAAAGCAATGCCAAAGAATGCTCAAACTACCACACAATTGCACTCATCTCACACTCTAGTAAAGTGATGCTCAAAATTCTTCAGACCAGGTTCAACAATATGTGAACTGTGAACGTCCAGATGTTCAAACTGGTTTTAGAAAAAGCAGGAGAACCAGAGATCAAATTGCCAACATCCACTGGCTCATCAAAAAAGCAAGAGAGTTCCAGAAAAACATCTATTTCTGCTTTATTGGCTATGCCAAAGCCTTTGACTCTGTGGATCACAAGAAACTCTGGAAAATTCTGAAAGCGATGGGAATACCAGTCCATGTGACCTGCCTCTTGAGAAATCCATATGCTGGTCAGGAAGCAACAGTTAGAACTGGACATGGAACAACAGACTGGTTCCAAGTAGAAAAAGGAGTACGTCAAGGCTGTATATTGTCACCGTGCTTATTTAACCTTTATATTAGACACCACAATTCTATATCTTTTGCAGATAGTCATGATCATGAAAAAAAGATGCAGAGCATCCCACATTATAAAGTTTTTTTTAGGACAATATTCATAGCAAATCAATTTTAACAGCAAAATAATGTTTAAATGTCAGAAATTCATTGGCATACTATAGAAAAACATATCCAAAACTTAAAGATAGTGGGATCTTAGAGTGTTTACCATGGAAGACCTGCTCACAATCCCTGGGAAGTCAAGAACACAGTTTTTAACCAAGACTATGAGAAATAAATTTTTGAGAGAAGACTCATTATCACTGAAGGTCTCTGTTGACCCTACTTTGTAAATCAAAAATTAGAGTAACTGCTACCATTGAAGTGAAATCCCTAAATGCAGTAAGAATGATAGAAACTTATAGTATCAGGGGCCAAGTGGTAAGGCTCATTCACCAGAAACAAAATGATCACAGCTACTGAAATGGACAGAGAAGCAAAACAGTAATCAGAATAGTTTTATTTGCAGAGAACTTTGATATTGACTCTTTCATCATGTCATTTCTAAAAAGTACTATATGGGAAACCTAGTATATTAGTCATGTGATTATTCAATATGGTTTGAGATGAAACTTCCCAGATGTAGCAATACAGAAGTGACTTCTCAGGTGCATTTTCTCATTTGCAGAGATAAGTTATCTTTCCTTGAACATATCCACCTTATAGTAGTGAAAAATAGACAGCATAATCACAGCAGAGGTGACAGTTCACAAAGAGGGAAAACAAATACACATTACAGTTAACAGTACATGAAAATGAACGTTGCTCAGTCGTGCCCAACACTTTGACCCACATCCTGCAAGGCTCCTCTGTCTGAGGAATTCTTCCGGCCAGAATACTAGAGTGGGTAGCTGTTCCTATCTCCAGGGGATCTTTGCAATCCAGGAATTGAACCCAGGTCTCCTGCATTGCAAGCAGACTCTTTACCATCTGAGCCACCAGGGAAGCCCTAGTGGTACATAGAGATTTCTAAATCAAACTGGACACATCGCACTATTTCCTCCAGTCCAGAGCCCAGAACTTTTCTTTATGTGGGTCTATTCTTCTCCCTGGAAATAGTTACCAATGGTTGTTGACTTTTTCCTCTGGGATTTTGACTCTTTCCTCTGACTCAACTTTTATTTTCTGCTAGATGTGACCCATGTTTGCAGATAAGTAGATTTCCATGCTGTCCAGTAGGAAGATTGGGATTCAGGGATCTCTTTACAAGTCGACCAATTTTCCTTTTAGTCAAAGATGATATAATTCTTTTTTTTTTTTTTACTTTTAAAAAATCCATTTTATTAAAGTAAATAAGTATATAAGTTTTTTTTTTTCTAAGGAAGTTATGTTCTGGGCATGAAAATAACTCTTTTTAAAAAAATTTTTATTGAAGGAAAGCTGGTTTACAATTTTGTGTTAGTTTCAAGTATACAGCAAAGCAAATCAGGTATACATATACATTTATCAGTTCTTTTTTTTTTTTTAATTTTTTAATTGGTGGAAAATTGCTTTACAATGTTGTGTTAGATTCTGCTATACAACAACACAAATCAGTTGTAATTATATACAAATCCCCTCCCTCTAGATCCTCCCTCCCCTCCTCCAATCCCACCCCTCTAAGTCATCACAGAGTGCCAGGACAGGCTCCCTGTTTGTTTGTTTGTTTGTTTGTTTTATATATATAAATTTATTTATTTTAATTGGAAGCTAATTACTTTACAATATTGTATTGGTTTTCCATACATCGACATGAATCCACCATGGGTGTACATGTGTTCCCCATCCTGAACTCCCCTCTCACCTCCCTCCCCAAACCATCCCTCTGGGTCATCCCAAAACACCAGCCCTGACATCCTGTATCATGCATCGAACCTGGACTGGCGATTTGTTTCACATATGATATTGTACATGTTTCAATGCCATTCTCCCAAATCATCCCACCCTTGCCCTCTCCCACAGAATCCAAAAGCCTGTTCTATACATCTGTGTCTCTTTTGCTGTCTCGCATACAGGGTTATCATTACCATCTTTTTAAATTCCATATATTTGTGTTAGTATACTGTATTGGTGTTTTTCTTTCTGGCTTACTTCACTCTGTATAATAGGCTCCAGTTTCATCCACCTCATTAGAACTAATTCAAATGTATTCATTTTAATGGTTGAGGTCCCATCACTTCATAGGAAATAGATGGGAAAACACTGAAAACAGTGTCAGACTTTATTTTTTTGGGCTCCAAAATCACTGCAGATGGTGACTGCAGCCATGAAATTAAAAGACACTTACTCCTTGGAAGGAAAGTTATGACCAACCTAGATAGCATATTCAAAAGCAGAGACATTACTTTGCCAACAAAGGTCCATCTAGTCAAGGCTATGGTTTTTCCTGTGGTCATGTATGGATGTGATGATGCTTTTGAACTGTAGTGTTGGAGAAGACTCTTGAGAGTCCCTTGGACTGCAAGGAGATCCAACCAGTCCATTCTGAAAGAGATCTGCCCTGGGATTTCTTTGGAAGGAATAATGTTAAAGCTGAAACTCTAGTACTTTGGCCACCTCATGCGAAGAGTTGACTCATTGGAAAAGACTGATGCTGGGAGGGATTGGGGGCAGGAGGAGAAGGGGATGACAGAGGATAGGATGGCTGGATGGCATCACTGACTCGATGAACGTGAGTCTGAGTGAACTCCAGGAGTTGGTGATGGACAGGGAGGCCTGGTGTGCTGCGATTCATGGTGTCGCAAAGACTCGAACAGGACTGAGCGACTGAACTGAAACCACAGCTTTCTTATCCATTCATCTGCTGATGGACATCTAGGTTGCTTCCATGTCCTGGCTATTATAAACAGTACTGTGTTGAACATTGGGGTACACACATCTCTTTCAATTCTGGTTTCCTCGGTGTGTATTCCCAGCAGTGAGATTGCTGGGTCGTATGGCAGTTCTATTTCCAGTTTTATAAGGAATCTCCACACTGTTCTCCATAGTGGCGATACTAGTTTGTATTCCCACCAACAGTGTAGGAGGATTCCCTTTTCTCCATACCCTCTCCAGCATTTATTGCTTGTAGGCTTTTGGATAGCAGCCATTCTGACTGGCATGAAGTGGTACCTCATTATGGTTTTGATTTGCATTTCTCTGATAATGAGTGATGTTGAGCATCTTTTCATGTGTTTGTTAGCCATATGCATATCTTCTTTGGAGAAATGTCTGTTTAGTTCTTTGGCCCATTTTTTGATTGGGTCATTTATTTTTCTGGCATTGAGCTGCAGGAGTTGCTTATATATTTTTGAGATTAATAATTCGTCAGTTGCTTCATTTGCTATTATTTTCTCCCGTTCTGAAGGCTGTCTTTTCACCTTGCTCATAGTTTCCTTTGTTGTGCAGAAGCTTTTAATTTTAATTAGGTCCCATTTGTTTATTTTTGCTTTTATTTCCAATATTCTGAGAGGTGGATCATAGAGGATCCTGCTGTGATGTATGTCAGAGAGTGTTTTGCCTATATTCTCCTCTAGGAGTTTTATAGTTTCTGGCCTTAAGTTTAGATCTTTAATCCATTTTGAGTTTATTTTCGTGGATGGTGTTAGAAAGTGTTCTAGTTTCATTCTTTTACAAGTGGTTGACCAGTTTTCCCAGCACCACTTTTTAAAGAGATTGTCTTTTCTCCAGTATATTCTTGCCTCCTTTGTCAAAGATAAGGTGTCCACAGGTGCATGGATTTATCTCCGGGCTTTCTATTTTGCTCCATTGATCTATATTTCTGTCTTTGTGCCAGTGCCATACTGTCTTGATATAATTCTTTAAAAACTCTTGAGATCTTCATAAATATTAAGTCATACAAAATTTACTCAGGTAAAAGCCTCAATTAGAAGTATATTTGGGAGAGTAACTCTCTCTCTCTTCTTTGATTGAGATACTGAGTACCTTAGGACCACAATCATAGGATTCTTAGAAGTATTTCTGTCTGTCTGGGGGAATCTATGAGTTAAATACTTAAATCTTTCCAACATTTAACAAGGGTTCTTACAGACATATCTTTGATCTGATCTTATATCTGAAGCTACAATTTATGAGAATAGCCTTGGATTAGGATTTGATCTTTGGCCCCAGACTTAAATATATCATTAGTTAATTTATTATTGGAGACTTGTGGACTGGAGAAACTGTAAATAATAAATAGTTTGATTTTCCATCTTAGTATATCCTTGGTGGAAAACATTTCCTTGAAAACCGAATAGTCCCTTTTGTAGTTCCACTCACCTATCTATAACTTACATATAGCAAAATGAAACCAGTTGATTCTTTCACTATTTGACCTGCAAAACTATTACTTAAGTATCAAATTCATCAGGTGTATATTTTTGCACCATAATGATTAATTTAGCATGTCAACTTGACTAGACTAAGGTACCAGTCTAAATGCTGCTGTGAAAGTATTCTTTATATGTGATTAACATACAAGTCAGTAGATTTTGAGTAAAGCATGTTATCCTCCACAATGCAGGAAGGCCTCCCAGTCAAGTGAAGGTCTTAAGTGAAAAGATTGAAGTTTTCTAAAGGAAAGGAATTCTGCCTAAGGTTGTAGCCCATAAATCCTGCCTGAAATTCTAGCCTGCTGAACTGCCCTGCAGATATCAGACTCAAGGCTGCATACAACATCAACTCTAACTTGAATCTCAATCTCCAGCCTGCTAAGCTGTCCTATGAATATCAGATTTACCAGCCCCAACAACTTCGAATTTTTAGTGGCTTAAAACAAGAACCATTTTTCTACATCTCATTGTTCTGCCAGGTGACTAAAGGAGGTTAGGTTGGTGGTTTTTCTGCTCTATATAATATCAGCCAGGGCTAAAACCCAGGGAGATGGAGTATTTCCCATTATTGCATATAATTTTAAGAAGAAGGGAGAGGAAGCTACCAATTGGCATACAGCCTGGGTTCATGCCATATCTGCCACATTTTATTAGGTGAGCAGTTACAGGAGAAGATAAGATTGAAGGGAAGAGTCCACCACTGTATGTGCCCAGATACAGAAAAGGAATTAATGGTGTTCATTGAGATAGGGAAGAAATTATAATTGACATTGCTGAATACTCTTCATCATAACAAAATTATCAACATCATAAAAAGGTGAAATAATAAATTTATAAAAGCAATATACAAGAAAGAGATGCCTGCTATCTCCACTATTATCCAATAGTTTGTAGGTCAGAGATAACATAATCAAAAGGGGAAAAGTAAATGTGGCAGATTTTACTTTTTAAAGATGGCTGCAGCAATATTATATACTCTTCCTACAGTGTAACCTTGATTTTCCTCCTACTGACTGATAGGATTTATATTGTCTTCCCTTAAATATGGGCAGAGCTTTATAACTACATCATCAGCTAAAAGATAGTATGCACTTTCAAGGAAAGATACTTTAAAATGCCATATACTTCTACTTTGTTTTCTTGCAGTTCTCATGTTTGTAAGCCAGTCACTATTTTGTGAGAAAGCCCAAGCAGTCACATGCAAATTTTTTGGTTGACAGCCACAGCCAACATTTTCTGGTTGACAGTCAACAGCCAGCATCAACTGCCAAACATGTAAGTGAATGAGTCCTTTCAGATGAGTCCATTTCTTAGCAACTGAGACAACCCCAGCTTTTGAGTATTCCCAGTTGAGCCTGCAGATATTTTGAGGGAGAGAAAATTCATCTGTGTTATAACCTTGCCTAATTCATGACCTACTGAATCTGTGAAAATCAAAAAATATTTGCTGCTTTAAATTTTAAAATTTAATTGACATGCATTTTTATGTAGCAATAGATAACTGAAATAGTTATCCTTTGAAAATAAAAATTAAATCAAATTTGCATGTTATAGGGTTACATTAATGATAGATAACTATTTTGTACATTTTATATTGGGCTTCCCAGGTGGCTCAGTGATAAAGAATTTGCCTGCCAATGCAGGAGATGTGGGTTTGATCCCTGCGTCAGGAAGATCCCCTGGAGAAGGAAATGGCAACCCACTCCAGTATTCTTGCCTGGAAAATCCCATGGACAGGAGTCTGGTGGCCTATGGTCCATAGGGTTGCAAAAAGTTGTACATGACTTAGCAACTAAATAATAATGCTTTATATTATTTAGTTTTTATAGCAACTACATTCATAGGTGCTATCAATTCTCCTTTGACAGGGGAGGTAACTGAATAATTGTATGCTTAAGCAAATTCTGCAAAATCAGGAATAGAAAGAGCTGGAATTTGAAGCTGGTTGTTTCACTCCAAAGCATGGACACTTATAGGTTACCCCAATATCCTTTACCAGAAAACCTAAGAGAAAGGGATGGGAAGATTCCAGAATGAGGGATAAGAGATAATAAGATATAACCTAAAAAATTGGTAGCATTCAACACAGAAGAGTTCAAGAAAGGAGGAAAAAGGCTGGTGAATTAAGAAATAACATAATGAAGTTTACTGAACGTAGCAATGGACCCAGTAAATTTCATTATGGCTGAGAGGCTATGCCAAATATCCATGAGATTGTGTCCCAAGTAAAAGGTCTTCTTTCCCTCCCCACCCCCTCAACTAGATCTAAGCCATTGTAAAAAAAAAAAATCATGGAACTTTTGTTCTCTTCTCCAGAGGTAACCAGAAAAGAAAGGCAATGCTGACCATTTATCTTTTTCTTCTTAGCATTTTATATATTTACTTTCCATGAATGATGGAAACACAACAGTTATTTTTGTCTATCTCAAGAATGGTTTTGAAAGAGGCAACTCTCTTTTAAATATGTAACTCTGCATGTTTCTGAGTGTATGTGTATTGTGTGCATGTATTTTAATCCTAAACAGATATTGAGAGTCTAAATGCTTGGCTCTCAGTAATGATGATAATCAAACCTAGAGCTTTGGCTTACACAAGTGTGTACATGGGGTACCAATAATTGTGTTCGGTTTGGGCCATATGCATTTGCAGGGTTTTTATTATATCACAGTGTAGTTACCAGATAATAATTGAAAAATATAGATATATAGTAGAAATGATTGGATCGATGTGCATGTGATACTCAATAAATACAATTCATTTTTATCTATTTATCAATTCTCCCAAATATAAACATTTCATATGCTACATTCCATACATCTGTGAAGTTGCTTTAATGAAATTCTGAAATCAATATTTTTATTTCAGTCGATGTGTATATTTAAGTAAAACACAGGGAATTAACTCTCAGATAAGTATTATAATAATCTACTCGAGGTTCAATAAGGAAAATATAATCCTTTCTAGGCATTTCAAAGGGGATAATCAGATCAGAAAAATATATGCTTACAAAATAAGGTGAAGGAATTCAAGTCAAAAGAGGAAGAAAGGTGCTGTGAGCTGTCAGTTTTGCCACTCATCACTAGTTGTAAGGACACCAGTAAGTTACTTTTGCCATGTTATTTACTGTCACTTGCCTAGATTGAGAACTACAAGAAATCCCACCTATGCAGTTGTCTGCAGCACCAAGACAAATAATTTGCAAAGAAATTCCTAGTCATTAAAATATTCTTGGAAGCCCATGTGGCTGTTTGTCACTACTGGAGAAAGATGGATGATTTCTGTTTCCCTTTGGCCTTTCAGAACGTGTGTCAAGGGAGCTCACTGAAAAAAATGGCTATCACATCTCAATACCTGAAGACGAAGCATTCTGGCAAACATGGTGGTCTTTTAGAACCGGTGATAATGGGGAGAACATAAAGAAACTAAACATAAATTCTGAGTTCAAATAACGATTATGGCTACATAAAAAGAATCTGTTCTCTCAAGATTTTAATTTACACTGAGGTTATGAGCACATCTTAATACTTGCTTCGTAAATGATTATTCTTCTGTGTATCCTTTCGACCTCTTTTTAATATCTTCTGCTTCTGTTAGGTCCATACAATTTCTGTCCTTTATTGAGCCCATCATAGCATGAAATATTCCCCTGGAATCTCTAATTTTCTTGAAGAGATCTTTAGTTTTTCCTATTCTATTGTTTTCCTCTATTTCTTTGCACTGATCGCTTAGGAAGGCTTTCTTATCTCTCCTTGCTATTCTTTGGAACTCTGCATTCAAATGGGTATATCTTTCCTTTTCTCTTTTGCTTCTCACTTCTTTTCACAGATATTTATAAGGCCTCCTCAGACAGCCATTTTGCTTTTTTGCATTTCTTTTTCTTGGGGATGCTCTTGATCCCTGTCTCCTGTACAATGTTACAAACCTCCGTCCATAGTTAATCAGGCATTCTGTCTATCAGATAAAGTCCGTTAAATCTATTTCTCACTTTCACTATATAAACATAAGGGATTTCATTTAGGTCATACCTGAATGGTCTAGTGGTTTTCCTTACTTTCTTCAATTTAAGTCAGCAAATTTGGAAAACCCAACAGTGGCCATGGGACTGAAAATGGTCAGTTTTCATTCCAATCCCTAAAAAAGGCAATGCCAAAGAATGCTCAAACTACCACAAAATTGCACTCATCTCACACGCTAGTAAAGTAATGCTCAAAATTCTCCAAGCCAGGCTTCAGCAATATGTGAACTGTGAACTTCCTGATGTTTAAGCTGGTTTTAGAAAGGACAGAGGAACCAGAGATCAAATTGCCAACAACCGCTGGATCATGGAAAAAGCAAGAGAGTTCCAGAAGAACATTTCTGCATTATTGACTATGCCAAAGCCTTTGAGTGTGTGGATCACAATAAACTATGGAAAATTCTTCAAGAGATGGGAATACCAGACCACCTGACCTGCCTCTTGAGAAACCTGTATGCATGTCCGGAAGCAACAATTAGAACTGGACATGGAACAACAAACTGGTTCCAAATAGGAAAAGGAGTATGTCAAGGCTGTATATTGTCACCCTGCTTATTCCACTTATATGCAGAATACATCATGAGAAACTCTGGACTAGAAGAAGCACAAGCTGGAATCAAGGTTGCTGGGAGAAATATCGATAACCTCAGATATGCAGATTAAGCCACCCTTATGGCAGAAAGTGAAGAGGAACTAAAAAGCCTCTTGATGAAAGTGAAAGAGGAGAGTGAAAAAGTTAGCTTAAAGCTCCACATTCAGAAAACTAAGATCATGGCATCCGGTCCCATCACTTCATGGGAAATAGATGGGGAAACAGTGGAAACAGTTTGAGACTTCATTTTTGAGGGGCTCAAAAATCGCTGCAGATGGTGATTGCAGCCATGAAATTAAAAGACTCTTACTCCTTGGTAGGAAAGTTATGACCAACCTAGATAGCATATTCAAAAGCAGAGACATTACTTTGCCAACAAAGGTCCTTCTAGTCAAGGCTATGGTTTTTCCAGTGGTCATGTATGGATGTGAGAGTTGGACTATAAAGAAACCTGAGTGCTGAATAATTTATGTTTTTGAACAGTGGTATTGGAGAAGACTCTTGAGAGTCCCTTGGACTGCAAGGAGATCCCCAGTCCATCCTAAAAGAAATCAGTCCTGGGTGTTCATTGGAAGGACTGATGTTGAACCTGAAACTTCAATATTTTGGCCAGCTGATGTGTTCAGCTGACTCATTTTAAAGACCCTGCTGTTGGGAAAGATTAAAGGCAGGAGGAGAAGGGGACGACAGAGGATGAGATGGTTAGCTGGCATCACCAACTCAATCATCACCGACATGAGTGGGTAAACACTGGGAGTTGGTGATGGACAGGGAGGCCTGGCGTGCTGCAGTTCATGGGGTCACAAAGAGTTGGACATGAGTGAGTGACTGAACTGAACTGAACTGAAATGATTGTTCTCTCTTTGATGTTGTAGCTATACTTAACTAGAGAGAGATGGGGTTAAAAAAATAAAATGAGATTGGTACCAATCATAATTTTAGCAGTCTTGACATGAGGTTGGAACTTCAGCTAATATACTGTAGAGGACAGGAGTTGAGGAATTGGAGGTTTGAACCTGCACCTAGAGGACAACCAGTATAAGGGGTGGGAGGTAGGGCAGTGTACAATGTAGTGACTTGTTCTGTGAATAAAACAATATTCAATGCTCACTTATTCCATTGTGTTAGTACATAGCATATGGATGAAGGACAAATTGCCATTTGTCCTACCAATTCAACATTCATCTCAAATGTCTACTCCTCCAGCCTACACTGTCCTCATAGGGCCACCCAATCTGTCCTTTAGACTATAGCTCTATGCCTATTTCCAAAATAATGTGTGATACTTTCCTCACATTTACTGTATTTCTATTTCCATGTGTATACTTTTTTCTTTAGACAAGATTACTGTATTTCTATTTTCATGTGTATGCTTTTTTTCTTTAGACAAGAACTCTTTGAATTTAAAGATCATGCCTTGTTTAACTCTGGTGAGTTCAATTTAGAAGTAGCAAGATCTAGAGTGTGAAACAGGTAACCTATGGCAGAGATTCACTTCAAGAACTAGACGAAAGATCTTGGAGAGAGAAGAAAAGGGAAAGAAAGAGAGGATAAGAGGATTTCATAGTATGTGTGTGTGTTGGGTGGTGGTGGGGAGGTGACAGGTACATTATAGTTTCAATCCTGTGCAAACTATTAGAGCTTATTGCTGGAAGGGCAATGATATTTTATGTGAAATTAAATTGAATCAATATTAAGAAATCTTTTCTAACTTAATAAATGTATAGTACTTCCCCTCTTGGCCATAACAGGCCACTCTTTCCTCTTTGCTGTTTCCTGACATGTAATACTTAATTGCTCTTATTGCTTATAACCTTCTATGTTTTATTATAATTTAGGACCCATGTGTTCTATGGGCCACAAAAATGGGCTGTTTTTTATTTATCTCCTCAAAACTTAACACAATGCCTACAGTATACAGGGTGTCCCTGTGGCCACCCATGTTGAACTTTAGGAGAAAAGAGTGAATGGATATGATATAATTTTAATCAGTTTAGAATTATTCATGTTTTAAGCAGCCCTCCATTACATAGAAGCATACACTTTGGAAAAAAAAATGCAGAAATTGGCAACACATCCGGTGGTGAACTTATTACAATGTTAAAATGTCAATTTCCATGACCATCTGTACTAGAAAAATGGTTAATATTATTTATTTTCAATTTGTGGCTTTACACCATTGCCACTGGCATCTGACAAACTAAACAGAAGTTCTAATGGATAGTCTAGCCCTCTTAATCACCTGTTTCAAATGGACACATTAGAACATCCCAACTAAGAAAGAGTGAGACTTCAGTTTTTAAGCACCGAATTGGATATATATATGCAAGGAGGTCCAACCAGTCCATTCTGAAGGAGATCAGCCCTGGGATTTTTTTGGAAGGAATGATGCTAAAGCTGAAACTCTAGTACTTTGGCCACCTCATGAGAAGAGTTGACTCATTGGATAAGACTCTGATGCTGGGAGGGATTGGGGGCAGGAGGAGAAGGGGACGGCAGAGGATGAAATGGCTGGATGGCATCACTGACTTGATGGACATGAGTCTGAGTGAACTCCGGGAGTTGGTGATGGACAGGGAGGCCTGGCGTGCTACAATTCATGGGGTCACAAAGAGTCAGACATGACTGAGTGAGTGAACTGAACTGAACTGAAGTCATAGGTAAAGCACAATAGGATGAAGATTTTGGAAAAGATATTTCACAGGAAAAAATGATGTCCCCCCACCCAAATTCACAAAAAACAATAATTTGAGAATAATTAAATATATACACATGCACACATGAGCTCACATATAGTTTTGAAAATTATATCTTATTTTAAAAATCTGTGTTTGATAAATTTACAGGAAAGTTTATGAAGCAAGTGCTTTTACAGAAGCAATCAGGATAAGAATATGTGTATTTAAGATAATTAGGAGATCAGTCTCAAATAAATTCAAATTTTCCAGCAAATCTAACTTGTACTTCAGGTGACCTTTACACTGGGAAAACAGAGAAATGAGTTTGTTAGCCATTTTGATTCTGTGGTGTGAGAGCTCTGATTTCTAAAGAAAGCATAATAAATGCACTTTTGATGCCATTCGTGTAGCATTTACATATTTATGCTAATATTTGTTTTTCATAGTCATATAAAAGATATGCAGAACTGACAGTGTTGTTTAAACTAAGACTGTCATTCCCAAACTATATTATATGTATAGTTTATTATACATATACACACATATACATACTAAAAATATAGTATTAAAAGAAACTGCATATAGTAATATAAGTATATTAATATATAATAATATTAATATATAATAATATTAATATAATCATATGTAAGAATATAAACAAATATAGAAATATATTTTGGGGGGCTATATCCATGGCTTGTGGGATCTTAGTTCCCCTACCAGTGTTTGAACTTATGGCCTCCGCAGGGAGAGTGGAGTCCTAACCATTGGACCACTGGGGAATTCCAATAAATGCATTTTTTTCTGAATTTGGAAAAGCTTTGGTAATATGATGTCCTGGACAAATGGGCCACCTACATATTGTACTGTACAGTATCCCCATGATTCTCTTTGATAAGGATTTAAATATTACTTCTCTATTTGACCTATTCTCCTATTTATCCCTGTTCTGTTATAATTATATTTCTTATTCTGTCTGGCTTTCTCTCTCAACTTCTCAGCTTCAGATAAAAGGAGCTGAAAATGGATTTGAGGGCAGATTGCAAATCTAACATACAATTCTGAACTGCTTAATGCAATCTGTATTTGAAAAGACAAAAATAATAATAATAATAAAGAAAAATAATTAGATTTGGGTTCTTTTCCCCCATTACTATACATCAGATCATTTAATATACTTTATGGATGAGAAAATGGGAGAAGCCCATATTGAAGAAGAACTTTTTAACTAAGGTCATTATAGGTTCCTTTCTGAGCAATAAATAATTATGTAACATGAGATACTCAATTTTCTGGCCTTGCATTTTAATATTAAGAACAAGTTTTAAAATTCTACCGAGGAAATTTTAATTACCATTTTTTTTATTGACAACAGACATATCACGTATACCATGGTTCTGTAGCATTAATAAAACCTGTGTGAATTATATGAGATGAGAAAAAAACTCTTATTAGATTTGGTGAAAAGACATCTAAGTAGTGTCACAGTTAGTGTGACTCCCTTAAATAGTATAGGCTAGCATTTGTGGAAGACAAGCAGAACAATACGACAGCACAGGAAGTAAGGGGAAGGGGACAGGGAGTGATGTCAGAGAGGTAGTCTTCAGCAACATTTAGGAGGCCTGGTAGGTCTTTGAAAGTATTTGGAATTTTAAGCAATTAGGAAGTCATGAGAAATGTGAGACTGAGAGAATTTCCTAATCATATTAAATAAAAATTAATTTTAGAAATATTCCTTCAAAACATTACTTCCATGTAATATATATATATATATATATATGCATATATACTATAAATCTACATATATATGTACATACATGTCTTGTAAATAGGTATATTTAAATATATATTCTTATATTTTTTATTAATTTCAAATCTGAACATTATATAATATATGGAGAAAATATGTTGGTATATTAGCAAAGACAAAGGCAAGGGCAAAGACAACCAAGCACTCTTTAAGATGAGTTACTGATGTCTTTCTCATCTGTAGTATAAAAATAATAATTCTTACCTCCTATGATTGTGGCAAGAAGGGATCAAAGTTTGATTCAATGCTAAAGTACTCATCTGGCTGGATATTTTCCTTTTCATTGTTTACTTCTTCCTTACTGTCTTCTCTTTAATCCTCATTCACCTTATCTTCTTTTCTCATTGTTCTTCATCTCTTTTTTAGCTTTTTTAAGGAATGAATATATAACTTAGTGAAATGAGTACCATTCACAACCACAAGCATCACTAAACCCTATGCCAAAATGAAAGGTTATTGCAGAATCCTAAATATAGTACCTGAGTTCTTTACACCTTCAAGAAATGAAAAAAAGGTTTACATGAAATGAGTTTTCATCTGCCTTCACACTTATGTACAAGTTTCCTCCTTGGCAAAGCATAATGATATTCCTATATATTTAACTAACCTTTTCAGATATCCTCTGATAGAAAGAATGAATAAAACATATAAATGTATAAAACCAAACATCATACACTAGGAGAAAGCATTAATAAAAGTAGCAGTAATATCCTGTGAAAAGAAAGTCCTTAGCCCACTCTTCCCAACTCAACTCATTATGGTCATAGATGCCTGCTATGGAACTTACTGTAATAGCACATTATCAAAATATTTTTTTAAAACGTTGTGTTCCATAGGTATGTACCCCGAATACAGTCTGTAGCAATCATGATAAATCAGGATTACAGGCCTCATGGAAAACTTCACTGTTTGTTAATGAGAAAGATTTTTTTTTAAATTATGGATCACCCTGTTTCAGCTTCTACATAAGACAAGGGGAAACCATGAGGACAAAAAGGAAATAATGTGATTATATTTCAGTGGTTATATTGTCAGAGGTGACTGTGTATTCTCTGAACCACCAAACTTCATTAAATGGTTTCAAATGAGAATGGTGAGAGGACATTATGAGTTTTGAGGATTTCTAAAACATCTGAGAAAATACACTGGAAAGACACTATATAGTGGGAAGTATGTAGCTTAACAATTTGAACTAGTGAAAATTCTTTGAAATTAAGACTCAGAAAGTTTCTTCATTGAAATTTTATTGTTGCCATTGTTGCTTACATGCACATTGTTTCTCATATTACAAAAAAAAATCAATAAAAAAGAGTATTAGAAATATACAGATGAGTTATTTTTCTTACTATTGTTTTATATCATTCATTTATTTGTTTTTGACATTACTGACTGATCAGTTTCCATTAGTTTAAAAACAAAAACAAATTTTTAAAATATCATTATCATCATAAAATGACCAATAATGTTCCTTCAAACATTTATTCAAAATTATGTTAATTCTCTTAATTCCCTGTGTCATATGAAGTACAGTGACTTCACAAAATCAGATCTCATCAGTTCTGTGAATTTTGTCTCTATGCTTCTAATGCTTATCTGTCATTCTGGATACACTCAGATTTGTCTTTAGACTTTGCACTTATCTCTTACTCATCATATTTAATGATGCACAAAAAAATGTGCAACAAAACTCATCATAGCCATCATTTGTCTATGTCCAACTCATTATCTATTAGAAATTCATGTGTCAAGTCTCTCCATATCAATGTACATTTATTTTTATTATTTATTATTGTTTTGCCATCATCCTCTTTCTTTCTTCGTTCATTCTTTCCTTTCTTACCCTTTGTCTTAAGATCCCCATATGGAGGTATTTTGACAAGCTATCCTTTAATCACTGACATTCACTTACTGGAAAAAAAAAAATATGGTCTTTTGAAAATATGCTACAAGCATCTTCTCCATATTAATGCATTTTCACCTGCCTCTCTCACTCCAGAAAAACCAAGACAAACACAGAAATATTAGACACCAAAAAAACAGTTTCCCAGAAGAGAAGGAAAATGCCAGAGAGGTTTTTTTTTTTTTTTTTTAAATGTGCTAATTATGTGAAATCTTTAATGCAATACTACCTAGGAAAAAAACCTTGGAAAAATGAAGCTGTGTGTAATATTTTTCTTTACATGCAAGGTTGAGAATTGAGAGAATTTAGACAATTGTCCCAATAACTAGTCCCAACAACTATTTCACTAGAAACTGGATGAGAATGAGGCAAAATTATACGTGAATGTGTGATTTTACTCTTGCTTTTCTTATCTGAACATTTCTTTTGAATCTCCTTTTCATAGTATAATAGTAGACAAAACCTCAGCATGAAAGAGTCATTTTAAGTTCACTTTCAAGTAAACTGAGTGAACACTGGTAGAGCTCAAATTTGGCTCAGGTGATATTCTTCCTGCCCTAGAATGGAAAATTGCTTCATACTTTTATTTTCTGCCTCTAAGTTCTTGGTTAATATTTTGCTTCTTCAAGGAGAGAGAATTTTTAACCACAAGTAAGGGTCTTGGATTAATTTTTGTACATTTCAAAGTGCTCACCACTTTTCCTGGTTTTAATTATAATTATGTCAATTTGTTATATTTACTCTATAATTACAATAACTGCTCTGCATTTATTTTTAGTACAGTTCAGAGAGGAGTTGAAAAGTTTTTGTACACTGTATGTTAATGACACTAAAAAAGCACATAGATTCAGTGTGTATTTTCTCAGTGAAACTACACATTAAGAAACCTCTCAGGTATGGAAAGAAAGGTAAGAAATGTGTTGCTAAATTTCAATTATGAAATCAAATATGAACATGGCATAGCATGAGAGGAAATCTGATTTGCAATGTAGGTGCAGAGTATAGTGTGCTCTTCCTTACCAATATTGTGCCTCAAATAGCTGGTTACATAACATTTAAGAATCAGTGGTACTTGAATTAGGTAGGCCTTGAAAGTGTTTTCCTTTTTGGAAACAGAGGTATAGGCAAATTGTCTCATGTAAGAGTCCTCAGCTTCCTTAGCACAGTGGTCAGAGAATAACATTAAGGACTAAGAAGAAATATTGAATTTACTTGTTTCTTTTCCTCTAAGATGTAGAAGACATTAAGAGACTTCAGATGTTCTAAATTGAATGGGGAAATATATGTCCTGAACTCACAATGGTTCAGTGGGTAATTACACCTTGGTTCTTCTGCTGTCTTACATGTGTATGACCTTGTATATGTTACTACATATTTCTGAACTTTGAAGTTCTAAATTGTCTAATATGGTCATGACAGAATATAACAGGGATTAAATAAGTCAATGTATGTGAAGCTACTCATATATGTTGTTAATAATGTATAGATAAATTCTTGACACATTTTAATTCTTAATTTCTATTAAAATACCTATCACTGATATTATTCATCTCATTCTTTAAAAACCTTAAAAACAGAATCAGTCTTGTTTACTGTAGTAAAGACAAAGGCTTCATTTCTGATATTAGACCACTCACAATTTTCAGGCTCCTTCCTTCCCCTTCACCTTTTACTCAGAACTGAATAAAGTTGTAAGAAAGCTGCCTGCTCCGTCCCTTGGTGCTGGTGGAAAGTTCAAGTAATGTGTGTCCAGTCTGGACAGAGAACCTTTACTCTTTCCCCATCTCATAACAATAACTAAAGCCAGAGTCAACCTTCCCCAGTGATGTTTCTTGTTTTACTCCAGACCAAACTTGAGCCCTTTTGCTTGGAAATCTTTACATGTTTACTGTATGAATAATAAGCTTTCTTTCATAGCTATTTGCATCTATGTGTCTTTCACCCCAGTATCCACATAAATTACTGGGGTGGGAATAAGGGCACGGAGGTTAAGTGGTTGCCCAACATACAGCACGAGGTACCCAAATAAAACATGTGCTCTGCGTAGCCAGCACAGTAGCTGGTTCTCCATAGCATTGCCTAGGAGTTTGGGGAAATGTGGAGTAAATTGCTTAACATGTAGAGACAGCAAGGTTTTCAAATCTTATTCCCCACTTACCAGGATTTTGGTGGTACCTATATATTGATGATTCAGAAGTGGGAACCAGTTATGTTACAGCAAGCTAATAATTATGCTAGGCTAAATATTATGCTTATCATGAAGATAATAATGGTGATCAAGTTTAAAACTCTATATTTATAGGTTCCATATGGTCTAATAAAGTAGATATAATAATAAATGATTAAAATGAGGTATGATATATGCTATACTAGGGTTATTATGGTGTGCTTAAAGAAATCGTACCAGAGCATCTCACATAGCCTGGAAATACTGAGAAGATTAAGAAAAAGACTCAGTAGAGAAGGAAAGGGCAGCATGATCTGAGAGAATAGCATTGAATTGTATACTAAAACAGATGACCAGTGTAAGTTCCATGCATGAAGCAGGGCACCCAAAGTCGTGCTCTTGGAAAACCTAGAAAGATAGTGTAAGGAGGGAGATTCAGGATGCAGAGGACACATATATACTTATGCCTTATTTATGTTGATGTATGGCAAAAAAAACTCACAATATGGAAAGTAATTATCCTCCAATTAAAATTAATTAATTTTAAAAAGAATCTCTTAGAAGAATCCCTTAGAAGAAATGGAGTAGCCCTCATAGTCAACAAAAGAGTCTGAAATGCTGCACTTGGATGCAGTCTCAAAAATGACAGAATGATCTCTGTTTGTCTCTAAGGCTAACCATTTAACATCATGGTAATCCAAGTCTATGTACCAACCAGTAATGCTGAAGAACATGAAGTTGAACAGTTCTATGAAGACCTACAAAACCTTTTAGAATTAATACCCCAAAACTATGTCCTTTTCCTTATAGGGGACTGGAATGCAAAAGTAGGGAGTCAAGAAACACCTGGAGTAACAGGCAAATTTGGCCTTGGAGTACAGATTGAAGCTGCTGCTGCTGCTGCTGCTAAGTCACTTCAGTCATGTCCGACTCTGTGTGACCCCATAGACTGCAGCCCACCAGGCTCCCCCGTCCCTGGGATTCTCCAGGCAAGAACACTGGAGTGGGTTGCCATTTCCTTCTCCAATGCATGAAAGTGAAAAGTGAAAGGGAAGTCTCTCAGTCATGTCCGACTTCCAGCGACCCCATGGACTGCAGCCTACCAGGCTCCTCTGTCCGTGGGATTTTCCAGGCAAGAGTACTGGAGTGGGGCAGGCAAAGACTAATAGAGTTTTGCCAAGAGAATGCACTGGTCATACCAAATACCCTCTTCCAACAACACAAGAGAAGACACTACACATGGACATCACCAGATGGTCAACATCGAAATCAGATTGATTATATTTTTGCAGCCAAAGATGGAGAAGCTCTATACAGTCAGCAAAAACAAGACCAGGAGCAGACTGTGGCTCAGATCATGAATTCCTTATTGCCAAATTCAGACATAAATTGAAGAAAGTAGGGAAAACCACTAGTATATTCAAGTATGACCTAAATCAAATCCTTAATGATTATACAGTGGAAGTGAGAAATGGATTTAAGGGACTTGATCTGATAGAGTTCCTGATGAACTATTGACTGAGGTTCATGACATTGTCCAGGAGACAGGGATCAAGACCATCCCAAAGAAAAAGAAATACAAAAAAGCAAAATGGGTGTCTGAGGAGGCCTTACAAATAGCTGTGAAAAGAAGAGAAGCCAAAAGCAAAGAAGAAAAGTAAAGATATACGCATTTGAATGCAGAGTTCCAAAGAATAGCAAGGAGAGGTAAGAAAGCCTTCCTCAGAGATCCGAGCAAAGAAATAGAGGAAAACACAGAATGGGAAAGACTAGAGATCTCTTCAAGAAAATCAGAGGTACCAAGGGAACATCATTTCATGCAAAGGAGGGCTCAATAAAGGATAGAAATTGTATGGACCTAATAGAAGCAGAAGATATTAAGAAGAGGTGGCAAGAATACACAGGAAAAAAAAAAACTATACAAAAAACATCTTCACGACCTAGATAATCATGATGGTGTGATCACTCACCTAGAGCCAGACATCCTGGAATATAAGGTCAAGTGGGCTACTTAGGAAGCATCACTACAAACAAAGCTAGTGGGGGTGATGGAATTTCAGTTGAGCTATTTCAAAATCTAAAAGATGATGAGGAGAAAGTGCTGCACTCAATATGCCAGAAAATTTAGAAACTCAGCAGTGGCCACAGAACTAGAAAGGTCAGTTTTCATGCCAATCCTTAAGAAAGGCAATGCCAAAGAATGCTCAAACTACCGCATAATTGTACTCATCTCACATGCTAGTAAAGGAATGCTCAAAATTCTCCAGGCCAGGGTTCAGCAATACGTGAACCGTGAACTTCCAGATATTCAAGCTGGTTTTAGAAAAGGCAGAGGAACTGGAGATCAAACTGCCAACATCCACTGGCTCAATGAAAAAGCAAGAGAATTCCAGAAAAACATCTATTTCTGCTTTATTGACTATGCCAAAGCCTTTGACTATGTGAATCACAATAAACTGTGGAAAATTCTGAAAGAGATGGGAATACCAGACCACCTGACCTGCCTCTTGAGAAATATATATGCAAGTCAGGAAGCAGCAGTTAGAACTGGACATAGAATAACAGACTGGTTCTAGATAGGAAAAGTAGTACATCAAGGTTGTATATTGTCTCCCTGATTATTTAACTAATATGCAGAGTCTATCATGAGAAACTCCAGGCTGGATGAAGCACAAGCTGGAATCAACATTGCTGGAAGAAATATCAATAACCTCAGACATGCAGATAACATGACCCTTATGGCAGAAAGTGAAGAAAAACTAAAGAACCTCTTGATGAAAGTGAAAGAAGAGAGTGAAAATGTTGGCCTAAAGCTCAACATTCAGAAAACAAAGATCATGGCATCCAGTCCCATCACTGAATGGCAAAAAAAATGGAGAAACAGTGGAAACAGTGTCATACTTTATTTTGGGGGGCTCCAAAATCACTGCAGATGGTGACTGAAGCCATAAAATTAAAAGATGCTTGCTCCTTGGGAGAAAAGCTATGACCAACCTAGACAGCATATTAAAAGCAGAGACATTGCTTTGCCAATAAAGGTCTGTCTAGTCAAGGCTATGATTTTTCCAGTAGTCACGTATGAATGTGAGAATTATACTATAAAGAAAGATGAGCGCTGAAGAATTGATGCATTTGAACTGTGGTGTTGGAGAAGACCCCTGAGAGTTCTTTAGCCTGCAAGGAGATCCAACCAGTTCATCCTAAAGGAAATTAGTCTTGAATGTTCATTGGAAGGACTGATGTTGAAGCTGAAACTCCAATACTTTGGCCACCTGATGCAAAGTGCTGACTCATTTGAAAAGACCTTAATGCTGGGAAAGATTGAAGGCAGAAGGAGAAGGTAACAACAGAGGATGAGATGGTTAGATGACATCACCAATTCAATGGACATGAGATTTGGGATTTAGTGATTTAGTGATAGACAGGGAGGCCTGGCCTGCTGGAGATCATGGGGTCATAAAGAGTTGGACACTACTGAGCGACTGAATTGAACTGAATTGAATTTTAAAAATAAATAAATTTTTTAAAAGGCAAAAAATAATAATAAAGATCTTTCCTTTAAGCAAAAATAAATAAAATATAAATTTAAAATAAAAAAAATACCCATTTTATAATAAAACCCACTTATAAAATGTAAAAAAAAAAAAAAGAAAGAAAAGGTGTAGGTGAAAAGCTAGGAGCAGTGGGATAGACTATTCCAAAAGGAGGAATGAGGTTTACAAATACCTTGAAGCCTAAAAGGGTATTGAATGTCCATATGTCCAGATTTAAGACAAGCTAAATTCCCAGCTATTGTACTGATGTGATTGTTAATTATGCCCACATGAGTGTGTCTTGTGGCATGCATGCTAAATTTCCTCAGTTGTGTCTGACTCTTTGTGACCCTATGGACTCTATCCCACCAGGTTTGTCTGTCCATGGTATTCTCTAGGCAAGAATACTGGAGTGGGTTGCCATGTCCTTCTCCAGGGGATCTTCCCCACCCAGGGATCAAACCTGCATCACCTGCATTGCAGTCAGATTCTTTATTGCTGAGCCACCAGGAAAGCTCAACTGTGTCTGGATCTGGCAAAAAATGTATATAGTTACCCAAGTCAGCTGAACTGAAACATCAAGTAGCTTGGTATGTATTTAATCTTAGACATAATTTCTTTCTTAAGCCATACTATTTGTTATTCTTTCAATTCTAGAATAAAGCAAATAAGAAATGTTCTGGTCAAATCAGAGCCATGATTGCAAATAAAATTCATGCCCAACAAGCTTCTCTTAACCATAGATAACTTATTTCTTCAGAATGAACAACTCACGTCTTTTAGTATTAGTGTTTTCCTGTGCTCCTTTCACATGTCTCTCATAAAAAAAGTTTCTTCCCTAACATGGTCACTATACATCTTATTAAAATAACTTTTTATAATATTTCCAACTCACTGCCAAAAAAAGAGAAAAGAAAGAAAGCGAGAAAGAAAGAGGGAGGAAGGGAGGAATAGGAGAAGAGAGAAACAAAGAAAGATAACCTGTTATAATATTTTACTATATGCCTGATTCCTGAAGAGTTAGTTCATCTTTTATTTCTATATCTCTAATGAAGGAGCAAATGATCTTGAAAAGTTCAAGTTCTCCCTTAGATTCTTATTATGACTAAAGCTGGAGAGAATTGTTTCTTGAGAGAAACTTCAGTTTAGAGAAAATTCAAGAATGAAAAAGATGGTGCATTTTCCCATGAAAGATAAATCTTATTTATATCTGATCCTTTGGCCTAAGTTAATGTTTATTAAGAGATGTTATATAAAGTTCATTTATTAACATATCTGCACTAGTAATATATTTCTAAGATTATATAAATAGACTGATAAAACACATGTATCAACACAACGTATCAGAGATTATATGTAAGCTATAGCCTGTAAAACTGGATGAGAAAAACAGTGCCTATTAAATATGCCTATATGCAATTTAAAATCCTTTTAGAAATCATTAGAAAATAAGGGTGAAATGAATAAGAAATGCTGTCAAAATGATATGATATTAGCATCTACAGTGATAAAAATAAAATAAGATTATTAGAAAGGCATTAGAAAACTAACTCACAAAGAGAATAATGAAAAGACTTCTATAAAAAGCTATTTGAATATTGGACATTTTTTAATGCCTACATTCCATGGATGAATATACTTGGGTTGGCCAAAACATTTGTTCAGGTTTTTTCCGTAAGATATGGTAAATCTTGAATGAACTTTTTGGCCAACCCAATAGATATGATTGAATGTGATAGATGGGACTTAGAGAGTAGAGATTTTAAAAACCAAATATTTGGCTGGATGTGTTTAAAAGCATGTAAAAAGGAACCCAGGTGGTCAGAGGTAGCATGATACGGATAGTTAAATAAGAAATAAATGAATGCAATAATATTTTCATATTCAAAAACAGTAAATATAGTTAGGATAAAACATTTAGAAAAAAAGAAAACTAAAATTGTGAAATATTTATGATATGTTATGCATCTTACATAAATCCATTTCACTTTGGTCTCATAGCAATCATATGAGTTTAGTTGAATATTTGAATATTGTAGTTTTGCCTAATATGTCCCACTGATATGTTTTGTCAAGAGGAATATTTTAACAAAATTTTGGAATTTAAATTCCTTTTGGTGAGCCATTTGCTCTTCAGTTTTATTACAGACCATCCCCTTTAACACCTTTGGCTCTAATCTTTTCAGCCCCCAAAGACCTTCACTGTGGTAAGTATTAGTACTTTGATGTAAAAGGAACAGGAACTGAGGCTCAGAGAATTAAAGTAGCTGTCTCAAATTTAAACAGCTAGTACCTAGGATAAAAGAAATCCAGGGAAAAATTCAAAGACTCTCTACGTTCAGCTTGTTTTCCCCTATATTTTCATCTTAACTTCCATGGTGTAAGAAAGATCAATGACCCTCCAAAATGTCCGCATCCTTATCCCTAGAACAGTGAACATGTTACTTTGGCAGAAGGAATTCAGGTTGTAGATAGGATTAAGTTGCTAAACAGTTGACATTAAAATAGGGAGAGTATCTTGTATTATTCAAGTGGATCGAATTAAGTTGTAAGGGTCCTTAAAACTGGAGAACCCTTCTTGCTGGGTCAGAGAGATGAGACAGAAAAAGAAAGAGAGATCCTGTGTGAAAGGAACCAGACCTGCACTTGCTGGTGGTGAAGATGGAGGGAGACACCATGAGGCAAGGAATGTGAGCGACCTCTAGATGTGGGAAGCAGTTGCCAGATAGACACAAAGATTTTGGTCTTATAATCTCAAGGAACTGAATCCTGCCAATAACCCAAAAGATCAGAAAGTTAATTCTCCCCTGAGAACCTCTAGAAAGGAACAGACATGCTAATCACTTAGTTTTGGCATCATGAGACCTGGGTTGGACTTTTTACCTGCAGAACTATAAAATAATACATTTTTGTTGTTTAAGCTGCTAAATTTGTGGTAAGTTGCTATGGCAATACAAAACTAATACAACCACAATGGGAAAGGATTTTTAATCTGATTCCAGAGTCCCAATTAGACGAAAACTGAAAGTGGATGGATCCATTGCCTTATCGTCTTAAAACAGGCTGTCTTTCTCCTTCTGTCTATGCTTGCAGCAGTGAGTGGGTGTTGGCGAGGTCTAGGAGGTACAGCACAAGATCTTTCCTGTGGCTGTTTTGCTCTTTCCCAATTGGTTGGGTCTGGGACTATTCCACCTATAGTTGCAACCTGAGGGAAAGTGCACTTATGAGGACAAGTAAACTCTGTCTTCTCTCTTGTTGGTACTGAGATGTGTATGATGCTGGATTTCCCTTGGATGGGTAGTGTGGGGGGTGCGGCCTCAGGTTCCCTTGTTTTTGAGACCTGGAATTATTTAGGCTTTATCGTATAACATTTGGAAATGACATGCCTAGCTACCAAAGTTCTCTGCTTGTGGTTTGGGGCCCAAACTTAATACTGAAATTTATTGCTGCTAATAAAAGACTTTTTTATTTCCATCTGACTTTGTTTTTTTTTTTTTTTTTTTTTTCATGTGTTTTCAGCTTAATTATGAAACTCTGTGGTCATCTTGTCTGATGTAGACTTTGTATATGCCTGGGATCCCTGATCCTTATCTTAATTCCTGATAGATTTGCCCATGGGTTTCTCTGGATTACCCGATCCCATGTTTGTTTCACCGTACAATTTCTCCTAGCCTACTACCTGATCCTCTGTGTAAATTTGACAAGTTGGTTAATTACCACTCAATGGTTAATTATCAGCTCAATGTTCTGAATGTAATATGGCTATTTCAGAAATAAGGGACCTTCTATAGAGTCACAGAACAGAGCATAAAGGCAGATTTATTTCTAGTATTTACTGACATTCTAGTATTTACTGAGAGCTTTTGTTAGCATTTAATAAGAAAACAACCAAATCATACATCTTAATATTACATCCTCATTTATTTTATAGTGCTTATCTTAAAACAAGTACAGTTTTCTAATAATAAAAAAAAGCAATTTATGTTTTGACCTTAATATAATCTTATGTTAAGTGATTTCATTGCTATAGGCAAAACTTCTGCTACAGTGAAAATATGAGAATAAAGGAAACCTGTTAAAGACATGGTGCCATTTTTCCAGTTGTTTAGTACATGAAGTTCTGCATTATAAAGAGAAAGACATTCTCTTTAGTTGACTATGCCTTTTTGAAAGGTCCTAGTTCCAGTTACTGGAAAGGAAAGGTGAGAAGAAGTTGATGGTATTTGTCCCCAGAGGACTGTTATTTATGCTTAGAAGTTCAGTAGACTTCCTGAAGACTGTTTGGTATTTCTAGTTTCCTGGTAGCTCAGCTGGTAAAGAATCTGCCTGCAATGTGAGAGACCTGGGTTTGATCCCCGGGTTGGGAAAATCCCCTGGAGGAAGGTATGGCAATCCACTCCAATATTCTTGCCTGGAGAATCCCCATGGACAAAGCAGCCTGGCAGGCTACAGTCAAAGGGGTTGCACAGAGTCCGACATGACTGAGTGACTAAGCACACACAGTCTCCATTTAAAAATATACTAAATAGAATAGAATTTCATTTGGTTCACCGCAATTACCCCTCCAAATGCCACTGAATCTACAGATGCATTGATGATGGAAAATTTATCAAGGGAATCCTCCATTTGTTAAGGGGATAATTCAAAGGGACTTTCCCAACCCAGTGGCTCATAGTGTCAATCAACTCTAACCTATAAAATTATGATTTTGGATTTGTTATCATTTTTTGTAATAATTTATTCAGCAATACTTACATAACACTGAGTTCCCACTATGTGGTATGGACTAATTTTTTTTTTCTAATTCTTTTTATCAGTCCAGTAGTTAGACACTACCATTCCCTTATTCAAGGGAAGGAAACTGAGACATGGTGAGATTAAGAGACAGTTTTAAGATCATCTAGAAAGTAAGTAGCAGTCTGAGTTTTAAATCAGAGAATGGCTGTCAATTCAATTTTTAAAAGTGACCTATAGTGTCCAAGATGCAAAATTCTAAAGGAAAGGAGTACAGTCATAATATTGGCAAACAAATTTCTCTAATCAGAACTGTGTCTAGTTCATTCCTGTAAATTTCTCTATGTTTCAGTGCAGTTCAGTCACTCAGTCGTATCCGACTCTTTGCGACCCCGTGAATCGCAGCTCACCAGGCTGCCCTGTCCATCACCAACTCCAGAAGTTCACTCAAACTCATATCCATCGAGTCAGTGATGCCATCCAACCATCTCATTCTCTGTCGTCCCCTTTTCCTCCCGTCCCCAATCCTTCCCAGGATCAGAGTATTTTCCAGTAAGTCAACTCTTCGCCTGAGGTGGCCAAAGTACTGGAGTTTCAGCTTTAGAATCATTCCTTCCAAAGAACACCCAGGGCTGATCTCCTTTAGAATGTAGTGGTTGGATCTCCTTGCAGTCCAAGGGACTCTCAGGAGTCTTCTCCAACACCACAGTTCAAAAGCATCAATTCTTCGGCGCTCAGCTTTCTTCACAGTCCAACTCTCACATCCATACAAGACCACTGGAAAAACCATAGCCTTGACTAGATGGACCTTTGTTGGCAAAGTAACGTCTCTGCTTTTCAATATGCTATCTAGGTTGGTCATAACTTTCTTTCCAAGGAGTAAGCGTCTTTTAATTTCATGGCTGCAGTCACCATCTGCAGTGATTTTGGAACCCCCAAAAATAAAGTCTGCCACTGTTTCCACTGTTTACTCACATATTTCCCATGAAGTGATGGGACCAGATGCCATGATCTTTGTTTTCTGAATGTTGAGCTTTAAGCCAACTTTTTCACTCTCCTATTTCACTTTCATCAAGAGGCTTTTTAGTTCCTCTTCACTTTTTGCCATAAGGGTGGTGTCATCTACATATCTGAGGCAATTGATATTTCTCCCGCCAATCTCTATGTTTAGCCTTCTCTATTTGAGATGGAAATAGTCTTCTATGGGGAATTATCTAAAGAAAATATCCAGAAAAAAATCAGAGAGCTTTTAAATTGATAATTAAAACACCACCACTATGACTGTTTCCAAGTTTTGAAGGAAATTTTCTGTCGACTTAGACCAGTTGAGCTGTCCCTGCTCTGTGCTTTCCCCATGTACAACAGACTATGCTATCATAACCTGTGTGTCTGCCAGTCTTTGTCCATTGGTTGTGAGATTTTGGGGAGCAGAAACTGTCTGCTTCTTAATATTGCAAAGAATGTTAAGTGTTCAGAAGCATTTTTAGAAGGTGAAATTAATTTTAATGATGCAAGACTCTCACCCAATACAAGCCCACTTCTCCAATGTCAGAGAACTAAATGTTTCTCAGCAATAATGGACCCCAAAGACTTAATACTAAACCTGTGAAATAAAAGGGATCTTTATTTTTTTCTTTTCTAATATCAAGATGATATTCTATTTAATTTATCTCTGCAGTTCCAATATATTCCTAGGTCTTATGTTTAAAGAGAAGGAGGAGTTTTCAAAAGCTTACTCTTATCAGTATGTTAAGACAGTGTTCACATCCTCTGTCGTAATTTTTCTGAAGCTTTCAGCAATGCCGTACCCATAGATACATTTTTCTTACATTTCCCTTCTTCTGTTTAGCTTCCCCTCTCCTACCAAGAAATAAAACTCTGCATCTTGGCCTCTTCCCTCCTCTCTTTCCCTCTCTCTCCTACCTCTCTTCTGCCTTTCACTGAAACACACGCACACACACAACTTTCTTTGTTTATTCCCCTAGTGAGTGTGTCCATGTCTACAATGGTAAAAACTTACACAAGACAAACTGGGTTATCTGGGATTGAAATCTTGGATGAAAGAATTGGTGGGTATAAGAGAAAGAAAGGTACATAAACACTTCAGGAAGAGGAGCCAAGGGGCAGAGAAAAAGAAAAGATAAAAAATAGCCATGAGTCTAGAAAAGCTGAATTTAGCTATAGTTTAAAGTAAATTATTTTCCATACTTTTATTTCTGAAGATCATGAAAACATATGTATTACTATCCTACCTAAACTGTTTTTTCCAAATTAACCATTATAATTGTACACCTGTTTTATTTGCTACTGATATTGATTTTGTTCTAGTTAATTTTACATAGACATTACACCTGCATCTCCCTAAAGGTAATATTTATTACAGCAATTGAAATGCATGATTTGATAGAAAACAGAAACAGTGTAAATAATTAGCTGATTTACAACTTGCTTTAGATAACATCTTCAATTATTAAAATAATTAGTGAAATTGAATTCAAGATAAAAACCTCAGCTTAATTTGAACTTATCCTTGAAGCTACTGTCTGACCTATTTAACATATTACCTATTGAAATATTCATAAAGAAAGAGAAACTTTAAACTTTGTGTTTAAGGGGACTTTTTTTAGTTGACTTCAATTTTTAAAATTCCTTTCTTTCTTATATTCCTTCCCCTAGATAAAAGAATCCTGAACATATCAATACAAATTACTTTAGTTCATTTTCTTTGAGAGTCTGTGTTCCTTTAGCAAAAAGTTTGCAAGACCTTGGTGTATCTCTGCTTTTTTGGGCTCCTCTGCAATAGCTGTTTAATTCATCTTCTTTCTTTTATATTATTCAAACTATATATATATATATATATACACATTAAAATATTGCCATTTCCTATTAGATAATATTGTTTGCATTAAAACAGTAATACTCCTAAAACAAACAATTATGAACATTAAAGAAAGTCTGATTACAACAGAAATGTTCAAATGCCACTGATTCTCAAAATAAACTTTGATGATTTATTTGAGTTTCTGTATAATTGGGATGCTTACTGATTTATGATATAAATATGTACATTAGTAATGGGAATATTTCTCCCCATTTTCAAAGACAATTTAACACAATTTTATGAGCTCAAAGGAAAGGAGGACAAAAATGTCCTATATCCCTTTTAAGTAAACATGTTTTTCTAAGAAAATTTCTTATAATCTATGTGTGTCTGTAATCATCAGAAACTTGCTTATTATATACAAAGAAGTCATGCAGGGAGAATGTAAGTACAGAATACTTCCTATCATGACACTGCTTAAAATGTGTAAGTTTGGGAATATGGACTTGAGCAGGCCCCCATGGCTACCTGCTCTGTCTTATTTATACATATATTTCAGTCTAGCTTATTTTTCAAACAAAACTGAGAATGTTTGTACCATAAAATTAAAGAAAATGGAGAACAGATCTTTTGTTTCCCTCCTATGAATTCCTGCTTCTCTACCTACAATGGCTCATAACCCCAACGAGACTGATTTCTGCATCCTTAATGCAATAGTAGAGTTTTTATATATCAATTTTGTCTTTTTGGCTTCTCTGAAAATCTTGTACCCAAACTCTTGACCATCTATTTGTTCCAGAAGGACCACAATTTCCCTAATAACAGTCATAACAGACAAAAACAACAAGAATTCCTATAACCCATGGTCTCCTACTCCACAAGGAAACTAGAATTCACCTAGGGAAGATCAATGGCATCCCCATAGTAGATAGAATTTGACCTACAAGTTAATCTGAACAAAAGCTACTATAAATGACATGAATTGTTCTTCCTATCTGCTAAAATTGCATTTTGTGTCACTAAATACTATTTTTTTAGGCAACAAAGCTAAAATAGACAAGAAATCTTAGTTCACCACTTTGATGACAGAGACTATATCTCTTTATTCAACAACCTTGTGGAAATCCTGACATCCATATTAATATTAAATCCTGTGATCTTTCCTAGGAACATAAATTACCCTGCAAAGTGATCTCTTCTACTGGATGTTGTAACCTAAATCCAATAAAATCCCAATGAGAGTTAAGATAGTTTTCCAAATAGAAGTCTCAGATTGAGGTTTAACCAAGACTCTCAACAGCCTTTCATATAAGTATTTATCTTTCTAAAATTTTTGTGGGTTTCATCCTGCAATATCTATAGGTAAACTGGAATACATTCTGATATGCTGCAACTGTAAAAGAATTTTAAATTTAGGTCAATTTAACAGTTTTATTAAGTGCCTTCTATGCTTCAGTTGGTGATTGCAGCCATGAAATTAAAAGACACTTACACCTTGGAAGAAAAGTTATGACCAACCAAGATAGCATATTCAAAAGCAGAGACATTACTTTGCCAAAAAATGTCCGTCTAGTCAAGGCTATGGTTTTTCCAGTGGTCATGTATGGATGTGAGAGTTGGACTTCGAAGAAAGCTGAGCGCCGAAGAATTGATGCTTTTAAACTGTGGTGTTGGAGAAGACTCCTGAGAGTCCCTTGGACTGCAAGGGGATCCAACCAGTCCATTCTGAAGGAGATCAGCCCTGGGATTTCTTTGGAAGGAATGCTGCTGAAGCTGAAACTCCAGTACTTTGGCCACCTCATGCGAAGAGTTGACTCATTGGAAAAGACTCTGATGCTGGGAGGGATTGGGGGCAAGAGAAGAAGGGGATGACAGAGGATGAGATGGCTGGATGGCATCACTGACTCAATGGACAAGAGTTTGAGTGAACTGTGGGAGTTGGTGATGGACAGGGAGGCCTGGTGTGCTGCAATTCATGGGGTTGCAAAGAGTCAGACACAACTGAGCGACTGAACTGAACTGATGCTTCAGTTTCCATTTCAGGAGCAATGTTTAAATGGCTGTCTAGGACACAATCCCCACACTCCCCAACGAAGTCTGGCAGGGTAGATATGTAAATAGATTATATTACAGAGATTATGACAGTAATACCAAATGTGTCATGGAATCTTTTTTTATTTAACTTGACCTGGGGTTATTAAGTGTAGAATTTACTTAATAAATTGAATTAGAGGGCCTTCCCTGGTAGCTCAGCTGGTAAAGAATCTGCCTGCAATATAGGAGACCCTGGCTTGATTCCTGGGTTTTGAACATCTTCTGGAGAAGGGAACAGCCACTCACTCCAGTACTGGAGAATTCCACGAACTATATGGTTCATGCGGTTGCAAAAGTCAAATATGACTGAGCGACTTTCACTTGGACTTTTCACTTTCAAATTGAATTAGAAGATACCTTATTTAATGTTCAACACTCACCCATTATATGGTGAGCAAAGCACTGATGCTGTTAGTAAGAATAGTGTTTTACTTAACACCAAACTCCTTTAAAAGATTTACCTAGTCAAGGGAAGCACACTAGCAAGTGTCATAGAAATTCCCTGGCCCTCTTCCCATTTCTTCTATATCTTTCACCAATAGCTCTATCTGTCCTTTTCAATAATTGGACATGCATTTCTGGCTTGCCTCTTGGCCCATAGTCTTATGAACATTTTTGTTGTTGCTGTTCTTTGTATTACAGCTGAAGATTAAAACTCTTCCTTTCCTTCTCCATGGATATTATAGAGTCCATGCTGCTGCTGCTGCTAAGTTGCTTCATTGTGTCCGACTCTGTGCAACCCCATAGACGGCAACCCACCAGGCTCCCCCGTCCATGGGATTCTCCAGTCAAGAACACTGAAGTGGATTGCCATTTCCTTCTCCAACGCATAAAAGTGAAAAGTGAAAGTGAAGTCACTCAGTCATGTCCGACCCTCAGCGACCCCATGGACTGCAGCCTTCCAGGCTCCTCTGTCCATGGGATTTTCCAGGCAAGAGTACTGGAGTGGGGTGCCATTGCCTTCTCCGTAGGAGGGGGCAATACTCTTAAGGATATGTTGGTATATTAACATCCAACCCTCTAGGAAAATAAGACAAAGACATAAGCAGTCAATTTCCATGCTATAAAACTCTCACTCCAGCTGATATCAAACCATCAGAGTGATATTACTAAAGAGTGATGAGAAGTTCTCAATTCAGAAAGCAGAAAAATCTGACTCTAACACTCCACCTAATATATCCTTTATAATACAATTTTGATATGATCCATAAGTATTAGCATAAGTGTCAAGTACACAAATGAAAACTAAGAATTTGTGACACATGGTAGTGAAAATTAAAAAGAAATCTCCCACTGTAAGAGAAAAAAACAAAGTTAAGACACCAAAACAAGCAAATAAAAAACAGTCATTCCTGGGCAATGTAGAAATAGTAGGATTCAGAATCAAATACATCAAAAACTGTTCTGATTTCACTAGACTGAAATTATTCCTCTCTTTCATGTAAAATTTTATTAACATATGGAACATTTAATGTGAAAATTGGAAAAAACCCTGATGCTGGGAAAGATAGAAGGCAGGAGGAGAAGGGGACAGCAGAAGACGAGATGGTTGTATGACATCACTGACTCAATGGTCATGAGTTTGAGCAAGCTCCTGGAGTTGGTGATGGACAAGGAAGCCTGGCGTGCTGCAGTCCGTGGTATCACAAAAAGCCAGACACGACTGAGCAACTGAACAACAACAAGAACATTATAACCATTCACAAATGTCTTTTTATTTAATCAAAATATGCATCAAAAAAGGTGCTACTTCTAGGCTCTCTTGAGGTTAATTGTGGCTATAAATCATTCTTAGGCCAAAAAAAAATGTGAACAGAAGTGACATGTGTAACATCCATGTTGTTAAATTGCTAAGTTATGTTTGACTGTTTATGACCCCATGGACTGTAGCACGCCAGGCTTCTCTGTCTATCTACCAGTGCTCTTCCACTGTCTCCATAGTTTGCTAAAATTCATGTTCACTGAGTCCATGTGGAAAGATTTAAATGGAGAGTTGTATTTCTTTTCCTGTTGCAGTGACTATACAGCAATGTGTTGACATGGCTGTGCCATGAGAAATTTGGACTAACATATGCAGTGCAGTAACCTTGGAGACTGGCCTGGATGTGCAGAACAAGAATCCTCAGTAAAAAAAAAAAAAATTGTTGTGTTAAGCAATGGGATTTTTGTGTGTTTATTATTACCTAAGCCAACATATCTTATTTTTGCTAATAAAATGCATGTACGTAAATTCAAAACAGTGATGGGTTCATAGTTCTTATTCTACAATGTAGGGTTAAAAGATCTCTGATTTAAATTTATAAAACCTTGAGTTAAAGGACTCTTCCAAACAGTGCATGTCAAATAATTCCCCATAATTCCCCCCAGGAAACTGGCACTGGATGTGTGGAAAGTGGAAATTTGTACTTTTTCCTTAATAGAATTTTTAATGTGGAGAGATTACATGATTTTTAGTATATTGTGTGTATCCTCCTGTATTTCTCAAATCCGTACTTAAGACCAAGTAAACCCTACATGACTGCTGTATTTAACACACAGCGTGCAAAAACATATAAGAAGTATCCATTAAAGAATATTTTTGACTTTGATCTATCACTTTCTGAAGCATTGCTTTTTAGTTTTTTAGTAATAATGAAGCTATATGTATTGGTACTGTCCTTTTAAAGTGAGCATAGCAGTTATAGAAGAATGATAGTGACTATATTACAAACAACTGGGGAAAATTATCAATTAAACCCACCTTACTTCCTGTATCAAATAAGAAGCCCAAGATTGAAAAATGTTATTAGGTGATTCTAATCTTGTTTTCTCTATTGTTTATTATAAAATACTAGGGTAAATATTATGGATATCTCACTCTATAACTCCTTATGAGACTTTAAGCCAGTTACTTAAATTCTCAGTCCTATAGTATCTTCCTCAGAAACACACACCTCAATCTTGCTGGTTTAATGAGGATGAATTAAAGTAAGCATGTAGAATTCCTGAAACATACACATTATTCTATTTCTCAGAACATAAAAGCTATTTTTATTCAGAGTTTTTAATATGATAAGATTAATTATTTTACCTTATTCAAATGTCTATAACAATGTATATTTGAATCATGTAGATTTCCATATTTCACCTTTCCATGAGGAGTTCCCAATCTCTGATCTATAGTGCACTATGCCTTGTATTTGCATATTCTGAAGTTTACATTAATAATTATCTCATGGCACTATAATACATCCCTATCACTTAACTTGCAAAAGTTATTCACAATTAATTGATGAGAAAATTAATACAAAAGCATATTATCTGGCTGCCCAAGTGTCACAATAATATACCTAAAGTTTCTTGATTCTTTTACTATTCTATCCATAAGTCCATGGTGGTTACAAGCTGATGATCAGATAAATGAAACATTTTAAACTGTAAATTTTAAAATGTTTGATACTCAGTGACAACTACATATTACTAGCAAAATTATTCCTACCATAGTGCCTTGAATAAGCCTGGAAATTTCACAGCCACATAATAATAGTATAGATATATCTTCCTTTGGTGGCAAAAAGTACATTTTCATGTTGGATTATTTTCCCAGTTTCACTAGAAAGTTTCAAAGTCTATTTTTTCAAATTTTTTACTTTTCTGTTTGTCATTTCTAATGATTATTCATATTCGGTGACTGTATTTTCTGATAATTTGCCTCACTTGAGTCCTGCGATATACCTATGTTTGTGTGTGTGTGTAGACACACACACAACTGTGAAGTGGTTGATTGTAAAGCTTCACTGAATCAGACTGGGGAGTTCTGCAACACTTGGCTCAAATACTAATTAGCTCCTTTCCTATTAAGAGTAAAAATTACACATCTTTTCTGCTCCTTTAGCACCTCAGACATATCTCTGTTGGAGCAATTTCCACTCTACACTGAAGTTGCTTTTGTAAATATATGTCCTTCATAATTAGATTGCAATGAGTAGAATGAACAAACTGAAATTATGGGATCAAAAAAATTAGGATCTACAAACTGCATATCCTTTCTTCATATTTCATGCTTGTCCTGGCTGCTCAAACATCAAAATCCAGTAAATCACCTTTAAGTCATATTTCTAGTTTAAAGCTTATGTCCACTTGCTTGCCTGTGCAACCCTATAAGTCAAAATGCAACCTCCATAAAGACTGAATTCATCTCCAAACCCAGAAAACATCTACCATGATATTTGAATCAGCCTGACATTTCATAGACAGATTATTGCTCTTGCAGCACAATTGATGTCACAGAGAATTCTGCCAAAGTCAAACAATTCTTACACTGACCAGAAAAACATCACAGTGACATGAAATAAATGCAAAACCTATCTGAATTATTAAGATTTATATTGTGACAATATTTGATGAATAAAAGTTTCAAGTTTTTTATAAGATGATGATTCTCTGGTGAGACAGATGTGAAAATATAGTCCTTTAATATGAAGTCATAACAACAGGATGAAAATGATGAACTCCTATAAGAACTAACATTGACAAGTTCATTTTGCATTTAAGTTCAGCAAGGTGTCTACGTGTTTGTACAAATATCAAATTGTCTTTTGTGGCACAGAAGACTAACATTGTGGTTCTTCTTGTCTCTCCTCTCTAGATAGATGTTTACCCCAAAAAGGAATAGCATTAGTTAATGTTATATATTAATAATTTGAAAGATGTTGCAACAAGACTCTACCTGAATCTTCCTTCATATATGTGGACAAAGAGAAGACTCTAATGACTGCCTTGCTAGAAATAAATAACTATGGAATCCATTTACTTCTACTTCATTGACTATGCTAAAGCCTTTGACTGTATAGATCACAACAAACTGGAAAATTCTTAAAGAGATGGGAATACCAGACCACTTTACCTGCCTCCTGTGAAACCTGAATGCAGGTTAAGAAGTAATAGTCAGAACTCCACATTTAAAAATGGACTGATTGAAAATTGGCAGAGGAGTACATAAAGGCTATACATTGTCACCCAGCTTATTTAACTCATGTCCAGAGTACATCATGTGAAGTGCCAGGCTGGATGAAGCACAAGCTGGAATCAAGGTTGCTGGTAAAAATATCAAAAACCTCAGATATGCAGATGATACCACCCTTATGGGAGAAAGCAAAGAGGAATTAAAAAGCCTCTTGATGAAGGTGAAAGAGAAGAGTGAAAATGCTGGCTTAAAACTCAACATTCAAAAAACTAAGATCATGGCATCTGGTCCCATCACTTTATAGCAAGTTGATGCGAAAACAATGGAAACAGTGACAGATTTTATTTTCTTGGGATCCCAAATCACTGTGGACGGTGACTGCAGCTATGAAATTATAAGATGCTTGCTCCTTGGAAGAATAGCTGTGACAAACCTAGATAGTATATTAAAAAGCAGAGACATTACTTTTCCAACAAAGGTCCATATAGTCAAAACTATGGTTTTTCCAGTAGTCATGTATTGATGTGAGAGCTGGACAATAAAAAATGTTGAGCACCAAAGAATTGATGCCTTTGAACAGTGGTGCTAGAGAAGACTCTTGAAAGTCCCTTGGACAGCAAGGGGATCAAATCAATCAAATCCTAAAGGAAATCAACCTTGAATATTCATTGGGAGGACTGAGGCTGAAGCTGAGGCTCCAATATTTTGGCCAACAGATGCAAAGTGTCTACTCATTGGAAAGGATCCTGATGCTAGGAAAGATTGAAGGTGGGAGGAGAAGGGGGAGACAGATGATGAGATGGTTGGATGCATCACTGACTCAATTGACATGAATCTGAGCAAACCCCAGAAGAAGGTGAAGGACAAGGAAGCCTGGTGTGCTGCAGTTCATGGGGTCACAAAGAGTCGGATATGACTAAGCAATTGAACAATAACATGGAGTACTAGGACATGGATGTAGTCTTCCAGAGACTTAACTCACACTGCTTCAAAGTAACCAAATTTATTTTGACTTTTGCAAACTTGTCTGATGGGGTAGAATACATATTTCTCTTCTATAATTTGGGTGAACATGGATATTTTTACAAATGTTTATATTTCTTCTTAACACAATAGGATTCTAAAATTTGTAGCCGAGGTTACTTTTATTTAACTCTTTTAACATTGTTTCAGATTAAATGGCTTTAAAATAAATTGTTCCAAAATACAAATGAACTGGATTCTAGTTGGAAAAAACAGAGTTATGAGATTCATGCTTTGTTTGCTGTTTCATGAGAATTAATCTGCATTTTGTCTCTGGGCCTTATTTTTGTGCACATATGGTGTGGAGTGTTGCCCACTGGTTGGAGACCCCTGATATACAATGGGGAACTGAGCAATGACATTTTAAGACATAAAATCCAGATTCTAAGTATTGTTTTTGTGGCATTATTTTTATTTACTTCATTTGTTTTCTTAACAAGATGCATTTATTACAGTTGTCCTAAGGATCGCTTAATCCAATAAGAATATATGATAAATAGGTAGGCAGGTTCCAACAGTTCAGATTCCTCTAAGGAAAGAAAAAGATATATAATTGCTGGGGTAAAATGATAAAGTGAAAACCAAATAATGTAATTTTATGTTTATATTGTTAATCAAACATTAATGTGTATATATATGTATATATATACACACATATATATATGTTTATGCTCTTGGTAGTAGAATAGACCAAACCTCTATTATAAAGGTTTCTAATTGTTATTTTACTAATTTTTGCAAAAATGTTTGAGAACAAACTTAGGAAAGAAGCTGAAATATACATTGCATGAATATCAAAATATAAATACAAGTTTAATAATAATCATAGGAAAAATTGAGATTACAGTTAAATATTTATTTGGGTTCATGAGCAAAGCCCTGCATCTAGCTAGCTCCTATGGATGTCAGCAGTTGCATACAGCTGATCAAATTCATTTTTTATAACCTATCTTTTTTACCTACCATGCATTCATGATTTATAGAATCATTGTAAACATGATAACTTTCCAGCTCTCCACTTTCATATATATTCTCATGTCTACATTCTTTTATTCACTCACTCACAACCATTAATAAATAAATACGCACACATATACACACAAAGAAAGGAAGCCTGTATTCAGTTAACTATATGGTTCCATGAACAGATAATCATGAACTTGCAAGAGAAACTTATAAACGAAAGTGACATATGGATGTATATTCAAAATCAGGTATATTGATCAATCAGACATGTAGTTCAATTTAAAAACATAGAATCATAAGTATATGTAAATAAATTATGTAAGATCATGTGGAAGAAGAAAAGTGAGCTGAGTGAACAGGTAGATTGACTAGGCAATAAGAAATAGGACCTTCTAAAAAAATCAAATAGTCTGTGTATGAGAGAATTGAAATGAGGGTGAAATAGCAGCTTAGTGGCCCATGAAGGAAATAGAGACTGCAGTGCTATGATCTTAAAGAGAGAGCAGGAAGATATTAGTGCAAAACATTTGATTGCTCATGCCAGGAACAATTCAGGCTAAGGAATGTGCTCTAGGGATTATTAAGTTGGAAATGGAGAAAGTAGAGATACTACATACCAAAATATTCATTATGGGTTTTATTTGCTTCAAGTAATATTTGTGGTCTCAATGGGGACAACGTTGAAAGAAACTCATGCTTCCTATTTTCAAGATTACATTTTAAGTGCATTTTATATTTTCCAGGGTGCAGCTGGTAAATGGGAGACAGGAGTGACATACATGCATATCTACTGCATTGGGTTTCTGAAGTTGATAGTAATGCTGGCTCCTGAAATTCAGTGATACACCAAAAATAAAATGCCTATAAATTATGTTATTGCTAACCAAATGAGACTGGCTTTCTTACTAAAAGATAGACATTATTTGACTTCCTTGGAAAAGAAGAATAATCTTCCTTAAAATTTAGTAACTAGCTTTCAAACGTAAACTGTCCCACCTGCCTAATCTAATAGCTGAATACACCTTTGCTGCTTTTCCTGTTGCCTTTCTGTTTCTTCAAGTTGAATTATAATATTTGAACTAATTTCCAATAATTTAACATTAAAGCCTCCAATGAGGTCAATCTTAGGAAATGAAAAAAATATGTTTAAAGTGAATAATAATCTATTGTCATTTACTCAGAAGTACAAAGCATTGACTAGGAACAGACAGAGTTGCTCTTTTTGAAAGATGCTATCCACTTTATTCTGCTTTTTTCTAGAGTCTTTGTTGCTGCCAAGTTCTTTTTGTGCTTTTCCCTAGTCAGTATGTATTCAGTCCTTAACTTAATACCTCCAGATTTCTGATTATAATAACACTTTTTGTAGCATTTTGCTAAGAAGGCTCATATGAGAGTCTAAGTCTCCTTTAACAGGAAATGGTAATAAGAGGTGAACAAAGCACTTTGCTGCTTACAATGGAGTTGAGTGTCTGCCATCACCTGTCTGTAATGCTTCATTTACATTAGCAGGGCCTTTTGTTTACAGTGCTCATATTTGCTCCAGAAAAAATGATCATACAAATGGACTGTCCGCACAGATTCTCCCTTTGCAGGAACCCAAACAATGCAGGAGTCTATTTTTCCCTGTTTACTGTATATCTTTCTGTTTCTCTTCCTGTAAAAAATTTAATCATTTTGTTAAGAATTTAGAGAAAAAAATACTTTCACTAATAGAATGCTAATTTTTGATCCCCATCACAAATTTGCTTTCTATCTTATTCTTTATTATTATTTATTTCTTTACAGTTTTTTAAATTTAGAAATAATTTAATAAATTTTTAAAAATTCCGTACACAGACATATCTTCAAATACACGAAAATTTTCTTGTACCTGCTTCTTCCTGAGTTAAATGTATTTTAGCCAATAATTAATACCAAGAGGATAAAATTATCTTCTCATATAATATAAAATATTAATAACTTTGAGTCATTAGTAGAATAAAAAGCAGGTCATTACTTTGTTCAATGATAAAATATAAAGCTTCTAGCTTAAGGAATTTTCACTGTCTTAAAGGCAGATCTTAGAGATTTCAAATCAGATACCTAATAATTAGAGGTGTGACAATAAGCCTGTTTTGTATAGAAGGTGAAAGTCAAAGGGAAACAACGAGCTGAAAGGGAAAATTTACTAGGTGAATATATGGACAATTTGAAAAAATGGATGTAATTCTTTTCTGCATATAATTTATCCATAAAAAATTATCTAATTCCTTTATCAAAAAATGTAGGTAAGCTTAAAACACAAACTAAATGGGTTAAAAAATTGTCAAATGACCAATCTCTAACTCATTAATTTTTTTCAAATTTTCTTTCATCAGTGCTTTTTTTCAGGAATACAATATGTAATTTTTAACACTGTCTTATTTTATCTTTCTCTCATTCTCTTTCCATGCTTTTTTTCCCTCTCTCATTATTCTCTGTATCATTCATAAATGCTTATCTTTATTTAGTGATTTCTGTTATACTAGAATACATTATTAGATAGAATTGCTCACAATAAAAGCATTTCTCTAGATTAGAATTTCTATAAATTAAGACATCTTTTGTTATTGTTTTTCTGCTGCTCTTATTTATTTTTCACTTACTTAGACGTTACCTCCAACCTTTACATTTTTTTCCCATTTTTGAAATTCTACATGTTTGCCTGAAATAAATCATTCCATAAGTTTTTAAAGTATGATGGTAAATTAGGAAAAAAGTAATGAACAGGAAAAAAAGAAGAAAGGAAGGAAAGAAAGAATGTGTTGCAAATAGTCTTTAAACAAAATATAAACTGTGTAAACAACATTTTTCAACTGGAGATTATATCGTTTGCCCAGGTACAAATTACTGATAGGCACAACACTTCACAGTACTTGAGAATGAATGGGCACATTGCTGCTCTGGCATAGAAGAGGAAGGCATCTTATAGGAAGTGCTATGAATGAGTTTCTGGTGGGTTAAAAATCAGGAGACCTGAGCTATGGTCCCAGTGCAACCATGATTGTGGAGCAAACTCTCCTAGATTTCAGAAGTCTCATCTGAAAATAAAGATTGCTAAACTTATTGTTTCAGCAGCATATATTCAAGAAACCCATGGATACAATCTTTAAAAATAGAGCTTACCTTCATAACAATACAAGTCCAGCACTTATTATAGGCTGGATTCACAAATGAGTCTATGCCAGCCATATTTTCTTACTTTTCTCCTACTCTTTCAATGGGAAATTTAGTCTTTTTCCAGTACATTCCGAATACAGCAGTTTTGTTCTTGTGGTTATTGCTGGTAAGCCAAGCCAATGAAAATTGCTAGCAGGTCGCCTGGTGTGTCAATCCCCAACACATATGGACTTCACTCTATGGCTGCCAAACCAGGCACTCTGTCTCCTGCAGTATCAGGACAAACATCTCTCCACTGATGGCTACTGCTGCACAACAGAAAAAGCATTTTCCTACTGGTACTTATTTCTTGAACCTTTTGATGGTGAAGGTCTAAAATGGCCTCTGGCTGAAAGGATCTGATGGCTAGAATCAGTGGGAGTTCACAGGTGGTCTAGTGGTTAGAATTTGGCATTTTCACTACCATGGCCTGGGTTCAGTCCTTGGTCAGGAAACTGGGGAAGCAAAAACAAAAGAATGAAACCATTTTCTAGAGTGTTCTCAGGCAATGTTGATTATTCAGTAAGGTGTTTCATAGTTCAGTGAATCAGCTGGTTCAGAATGTTATGGAAATATTTCTTACAGTTTACTCTACCTTTTACAGGCTTCCCAAGTGGCGCAGTGGTAAAGAATGCACTTGCCAATGCAGGAGATGCAAGAGACGCAGGTTCAATTCCCTGGGTCAGGAAGACTCCCCAGATATAAGAAATGGAGATCCACTCCAGTATTCTCACCTAGCAAATTTGATGGATGGAAGAGTCTGGTGGGCTCTAGCCCATGGTGTCTCAAAGAGTCGGACATGACTGAGCACACACCTGCTACCTTGTATAGGTCTCAGAAATGAGAAAAAGGAGATTCAATAGAAATATAAATCCTACAGAATAATTCCATATTATGCCTAAAACCACCACTTTATGATTTAGATAGTAGAATCAAGTTAATATTTTTACATCTAGGTCACTCTAATTCTATTTTTCCCCCCTAGGTAGCTAAATCTTTCTACTGTAACTGTGCATGCTAAGTAGTTTCAGTCATGTCCCACTCTTTGTGACGCTATGGACTATAGTCTTCCAGGTTCCTCTGTTTATGAGATTTTCCAGGCAAGAATATTGGTTGCTATGACCTCTTCCAGGGGATCTTCCCCACCAGGGAATGAATCCGCATCTCTTACATTTTATTCATTGGCAGGCAGGTTCTTTACCACTAGCACCACCAGGGAAGCCCACTGTTACTGGGCTTCTCTTAAATAGTCCCACGCATGTTCCACGTATAACCAAGTGTCTGAATCTCCCAAATGGACCCAGTTAATATCATTCCTCAGAAGCTTCCTTCACCCCCATAGACAAATAGATTTTAATTAGGATTCGTTATATAATTCACCAGATGTTCTTAAACCTCCCAACACTTAGCAGTAGACCAAGTATAGACTGAGCATAGAGTTATACTTCAAGTGACAAGCACACTGGAGGAAAAGAAAAAAAAAAAAAAAAACTACAGACAAGATCTGCCACAAGCTGTGGACAGTGATTATTCCTCTACTACAGAATTGGGCAAAAGTTTTAATTTACTGTCTTTCCTTTGCCTTTATCTATATTTTGCAAGAGAGTTATAATTAGGAAGTATGAGGTTTTAAAATTAGATAAGAGGAAAAAATTAGTTTTAAAATATGCTTTATCTATTTCCTGCCAGGATGCTCAAGTAGCAAGAGTGCTGGTTTACAGCCCAGGGAAACCACAGAAGAGAAACAACAAGAAAAGGGAAAGAAAAACTATAAAAAAAATCCCTGGGTGATGTGTGGCTGTTTTGAAACTGCTGTGTGAGAGGAATGAGGGCTGCAAGTCCTACTATGAGAGGGAAAACTATAGCGTTCTTCCTTTCGTCTTTCATCACCATTGGTTTGGGATGAAGGGTCTGCCTCCCATCTTGTGACAATTCTGCCTCTGGACCAAGTGCCCTCAAGGTAAAATCAAGTCAGTAGAGAAGATCTGTGTTTGCAGGACTTGAGATAAACAATATGGGAGCTAATTACCTTAGAGAAGTTGTTTCCTTGACGTTTTAGGATGTGTCTTCACCTTATCCTTGGGGCATAATAGATGAGGTTATGATCCAAAGAATTGGTTTATGGAAAGAGGAGTACTCTGACACCGTAAGGCTCCCTTCACTTCAGGCTCAGTCCACCCCCAACCCTTGAACTCACAAGAGTTTGGGGCTTGACTGGCCTTTGCTTACATACCAACCACACAGAAAAAGTTAACATAGGAAACTGGAGGTTGCTATTGCTTGAGTTTCACTCTTGGATGGTATCCAAGTACTTGGCTTCTGAAATAATCCCTAAATAATAAGATTGTGTCCCTGAGCTACACTGTTCGTATCAGCAAGGTGATTTATGAAAACCTGCTTTTCTTTTGAAAGTAGGAAATTTTCACTGTTGCTAGAAGAAGAATGCCAATGTGACCAGTCCCTACTAAAACCCTCATTTCTGAATCTCAAACAGACTTGCCTGGGTGGAAACATCACTTTGGTGTCACTGCATTTTTGCTGCTGGAGAATGGATGTACTCTGTGATCCCTTAATGGGAGGTAGGGTTAAAGATCTTGGGAAACCTGCAAATAGATTCCTCTAGATTCTCTCTGTTTATTCTCCCTAGTTGATCCTTACTGTGTCTCTGTAGTAAATCTTAGCACTGAGTACAACTGTATGCTTAGTCCCTTGGGTCCTTCTAGTGAATCATAAAGTGTGGGCAGTCTTGGGAAAGTGGAAGCATTCACTAAGTAACTGATAAGCATGGAGGATATGAGGTCAGAGGCCAGAATAGCAGTACCCTTGAGGAGCATTGCTATTTCAAAAGAAAAACAAATATTGGATTACCGCTTTTATCAGAAGCAAAATGTTAGAACAGATGGACTAAGAATTACAAATTATCTTTATAAACATTCTAAGAGAGAACCAGATGCACACTCAAAAGTGAAAATGAAAAGAGTTTAATAAAGACACTGTTTCTGGAAATGGGGATAGGGATAAAGGAACCAAGAAGGCCGTTAATAAGAGAAACTTGTTACCAAGAGCAAAAGTTGACTCTATATCTGGCAATGTGGAAAGTCATCACAATGCCTAGGCCTGAAGCAATAAGGATAAGGAATAGTTACTAGAGCCCAGCAAAACACGGGGCTTAGCTGAGGCATAAGGTCTCCCTCATAGACAGTGGAAAAGTGCAGCCATGCACAAGCTATGGCCTAGGTGGTGGGAGCTCGAGGAACTCAAACACAGCCCTCCTAGATTCCTGGCTATTACTGGTGCTTCTCACTGGCTGAACACAACCAGAAGCCAAAGGATCAGACAAAGGACAGCCCCCACACACAGAACAGGCAGGGGCAGGTAAAGAGTGGATCTGGCTGGCAAATGGAGAATCTCTGAAAATATTAAAGCCCAAGGTCAAGGGTGACATACCAACTCATGAAATAAAGACAGAACACCAGAGAGACTACTGTATCAGAAATTCAAGACCTGAGTTACAATGCTAACTAGCTTTGATATTTCAAACAAGTCACTCTATCTCTCTGGGCCTGCTTTATCTTCTGTTAAAAGACTTCCATGAACTCAAGGGTTTCTTTGAGCTTTAACAATCCATAATTATACATATCTAAATTTCCTATATGGAGTATATGAAGAGAATTACTTTGGGAAATGAGGTTCAGAATTATTTAAGACAGTAGGATAATTATCAGGTAGCAATGATCTGCTTAAAGAAAATGAAGAGAACAGGAGGAAAGGTCATATGTAGTGTTTGTTAGTAACAATGGATTATTAACAGAGCAAAAGTTGGCACAAGGGATGATATGAAAATACAAGAATGCAGCAGAGAACACAAAGAATATTCAGATGAATTAATGAATTCTTCAAATAAACCCAATTTAATATCTAATTAAAAGTATGACAGACATAAAGGATAAAATGCACAGGCTTGTAATATACTTTTTTTCCTTTGGAAATAAGAACAGCAGGGGTTAATCAATAGAACAGATGAATTTAGGATCAAAGTTCGATGCTATGGGGAGGGAGGTGGGAGGGGGGTTCAGGAAGGGGAACACGTGTACACCTTTGGCAGATTCATGTTGATGTATGGCAAAACCAACACAATATTGTAAAGTAAATAATAATAATAATAATAAAGAAATGATAAATGGTTAAAAAATAAATAAATAAAAATAAATTTAATCATAAAAAAGGATCCAAGTTTATAAGCTCAAATTATCATAGAGTACTTAGGAAGAATAAATTTATTTGAAAGTGCTTTGGAAACCTTAAATGCCTTTGACTTTTTGGGAGGATCAATGAATTGGAATCTTAATAGACTTTTTCCTAAACAGATAATTACTTGAATTTTTCTAAGCACATATTTTTGAAAGAGTAATCAAGGATTATGGCAAAAATATGACATGGAGAAAACACAGTTAATTAAAGTAGTGGATTATATTACTCGTTACTAAATGTTCTAGTTTCTGTCCCTGCAGCGCCTCTTCAGGGCTTCCCAGGTGGTGCTAGTGGTAAAGAATCCACCTGCCAACATTGTGTATAGGGTACCCAGGTTTGATCCATGGGTCAGGAAGATCCCCTGGACAAGGAAATGGCAGCTGGCTCCAGTATTCTTGCCTGGAAATATCCCCTGGACAGAGGAGCCTGGTGGGTGATAGTCTATGGGGTCACAAAAAGTCAGACATAACTAAAGTGACTTAGCATGCAAGCATACAGTGCCTCTCTGTGTGAGAAGATAATGCCCTGTTGGACTTCGTGACCTTGAGACTTGCTCTGAGTGAGGAAATATAGGTAGGCATATGTGTTCCTTTGGCACAGAAGTTCAGGAACTGACTTGTCTCTTTCTACTTTGTCATAGTGTGTACTCATGTACTGGGGAAAGGCTGCTCTATCAGCTCAGGCCCTAAAGAGATAATGACATAAAACAAATCCACAGGCAATAGAAGATGGACATATAATGTTAAAGAGAAATAAACCTTTGCTGTTATAAGTAACAGATTTTTTTGATAGTTGTTATTGTAGCATAACTTAGCTTATCTTAACTGATATACTTGGTTTCCCAACATATTTACAAAGTTCAGCATACATATATCCAAAGGAGTTTATACCTGCTCTAGCTGTGCCTTGTTAATTTTAGGGTAGAAATACCTCACTAGCTTTTCTTCACTTTCAAGTGGAAACTCAACTCACTCGGGAGTTGTGATTTAAGACTGTAGAAAAGCTAAGGAATTACTCCCTGTTAACCTCATGCCTCAGTCAAGCTATGTTTTTTTTTCTTCTTGAGGCAAACCAAAGTGTTTTTCTTTCTGGTAGTAATATATTTACTTACTACTCATATTTTAAATTATTTATTTGATTTACTCCTTTGGACCTTTTCTCGTATCAGGTTCATATGTAATAATTATATTTTCAATACTGTTGTAAATATTCCCCTGGATAACCAAGATAGCATTAAATGCTGTGTACAATATGAGCAATTAAAATATCTGTTAAACAGAAATCATGCCCCAATACAGACTATGGTATATGAGTACGCATATTAATACATAGGCCTAATCCTAGCCAATACCCTAACCATATATATAGAGAGAGAGAAAAGAAAGGTGAGGGTAGAGGGGATAAAACAAGCCTAGAAGAGAAGAGAGTGAAGTATCTTAAAGAAAGAGTAGAAATAAATTGCCATGATAGTTCAAGGCAGGAAGAGATTATGTCTTCCAAGAAAAGGTGGTAAACTGTAATTTACAGGCTGTGTAAAATTCAGACTATGCATGTGTAGCACATATGTATCAATATCATATAAGAGCTGGGTTTACTATGAAATTACTATGAAATGAATGAACTGTAAGTTTAGCATCAGTCCTCTTGCTTGCACTGAAAATGCCAAAGCCCTGAATGGAGAGGGTTTTGCAAAACAATAAACTCACCTGGCAAAATGTGTCTGCAATGCAATTTTGAACTGCCTTGAAGACTGTTTTCTCTTCTCACTCTGATTTCCCTTTGCCACAATTTTTCTTGTTAGTGTAGTGCTGGCGTGAACACAAACATTTTTGGAATCTGGCTAGAATATGTTGCATTGGGAATATATTTATTTTAGATATAAGGATATAATTGTGTGGCTCACAGTCACTTCTGTGAAAATTTATTAGCAACTAAACTGATGTAGAAATGTATTCCAGGAATACACCCTCCTGGCCCTAATATGCAGATTACTTAGTTGGCACTATGACATGAAAGTGTCATAATTGTGTCTCTATTTACATTTCCTAAACATGAAGCACTCAAGTAGGTGATCAGATCAGATCAGTTGCTCAGTCATGTCCGACTCTTTGTGACCCCATGAATGGCAGCACGCCAGGCCTGCCTGTCCATCACCAACACCCGGAGTTCACTCAGACTCACGTCCATCGAGTCAGTGATGCCATCCAGCCATCTCATCCTCTGTCGTCCCCTTCTCCTCTTGCCCCCAATCCCTCCCAGCATCAGAGTCTTTTCCAATGAGTCAACTCTTCGCATGAGGTGGCCAAAGTACTGGAGTTTCAGCTTTAGCATCATTCCTTCCAAAGAAATCCCAGGGCTGATCTCCTTCAGAATGGACTGGTTGGATCTCCTTGCAGTCCAAGGGACTCTCAAGAGTCTTCTCAAACACCACAGTTCAAAAGCATCAATTCTTCTGTGCTCAGCCTTCTTCACAGTCCAACTCTCACATCCATACATGACCACAGGAAAAACCATAGCCTTGACTAGACAGACCTTTGTTGGCAAAGTAATGTCTCTGCTTTTGAATATGCTATCTAGGTTGGTCATAACTTTCCATCCAAGGAGTAAGCGTCTTTTAATCTGTGGGAATTTCTTGTAAGTGTTAGGCTAGGAAAATCATAAATGGAAGATAACAGTCTAGAATAGGTGTTATCCTGTCAGGAATCTAGTTGGTAATATGGTATATACAATGATTTAAAAAAAAAAAAAAAGTAGATTTTATCTGTTTTTATAGGACTCACAATTTTTTTTCAGACTCATTGTTTGAAGAGAAAATTTCTAGCAGTAAACAATAACATATAACATATCAACTTGTGGTATTGCATATTTTATGCAATTCAACTTTTAATAAAAATGTAATCACTCATGCTCAGTTCGTGTCCAACATTTTGTGACCCCATGGACTGCAGCACACCAGGTCTCCCTGTCCATCACCAACTCCCAGACTTTACTCAAACTCATGTCTCTTGAGTCGGTGATGCCATCCAACTATTTCATCCTCTGTCGTCCCTTTTTCCTTCTGCCATCAATCTTTCCCAGCGTCAGGGTCTTTTCAAATGAGTCAGTTCTTCACATCAGGTGGCCAAAGTGTTTGAGTCTCAGCTTCAACATCAGTCCTTCCAATGAATATTCAGGACTGAATTCCCCCAGAATGGACTGGTTGAATCTTGAGCCCAGGGAATTCTCAGGAGTCTTCTCCAACACCACAGTTCAAAAGCATCAATTCTTCGGCACTCAGCTTTCTTTATAGTCCAACTCTCACATCAATACATGACTACTGGAAAAACCATAACCTTAACTAGATAAACCTTTGTTGGCAAAGTAATATCTTTACTTTTTAATATGCTGTCTAGGTTGGTCTTAACTTTTCTTCCAAAGAGCAAGTGTCTTTTAATTTCATGGCTTCAGTCACCATCTGCAGTGATTTTGGAGCCCCCCAAAATAAAGTCTGACACTATTTCCACTGTTTTTCCATCTATTTGACGTGAATTGATGGGACCAGATGCCATGATCTTTGTTTTCTGAATGTTGAGCTTTAAGCCAACTTTTTCACTCTCCTCTTTCACTTTCAATAGGCTCTTTAGTTCTTCTTCACTTTCTGCCATAAGGGTGGTGTCATCTGCATGTCTGAGGTTATAGATACTTCTCCCAGCAATCGTGATTTCAGCTTATGTTTCATCCAGCTCATCATTTCTCATGATGTACTCTGCATATAAGTTAAATAAACAGGGTGACAATATACAGCCTTGACGTACTCCTTTTCCTATTTGGAACCAATCTGTTGTTCCATGTCCAGTTCTAACTGTTGCTTCCTGACCTGCATATAGATTTCTCAAGAGGCAGGTCAGGTGGTCAGGTATTCCCATCTCTTTCAGAAATTTCCACAGTTTATTGTGATCCACACAGTCAAAGGCTTTGTCACAGTCAATAAAGCAGAAATAGATGTTTTTCTGGAACTCTCTTGCTTTTTCCATGATCCAGCAGAAGTTGGAAATTTGATCTCTGGTTCCTCTGCCTTTTCTAAAACCAGCTTGAACATCAGGAAGTTCACGGTTAACATATTGCTGAAGCCTGGCTTGGAGAATTTTGAGCATTACTTTACTAGCATGTGAGATGAGTGCAATTGTGTGGTAATTTGAGCATTCTTTGGCATTGCCTTTCTTTGGGATTGGAATGAAAACTGACCTTTTCCAGTACTGTGGCCACTGCTGAGTTTTCCAGATTTGCTGGAAAATTGAGTATAACATTTTCACACTTTTGAATATAGCATATTGAATATAGCACTTTCACATCATCATCTTTTAGGATTTGAAATGGCTCAACTGAAATTCCATCACATCCACTAGCTTTTTTCATAGTGATGCTTCCTAAGGCCCACTTGACTTCACATTCCAGGTTGTCTGGAACTAGGTGAGTGATCATACCATTGTGATTATTTGAGTCATGAAGATCTTTTTTGTACAGTTCTTCTGTGTATTCTTACCACCTGTTAATATCTTCTGCTTCTGTTAGGTCAATTTCTCTCCTTTATTGAGCCCATATTTTCATGAAATGTTCCCTTGGTATCTCTAATTTTCTTGATCTCTAGTCTTTCCTATTCTATTGTTATCTTCTATTTCTTCCCTGATAGCTTCCCTTGCTCATAGCTTCACTCATGCTAATAAAACTATTAAATTAATATTGTAATCTCTCAATAAACAGTTTTATGAAATCATTGTCATGTGAAATATGAATAAATGATAAGTACATGTCCAAGAAACATAAAAGCAAAAGATTATATGTCAAACAGTTAATCAAAATTAACATTTTATCATTCAGGAATTCATGATATTTATAGTATGTGTCAGATTTTTAAAATTTTAATGTGTTGCTTTTTTTTCAATTTTAATAAGCATCTATATTAATCACTAACTTTATATTTACAATTTCATAATATTTATATTTTTAAACAGACCTCGAATTATGTAAGCTTCAGGACACACAAAGCCTGAATCTCTACACATGGGTAATGGAAAATTATACTGTAATGGGGATTACAGTATAGAAATGTATGGAAGTGACAAATAGAATAGCATTTATGACATAGTATGAGAATGTGCCATTTGAACTGGAGTCATTAAATACATTCTGAATAATTTGAGTAATCCTGGAAAGGTTTTAGTCAACCGATGAGCAGTTCTGTAGTTCAGTATTTATATTCTGACAGCACTGACAAGGAAGGACAATGATGAAGAATCCTATGAGAGGCAATTACATAAAGGTGATAGGAAAGGTAAACATAGACTCAAATATATCTATCTGCATGTAAAATTACCAAGAGTTGATTTTACATTTATTCATTATATATGAGAATAACTCCATAAAGGTAAATCAATAATGATATAGTCATCCCAAAGTGTCTAGGGGGTTGTTAGTGATAATAAAATGTTGCTAAAAAACTTAAATAAGCTGTAAACTAGTTATCTCCTTATTTCTAAACACCAATTAATTTTTTCCAGCCCTTATTTTATTAGATATCTCAACAGCATTTGAAAATTAGCAGCATTTCTTAAACACTCTCTTATCTTTTATATTCTTGGTTTTTCTCCCCACATTATAACTACTCTGTGTCCAGTTTTTAGCTCTATCCTCTGCAGGATTGTTTGAATATCAAAGTTCCTATAAGTCAATACTAGATTGTCAAAGTTCCCATAAGTCAATACTAGATTCTCTCCTCTGTCATATACTTTATAAAAGACTCATTCAAATTTTTATTTACCATATATATATATATATATATATGACACAAACATATTAATATTTACTGATTTGGCCAAAAATTTGGATTTTCCTGTAATGTTTTATGGAGTTACAGATATTGACAATTGGAAATAATTTTGATTATACCAAAATGGTAAAGTCTAAGGGATATATGCAGGAAATCTCAGTGACTGCTATGTTCATTCTTTGTAATGCTCAGATCCATTCATTCCCCATGTAAAAGTCACTGCACCCTGCCAGGTGACAAGTCAAGTTAATGGGACTGGCTGTTGCAGGTGGCCTCAAGAACACAGCTGTTATTCATTGTCTCATTCTGTTCATCCATTCTAGTATCCTTTCACCTCAGGTTTTTTTCTAAAGTTCTTAACCCCATGTTAGTATGCCTTAGTCAGATCATAGTTACTGCAATTGTCTGTTTACAGTTATTACAGGATATGACAGCAACAAGCAATGCCACAGTGAATAACCTGGGTGCAGATATATTCCCACCACCTCATTTTATAGTAGCAATCTCAAGACTGGGTTTCCCATGTGGCCCAATGGTAAAGAATCCACCTGTCAATGAAGGATATGCAAGAGACACAGGTTCAATCCCTGGGTCAGGAAGATCCCCTGGAGTAGCAAATGGCAACCCACTCCAATATTCTTGCCTGGGAAATTCCATGGACAGAGGAGCCTGGCTGCTGCAGTCAATGGGAAAACAAAGAGTCAGATACAAGTGAGCATGCACACATGCACAAAATCTCAAGACCTAATGATAACCTCAGTAAATTATTTGTCAGCATAGTTACTCCTTTCTTTGCTTGCTAATGTACTTTCATGATAAGCCAAACATAACCAACCAAAAGTTCTAAACTAATGTGTGATGAAACTCTTTCTTGTGTAAAGGTAAAAGTGTGCCTCCCCTGGGATCAAGGACCTGTTAAGCAAAATTTCATAAAGTAATATGTAGTTTAAATAAAAATGTGTTTATTTGTGGTTTATTAGAACTGCAGCTTGGGAGACAGATTGAAGAAGCACCTGAATTGTGCTATGCTGGATAACAAAATGAAAAAAAGTTTATAAAGGCAAAAAACACAAGGTTACAGTTAGTTACATGAATTGTATGTTAAGAATTATAATTGGAGCTGGCAAGAAGGGTGTTCACTAAACAATGATTGGTTGAAATCTGAAATGACTGCATAGCTACAAAGAGGAAAAACCTTGAGACTGCAAGGTTGCAGATAGCAGATACTATTACAAAAGCAGTTGATTCCCTTGGGTTTTGTATAGTTCACAGAGAGTTCAGTTCTCAGTGCTGCAGGGACCTGTCTGAAACTAGATCCTCAGTGGCCTCTGGTTCCATTTTGTGTACCTGAACTATGATTACTCCACTATGATTTCAATCTTTCACCAGGTCTCTGTTCTAATAGCTGAAATTTGGGGCCGTTGGGGGTGGGGGGGAAGCAAAATATTCTTGGGTGGCTCACAGAAAATAATGTTAAGAAGCATTATTCTTTCTTTCACCTCTTGGTTGTTATTCTAAGAATTGAATAAATATCTACCAATATGCAGCATGATATAATGCCTGTTATACTGTGATTTATAGTAAGAAGTAGATATTTGGTCTTCATCCTCTTTCCTGGCACAGAATTTCCTAAGTAATAGGAACCTGGGATAATAGGTTCTTTGGTTAGGTAGTTCTAAAACTCAGTCTTTGACCCTGTTTCCTGACATAGGGCTTCTTCTGAAACTCTTGTAATTTCTTGGGTGATTGGAAAGTCTTTTGTTCTTATAAGGTAACAGTGGTGGGCTCCTGGATGAGGGACAGTTATTGGAAAGATCAAGCCATGATTAGATTCCTGAAATTTTCAACACCATCTCCCAAACCCTTAAAAACAGGCATGGGCTAAAAATGGAGTTAATGATCAATTATGCCAGTGTGATGAAACCTCCACATAAATCTCCTTAGTAAGGGATTCAAAGAGTTTCCAGGTCTGTGAACACATCCAGTTACCATGAGTATGATATACCCCAAATTCACAGAGACAGAAGTTCCTGCTCCTGGGAACTTGCCAGGCTTCAACCTATGTATCCTTTCATCCAGCTTCTCATGTGTATACTTCACCAAATTCTTTAGTATGACAACAATAGACTGGGAAAGACTAACAATCTCTTCAAGAAAATTAGAGATGACAAGGGGAAAAATTCATGCAAAATGGGCACAATAAAGGACAGAAATGGTATGCACCTAATAGAAGGAGAAAATATTAAGAAGAGGTGGCAAGAATACACAGAACTATACAAAAAAGATCTTCATGACCCAGATAACCATGATGCTGTGATCACTCACCTAGAGCTATACATCTTGGAGTGTGAAGTCAAGTGGGTCTTAGGAAGCATCACTATGAACAAAGCTAATGCAGGTGATGAAATTCCAACTGAGCTATTTCAAATTCTAAAACATGATGCTGTGAAAGTGCTGCACTGAGTATGCTAGCAAATCTGGAAAACTCAGCAGTGGCCACAGGACTGGAAAAGGTCAGTTTTCATTCCAATCCCAAAGAAAGGCAATGCCAAAGAATGTTAAAAGTACTGCACAGTTGCACTCATTTCACACATGGGCAAAGTAATGTTCAAAATTATCCAAGCCAGGCTTCAACAGTACCTGAACCAAGAAATTCCAGATGTTCAAGATGATTTAGAAAAGCCTGAGAAACCAGAGATCAAATTGCAAACATCTATTGGATCATAGAAAAAGCAAGAGAATTCCAGAAATAACATCTGCTCCATTATGCTAAAGCCTTTAACTATGTGGATCACAACAATCTGTGGAAAATTCTTAAAGAGATAGGAGTACCAGACCACCTTACCTGCCTCCTAAGAAACCTGCATGCAGCTTAAGAAGAAACGGAACCAAATATGGGACAATGGACTAGTTCAAAATTAGGAAAGGAATACTTAAGGCTCTATATTGTCACCCAGCTTATTTAACTTACACGCAGAGTACATCAGGAGAAATGATGGGTTGGATGAAGCTGGAATTAAGATTGCAGGGAGAAATGTCAATAATATCAGATATGCAGATGACACCACCCTTAGGGCAGAATGTGAAGAGGAACTAAACAGCCTGTTGATGAAGGAGAAAGAGGAGAGTGAAAAAGCTGGCTTAAAACTCAGCATTTGAAACAC